>NW_028270144.1:80953787-81604687 GCF_037043375.1 Chiloscyllium plagiosum
TCTGGGTCCATAATACAATTAAAATCTCCCCTTATAATTGTATGGTGGACCCCAAAAGCCATCGACTTAGAGAATATTTCCGTCACAAATTTAAAATAGTGTGCAGGGGGCAATAAAGATTCAAAATTCCATATTCCTCTCCATGTATTAGGGCTTTGATCAATGTATACCATCCAGACTAACCTTTTATCTGGCTTAACATTTGGAGACGAAGATTCTTCCGAATAAGAATGGCTACTCCCCTACTTTTTGAACTGAAAGATGAAAAGAAAGTATGATCAAATGTGTCCGATTGGTGAATTGCTTCCCTTGACATTCCAGGTACACCACCTAAACGAATGGCTAGCCATGATCGTCCAGGCAAGCCTGAGACACCCCAGGAGAAAGAACCCCACCCAAAAGATCTTGAATAAAGACCATAGAAAATTCACCAATACAAAAATTCTTTAAAACATTTAAACCAACACAATTAAGAGCTACTCCTAATATATTCGAAAGGAGACTTTCCCCCTTGCTCCTGGGGGCATAACTATGTATCACTAACCTCTCCTAGCTAGGGCCCTGCCCTTGGCCCAGGCATTATCAAATGGAGCAAACAAATTCAAGTGTTTTGTAAAACCAGAGTTAAAAGTGAGTAACCCCCCCCCGCTTCCACCACCCCCACGCCAACACCTGGGTGTGTTTAACAAACACTATACAAAATAGAAATATATAAAGTTACAAAATCCCAGCAAGTATTAGGCAACTAAGTGAGATGAAGAAAGAGAGAAACCGCCGCTCTAGAAAAAAAAGCAAAACAGAACAAACCCCCCTCCCCCACAAATCGAGTAAGCTGCACGAGCTATATAAAAAAAAGAGACCAAAGGAAGAGTAAAGAACAAGCCCACCCCCACCCACACCCCCAGGGAAAGATGAGTGGAAGAGAGACAAAGAGGGAAAAAAAAAGGGGTAAACAAAGGGGGAGCAAAATAAAGTCATTGTCCATACGGTTCGAGTCCCACAGTCTATTTAAGAGAATCTAAGAATTCTTTTGCTTTCTCCGGTGATCCAAAGTTATAAACGGATCCTCCATGGCTGAGGCGCAGTGTTGCTGGATAACGCATGGAGTAAAAAATATTAGCTCTCTTAGACGCTTTTTCGCCTCATCAAATGCCCTCCTCTTGCGGACCACAGCTGGAGAGAAGTCCTGAAACAACATTATCCTGAAACCCTTGTACATCATGGCCTGCGGGTCCTTCCCAGGACTCTGGAGGCTTCCAGGAGCATTTGTTTTTCTTTGTAGCATTGGAGTCGGATTAGAACTGGGTGGGGGCGCTGGTCCAACCCGGGCCTGCGTACAGCAACACGATGGGCCCACTCCACCCACACCCGGCCCGGTCCCGACTCCTCCAACTTCAATAATTGTGGGAGCCATTGCTCCAAAAAGTCCACAAGCTGGCCTTCCTCTTCCCCTTCAGGAAGGCCCAGTAACCAAATGTTTTTCTGATGACCCCGATTATCGAGGTCGTTGATGCGCTCCTCCAGGGTCCGGATTCGCTGCTCAAGAGCCCAGACCTGACCTATGGACGATTCGGCAGCCGACTCCGAGGCCGCGGCTCGCTGCTCCGCCCCTCTGACACACTGTTTGAGTTTTTCAATCTCTCAGTCATGCTTCTGCAGCATGACCGAGATCGACTCCCACCTGGACTGCGTCTCCTTAATGAAAGCGTCTATCTTCTCCTGAAGCTTGGTGATCCCGGAGAGCAGGCTCGTCACTGAAGGTAAGTCCCCCGAAGCGGCCGTGGACATCTCTGCTGCTGCGACGGGGGTGGGGGAGGGGTCCCTGCCTGTTGCGAGCTGCAGGAGGTTTTGCCCTTAATAAATTTAAAAGAAACACCAAACTATCCAAGTTGGATGTAAAATGACTGAGTACGCCGGGCAAAAGCTATCCTGAATGATTTAAAGGGTGAGGTGAAGGTGGGTGCCCCACTTTGCCCGATTCTGAGGCAGAGCACTGCAGACTCAGACTTACTGGGTCGCTGCCATCTTGAATTCCCCTCCCACCCAACTCTTATTCACTGCTTCTTCTCCCAGCATTATCCCCAAGGTCTATATTGTGCCGCGCTGTCTGTTCTGTTGAATCCAGGGTGGTGCTTCCCTTCCTCACTAACCCATATCTTCCAATACATTATTGACTCCTGCCCTTATATGTTGAGTTGCCCTGTCACAATTATTTTCCCTTTTTGCAACCAAGCATGCTGCCTGCAATCCCTGCAATTGACTCCCTCAACTTCCCTACCATTGCAGTTACACCAATCCCCTTTGACTTTCCTGAACAGATCCCCAGGACTGACTCTGACACACCCCTGACCAACTTTTAATGACAGCCCTGATTTGTGACCAGACTCGCAGCTCTCCAAATGGTTTACCGCTAAACCCTGGACTGTGTGGGACCTGCAGCACTGATGAGGGCTCACTCCTGGAATGTGACCCTTCCCAACTAGGTGGCTGACTGACTGATCACGTCAAAGCCCCTGGATTGAGGTTAGATGCTGCCTTGATTTATAGTTAGAACCCCTTCACTGAAAACAAGTTCCTCTTAATTAAAGAGGATTACTTCCCTTAGATTTTGAAACGTTCTCATTTGGTTGGAACACATGCAATGTATTTACAGTGTAAGCTGTTGGCTCATGCCATAGATGTGACATTGATGTAATACAGTGTCATACATCAATATGTCCACCCTCTTAATTGATCATTGCTGACAACCATGACAAGCTGCCTTGCTTTGTGACTGTGCTAAAAGCAAGACAAGACAGAAGTGTGAGCTGCAAGTTCTGAATGAGAAAGGCAAGGCACAGATGCTGTGAGCATCCAAGTAGGCGTGAAGTGAGTAAGTGCTAACAAAACAAGCATGAAGAAGGGCTTATGCCCGAAACGTCGATTCTCCTGTTCCTTAGATGCTGCCTGACCTGCTGCGCTTTTCCAGCAACACATTTTCAGCTCTGATCTCCAGCATCTGCAGCCCTCACTTTCTCCTCCTAATAAAACAAGTGACAATTCCTGTGATGACATGGGTACTTGTCTCTGTGCACAAAGGTGCATGGCAGCAGCATGATACTGAAAGGTGTTGGTGCGCTCCAATATGCAGCATTGAAATGATAACTGTGTTCTAACCGAGTCAGAGATATGCCATTATGATATGATATAGCTGGTGTTTGATTTTGTGCCAGATTATGTGGGTGGGACAGAATGCAGGCAGTTGCAGCTGATGGAACATACCCTGAGATGTTGGGGACTACTGGCCAAGATGGAGGCCTAGAGGAGTAAGTGGTGAGCTGCAACCGCCAACTACCCACTCTGACCTCCATGTAGGGATTGTACAATTTAGTTTCCAATGCATAAGAGAATAGCAAACTGTATATAAATGATGTCAGAACAGGTAAACACAAGTTATAAATGCTTGGAAATAGGCCTCTTGCTACTCCCTGGTGAGGTTCTCATCTTGTCATTCAACACTTGGTTGGAAAATCATAATTTTTTTCCTCAATGTTGAGAACCTCATTTTTCTGATCTCACCATGTTTTTAGAACTGATTTGCTATTGCCCATGTCGTTTAGAGGCTGAGAAAATTCAGATCACAGAATCACCATCAACAACTTCTCAGGAACCTCTGGAATGTGCTTTGTATGGATTCAAAAAGGTTGCTGCCAGTAATCCTGCTCTTCTCCATAAAACATGTTGTTGAAGTCCCCAGAGATTACAAACAATAAGGAATCAAAGAACTGACAAGAATGTCCATGCTTATAATATTAGTCTCATTGTAAAAGCCCATGAAATAAAACATTGAACATCTCCAGTTATAATCCCTCCACCATTGGTAGCCATGCCTTCAACTGCATTGGCTCTAACATCTGGAATAGCTTCCATACGCTTCTCTGCCTCTCTCCCTTGGTTTTCTTTTTCCTTTAAGGCACATCTTAAGACATAACTGCTAGAAGAAGCTTTCAGTAGTCAGGCCTAATGTTTCCTTATCTAGCTCAGTGCCATATTTTCTTTTATAATGTTCCAGTGAAGCATCAAGGCCTGTTATGTTAAAGGTGCTATATAAATAAATAAGTTGTTGTCAAACAGACTATTCTGAGTTCAGCCATTTTTTTGATGTTGGAAAACACTTCCTTGAAGAAAACAATGCTGTAAATGACACTTACTGCTAATGAGAATAAAAAAGACTGCAAAATCTCAGCAGGTCAGGCAGTATCAAATGAAGAGAGATGAAAGCGAATATTTCAGATCAATGAGCAGAACTCTTGCTAATGTTATTTTTTGTCTGAGTAAATTGCCTATTGGGACAACTTTCATGTTAGTTTTATCCCAATTTATAAATGTAAATTAAAAATGATATTTTACCTTACAAAATAATTGAATGGGTTTGAACTTTCTAAACACTAATGCATCTATGCAGCAGTTGCAGTCTCTTCCATGTAGCTTCTCAGTTTCATCATGAAAAATTACCTATGCAGCAAAATTGTATTTTGGAATTTAGGTGAATTTGCACAAAACTGGTGAAGCATAATCAGCTTTCAAGTAGGAAAGTTAATTAGTATTCTCAAAATATATGAGTGTGATGAAATCTGGATGACAAAGGAAGATCATAAGAATCTCTCATATAATGTTAGGAATGTGTCCCTTCTACAGTGCATCCTGTAATGTTCTGCTCACTGCACTTGCTGCCAGTGTAATAACAATGTAAGTAAGAATTTTGAGGTCATTTGTTGTTTTTCATAGGTATTTTAATAACTCTTTGGAGCTGTAATTTTCATATTGTCATTATATATATTTCTATATGTTAGTAATTTATTGGGGTTGACATGTCCTTTTCTATCACTGTTATGATTATGCTACTCTCTGTATTCCAGGTGTTGTGCTCTTCCAAGACATAGATTTTCTGGGCCACATGAATAATTCTCGATATTTTCGGGAGTGTGATTTTGCCAGGTATTTATTATTTTTGTTAAATAAAGTGGGATTGTCGGCATTTAAGATACTATTAAGATCAAAATATGCATATGTGTTAGTGAACATAGAAGAACCCTTTTATTGTTGAATGACTGCAGATCAAAGTTGTGCAGTGGATGCTGGATTCTCTTTCGCGGGTACCATATAGTTGGTATGACAGATCTGTATGTAGAAAACATTTTGCCATCCATGATTAATAACATAACTCTTCTGCTGCCGGTCTGCAAGATCTTAATAGAATTATTAACTAATTCCTGAGAGTTGTGATTAGGTTCGGCCTGTATAACTGATACTTTTTTCTGACATTATTTTAATTTCTCATTCTGAGGAAAATAGCTTGAAAAATGCATTGTAGAAACTTTGGCAGTTAATTATTGATGTGAATTAAATTAAAATCAAGTCTCTTTATACACTGCGATGTTGGCCATTAAGATTATATATGATGTTCATTTAGGTAATCATCCCTGTTTGGAATAGCAATAATGAACAGTACTAACTTGCTCACAATTTGACCCCGATGAGAAAGCTCACTTTGGCTGTCACAAGATACTTAGTACAGAAAATTGAAACTATCACAGTTGTGTTCTTCAGCGATTGTAGTTCAGGCACTTTATTTGAACATTGTAGAGGAAAGATTAATTTAAATGTAACCATGTCACAGGTATTCTCAAGAGTGTGCATGCTGAGTTTGGCTGCTTGAATTGAGAAGTCTACATCAGCACTAACAGCCTGCATCTTGATTGCTTAGCTTGCTTTAATATAAGTATTAATAATTGAAGCCAATATTTCTTGATGACAAAAAAATCTCTTGATTATCATACATTTTATCTCCGATCATTTATAGTAATTACCATTCGCTTTAAATTCGACAAAATGGTGACTAGTCTTCAAAGTCAGTGTGATAAGCATTTCCTTATTGAACATGCTTTCTGTAAAAGCCTTATTAACTAAATGAAACATTGTTTTAAATAAACAATATTTTTACTTGTCTTCAATTTTTAGTGTTCTCTTTCCACAGATAATTAACCATTTTTATAGTACTTTGTGTCACAAGCTCGATTTTGTAATTCATTTTTTTACATCGTGTTTTTTAGTTATGTCAACCAGAGTAGCATGATTGATTACTTAGTGATGACTTTGCAATAAAATTACTTCAAACATATCTTAATTGTTTTGCAGTTTTGAATTATGAGTGGTGATTGGGGGTGTGGGTCAGAATATTGCTGCATGGCTTCCTTGGCTAGCTAAATATGACAGCTGACTCAGCAACTTGTAACTCAGCCTGATTTTACATTTCTAAATTCAGTTATCATTAACCATATTATGTGCATCGCATTTAAATTAGTGGGCTTGCTATTTCAAATTCAGGGCACTGTTCCATGTTCTGGTTAAAAATGCTATGTTTGCCTGAAATTTATTTTGTTTGGTAATTGCAATTGCTGAAAGAGGCACTCATAAGGTTTTTCTGATTTCTTTCTCTTTCCCTTCATTTACAGTTCATCCGTATCACTAGCATGCAATGTCTGGCTTGTATTGCAAAATGTGTCTAATTTATTTTACTTCTGAGTTATTTTAGCTTTCGCAGGTTAAACCACAGATATATTAAAGCCAAATTAGGAAGTGTGCTGTGTTGAAGTTTAAATGTAGTGTGCTGCATCATATTGGAAGGAAGCCAGTTTAAGCTTGCAATTTCCAACGTGATAAACTTATCATTCTAGTTGTGACATGAGATAGACACAAATTATTTGTAAACAGATTACCCACATAGTCAAAGGGAAAATCAAAAGGTATGTAAATCTTTAGGATGGAGATCAAGAAGAGTTCTCAAACTATTCAGCAAGAAATGCAGAAGTTGGATAAAAAATACATTTAAAATAAAGACAAAGAATGAAAAGTACAAAAAATTGCTCAAAATTCTCGAGCGATAAGCTTAACATAGGAAGTAGTTTTTGGTTGCATTAGAGGCAGGGATAAGAGAAATTATCGTGTAATTTGGGAAAATGACAGTGGTTCAATAAATATTTTGGGCTGAATCTTACCATTTTTGGCTAAATCACATCTTACAGCAACTGCTGAAGGAAGGTTGTATTCCATGAGGTTTCTTTCCTCTCTCCAAAATATTCCATGTGACCGTGGATGCATGGAGACTGCTTAAACGTTACTGTCTTATAAAGCTTTTGTACCAGAAGTCAAAATTGCCTGATAAGGTAGAAGGAATCATTATATTTATATTTCAGTATTGTCATTAATTATTACTGTTTAATTATGCATTGCCAGGTTTAAAATAGCCTGTTCCCTGGTTGGGCCCAAAGCATATTGTTCAAAGAAAATTTTCTGAACCGACTCTATGTACTCATCCTTCAGGTTGCTTTTGCCAATTTAGTTTGTCCAACTTATATAAGAATTACAGTTCCCAAGATTATAATAATACATTTCTTACAAGCTCCCATTATTTATTGGTTTATACACTGTCCTACATTGTAGGTTCTGTTGGGGGTCTGTAATCCACTCCCATCAGTGACATCTTTGCTGTTTCTTATGATAACCCCAGCAGATTCTACATTTGATCCTCTGAACTAAAGTTGGTTCTGACAGCCTTTTTAATCACATGTTTTATAACAGAGCCATCTCATCTTTTCCTTTTTCTCTGTGCTTTAGAGTTGATTAACGGTGGAAAGAAAACAAATAGTCAATGAAGCAGGAGGGTCTAGAGTGAGTAGAAGGTATTAACACAAATGAGAAAGCAAAGCTTGAGGCCAAGACAGAAAGCAAAGTACACAATAAGCGGATATAGTAGTGTAGCTACATGTTAGAGAATAATTAGTCTTTCAGATCATTGACTATGGCATGGTTCCTTGCTTAATTTCTGACCTCATTTCTAATACAAAGGAAAAGCAAAACCAGAGAGTCAGCCTCCCTGTGATGACTAAATTATGCTGATACAGATAAAATCAAAATTGAGAGAGGTGATAATGTGGTGGTACAGTCACTGGATAAATAATACAGAGATAAAGTCATTCTGCTATAATGTGTGTTTTGTTACGCGCATTCATTGTAACGTGAGTGACGATTTGGGGACACTGTGTTTCTAGAGTGCGGACTTTTAAAATGTGTGTTGGCTGTAATGTGATTTTATCACCACTTCTTTAAGCACTGTTTCCAAAGCACAATTTTTCTATAATGTGGGATTGCTCAAGAATGCAACTATCAGATTACAGGAGAACTATCTGTATTGTTTTGGAGACTCTGATTTGAATCCCACCACGTCAAATGGTATAATTTGAAAAACCTGGATGATGGCTGTGAACCATTGTCATAAATACTCATCTGGTTCATTAATATCCTACTCATCTACTCCATTCACTTTATTCTTTCTTTTCTTTCTGTGCTTTTTTTTTTAAATGTCTCCATTTATCATGGTACCTTCCCTTCTTTTAACAACTTCGCCAGAAGGTGTCTTCTCCCAGCCTAGGCCCAACAATGAGGTGGCTTCCAGTGTCGTGGAATGATGGTATGGGCCTGACAGGGCAGTCTCCCAGTGTGATGGTCTACCGGCATGGTGTTCTTGTCCCAGCATGGAGATCTCATCCAGTCATGGATGTCTTCTTTTGGGGCTTTCAGGTATTCCACCAGCCTGGCATGAAGTTCTATTCCTCCCACAGAGATCTTATGTTCACCTAGAGGTCTCGATCTTGTTTCGGAGGCAGCCTCTGGGTTTTCCAATGGCCCAACATGGCGGTCTCAGCCTGGTCCTGTGTGGCGGTTTTGGCCGGGCTTGCCAGCGTACTCCAAACCCAGGAGTCAGTAATCGAACTGTGATGAACTTTTACTTCTTTTTCTTCTTAGTTATGATTTTCTGTCATTAATTTAGGCGCTGTGGTATGGCGACTAATAAAACATTTTATTTCTGTAATAATACATGTGACAATAAATTGCTATTCTATTCTAATGTGCTTTATGGAAAATCATTGCCATCCATACCTGGTCTGGCCTACATATGAGTGCAGAACTTCTGCATTATGGTTGATTCTTACTGATGCACCAGAAAAAAACAACAGCAGACTTAGCCCTGTCATCTTTACCAGCATCTAGGAGATAATGCCAACATTGGGAGAATTGTCTCATAAACCAGTCAAACAACAGCCTGAAATAGGACTCCTTAGCACCTTGCAAGCCCCCCAGCATCTGGAAGAACAAGGCAGCAGGTACATAGGAAAACCACTACCTGCGAGTTTCCCTCCAAGGATCCTTCCTAAATTAGAAATAAGTTACCAGTCCTTCAAGTGTTTTGGGGTCAAAATTCTGGAATCCTTCCTTAATGGACTGTGGATCTATTTACACCAAATTGAGTTCAGCACTTCAAGAGGACAGCTAACAACCACCTTCTCAAGGCCAAACACAGGTGGGCAATAAATACTGGCCCAGGCACTGATGCCCACTTCTGTGAATGAATGAATAAATAAATGACTCAATCACAAATGATTTGACAGTTCATTCCTGATTTGTGATGTGCATGCCATGTACACAATTTATGTTTTGTATTTTGGTGATCAAGGGGAGGTTCATTGAACAGTGTTGTTTTGGTTCTGTTTGCCGAGCTGGAAATTTGTGTTGCAGACGTTTCGTCCCCTGTCTAGGTGACATCCTCAGTGCTTAGGAGCCTCCTGTGAAGCGCTTTGTGTTGTTTCCTCCAGCATTTATAGTTGTCACAGGAGGCTCCCAAGCACTGAGGATGTCACCTAGACAGGGGACGAAACATCTGTAACACAAATTCCCAACTCGGCGAACAGAACCACAACAACGAGCACCCGAGCTACAAATCTTCTCACAAACTTTGAATTGAACAGTGTTGATTGTCAGTTATAATTTTAGACGAGCCATCAAACTAATAGTATTGCAATATTTTCTCTCAACATTTATGATCTCCAGAGATAAAATGTAGCTGCTTTGTCAATTGAATTTCTCACAAAATTGAATTGTCCATCAAATATATGCATTGGCTCTTTTTCCTGATTTGGTCAGGTTTTATTTCCTAAACCAAGATTCCAAGATTATTTCAAACTGTTCCTTTGAAATAAATCAGATTTACATCCAAGTATTTGTTTCAGAACTTTGTACACTTATGAATAATTCTGAAATGGTTTCGACATCCTCCCTTATATTGTATATGTTTTCCAGGTTCTCACTCTATATCCGCAATGGTATATTCCATGTAACAAGAAAGTTAAAAGCTAATATGGTGCTTGGTGCCGCAACAATACGGTACAGACGATCTCTGAATTTATTTGAACAGTTCAAGATTCGATCCAGGGTAAGTTGGTACTTCCTGTTCATGATGGTATAGTAAAGAATATTCAGTCAAAGTGGTTAAGTTGTATTGTATTTCTGATTTTCACGTTGGATATCTGTTGATGTTGCTTAAGGTAAATCAGATGATATGCTATGTCGCAACATCTTTGAGCAGAAAACTCACTAAACATCAAGCAACCGACTCACTGTGCCTTGCTCTTGTAGAGTTGGCTTTTATAGCATGTGATGCTCAGCAGTTCATCTGTATTCAGCAACTGCTACGTTGGCAGGTGCTTAATCCCATGCCATGCACAGTTTACTCGAAGATGCAGATGTGTTTAAACTGACCTGATCTTTTAATCACACAGCTTTTGTATTCAAGTAAACAAATCAGTGGTAAGTTAACTGCTGTGTAATAAAAGTATTTCCAAATTGGACGGTGCTCTTAAATTCCAGCACTGGGTCGGGGAAAAGAAAAGCATTAAATAGCAATTTTTCTTAAATTGAGACCTTTAATGCCTTGTAGTATGATATCTAAAGTATAATGAATGTGCATAAAATTTATTTCGATAAAATTAAATTCATTTTGTGATCCATGGAGTAGTGGGACTAGAGAAAGGCAGTGTATTCACTCTTTCCAACAATAAGCAACAAGTTTGGAGGACATCATCGACAGCTGACGAGGAGTTCAATAAAATGGTGTAATGAAATCCTCCATATTGATATCCATTTTCTTTCTACTGAGCCAGTCAATGTTCTCTATGAAATGTAACTTCAAATAACTCTCAGGTCCAAGAGTTGTTAGGTGTCAATATTCAATTCTTACAGCAAAATGGACTGGGCTTACTGCAAGGTTTTTATTAGGTCACTTGGGATAGTTCAATGGTCACTGAACAGGAATTCAGACAAGATGTACAGAGACTGAAAGTCAGTGAATTTGTGAGGGGGAGAAAGAGAGTAAACATGTGTTGCTGTTGATTTTTTGTTGTGCTCAGAGAATGCATCTGAACCACACGTGCTGTGTGTAGGATACTCAGCGAGAAGTCAAAAGCACTTGAATAGCTTTATGTAACTGAGGCTCAGGGAAGTCTTTTGAGAAAGAGAAGCAATCTCCATGCAGAAATAATTTGTTGAGCTGCAATGCGGAAATAGCTTAATGAAATTAATCGGTATTGAAAAACTTAAGTTGTGCCTGTGCAGTTTTTAGAATTCATGGAAGCATAGACCCAGGATAAAATGGTGATCAACTAGAACAGGAGCAGTTGTTGAGAGTGAGTTTCTCAAGGTCAGATTGGCAAAAGTGAAGAATCATAACTCTTTGTGAAGTTTAATAAAATATGATGACCTACCATTTCATTAACATTTATGGGGGGAGTTGCTGAGATATCCATGAAATTTATCCTGATTGCATTTGTTATTTGATGTATGCTGTGAAGTGTTTGACTACAGTTTATTATCTATGTTTACCACATATGTTAATTCTGGGAGTTGTATTTTTATTGTAGATTGCATTACTGTTCTAACTTGCAAAATATTGTTGTTCAAAACTGGAATCTGTGCTTTGTTCTCATAGTAGCTCCACTGGATTTCACCTTTTGTCTACTTTAAAGATAAGTTACTGATCTCTAACCAGACCATAACGTAATTTGATGGTATTTTCCCAAATCATAACTTCAATTTGCCAGTGTGGTCAGGAATCACAGAAATAGTCAAGTCTAAAAGTTATAAGGGTATGGATGTTATTATTTCCACTAAACTGCAAGTTAAGGCTCACTGGTTCCATTTTGAACTATTGTGTTTGGTGTTTCTGCTGCAGGCTCAGTTTTATCCCAAGTACTAGACCATATCCATCATGGTAAGATTTTATCCTTTTCCAAGGATTTACAGTTTTTGTTTAAGTAGAATGAGATCTACCTGTAATGTGCATACAGGTAGATCTCCGTCACTGAAAGAAAGCAGCACAAAAGTTCTTATTGTTATATTTTCAACAGCCTGCTAAAATAAGCAAATTCACCTTCCTGACTGAGACTATATCATATTAAATAGAATGCCTGATTTGTGTTAGATTAGGTGTAAAGTTATCCTATGACCAATAATTTCAAATGAACCATCACTCAAAATTTCTTTCCATTTCACAACAATTTCACAATAACTAAATTGATATAAAAATAACTGCAGATGCTGGAAATCAGAAATAAAAACAGAAATTGCTGGAAAAACTCAGCTCTGGCAGTACCTTTCATGGAGTCACAGTCACACAGCATGGAAACAGACCCTTTGGTCCAAGCAGTCCACACCAAACATGTTCTCAAAGTAAACTAAACCCATTTTCCTACATCTGGCCCATATCCCTCCAAACCTTTCCTATTCATGAACTTACCCATGTCTCTTAAATGTTGTAACTCTCTATACATCCACCACTTTCTTTGGCAGTTCATCCCACAAACAAACCACTCTGTGTAAAAGAAAAAGTTGCCCCTCGTGTTCTTTCTAAATCTTTCTCCTCTCACCTAACCGTGGATAAAAGCAAAGTTAACATTTCATGTCCAGTGACCTTCCTTCAGAACTAAATTGATATAATTCTTTTTCAACTTAATTTCAAAATGTCTGTTGAAAATATCTTTTAGAAAGAAAG
Source organism: Chiloscyllium plagiosum (assembly GCF_037043375.1). Taxonomy (NCBI): domain Eukaryota; kingdom Metazoa; phylum Chordata; class Chondrichthyes; order Orectolobiformes; family Hemiscylliidae; genus Chiloscyllium; species Chiloscyllium plagiosum. The sequence goes on from NW_028270144.1 coordinate 80,966,710, forward strand.
GCATCACAGAAACTGAAGTTAAACAGTGAAATTTTATTGTGGTCCCAATTTTGTCAAATGTGCTTATGCAGTGGGAGCTATTCTCAGAACTGGGTCAACTTTACATGTCATTGATCGTACTGCACAACAAACTTACCAATAATGGAGTTACTGCACGTGTACTTGAGTTGTACATTCATAACTTAGACAGTGTGGCTGGAGGCTAAGGTTTTCACAGGCCACAAATGTCAGCAATTTTAGGGAGTACTTCTAAACACAAGGACGATCAATACTAGTTCAGTTTTTTTAAAATCTGAGATTTTTTTGTTGGGCCACAGATCAGCCATGATCTCCCAGACTGGTGGAACAAGCTTGAAGAGTTGAATGGCCTACTCTTTTTCCAATGTTCTTATAAAATGTTCTGTCATTGGGGAAATTGATTATTTTCCATCCACTGGCAGATCAAGCAGCAATTATCATCAGGTTCAATCTTTAATGTTGCTACCAGTGATGCTTTACATTTTCTGAAAAAGCCAATACAGGATAATTTCATAGCCTCTGGTTGTGACCATACCAACAGAGTGTAGCATCGAACTTCAGTATTTCTGCTCCCTCTCCTTTCCAGCCTTCTACTCATTTGCACACTAGCTCACTACATACTTTTCATCCTGTATATTCAGCTGCCTATTCTTATTGAGTAGTCCTCAGCTTGTTCAAAAACTCAGAATGCTTTTTTGTTGAAGTGTTTTGCAGCTTACTCTCATGGCTACTAGTGTCTTATTTTCATTAACCTGACTGGTCTAATTATTTCTCAGGCCACATGTTCACCTGCCTACCTAATCAATACTTAGGCCTGCTCATACCATCTTTGGAAGAGCAAAACAAAAACACTATGGCAAAACACTAAAAAGTAGGATTACGATAGGTAGCTGCAACAGTTTGAAAGAAGGCAAGACCAGGCAAGAAATCAAGAAAGGGGGAGTCAATGAGAAGTAAAGGAGGACAATGGTTATCACCAAAATTAACTTTGTAGCTTTACAGCAATAGTAATCACTGCTTCTTCACCTTTACAGTAGAATAATAGCTCATGCATTGTGCAGTCTCTAAAAATGTGTCACCATCTCTCCAAGGCAACTAGGGATGGGCAATAAATGCTGGCCCAGCCCAGCAATGTCCACATCATGTTAATGAATTTTTTAAAAAAATGTAACATCATCTGAACATTACCACTGGACCTTCACCAATATTTTTGTAAAACCGTAATCAGCCTACAGCCCGGACGACTCAACACTGAGTTCTCCAATTTCAAATAATCTTCCTTTCCAACCCTCAAATCCCTTTCCAGCCTCCTCAAACACATTGTAAGTTATGTTTACACTGCTGCTGTGTTCAAGTAGTAGGGAAATCTGTCTGTAGATGTGCCAACATCGGGAGAAGTGTACAATGTAAAATTTGGCTAGCAACAAATTGCTGATTGCTTTGTATAGTTGCGACTAATTGTAGATGGCCAAGGCCATCAGCGTAAGAACAACTATCTGATTGGCTCCTGTGCAGCTGAACATCTTGTGAGTGCGCAGAATACTGGCAGAAGCCTTTGGACTGCTACAAGGGGCAGATGGGGTGAGAGTCTTAACTACTAAAGTTATATGTCAACAATTTATTGTTGTTTAACTATAGTTAGAATCTATTTATCTATAATAAATAACAGTTCTTGTTAAGTACAGAAACTGGCCTGTGTTTTCTGTTTCCTGGGTGTCTCTGACAGGTATATTGGGGACTTTGTGTATTTTAATAAAAATGTTTAGCTTTTGTGATGACTGGGAAGTGGGGATCTGTTTCCAGTGTGCCACCCCAGTGAGTGTGACAGTCTTCTCATGTTACTATTCATGATTATCTTTTGAATTTTTAATAAATATTCTAACAGTGTTCATTTAATTATATCTACTCTTTACTTGCAATGATACCTGAACAATTTCAACATTTTGTGAAAAAGTGATTTAAGAATAGCATGGAAAGAGGATATGGTTTTCTTAATGACAAAGAGACAAACATATAAGGTGGCAAAAGAAGTGCCAATAAAGAAGTAGCAAGTGGAAAACTAAAAGATAGGGTTTATTTACTGTTATGGTCACTTTATTGTTGGACCTTATGACCTTTCTCCTGACTTCTTTAATGCTGTTCAGTTTGATAGAATAAAAATTAGGTCTACAGCTAGCATTTTTAAACTTAAGTAAATATATTGCAAGGGTATGAAGACACAGAAATATATTGCTGTCACTTCACTGTTACACTGTTACTAGGTTCTAATCCAAGAGACGACCCATAACGGACTTCAGGAGTACTAAGAGATGGAAATGTGTTGCTGGAAAAGCGCAGCAGGTCAGGCAGCATCTAGGGAACAGGAGAATCGACGTTTCGGGCATTAGACCTTCTTCAAGAGTACTAACACAAGGCTGCAGCAGCGCTATTTCTTCCTTACAATGGCACTCAACTGCAAGCACTCCAGGTTTTGCTATTTGTAATTAGGCCACCAGGAGAGTTTATCTTGAAGATTGCTTTCTTTTACATTTATTCTACTAATACATCCTTAGCAAATAGTTTATGAGAGGTGATTTTGTTTTTGCTTTTCAACATCCCATGGAATTTTGAGCAATATGTACGTATTGTATCGTTTCTTGATACAAAAATGTTTGTACATGAAGGAATGTCAGTTAGTGAGGAAAATTCTAGGGATGCTTCAGGACAATGGAGTGCATGATGGTGGTTCTGAAGTGACTGCTTTTCTACCTCAGGTGCACAGCAGGGAAATGGGTGATGAATGGTGCTGACAGTAGCTGATAACTAACTACCTTATTCAATTTTGGATTGTCATCAAGCTGGTTGCATAACTCCTGTATTACAGGGATCCAGAGAAGAAGGGCCCTAGAGAAATTATTGTTTGATTTTTAAGAGAATTGAAGAGTTTAATTTAAATGGGTGAGTGATGAAAGAGTTCAAAGCTGTGGTGTGTTCTTCCTGTACTGTGGAAAGTAAGGCAGTTTCAGTGCTCAGGAGTAGAATATGTGCACAACATGTCTCCAGCTGAGTTCCTGGAAGCCTGAGTTTCAGTGTGGGAGCAACAACTGGGAACATGATGGAGCATGTGTATGGCTGAGTGTATTGTGGATAAGTATTAGGAAATCAGTATTGCTGCAGCCTTGCCAACTCCAACATTAGTTGCTCTTGATGAGTCTATGATTTTGAGTGTTGTTTGCTCCATTGCATTAAGGGCTTTGATATTATCTAGTCATCTGAGTATTGCTTCTTGAAAGACATTTTGTTTCCTACAGAAACAGAAGGATGTTTATTTAAAGTGTATTGCAAAATCATAAGTTTATAGTTACCTGATGACAGGGAGCAAAATAAGATTATTAGTAGGAGAGCTTGGTGTTCAATAGAAAGAAAATGGCTGGACGTGAAGTTAGAGAACAGCTATCAGAGACGTTTTGCAGTTGCTACCAGGTCAGAACATAACGATGTTTGTGACTGTTGTATAGGTATGATTAGAATGAGTTCAATGTCATCTTGTGATTGGTGGAGAAGGACGCAGGGGAGGAAATTCTTTGGACTTCTGAGGAAGTGAGGTAGTGTTATAATGGAGAAATTAGATGTCATAAAAGAGAGGCCGTCATCATTTATTCCTACTTTCCCTGGTCCATCAGATTTACTCTGGATGTCAATAACAGCAGGATGTACTCTAAGTTCTTTAATGAAGCAAAGTAGATAACAAAATAATGCAAAAAAATCTTACACACAGAATGCTCACAATTTAGTTTATTTGGACTTCTGAGGATCAGACTGAAACAGATAATCAAACTATATTCAAGCTCTAATACCATCCAGTCTTCAGCAATTTGATCACTGACAACTATTAGAAACATGTCCTTTTCCACAGCTGGTTTAATCAATTAACTCATTAGACTTCTTAAGAACCTTCATGAATAGGTTAGTGCCTTTAGAAACAAAGAAGAGAAGAAAAATGGCTTATTGACAAGCAGCAAGGTGTCTTCTGACATAGCAAGGCAAAGATAAACCGGTTTATTTTGGGGAAACAATGGAGCAATGCAGAAGGTCAATGGATGTGTAGATTTCTTTCAGCGATAGAGAAATAGTCCTAAAAGGAGCAATGTTGTTGAGCAGTCTTCAAAACAGGATAGACAAAAAGATGTCTTGGCTTCATGTGAGTGAGAGAAAAACTCCAGAAACATAAGGCTGTAGAAGAGAAGATTAAAGAACCCTTATAAGAATTAAGTAATCTGTGTTAGCAGGTTATCTGAAGGATTCAGGAAGAGACATCAACTAAATAAATGGAATTGAGTGAATGCAGAAGCTGTGCTCACTGAATAAAGAACTTTTAAAGTGGGAAATAGGGTGATCCATCACCAAGGTTTGAGTATGTGTAAGGTTGTTGTTGTTGTAGCCAAAAGGGTGAATCTTTATTTCTGGTATCTATAATAAGAGCCTTTCAATTAAATCTTGTCCAGCATAAACTTATTTGTTGTTTTACTTTTGTATGTAATAAAGAACATCAAAATTTATTAAAGGTACATGCGCAACCTCTTGTAAAGATGTTTAGTGCCTGACCACTATGGCAAACAAATTGCAAATATAAAATTTATGGTCTATCAAGCCATGTTTCACTTTGTATCTGGCTTGTCCGGTATTACAATCAACTGTGATAGAAATGCATCTCGTTCTGAAGCACACATCTTCAGCGTTAGTGTTAGATGTTGTCAGGCCCAAAGGTTTTGCTGTTTCCATTGTGCACTCTGTTAAATGTTTGTATCTGAGGCTCTGCGATGGATCATCCATGTTCAGCATTTCCTTTTGCACTCTGGTATTGTGCTCCACCTTTGTTGAAGATGGGGATATTTTTGGAGGCTCTTTTCTCTTCAGTAATTTGATTGGGTACCACTATTCTTGACTGGATATGGCATAACTAGAGGACTTTGAGCTGATCTGTTGATTGTGGAATTACTGAGCTCTTTTGTATGCTGCTTTCATAGTTTGGCATGCTTCCCCAGGTCAGGACTTCATTTTTGGTTGCCTATGCTCTATTTGATATTTACAATGTAGGAAAATGTCTTAAGGTGCTTAATTGAAAAAAATCAGTTGTAAGTTGTTTTACTTTTGTATTACATATCCATAAATTATGTGTAGAAATATCAAACATTTGCAGACGTATGAAAATTTGATGCTATTACGTTAAAAGAAATATACAACCAATAGGAAATAAAGAAAATAATTGTTCATCTGTAAGTTGTCCTGGTGACTAAAATCATACTATGTGGTAAATCCTCATTAGAACTAGGTACAGTGGATAAAATCACAATGATCCAGTACAGAAGGAAGCTTTTTGGCTCATTGTATCTCTGCTGCTTTAAAAAAAGTTATTCAATTAATCCCACTTTGCTTTTTCCTGATAACCCAATATTTCCCCCCACAAGCATTTATCTAATTGTCTTTTTAATATTATTATTAAAGTATTATTAGTGAATCTCCTTCCACCATTCTTTCAAGTACTGTTTTGCAGACCACAAAAACTAGTTACGTAAATTAATGTTTCCTCATGTCACTTATGGTTCATTTGTCAATCACCTTAAATCTGGAAACAGCTATTTCTTATTTGCTATACCAAAATCATTCATGCCAAATTTTTACAAAGACTGCACTATTCTGCAGTTTTTGGAAATTAACATTGATTTTATATAGGCTTCACATTTCTGAAGGAGCTGGGGTCGAAATTCTGACTAGAAATATGAAGCTTGTTATTAATGGAACATGGAGCAAAATGGCAATCTGAATGTGATTGCCACTTCTCAGAATATACAGGCCTTAACATCAGTAGGGCTGAACTAGAGCTTCGATGTCATAGCCCTGTCTTTGGCTTGCATTCCTGGAAGCATAATTCCGGGCTGGTTTGTATAATCAGAGTAATTGTGGCAAAATACGAACTATTTTATTCATTAAATGTTTATTCCCTCTCCAACAGATTCTTTGCTGGGATGAAAAGGCATTCTATGTCGAGCAGGAGTTCATCTCTTGCAGGGACAGCTTTGTGTGTGCCACCATGTTATGTCGACAGCATGTTTTGTACAGCACCCCAGAAAAGTTGCTGCAGACCTTATGTAAGAGGAAAGTGGAATGCCCAGATTTTCCAGAAGAGCTACAGATGTGGATCAAATATAACCTTGCCAGCAGTGCAAAGCTGAAAGCATAAAGGACTAACAGCAAACTGTCAAGAAACAGGAACACTGGAGATCCATGGCAATAGTGTCTCACTGGAATTTCAACATTCAGCTTGACACTTTATTTTATTTAAGCGCCTCATCAAATATTTATTTTGTGTTGCAAGGAAAACAATTATTATTACTGTTATGAGCTTTACATTATAAATTAATGACATTAGATGGTACATCTTTAGAATCTGTAAAGTTAATATATTGCTGTTGTGAGATCCTTATTATTGGAAGAAAAAAAACACAACTAGCTTCAGTAAATACTATTAATCATCTTCTGGATGTTTGATGGAGATCTTTATGTCCCCAAGTCTTAGCTCAAAGCTCAGAGTAATCCTTTTCATGATGCCTGTCACTAATGTCATGATATAATGTTCTATTCCCAAAATGGTCATACCTAGACCAGTCTAATTTCAATTGGTAAGGAGGTGGTTTGCTGGTACTTAATTCAGGCCTGAATAAACCACCATATCTGATGAACTGCCTAATTTAATGTACAAAAAAACCTTTAAATGTTCACCTAGTACTTCCATGTAAAGCAGGTGAGTGATTGTTTAAAGGAGCAAATCAAATTTGTAGGACTCAGATATAATTTTAATGCACAATGTGCTCATTGCATTGTACCAGATAAAGTTAGGACTAACCAGTAACATCTCTTAAAGGGATACGCGAAGAATGATCAAGAAAAACATTTAATTTTCATATTAAAGAAAACGATTTTCAGGGACCAGTAGAAACAGGGCCAAGATGAAATCTGTGCTCAGAACTGATGAAAGACAGGATTGTATAGGACACACAATATTATTACAAATCTTTTCCCACTGATTAGTAGTTGTAAAGTTCCTGCAAAGGCTATCAATTTTAATTATTGGAGACAAGGACATTTATGTGACAGCTCAGACTCATGGGTACATTTCACCATGTGATTCATGTAAATCAAAAGCTAAGAATTTCCTCACTGTTAACCTCAAAGGGTTAGTTAGATTGAGCTACTGCACAACAGTAATGAAAAAGAAAACAGAATTTGAGTGCAGCAAAATGTCTTTCTCATGGATCAAAATGGGAATGATGAAGAGAAGGCTGCACAGGAGCTGTGAAACTGCACCAAACCATGCCTGCACCCCACCAGCTCTAGTATTCCAGATATTCTGAGCAACAGCACAGAAAAACATCACTTATAATAAACACCCTAGGGATTACCATTGACCAGAAATTTAGCTGGACCAACCATATTAAACATGGCTGCTAGAAGAGCAGGTCAGAGATTGGGAATCCTGCAGTAAGTAGCTCAAGTCCTGTATTCCCAATGCTTGCCCATCGTCTACAAGGCAGGTCAGGAGTATGATGGAATACCCTCAATTTGACTGGATAGGTGTAGCTCCAACAACACTCAAGACACTTGACGATATTCAGAACAAATGGCGTGCTTCATTGATTATCCCGTCCATCACCTTCAGTATCCATACCTTTCACCACTGATGCACAGTGGCAGGAATGGTTACAATTTTATAAGATGCACTGCACCAACTTGGCCATGCTCCTTGGTATCTTCCAGGAAATGAGTGATGGTCTAGCCAGCAATGCCCACAACACATGGCCAATAAATGAGCAAAGTGAATGGTGGGGCAAGCTAAAGAGGTAGTTTTGCCTCAGGGTTAATGCGGCTTACAGAAATGCTTCAAAAGGAAAATCTTTTAGCAACATCACATTTCGATGCAGAAACTAGGCCATTGTCCAGTTTGAAAAAAACCCCATTATTTTGTAATAATTGAAAGGACATCTACCCGCTCCTTCACTGCTGGCTCTCTGCAAGATCAACTGAGTTCTCCTTACCTTCCTCACCTTTTCCCCATAGTTCTTCAAATACTCTCTCTTCAGACGATTAAGCAATTTGAAAGCCATGCTTGAATTCGCTTCTGCTGTACTCTAAGACAATGCATTCCAGATTCCAACCACTTACGGTATAAAATAAAGTTTTCCTAGATTTTAATGTTCTACTAATGGGAATAGATACTTTGGATCTACTGTGTTCTGGCTATTGTGTTATGTCTTACAGCTGGTATGTAAGTATAGCTTTAACAGACATGCTGAAGATATCATCACTATCATAGCATGGGACCTGAGTACAAAGGTCTCAGACTCCATCTCAACTCTAGACACTTGAAGCATGATGTGCTGATGGAAGCATGCTACTCTTTGCAAATGAAAGGTTTAATGTTAGCCTGGACATGAACCTGCCTGTGAATGTAATATTTATGTATGTCAGTGAGCTGTAATAAATATCTGTTGGATCCTAAAATACCATATTACCAATTTACTAGTTCCTTATGAAGGATAACATAAGCATTCCTACATCATGTAGATATACCTTTGAATCAAATCTACATCACTGGTCCCTCATTATTTTGAACATCTCTATAAAATTTCCTCTCAAACTAATCTTATCAAAGGAGACCAGTCCCAGTTACCAAAATTATTCCTGATAACTGATTTCTCTCATTCCTGGAACCATTTTCATAAGTAATCTCTACACCAACTTCAATTTCTTCTCATCCTCTCAAAAGTGTGGACATTAGAATCGGAGACCATGCTCCAGTTGAGGTAAAGTCAGTGTTTTATAAAGTACATGAAACTTTCTTGCTTTTGTACTCTAATTACTAGATGATTTTTTTGAACATTGTTGCAAAGTCATTCAAAGAATTCAGTGCCATCTGCAGGGCCTTGTTCATCTACATATTGAATAGCGTTGCTGTCTACCTACAGTATAACCTGGATAACTCACAGAATTGTGATAATAAGTGTCAGTTTGAAAAAAAAGAAATTGAGCAGCTGGCTTTCAACTTTACATCTATCACCACACCCCTGTCAACATCTTCATGATCACTGATGGAAGAATAAATAGCTCCATGCATGTCAAATACATGTCTGGAAGCTAGGTGCGGTGCATCTCATCTCTTAACCAGGCAAAGTCTATCCAAGGCTTAAGTTCTTTGTGTTATGCAATACCCATCACTTGCCTTGATTGGTAACACTGAAGTATCATTCAAAATGCTTAACACCTCCAGGTTAGAGGCAGTTTGTTTGATTTTTACACCTGCATGGGGACTCATTGATCACCTTCAACACTGGCAACATGTGGCTGCAATTGATCTTGTGAGAGTCAGTTAATTAAATCACTAGAGTGAGAAGCAGAATGATCCCGAAGTTCACTGTGGTAATTCATGGAGGCCTGCCTCCTGCCTTCATGCCATTTTTAACCAATTTTCTCTCTCTGTAATGGACGGATGCCTATGGTCCTTTGTGGATTATGGCTAATTACTATATACAAACTATAGGACACATTGTGGCAATTCATCAATTCTTTTCTAACTACTTCCTCCCTTTACCTCTACCTCTAATAGGTTTATCAAAATTTCCCTCAGCTACATAATAGAAACACCAAAGCCATTGATATCACAGCCTGTCACAACATTTTTTATATATTTGTTCATGGAATGAGGGTATGGTTGACAATGCCAGCACTTATTTTCCATCCCAAATTGCACAGAGGGCAGATTGCATTGTGTCTGGAGTCACATGTAGGTCAGGTATGGATGGCAGATTTCCTTCCCTAAAGGACATTAGTGAATCAGATGGGTTTTTGCAGCAGTCAACAGTTGCCATTCAGCTAGCTTTTTGGTAGTTTTCAAAAAAATTCAAATTTCACCATCTGCCATAGTGAAACCCATGTGCTCAGACCATTTGCCTGGAGTTTTGGATTAATTATCCAAAATAATTACCATAATGTCACTGACTCCCTGAACTTCACTTCCTAATCACATATTCTATTTCTGTCCTTGTTGGTGGGACAGCTTTTGACTCTGTCTTTGCATAAAAATACTTGAGTTCTGAAGGAAGCTAGTTTTTTTCCTCCCCACCAGTTTGCTGAAAGCTGTTGCCCTTAACTAATAAGAAACATTGTAGTTAGTATACCAATTCTTCTGTGAAGAAGCGAAGGCACCTGGAGAAAAGCAATTGAAGAACATTAAGTCCTGACAAACTAAAAATATCATCTCAGTAAACCATGTGAACTGGAGTTATTGAATAGTCATTCCTGGTTTTATTTTCCTTTTACTTATGTGCTATTGGTATTTGACTGGCTACATATATGTAGAAGTCTTCAAAGAGTTTAAGGTTTTAACTAGTAGATCCGTACAATGATAATTCATAGCTGTTTCTTGTGTTTCAAACTTACTCATTTGTAAGAAATAGTAATTCTTGTTAAATGCAGGAACCTGGTCAGTGTTTTCAGTTCACATGATTCCATTAAAGAGGTCAGTCAGGGACTTTGTGAGATTTGATTAAATCATTAAAGTTTATGGCAACTCTCTGCAGTGGAACTTGAGAATCAGCACACTTTCCCAATACAAGTACAAGAAATTGGGGGCTCATCTAAGATTATTTTAGAAAAGAGACTGAGAGGATTTGGGAGTGGTAGGTGGTAAACAAAATATCAAATTTGAGCTGCAAATGGCACTGGAAATTGCAAAGGTTTCCCTGGAGGTGACCAATTTTTTGCTGGCAGTCTTAAGTTAACTTCCAAAAACGATTTAAAGGATGGACAGGTTAGCTGCAGGTAAGGTGTTTCCCCTGGATGGTGAGACTGGAATCAGGGGCATGATTTAAAGAAAAGAGTCAAGCCACTTAGATCTGAGATTCAAGAGAATTTTTTTTACTGATAGGGTGATGAATCTTTGGAATTTTCTACCAACACAGTTCTGTGGAAGCTGTCTTTGAGTATGTTTAAGGTAGAGATTTGTTAGATTTCTAATTATAAGTGGGTAAAAGATATTGAAATGTTTGATCAGCTATGACCATAGTGAATGTAGGGCATGCTGAACAAGCTGAATGGCTGACACTTGTTCCAATGTTCCTTACCAGTATAATCTGTCAGATAAGTCACTTTACCACCCTTCCTAACTACCTTTAATCGCACTTCCAGGGGTTCAGCTTGGAAAAGCAACAATACAAAATTCATCACATGCTTCAAACAGTCTACTTGTAGAATGTTTATCCATCCATTCTTTTATTTTTGTTTGTGAAATTTCAAAAGCTATTGTGGTACCCTACATGCTCTTACAAGTCTTTCGAGAAGCATGGGCATGTAATCCAACATTGAGGATTTGTTGTTTTTGTTCCAAAAACTTCTCCCTTATTAATTTTAATGGGTTTCTAATCTCATGACTGTAAATCACTTCAAATGGACTAAATCCAGTAGAAATTCTGACATATAGCAGATATTAAGAAAACAAATCTTTTGTCACAGTCCTGTGGATCCTTGTGACAGTACGCCTAAATCATAGTTTTGAGAGTCAGATGCTAACTTTTCAAAGCGCCCTGTGTTTGTAGGTAGTATGCATTTGACTTAATGTCCAATTTGCTCATTATGTCCTGGAAAAGGTTCGACATGTAGTTAGAATCCTGATCAGATTGTATCTCAATTTGCATATTGTAACGAATAAAAAAAAGTGAACTTTTCCACTACTACCTTAGCTGCAATAGCCATTATTTCAAGAATAGCTTCTGCAAATAGAGTTGTTATATCCATAACCTAAGTATATACTGATAACCCATTTCATTTTCAGTATGCTCCTTCACAATCTACTAACACCTAACTAAATGGTTCTTCATAAACTGTAAGGGTATCAAAGGGTGTGGTTTAATTATATGTTGCTTTCCTAGTACCTGACATGTATGACATGTTTTACAGAACTGCATTATATTTTTATGGAAGTCTTGGTCATGTAAAATAGCTGTTTATCAATGCTTGTGTTTCTCATATTCCAATAAAGACTGAGTATGGTGGTAGAGGGTTGCTTTTCAGATTGGAGCCTGTGACAAATCATGTACCACAGGGATTGGTGCTGGGTTCTCTGCTTTTTGTCATTTATGTAAATTATTTGAATGTGGATGTAGGAGTGGCAGTTAGTAAGTTGCAGATGACAGCAAAATAGCTGGTCCAGTGGACAATGAAGAAGATTATCTCAGCTTGCAATGGGACCTTGATCAGATGGGCCAATGAGCCGAGGGGTAGCAAATGGAGGTTAATTTAGATAAATGTGAGGTGTCATATTTTTATAAGGCAAGTCAGGACAGGACTTATACAGTTAATGGTAGGGCCCTGGGACTGTGGCTGAACAAATAGACATGGGGGTGCAAGTTCCTTGAAAGTTGAGTCGCAGATAGACAGGGTGGTGAAGGAGGTATTTGGCACACTTGCCTTCATTAGTCAGAACACTGAGTAAGGGAGTTGGGATGTTACGTTATGGCTGTACAGGACATTGGGGGAGGTCACTTTTAGAATACTGGGTACAATTCTGGTTGCTCTTCTATTGGAAGGATGCTGTTAAACCTAAGATGGTGCAGAAAAGATTTACAAGGTTGATGCCAGGACTGGCAGATTTGAATTATAGGAAGAGGCTGAATAGAACATAGAAAAGTACAGCACAGAACAGGCCCTTTGGCCCACAATGTTGTGCTGAGGTTTAATCCTAATGTAAAATATAGTAACAACCTATGCACCCCTCAACTCACTGCTATCCATGTGCATGTCCAGCAGTCACTTAAATTTCCCCAATGACTCTGCTTCCACCACCACAGCTGGCAATGCATTCCATACATTCACAACTCTCTGCGTAAAGAACCGACCTCTGACGTCTCCTTTATACCTTCCTCCTAATATCTTCAAACTATGACTCCTCGTACCAGTGAATCCTGCCCTGGGGAAAAGTTTCTGGCTTTTGACTCTATCATCTATTCCTCTCATTATCTTGTATATCTCGATCAGGTATCCTCTCTTCCTTCTTCTCTTCAGAGAGAAAAGTCTGAGCTTATTCAACCTTTCTTCATAAGGCAAGCCCTCAAGTCCAGACAGCATCCTGGTAAACCTTCTTTGCACCCTTCCCAACGCCTCTGTATCTTTCCTATATTAGGGCAACCAGAACTGGACACAATATTCCAAGTGTGATCTCACCAGGGATTTGTAGAGCTGCAGCAAAACCTCGCGGCTCTTAAACTCGATCCCCCTGCTAATGAAAGCCAAAACACCATATGCTTTCTTAACAACCCTATCCACTTGGGTGGCAACTTTGAGGGATCTATGTACTTGCACACCCAGATCCCTCTGTTCCTCCACACTGCCAAGAATCCTGTCTTTAATCCTATATTCAGCATTCAAGTTCGACCTTCCAAAATGCATCACTTCGCATTTATCCAGGTTGAACTCCATCTGCCATTTCTCAGCCCAGCTCTGCATCCTGTCTATGTCACGCTGCAGCCTGCAGTCGCCCTCTATACTATCGACTACACCTCCAACCTTTGAGTCATCTGCAAATTTACTAACCCACCCCTCAACCTCCTTGTCCAAGTCATTTATACAAACTACAAAGAGCAGAGGCCCAAGAAAAGAGCCCTGCGGGACCCCAGTCAACACTGACCTCCAGGCAGAATACTTTCCATCTACAACCACTCTCTGCCTTCTGTCAGCCAGCCAATTCTGAATCCAGATAGCCAAATCTCCCTGTATCCCATACTTCCTGACTATGAATGAGCCTACCATGGGGAACATTATCAAATGCCTTGCTGAAGTCCATATACACCACATTCACTGCTCAACCTTCATCGACCTGTCTCATCACCTCCTCAAAGAACTCAATAAGATTTGTGAGGCATGACCTGCCCCTCACAAAGCCATGCTGACTGCCTTTAATCACACTATGCTTTGCCAAATAGTCATAACTCCTGTCCCTCAGAATTCTTTCCAAACCTTTGCTGACCACAGACTAAGACTGACTGGTCTGTAATTGTAGGGATTTCGCTGTTACTCTTCTTGAAAAGAGGAACAATATTCACCTCCTTCCAATCCTCCGGTACGACTCCCGTGGAGAGTGAGGAGGCAAATATCCTCGCCAACAGCTTAGCAACCTCCTTTCTCTCTTCCCAGAGCAGCCTAAGCTAAGTCCCCAAGGTCAGACCAGATTTATCAATCTTAATGTTTTCCAAAATTTCCAGCACATTAACTTCATCAATCTCGATCCGATCAAGACTGTATCCCAGCTCCTCTAAGTTTTCATTCACAACAAGTTCCCTTTCCTTGGTGAAAACCTAAGCAAAACACTCATTTAGGGCTTCCCCTATCTGCTCAGACTCCACGCACAAGTTCCATCTGCTATCCCTGATCAGCCTTACCTTCTCCCTGATCATTCTCTTATTCCTCATGTATGAGGAAAATGCCTTTTGGTTCTCCCTAATCCTTCTTGCTAAGCCTTTTTCGTGCGCCCTCCTGGCTCTCCTCAGTCCATTTCTGAGCTCCCTTCTAGCAAGCCTGTAATCCTCTAAAGCTGGGCTCGATCCTTGCTTCTTCCACCTTACGTAAGTTGCCTTCTTCCTTTTGACGAGAAGCTCCTCTGTTCTCGTCATCCAAGGTTCCTTAAATCTTACCCCTTCTTACTGGTCTCAGAGGAACAAATTTGTGCATCACTTGCAACAACTGCTCCTTAAATAGTCTCATGTCTGCTGTGCCCTTTCTGTGGAACAATTGCTCCCAGTCTGTACTTCCCAACTCCTGTCTGATAGTGTCATAATTTCCTTTTCCCCAATTAAATATCTTCCCTCGGTAACTGCTCCTTTCACTCTCCAAGGCTATGCTAAATGTGAGGCAGTTGTGATCACTTTCACCAAAGTGTTCTCCCACCACAAGATCTGACATCTGTCCTGGCTCGTTGTCGAGCACCAAATCCAAAATGGCCTCTCCCCTTGTCAGTCTGTCTACATACTGAGTAAGGAAACCCTCCTGAACACACCTGACAAAAACAGCTCCATCCAAACCATCTGCACTTACGAGGTTCCAGTCGATATTGGGAAAGTTGAAATCATCCATAACAACAACCCTGCTACTTCTGCATTTTTCCAGAATCTGCCCGCCTATGAGTTCTTCAATCTCTCTACTGCTATTAGGTGGTCTGTAGAAAACCCCCAATGAGGTGGCTGTTCTCTTGCTGTTCCTAATTTCCACCCATACTGACTCAGTAGACAAACCTTTCTCAACAACCTTCATTTCTGTAGCTGTGATGCACTCTCTGTTTAGTAATGCTACACCCCCTCCTCTTTTTCCACCCTCCCTGTTCTTTTAAAACGTTCTAAACCCTGGAACATCAAGCAACTGTCCCTGCCCCTGTGAAACCCACATCTCCGTTATGGCCACAACATCATAGCCCCAAGTACTGATCACTATTTCAGACACTCCTTGCCTTAAAAACAGACACACTTTACCCGATCCCTTTGTTTCATCGCATAAGAAACCTTTCTGATAGACTCATTACATTCTGTCATTGCCCCATCTGCAACTGACCCTAGGCTGGGGCTTTTTTCCCTGGAATGTCGGATGCCGAGGGGTGACATTATAGAAGTTTGTAAGATCATGAAGGGCATGGAAAAGGGGCATAGATTTAAGGTGAGGAAAAAAATTTAAAAAGGACCTAAGGGGTACCTTTTTCATGTAGAGGGTGGTATGCATATAGAACAAAATGCCAGAGGAAGTGGTTGAGGCTGCTACAATTACAACTTTTAAAAGACATCTGGGATGGGTACATGAATAGGAAGGGTTTAGAGGGATATGGGCCAAATGCTGGCAAACAAGACTAGATCAAATTGGGATATCTGGTCAATGCGGACAGGTTGGACCAAAGGGTCTGTTTCTGTGCTGTATGACTCTCTGACTATATACTATGCAACAGTAATTTCATGCACCACTCACAATTTCTCCATACGGTATCTGGTTTGATGAACAATTCTTTGTCTGCAGGTCTGTGAAATGTCTCCACTTCCTCATCAGCACTCAGTTTTTAAGATGATAAAACTCAGAACCTCTGTCTGACTCAGCTTCAATGTGAGCTGTTTGTGCCAACTTAATGGATCTGCTTCTTCAGCCTCAGTTAATGAAGACATGCCAAACATTTCTTTGAATTATCTTTAAAGTGTCTTCTGGTCACCTTAATATCTGGAGGAGGAGGAGGAGGAGGAGCACAACACTGCCTTGAGCTCATTCCACAAGTTTCTCCTTTAAATTAAACCCTTAGATTGCCCTTAAAATCAAATAATACTAATTACTTTAGGGGCCTTCTTCTCTGAATCTCTGCAGTATAAAGTATAAATCCAAAAGGCTTTATAAACTCTAAGCAATAAAAAGATAGTATACTAATCAACCTTACTTACCCAATCAGTGGTTTCCTCTTGCCCCGTGTCACATTTTGGCACTCTTACCGCACTGCTTCAGGATGCACTTCTCAGAATTCCAGAATCTATAGAATTTGGGAAGGTGGAGTCATAGCATCATACTGCACAGAAACAGACCCTTTGGTCCAACTCATCCAAGCCAACCACGTTTCCCAAACTAAATTTGCCCCACTTGCTGCATTTGGTCCATACCCCTCTAAACCTTTCCTATTTATGTATCTATCCAATCTCTTTTACATGTAACTGGACCTACATCTACCTCTTCCTCCAGTAGTTCATTCCACATTCAAACCACTCAAAAAATTGCCCTCACGTCCCTTTTAACTCTTTCTCCTCTCACATTAAAAGTATACCTCCTAGTTTTGAACTTCCTCCACCCTCGGGGAAAGATCCTCGCTCTTCACCTTACCTATGCCCCTCATGATTTTAGAAGGTCATTCCTCAACTTCCTGTGCTCCCAGCCTTTACATCCTATTTTTGTAACTCAAACCCTCTGTTCCTGGCAAAATCCTGGTAAATCTTTTCTGAACCCTCCAATTTATTGATGTCCTTCCTATTGCAGGAATCCCAGATTCATGTTCTCGTCAGTACATCTTAAATATATTTTGTTAGCTGTGGCTTAGGTGATCACCAATGCATTGACTATCTCAATAGCCACCTTCTTCAATGTCGACCATCAACCCTGGGGACTTGTCAACTTTTAGCACTATTAATTTCTACAGTACAATCTTCCTACTGATGTTAATTTCCTTCAACTTCTCATTCTTCTCAGTCACTTGGATCTTCAGTTCTGGGAGATTTCTAGTATCTTCCTCAGTGAAAACAGATACAAAACAATCATTTGACTTCTCTATCAGTTCTCTATTCCCCATTACAAATTTTCCTGACTCTTCCAGTAATGAACCCACCTTTGTTTTAGCCAAATATTTCCTTTTTCCACCTACAGAAGATATTACAGTCCATTTTAATATTTCTTGCTAGATTTTGTTCTCACATTTTTGATCAGTTTCTTGGATCACCTTTGCTGTACTCTAAAGACTTCCCAATCCTCAGAATTACTGCTATATGCAGCACCTGTTTATAATCTGATACAATCTTGAACTTTGTTAGCCATGGTTGACTGACATTTTGTTCTAGAAGAAATGCATAGTTGTTATGAGTCATGTAATAGTTCTTTAAAGACTATCCATTGCATACATGTACAGTCATGTTTTTCTATGTGTCTTCCTAATCCTCCTCAATTAATTTGTGCCTCATGCTTTTATCATTTCCCTTATTTAACACTGTTGCTTCAGAATGAATGACCTCACTTTCAAACATAATGTCAAATTGCCCATGTTATAAGCCTCTCTCTTTCTAATTAATACCATGCTCCACATTACACCACTATTTGGTGGCCTTTAAATAATTCAAGCTAATGTCTGCTGCCCTTTGCTGTATCTTAGATCTACCCAAACACATTGTATGCATTATTCTTCCCATCTGAGATTCTCCCTTACCATTATCCCTTGTACTGATCCTTACCTCCTTTCCCTTCTTGACTGTCCTTCCGAAATGTCAAATATTCTTGAGTATTCAATTCCCAATCCTGGTCATAATGCAGACCTGTCGCTCAAATGGCAATTAATTCATATCCATGTATCTCTATCTCTTTCTCCTCTGACCCAAATTCTAATATTGACACAAATCCCCAGTTACTCACACTGTCTCAAACTCCAGTAAAGTCTCCCTCATTCTGACCACGCAAATTGTAGGAAGATGAATTAGTTGTGTCACATATACATGCTCAAATAGTATAACTGCAGGAATGATAAAGAGGAGCAAGGGCATCTGTTGGCAAGAGTAGTGGAGGATGACAGAGAAGAAGAGTGAAGTGGAAGGAGAGGTAGGCAGTTCACAAAGCAACCTCCTATAATTCAATTAGTAAATACAGAAATATTGTGACAATTAAGACATTGTTTTCTCATTATTAGGTTAGTACGACCAGTTAGGAAGTATACGGTAATCTGTAGAAATAACTTAATGTGGACTGACAGGAACCAGTAGCAATAAAATAACATTCTCATTGGTTGAGCCCAAACTAACAGACTCAAATGGAAACAGAGACTCAAGACTGATGAAAAATCATTTGAATGTACAGAATCAAAGCAGCTGGAGTTCACTAGTAGTGTTAATTCCTAAACTGGATGGATCACCTAGATTCTATTGTTACAACACAGGGTGAACCCCTCTACTAATCTAAGCAAGCAACACAGAAAAGATTCATCCCGTGCCGTAATCTGTTAAAATTCAAGAGGCAAAGAACTATCCCAAAAGTCACTATTTAAAGTAAAAATTACCAACTTTTTTTATGTCTACCAGAAATTCATTAACTAACAACTATTTACAACTTTTTTTTCTAAACATATCTTTACCTTCCCCTCTATAATACTGGTCCAATAAAGATCCTGATTACAATTTATAAAAATAAAAACCAGTCAGCTTTGCCGAGTGTCCTCTGTAGATTTTCCTCTTTCTTCTTAGGGATTCTGCTTCACAGATCTTTGATCAAAAAAGGTACCTTTTAAGAGAAGATCTCTCTACTTGTTGGTGCTGGCTGCTCTTTGCCGCTGTGGCTCACTGTTCAAAATGTCTGATATTTTTACCCCAAAACATCTAATCATTTCAATGATTTACTGTTGTCAAAACATTATTTTTTCAAACTCAATTGGATTTTGGTAACTTGGGGCATAATTTAGACTGATTGGCCAAATTCAAATTTGTTTTTGTACCCTGGCAACACAATTCTTAGCTGTATCAACCAAATGTTACATTGTTACCTTGTTCCAGACTCTCTGTGCTTCTCCTAAGTCTTTACTAGCTTTTCAACTGTCTTAAAGGTACATTATTCCTACATCTTCATAACACGATACAGACTACAGAAAGGTAAATTCAATCGTGAAAACAGATTCATAACCCAATTGCACAGTTAGAAGGCTGAATAGATATGGTTGGCAGTGCATAACTTCTTTTTAAGATTGATGTATTGTTGGGGTACTGGCAAGTGCCATTAACATTAAGGACTTAAGGAGATATCCGTTACTTCATACCAATATCGTGGAATTCCCCTCCCTCACACCATTGTAGCAGTACCATCAACAGAAAAAAAAGCAGCTCACCTCAGCAGGCAGTAACTAATATTAAATTTTTGAGGCATCTCACACTTCTCAACACTTTTTATAAACTATCCAGATCATGATGAAAGCAAGTTCAAAAACCCATTTCACATGACCTTGTACTTGCACCTACTCAGGGAATTGGTTATACATATTCTCAGCAAATGTTGATCACTGTTTCCCTTATTGTCTATTTTAGGAGAGACCCTCATCACTGCATGGAGACCAATCATGTTTATCTACCTCCATTTAATATTTGTTTTTCTGATCAGATTTACTCTCCAGAAAAGTAGCACACCACTGCCACAAATTTCATCCATCCTGGTTCTAAATTCTTAGCATTCATTCAAATAATCCATTGATTGAGGAAGGAGGTAATTGCATGGAGGCAGTTCAGAGAAGAGTCATGAGATTAATTCCAGGGATGAAACCAATGTGGAGAGATTGAGCAGTTCAGGCCAGTACTTAAGAGTTTAGAAGGATGAGAGGGGATCTAATTGAGGTTTTTAACATGCTAAAGGGGATTGACAAAAATAGACGTGGAGAGAATGTTTCCTCTTTTGGGGCAATCTAGAATGAGAGGGATAGTTTTAAGCGAAGGGGTGGCTGACTTAAAACAGAGATGAGGAAGAGTTTACTTTCTCAAACTGTCATGGATCTGAGGAATTCACTAACCAGAGTGTGGTGGATGACAGGAAACTGAATAGATTTAAGGAATAGATAGTGTTTTCAAATTAGTCTTGGGTAGAAAGTTTATGGAAAGCAGCCAGGAAACTGGAGTTGAGGCCGAGATGAGATCAGCTGTGATCATATTAAATGGTGGAACAGGCTCGAGAAGCTGAATTGTCTACTCCTGTACCAATTTCTTACGTCCTTAATCCTTTTTTTTTGTTCAGCGTTTGTAGAATTGCATGTAGCAATACAAGCAGCACTCAAGAAACATTAACAAAAGTTGAAAAGTAGATTTGAGTAATGATTTGGAGAATCATAGAAACTTACAGAAGACTACCATTTGGCCTGTTGTGCCTGTGCTTGTTCTATGAAACAGCAGATATGTTTAGTTCCACCCCATTTCTTCCCTGTAACTTGCAAGCTCTTCATTCTCAAGTATCTGCGCAACTCCCTTCTAAAATTACAAATAGAATCAGCTTCCACCATCTTTTCAGATAGTATTCCAGATCTGGACAATATTCGAGCTGTGATATAATAAGCATTGTAAACAACTGAAACAAGTTGTCTTTGCTCCTGTATTCAAATCCTCTTAAGTAGTGCAACATTTTGGTTTTCATTCCAAATTGCTTGCTGCATCTGCACACAAGCTTTCAGTAACTTATGAAGGAGACCTAGGTCTATTTGGATATCAATACTTTTCAATCTCTCACCATTCAAGAAATAACTACTTCCTTCCTCTTATCAAAATGGGTAATCTCACATTATATTCTATCTGTGATGTTCTTACCCATTCACTCAATCTGCCTAAATCCCCTTGAAGTCTCTTTGCATCCTGTTTACAATCCTCATTCCCAACACGTTTTTTAATCATTTGCAAACATGAAAATATGAATGATCCTCAGGTACAAATCACTGATATGGTATGTGAACAGTTGGGCCCAAGCACTGATCCTTGGACCTGTCATAGCCCGATTACCCAAGAATGACCCATTTATTCAATACTCTACACTTTGCCTGTTAACCAATCCTACATCCACATCAGTAGGTTAGCATCAACTCCATGCACTTAATTCTGTTTCCTAACTTTCTGCGAGACACCTTATCAAAAGTCTTCCAAAAATCCAAATACATCACATTCACCCGCTCACCTTGATTCACTCTGCTAAACATCCTCAAAAGCCTCATCAGGTTTGTCAAACATGATTTCCCGTTTATACATCCATGTTGACCCTGTCCAATTAGACTACTTTCAAAATATTAAGCAATCATATGCTTTATAATAGATTCTGTATTTCCCCTACCACCAATGTCAAGCTAACAGACACATAGTTTGATGCTTTCTCTCTCCTTCTTAAAACAGGGTTATGTTTGGAACCTTCCAATCGGTCACAATCCTATCTATGATATCCTAAAGGCTAAACGTATCCTCAGTATTATATACTACTTTGACAGAATTTGTATTATCTACAGATATTATAATACTGCTCCCTGCTCTGGAGTCTAGATCATTTTATAAAACATCAAGAATAAAAGATCCAAAAAGACATTTGAATGAACATTAGCAAACCAGACTGATTCCTGTGTTCCCAATGATGGGGAGTCCAGATCCAGGGGTCACAGTCTATGAATAAGGGCTAAACCATTAGGATTGAGGTAATGAGAATTTTTTTCAGAGAAATTTGCTATCAGAGAAAGCAGTCAAGGCCAAAACATTGTATGATTTCAAGAAGGAGTTGGATATAGAACTTGCAGCTAAGGAGATCAAAGGATATGGGTGAAAAGTGGGAACAGGCTATTGAATTGGATGATCAGCCATGATCACAAAGAATGGTGCAGCAGGCTTGAAGGGCTGAATGGCCCACTCTGGCTCCTACTTCCTATGTTTCTGACAACCTCATAAGGAATAGCCAATCACCTAACACTATTTGCTTCCTTGTTACTGAACCCAGTTCAAATGTTAGTAAAAAGCTTAATAAATTTATGATTATTGGTTCATGTCAATCCCAGGACCCGAATCTAAGAGGACAGTTTGCCATTTTGATCAGTCGACTTGATTTGCTTTCCTTTATTGGTCAGAGCATTGAGTATAGGAGTTGGGAGGTCATGTTGCAGTTGTACAGGACATTGGTTAGGCCACATTTGGAATATTGTGCACAATTCTAGTCTCCCTTCAATCGGAAGGATGTTGTGAAACTTCAAAGGGTTTAGAAAAGATTTACAAGGATGTTGCCAGGGTTGGAGGGTTTGAGTTATAGGAAGAGGCTGAATAGGCTGGGGTTGCTTTCTCTGGAGCATCAGAGGCTGAGGGGTAACCTTTCAGAGGTTTACAAAATCACGAGCATGGATAGGATAAACAGACAAGGTCTTTTCCCTACAGTCGGGGAGTCCAGAACTAGAGGGCACAGGTTTAGGGTGAGAGGGAAAGATTTAAAAGGAACCTAAGGGGTAACTTTTTCAGGCAAAGGGTGGTGCGTGTATGGAATGAGCTGCCAAGGGAAGTGGTGGAGGCTGGTACAATTACCAAATTAAAAGGCATCTGGATTGGTATATGAATAAGAAGGGTTTAGCGGGATATGGGCCAAGTGCTGGCAAATGGGTCTAGATTAAGTTAGGATATCTGGTTGGTATGACGAGTTGGACTGAAGGGTCTGTTTCTGTGCTTTAAATCTCTATGACTCCACTATCTCATCCAATGAGATTTTACAGTAACAGTGTAATTTAAAAGCTCCTGAAAACAGGTTATCAGAATTGTATTTTAGATACATGACATGCTGGATACTGATAAATGATCTGTACAAAGGGGAATAACTACTTACAAAAAAGAAATGAAATATGATACTTTTGGAAATCTAGACAGCACCAACAGTCACAGTGGGAAATAAACTTTAGAAAATGTCAAATTTATGATTATGTTAGAATGATGTTAATTGTAATGACCCTAACTGGGATCAATGTGCACAGCAAACATTACTTGGGACTTCTTTGGTCTTTATGATTCAGTGGATAAATTCACTGTACAGAGTAACATAAGACATGCTGCCATTCTGTTTCTCACTAGTCTATCTCAAGAATAACATAGGATGATCAATACATTAAGAGTTGTGTCAATCCATTATAGGAGAAAGTGAGGGCTGCAGATGCTGGGGATCAGAGCTTAAAAATGTGTTGCTGGAAAAGTGCAGCAGGTCAGGCAGCATCAAAGGAACAGGAGAATCGACGTTTTGGGCATTCTCCTTCTCCTTTGATGCTGCCTGACCTACTGCGCTTTTCCAGCAACACATTTGTAAGCTCAATCCATTATATACAATTATGTCTCATCAAATAATCCCTTACATTCACTACATGAATTACAGTTTACACAAAGTTCTATTGGGAAGGATTACACCAGGCGCATCGTTTATCAGGACAGAAGATTTACCTTCCAGCAGTCCTAAATCAATCAAAATGAGAATTTGTTTTTAACAGCATGGATTAATTTTAAAGTAGATTTGCACGTGATGGTCTAATGAGATTTATCCTCAGAGTTAAAATATCTCTTACAAATAAGAGTGCCTCCTGAGCATTTGAGAAAAGCTGTGAAGCAGTAGGGACAAATTTAAAATAAAACTTTATTTAATTCTCAATACTAATATTCACTATAGGAGAAAGTGAGGTCTGCAGATGCTGGAGATCAGAGATGGAAATGTGTTCCTGAAGAAGGGCTAATGCCCGAAACGTCGATTCTCCTGTTCCCTAGATGCTGCCTGACCTGCTGCGCTTTTCCAGCAACACATTTTCATCTCTAATATTCACTATAGCCAATTTCAAATCATTGCACGGTCCATTATCAAAATGAAGCAAATGATTCTTTAAGAATTAACTGAAAATAGATATAAACAAACTTACAGTCGAGTGTCAAACTCTGCACGTATTCTGATATTCTCTGTATGATACGGCTGCTTTCATGACAACAGGATATGAAGACAATTCCATTTGCTTGTGATAACAATAACCTTGAAGTACTTTTTAATATCCAAATATTGAACAATATGGTGCTTTACAGAAATAGTGCACAGCTAAAACCTGATAAGTGTAATTACAACAGTAACGGAGTTTCCATTCAGGTGTATGAAAGTGTGGTCAATGAATTTCATTTTTTTAAAATCATCTGAAGTTATGAAGCTAAATGTTTATACTAGCAATTTCAGGTTTCTCATCTCAACAGTTGAGGCATTTTATAATAATAACATAGCAAAAGATTCACTGTGGTTGAAATCTATGTTTCATAAGCTTACAATAATCACTGTGTGTGTTTTGGGTATTAGTTGACTGCACAACACACTTACATGGAGTTTTGTTCATTGTCAATAATTTAAGGAAGACACATATGAACAAGGAGTAGGAGCAGACTTTTTGGTCTCTCTACCGGCTCTGCTATTCAATAAGATCACGGTTGAACTCATTGAGGCCTCAACTCCATATGATTGTTTACCTCCAAATATCACTTGCTAGGGAAGAATCTATTTACTTTTGCATTAAAATGCCCCCACCTCCATCACATTCTTTGGACGTTTTTACAAAGACTCAACTCTGAAAGAAGTAAATTCCTCAACTAAAACTGAAATGGGACTCCCCTTGTTTTGGCAGTGTCCCTCAGTTCTAGTTTCCCACAAGAGAAAACTTTGTTTCAGTATCTGTCCTGTTAAGTCCCGGAAGGATCCTCTATAATGTTTTGATAATATCACCTTTCATTCTTCTGAACTCAAATGGTTACAGGCCCAAACTGCCCAACGTGTCCAATCTGTCCTAATAGAATAACATGATCATTCCAGTAATTAGTCAGGCAAGCCTTCTCTGAACTGCTTTCAGCGTGTTTACATGTTTTCTTAACCTGGACACCACAACAGTATTCCAGATGCAGCCTCAACAATGCTCTATACAACTGGATCAAAACATCCCTACTTCTATATTCCATCTTTCTTGCAGTAAACAAATAACATGTGGAGAAGTGTTCCCAGTGTTGGGGATGAAATTTCACCATTGTTTACATATCAAATTTTATTTGCTTACATAAACATTAACTGAAATAATGACTTTTAATCTCAAAGTTCAGGATGAATTAAAATTACAGTATCCAACAGCAAGCATCAAGATACCATGGTTTCTGGATTTTCTATTTATAGTACAAAATAATACCAATTTGTAATTAATTTTAGTACAAAATTCAGATCTAACTGCTTACTTTGTCTTCTCAATATTCAATAAAAAAAATTGAAATTAGTCATTATTTCCAAACTTTCATTATCTTCTTGGAAAACCATGTAGAGAAGCACATAGTTCCATTGTCCAATGCCAGGTTTCAGCAATCTATAGCCATTTTTCTACGATAGGTAGCATTATTGCTTATTTTTGGTACAGTCATACAGCTTCCACCAATGTGAGAACTGGAGCACTTTCTTCCTCTGATCATCAAAACTTTCTCTGATTTTCTTCCTCCAACGCCGAGGCTCCAGGTCTAACATGCCTCCAACTATTTCCTTCAAAGAAATTTAAAAGAAGTCAATGTTTCTTCTGTGAACCTTTTGGCATCCTAATCCAGTTGCATAAACATTTTGACATTTGGTCACGGTCAACTTCCTCCTTCTCTTTTAAGATGCTCAATGAGTGTGCCTGGAGTTGACATGCACTGCCCCATCTACCAGTTAGAAAGTAATTAGTATCATTTTAAACTTACCCTTTACGATGATTGCAATTTTTAAAATCTTATTAGCATTGAGGTGTCCTATTCTGTTTTTGTTAGCTTTGGTCTTTACAATTATATTGCCTTCACTTGCTCAACTAACCCATCCTTTCAGATTCAGTGTGCTCAGGAACAGCTTGCACACACATCCAGCTGTTTCGCTATGGCAGCATATCACTCAAGCACATTGGATCACACTCACTTCTCTTTCTTGAAGGACAATATAACATAAACAGATGAAGCAATACCTAACGAGTGAAGGACAGGCACAATTGTATCTCCTCGTCTCCATGGATGTGATGGTGCTGGCAATCACGACCAGATGCAGGGCTGAAACCTGTTTATACCTAACACACTTTCTCAAATTGTGCTTCCACCACAGCTGCATTCAATTCATAGACATTTATAGCCCAGCAAGAGGCTATTTGGTCCATCAATTTTACTTGCAGCTATAGTCAAATCACTGACAACTGTTTTATGTTTAGTTGAAAAACCTGGGATGTATCTCATCTAGGGAGCCATTCTGTCTAATTTACTTCCAAGATCTGTGCATGGCAGAGTTTTTGGATGCAGAAGCTAATGCACGGGCACTTGGCTCAGCAAACACAGAACCTTCCAGTTACTGAAACGAAGGGTCTCTGTCTAAAAACAAACAATCACCCATTTAAGACAGAGATGAAGCAAATATCACATTTTTTATTTACTTATTTTTGGATAAAGAGTGAGAAAAAGAAAAGTTTGGCTTTAAATCAAAGAGACCATGCAAAGAGATGGAGGCAGTTATAAAAATCATTATCGGAGCACATTGTGAGCTGTGATCAATGTTGCAATTTTCCTGGAACAGTGAGAGCAAAAGCAGACATCAAAGTGTTAATGGATTCTAACTAGGGACAACAGCTTGACACCATTTTGATTGTCTCCTGAAGAGATGACCCTAGTTTGTGTGGGGCTAGTGCAACTGAGGACCACCTGCCTGCAAAGCAAAAGCAGCAAACTCTGTCTCTCACTCTTCTGCAGAGGAAACAGTAAAAACCAAAAAGACTGCAGATGCTGTAAATCAGAAGCAAAAATAGAAATTGTTGGAAAAGCTCAGCAGGTCTGGCAGCATATGTGGAGAGAAGTCAGAGTTAACGTGACCCTTCCTCAGAACTCTGTTACCAGTAATCGTCAGCTGTCTTCCACTCACCTTTCCCTGTAAAACCTCTGTTGAAGGAGCAATAAAACAACTTCAAAGACTGAGAAAGGATGAATTCTCAAACAATAGAAGAGAGCATCACCATACAAACAACCTCGTGACATCAGTAATGACTAAAATGAAGAGTGCATCTTCAGACACTGCTGGAGGGTTTACATTGCACATGCACAACCTTCTGCTCATGCTCACTTTGTGAAAAAGGCTGCCAATGATAAAACATGACAGTGACTAAATAAGCAATCAGAATGGTCAGCAGATAAGAGTTACAAGTTTGCAATTCCTATTTCCTTTTTGCTAACAGTTTAGGACAATTTGTTCATAATAAACAGTTACCTTCCTGTTAAGTAGAAAAACCAGGTGAGAGTTGTCTTTTAACCAAAGTTTCTCACTCAGGTAAATTGGGAACTTTGGATAGTTTGACAAAATCTGTTCACATTTGTGAATGCTCTGACAAAATGGAGTTGAATTTTTTGTGCACCTACCTCAACGAGTTGTGACAATGAGGAAGTTTTTTTTTCTCACAGAGGGTCAAGAGTCTTTAGGACTCAACAGTCACTGAAAGCAGAGCTTTTATAGAGTCACAGTCACACAGCATGGAAACAGTCCAGCCAGTCCACGCCAACCATGTTCCTAAACTAAACTAGTACGATTTTCCTGCATCTGGCCCATATCGCTCCAAACCTTTCCAATTCATAAACTTATCCAAATTTCTCTTAAACGTTGTAACTCTACCTATATCCATCATTTCCTTTGGCAGTTCATCCCACAAACAAATCACTCTGTGTAAAAAAGATGCCCCTCATGTCCTTTTTAAATCTTTCTCCTCTCACCTTGTAAATATGCCCCCTGGTTTTGAACTCCTCCACCCAAAGGGATAAACAACCCTGGTCATTCACCTTATCTATGTCTCTCATGATTTAATAAGTCTCTGGAAGGTAACCCCTCAACCTCCTATGCTCTAGAGAAATAAGTCCTAGCCTTTCCACTCTATTTTTATGTCTTAAACCCTCCATTCCTGGCAACATTCTGGTAAATCTTATCTGAACTTTCTTCAGTTTCATAATATCCTTCCTAGAGTGGGGTGACCAGAACTACACACAGTACTACAGGCAGAAGCAAATAGATTCTTGATAAGCAAGGGGTGAAAGGTTATTAGGGCATAGGTGAGAATGTGAAGTTAGACTAATCAGATCAGCTATGATATTATTGAATTATTGATATTATTATGTCTGAACAGATAATGCAAGCCAAGAAATGGGGCGTAGTCGAACACCTCTGTTCTTGCAGCCAAATAATAGTTATCTCATGGCATGACAATGTGCTAAATATGAAAGTACACTAATATGCAGGGGTGCACACCCTATTTACCCTCAAGTAACTCTTAGTCATATGTGCCAAATAGATAATTGCATTCCCAACATTCCCCAAGATGGCTTGCCCTATGGCAAGTTTGTCTGCAAGTGAGACCTCAAGTCGACTAAGATTGGAGTTGACACATGGCAAGTTGTTGCTGTATATTGGAGTACCCAGAAACAAGCAGTCAGGAAGGTGCAAAGAAAGCAAAGGACAAAAGGAGTGACCAGAGGGCAGAAAAGAGAGCTTGGCAGAAGGAAAAAACAAACAAACTTGAGTCAACCTCTGGCCGTAATCACTCATCTGTGTCAGCTTAGAAGCCACCATTCACAAACTGGCCCCTAAAGACACAACTGAAGATGACTATGATGGAGACGCAGCCAATAGCAAAATCCAAGATCACTTGGCAACCCAATCATCATGCCTAATATGCCCAACACAAGAAGAATGAGAATTTATTATTTGAAAGAAAAATAAAATATACTATAATTAGCTTGCCATCTTAAGAGTTAATAAGTTTAACATTTTATGATTTTTATACTGGTCCAACATTTGTCAAGACGACCATTGGAAGCATCAAATTCATTATTTATGTCATCAAGCTCCATAGCTATACAAAGTTAAAAGCAAATGGGGATTACCTTTCCAAAATATGTAGGAAATTTTTCTTCATTTTCAATGACATGAGCAAATCCTCCTTGCAGACCAAAATCCACAGAAAAATAAGGGAGCCCTTTAGGAATCTGAAAGACAGTAATTATTAATGTTGATATGTCTTTTTATGTATTATTGACTTTGCAACATATTGTTGCCTGCACCTGAATGAAAACAAAGTTATAGCACAGAGACAGATGGCTAAACCAAATCGACCTCACCACCTCTGTATTCAAAACACAGTAAAATGAAACCATCAAACACTGCCAATAGTTACTCCAATGGTTCTCAACCATACCTTTGAATAACCAATCCCACTGAGAATAATTCATTCCAAACACTAGTTTTTGTACCTCAAACAAAAGACTTATATTATTAAATACAAAATAACTTTAGTGGAGAAAAACATTAAACAACCAGGTAGTCTGATTAATGCACATGCTTTAAATCCAAAACACTTGTTTTCAGATCCCATTCACATACACAACAAACAAACATAGTTAAGGGATAAATAAAAGAAAATAACAAAACTGGCCAGGTTACTTAAATGGCTTTCACGATTGCTGTTTCACAGGGATAGATGTTGGTTGCTTTACACTTAGGTAAAAGTAGTTATTGTTCTAACTTATTTTTCAACTTTTTTGAGCTTCCAAATGTTGGCGTAGGAGATGAGGCACGGAGCTTTTGAATCTTCATACTGTGTTGCCAGCAACCCAGCTGAACAGGTTCAACTTATCTCCAGAGACAGAAAATCCTTTTGACTCCTTATCATTCACTATCTACCATTTAGTTGAACATGGCAACTCTTCCAGATTCGCCAGAATCAATTTCTAGGTACTGACCTCTGAAATAACTCCAGGGAAGCCAGTATCTCGTCACCAAGTTACCCTTTAAGTACACATGGAGTGTCCTTGACATTGATCTGGAGCACAGATCTACAGCCTTTGTAATATCCAGTGTCTTTACCTTCTCAATAATGACAGAGTAACTTCCATTGGCTGAAGACTTGCACCTGTGAAGCTTGGGAGGTCTGGAGGAGGTGATGAAGGATTATCCATTCAGCACGTCTGGCTGAAGATTGCGGAAAATGCTTTAGCCTCATTTTTTGCACCGATATGTTAGGCTCGCCCATCATTAAGGATGGGGATAATTGAGAAGCCTCCTCCTGTAGTGCATTGTTTACCACCATTCTCGACTGGATGTAGTAGGACTGCAGAGCTTATATCTGATCCATTAATTGTGGGATTGTTTAGCTCTATCATTTTCTGCCAATGCTGTTTGGTGTGAAAGTAGGCCTGTTCTGTACTTTTAACAGGTTGAAACCTCATTTTCAGATATTCCTGGTGCTGCTCCTGGCATGCCCTCCTGCATTCTTTATTGAACCAGGATGATCCCCTGGCTTGATGGTAATTGTAATGTGGGGGAATATGCCAGGTATTGTGAATTGTGCTGGAGTACAATTCTGTTGTTGATGGCCCACAATGCCCATGGATGCCCAAGAGTTGCTAGATATTTTTGGGATCTGACTCACACAACATGATGCAAGCTATTCTCAATGTAAAAGTGGGATGTTGTCTACACAAGGACTGTGTGGCAGTCACTCTTACTGATATCATCATGGACAGATGCATTTGCAGCAGGCAGATTTGTGAGGAGGTGGTCAAGTATGTTTTTCCCTCTTGTTGGTTTCCTCACCACCTGCTGCAGACCCCATCTACCAAGAATATCCTTTAAGACCCATCCAACTTAATGGTGCTGCTGATCCACTCTTGGCAGTGGACATTGCAATTCCCCAACCAGAGGACATTTCTGCACCTTTGCTACACTCAGTGCTTCCTCCAAGTGGTGTTCAATATGCAGGAATACTGATTCATCAGCTGAGGGAGAATCTAATAATCAGCAGGAGGCTTCTTTGCTCATGTCTGATCTGAAGCCAACAGACATCATGGTGACTAGAGTCAATTTTGAGGAGTCCCAAGGTAATTCCCTCTCAGCTGTGTACCACTATGCCACCACCTCCGCTGGGTCTGACCCACCAGTGGGACAGGACATAATGAGGCGCGGTAATGGTGTTGTCTGGGACATTGTCTGTAATATATGGCGTCATGGGTATGTCAAGTCAATGATACAGTTTTCCCAATTTTGGTACTAGTCCCCAGATGTTAGTAAAAAGGATTTTTAGCAGGGTCTTTTCTGGTACTTTGTTCACTGCCTGGTGGTCCGCCTGGCTTCATTTCTTGGTTAAAACTTCATAGTAATTGTGACATCTATGTGGCTTCCCAGGCCATTTCAGAGGGCAGTAGAGAGTCAACCACATTGCTATGGTCTGAAATCAAGAGTAAGCCTGACCAGGTGAAGATGACAGATCTCTTTCCTTGAAGGAGATCAGTAAACCATCTGGATTTTTCCAACAGTTGACAGCGATTTCATGTCATCATTAGTCTTAATTCCAGGTATTTATTGAAATCACATTCCACTATCTGCTGTGGTGGGAGTTTAACCCAAACCCCCAGCAGATTTGAAATAAAAACTGAAAGAACTGCAGAGGCTGTGAATTAGAGACAAAATTCCTGATAAACTTCAGCAGGTTCGGTAGCAACTGTGGAGAGAAAGCAGAGTTAATTTTTTCAGGTCAAACTCAACCGGAAACATTAACTCTGCTTTCTCTCCACAGCAATTTCTATTTTTGTCTCTAATTTACAGCCTCTGCTGTTCTTTCAGTTTTTATTTCAAATCTGCTGGGGGGTTGGGGTAAACTCCCACCACACCAGGTAGTGGAATGTCATTTCAATAAATATCTGGAATTAAGACTAATGATGACATGAAACTACTGTCATTCGTTGGAAAAATCCAGGTGGTTTACTGATTTAATGTTTTCGTAAATCAGATTTAACATTTTCGGTTGAGTTTTGAGGAAGGGTCACTTGACCCGAAATGTTAACTCTGCTTTCTCTCCACAGATGTTGCCAGACTTGCTGAGCATTTCTAGCAATTTCTATTTTTGTACCCATAAGATTCCTTGAGTTTCTGGATTAATAAGCTAGCACCCTCACCAAATGTAGGATCCATCTCGAGCTCCTTCAGAGGTCCCTACCATCACTGTGCACCACTTACAAGATGTATTGCAGAAATTCCCCAAAGGTTCCTCAAAAAACACCTTGCAAACTCACAACTTCCATCTAACAGGGCAAAGGCAACATATACACGCAAACACCACCTCCTGCAAGTTCCCCTCCAAGTCACAAACCATCCTGACATGCAAAAATATTGCTATCCCTCAATATCACTGGGTCAAAATCCTGAAACTCCTTCCCTAATGGCATTGCAGACCTGTCAACAGTACATGGACTGTAACAGTTCAAGAGGACAGCCCAACACAGCCACCTCAAAACTAGGGAAGGGCACTAAATGCTGGTCAAGTGAACGACGCTCACTTCACATCCCAAGAATGAATTTTAAAAATTGTTAACAGAGTCTTGATTGTGCATAAGTATGGAGCTGAAGAACCTAATTTCATGTTGTGAAACAGTCATGTCTCTGTCATCTAATATTAATCTGGAAAAGTTGCGCATTGTGAAATAAATAGCTAATGTGTAAGGGTACTCGTTTAAACATTTGCAATATCCCACTGCTACATCTGATTACATACTATACCAACACAAATATGAAAATTACCTTGACAAGAGTCCTTAAATACAAGTACAGTAAGCTTTGTTTTAACAAGCCCTTTATCAACCAGCACTTTCGATAAACTGTCAAAAATTATATACCTTAAATATCACAATGTCTGAGTATTTATGCTGTAAATAAAACATAACAGTGATGTGTATAACACCGCATTTCATTTCTATTATTTACTGTGTTTTTACATTGATTTTTTAGGAGCTGAGTTCATGTTTTGACATTTTTTTTGAGGGATGTTGATGTCTCAAAATTTCACTTGGTCAGGGTTTACTGATTATCTGTACCCTTTGATCATCCTGAACATTTGAAAAACTGGCCCACAGGTGCCAGTTAATAAACAAGTTTGCTGCATTTGAAGAATTTCTAAAATAACAGAAATAATTACTTACAGCTCTGCGGATATCCCTTGTGGAAAGATCAACTAGCTTCTTGTTCATGGCCCACTCTTCATCAGCCTCCATGATTGCTTTCTTTCATAAAATTACACAATTGTTATTTTGAGCACATTAAATAAGGAGAACATTTTTGTGATAAAGGGAAAACAAAACTACATTTAGGAAATGCAATTAAAAAGCAAAGAACAAATTAAATGCAAATTTATATTTGAAAACTATGTATTTACGAGCACAAAGTCAACAATTATATTATGATCTGGGTAATCCAAGATGGAGAACGGGAAAAGTTTCTGGCCGTAAGAGCTGCTCCTTTTTTTGAGGTATTTTAGGTGCTGGAGGTGATTTCCTCGAATTGCAGGAGCAGCAATTACTGTTTTATATGCAGTTGCATTGTTTTTGAACTTTGGAAAAAAAGAGGTCAAAACAATAGCAGTTTAAAAAGAGCAGACAAAGGAAGCACATGTTGAGGACAGTGCAGGAGAGAGAGAGAGAGAGAGAGAGAACCTGCACAGTTACTGCCTTTGCTGTTTATGAACTCGTGTCGCTGGACATCGGAGTGCATCTGAGAAAACTAACAAACAGTGAGTTTCACACCTAATCTTGGAGGAACCGGTTTGGGCGAAGTTCACAACACAGAATCAGATAAGTTAATTGTTGTTTTAAGTCTGTCCAAGAGAAAGGCTGTATTAGTGAGTACAGTGGGTTCTTTCTTGATTATATGTTTTTGGAGATAAGTCTCTTGAGTAAAATTAAAATATAAGCCATAGCTCATAATTTAACATAGTGCAGTGTTTTGTAGAGGAATAAGACGGTGTTATTTTCTGGGTCTGTAGATTGTGAAGGAGCAAAAATGGCCTTTGCAGTGATATGTACTTCTTGTCAGATGTGGGGAGTTTAAAGAGAGTTTAGGGGTTACTGCGGATTATATCTGCCATAAATGCTGTTGGATGCGAATCTTATCAGATCGAGTGGGTCGGTTGGAGAGACAGATAGAAGCAATAGGAATTTGCAACAGCAACAGTATGTGATGGATGGCAGTTATAGGAAGGGGGGAAGTCTCAGATACAGTCACATAGATGGGTTAACTCCAGGAAGGGTAAGAGAGGTAGGCACCGAGGGCAGGAGTCTTTTGTGGATATACCCATTTCAAACAGGTATGCTGTTTTGGAAAATGTAGGTGGTGATGGATTCTCAGGGGAACATAGCACGAACAGCCAAGTTTCTGGTATTGAGACTGGCTCTAATGCAACAAGGGGTACCTCGGCTTCCAAGAGATCAATTGTGTTAGGGGATTCTGTAGTCAGAGGTACAGACAGACGTTTCTGTGACCAGTAGAGAAAAAGCAGAATGGCGTGTTGTTTCCCTGGTGCCAGGATCAAGGATGTCTCGGAGAGGGTGCAGAATGTTCTCACGGGGGAGAGGGGTCAGCAAGAGGTCACTGTCCACATTGGAACCAACGACATAGGAAGGGAAAAGGTTGAGATTCTGAAGAGAGATTAGAGAGAGTTAGAAATTTAAAAAGGAGGTCCTCAAGGGTAGTAATATCTGGATTCCTCCCAGTGCTACGAGCTAGTGAGGGCAGGAATAGGAGGATAGAATAGATGAATGCATGGCTGAGGAGCTGGTGTATGGGAGAAGGATTCACATTTTTGGATCATTGGAATCTCTTTTGGGGTAGAAGTGACCTGTACAAGAAGGACGGATTGCACCTAAATTGGAAAGGGACTAATATACTGGCAGGGAAATTTGCTAGAACTGCTTGGGAGGATTTAAACTAGTAAGGTGGGGGGGTTAGGACCCAGGGAGATAGTGAGGAAAGAGATCAATCTGAAACTGGGACAGTTGAGAACAGAAGCAAGTCAAACAGTCAGGACAGGCAGGGACAAGATAGGACTAATAAATTAAACTGCATTTATTTCAATGCAAGGGGCCTAACAGGGAAGGCAGATGAACTCAGGGCATGGTTAGGAACATGAGACTGGGATATCATAGCAATTACAGAAAACATGGCTCAGGGATGGGCAAGACTGGCAGCTTAATGTTCCAGGATACAAATGCTACATGAAGGATAGAAAGAGAGGCAAGAGAGGAGGGGAGTGGCATTTTTGATAAGGGATAGCAATACAGCTGTTCTGAGGGAGGATATTCCTGGAAATACATCCAGGGAAGTGATTTGGGTGGAACTGAGAAATAAGAAAGGGATGATCACCTTATTGGGATTGTATTATAGACCCCCTAATAGTCAGAGGAAATTGAGAAACAAACTTGTAAGGAGATCTCCGCTATCTGTAAGAATAATAGGGTAGTTATGGTAGGGGATTTTAACTTTCCAAACATCGACTGGGACTGCCATAGTGTTAAAGGTTTAGATGGAGAGGAATTTCTTAAGTGCGTACAAGACAATCTTCTGATTCAGTATGTGGATATACCTACTAGAGAAGGTGCAAAATTAGACCTACTCTTGGGAAATAAGGTAGGGCAGGTGACTGAGGTGTCAGTGGGGGAGCACTTTGGGGCCAGCGACCATAATTCTATTTGTTTTAAAATCGTGATGGAAAAGGATAGACCAGATCTAAAAGTTGAAGTTCTAAATTGGAGAAAGGCCAATTTTGACGGTATTAGGCAAGGACTTTTGAAAGCTGATTGGAGGCAGATGTTCGCAGGTAAAGGGACGGCTGGAAAATGGGAAGCCTTCAGAAATGAGATAACAAGAATCCAGAGAAAGTCTATTCCTGTCAGGGTGAAAGGGAAAGCTGGTAGGTATAGGGAATGCTGGATGACTAAAGAAATTGAGGATTTGGTTAAGAAAAAGAAGGAAGCATATGTCAGGTATAGACAGGATAGATCGAGTGAATCCTTAGAAAAGTATAAAGGAAGTAGGAGTATACCTAAGAGGGAAATCAGGAAGGCAAAAAGGGGACATGAGATAGTGTTGGCAAATAGAATTAAGGAGAATCCAAATGGCTTTTACAAATATATTAAGGACAACAGGATAACTAGGGAGAGAATAGGGCCACTCAAAGATCAGCAAGGTGGCCTTTGTGTGGAGCCACAGAAAATGGGAGAGATACTAAATGAATATTTTGCATCAGGATTTACTGTGGAAAAGGATATGGAAGATATAGACTATAGGGAAATAGATGGAGGAAGTGTTGGATGTCTTGAAACAGTTAAAGGTGCATAAACCCCCAGGACCTGATCAGGTGTACCTGAGAACTCTGTGGGAGGCTAGAGAAGTGATTGCTGGGCCTCTTGCTGAGATATTTGTATCATCGATAGTCACAGGTGAGGTGACGGAAGACTGGAGGTTGGCAAACGTGGTGCCACTGTTTAAGAAGGGTGGTAAAGACAGGCCAGGGAACTATAGATCAGTGAGCCTGACCTCAGTGGTAGGCAAGTTGTTGGAGGGAATCCTGAGAGACAGGATGTACATGTATTTGGAAAGGCAAGGACTGATTAGGGATAGTCAACATGGCTTTGTGCATGGGAAATCGTGTCTCACAGACTTGATTGAGTTTTTTGAAGAAATAACAATGAAGATTGAGGAGGGCAGAGCAGTAGATGTGATCTATATGGACTTCAATAAGACACTCGACAAGGTTCCCCATGGGAGACTCATTAGCAAGGTTAGATCTCATGGAATAGAGGGAGAACTAGCCATTTGGATACAGAACTGGCTCAAAGGTAGAAGACAGAGGGTGGTGGTGGAGGGTTGTTTTTCAGACTGGAGGCCTGTGACCAGTGGAGTGCCACAAGGATTGGTGTTGGGTCCTCTACTTTTTGACCTTTATATAAATGATTCAGATGCGAGCATAAGAGGTACAGTTAGTAAGTTTGCAGATGACACCAAAATTGGACACGTAGTGGACAGCAAAGAGGGTTACCTCAGATTACAGCAGGATCTGGACCAGATGGGCCAATGGGCTGAGAAGTGGCAGATGGAGTTTAATTCAGATAAATGCGAGGTGCTGCATTTTGGGAAAGTAAATCTTAGCAGGACTTATACACTTAATGGTAAGGTCCTAGGGAGTGTTGCTGAATAGAGAGACCTTGGAGTGCAGGTTCATAGCTCTTTGAAAGTGGAGTCGCAGATAGATAGGATAGTGAAGGCGGCATTTGGTATGCTTTCCTTTATTGATCAGAGTATTGAGTACAGGAGTTGGGAGGTCATGTTGCGGCTGTACAGGACATTGGTTAGGCCACTGTTCGACTGTTGCGTGCAATTCTGGTCTCCTTCCTATTGGAAAGAAATTGTGAAACTTGAAAGGGTTCAGAAAAGATTTGCAAGGATGTTGACAGGATTGGAGGATCTGAGCTACAGGGAGAGGCTGAACAGGCTGGGGCTGTTTTCCCTGGAGCGCAGGAGGCTGAGTGGTGACTTTATAGAGGTTTACAAAATTATGATGGGCATGGATAGGATAAATAGACAAAGTCTTTTCCGTGGGGTCGGGGAGTTCGAACTAGAGAGCATAGGTTTAGGGTGAGAGGGGAAGATATAAAAGAGACCTAAGGGGCAACTTTTTCACGTAGAGGGTGGTACGTATATGGAATGAGCTGCCAGCGGATGTGGTGGAGGCTGGTACAATTGCAACATTTAAGAGGCATTTGGATGGGTATATGAATAGGAAGGGTTTGGAGGGATATGGGTTGGGTGCTGGCAGGTGGGACTAGATTGGGTTGAGATATCTGGTCGGCGTGGACAGGTTGGACCGAAGGGCCTGTTTCCATGCTGTACATCTCTATGACTCCATGATGCCATATTATGAAAATTAAATGATAAGTTATGAGTGTTATGTTGGCAATCTTCTGAACCATGAGAAAATTGATGGTGTTCTCCTTGGTATCTGGGAAGATTACTGAACATAAGGTGCAAAGTCACCATTAGATCTTCTAAATCCTGATACAGGTGTCCCCCACCATCCCAAAGTAGAGCGTTCCTATGAAACCATTCGTAAACCAAAATGGAGTAAAAGGAAGAAGCAATTAGCATTACTTCATATGGGAAAAATGTTTGAGCATTCCCAGACCTAAAACATAACCTACCAAATAACATATAAAACCTAAACTAATACTAACATATAGTAAAGGCTGTTGGAGGTTGGGGTGGTGGGAGGTACTGGATACCTGAGGACACATCTTGCTAACGGATGTACACAATAAATCAAGATAAAGCACAGATGTTCACAGACACAGTTCAAAGCTATGGCAGCTTGATGCTGAGTGTAGTTCCTGGGGAAGGCTCTGGTGACACCACTCACGTTTTTATAAAAGCGAAAATCCTCTTTCGGTTAGCAGAAACAGGTACTAAAGTAGGTCTTTCGTAAAAGCGAATTGGCATAAAGCGAATGTTCGAAAAACTGGGGATTCCTGTATACTGAAGTTTAATTTGTAAAGTATTGTCTAACGTTATTTCAATGAAACAATATTTGGTCAAAAAAACCAATGTTATTTATCTATATTTATAGTTGACAGTTATTTCAAAGATAAAAGTACTTTCGTTTCAAAACTACTTGATTTGTAAAGATTTCGCATGTTATTTAGCTTGCATCAAATTTGAGAAACATGCCGTACAGGTAATCACAAAAATCAAACATTTGCATGGAGATCGTTTGAAAAATAATTTCACTTTTTAGCACCAGCAGTACTTAGCACTTCTTACAGAAGTTAATTTTTAACTTCTTGTTTTTAATAACACCATAGGTAATACAGAATAATCCCTTTGACAAAGAAAATCAGTGAGAGTACTTGAAGTTATTA
This sequence comes from Chiloscyllium plagiosum, assembly GCF_037043375.1. Classification (NCBI taxonomy): domain Eukaryota; kingdom Metazoa; phylum Chordata; class Chondrichthyes; order Orectolobiformes; family Hemiscylliidae; genus Chiloscyllium; species Chiloscyllium plagiosum. Next base: position 81,005,823 of record NW_028270144.1, read on the forward strand.
AAAAGGAATATTTTACTGTCGCTAAGAATATTTTTATACCAATTACCTCTCATTTAGGTTTACCACATTTTAATTTGCTGCTGCAACTCTATGAGCACAAAATGTATCAGATGTAGATGACTGTGGATAACTGTCATCAAAATTGGCTTTAAAATGATGTATATAATGATTATAGCCAAAACCCAAAATAGTAAAGAAGGTGACGTAGTATTAAGTATTAACCGTTTCTCACAATGGGAGCAGAGTAAAATTTCGGGTGCAGATTCTTAAATTAAAATTGGGTCCAGATCTTCCAATAAGACAAGTTATTTCAGCAGCACAGATGAGAGATGCCCCGAAACAGCCGGCTTCATGGAATCACGGGAAGTTGAAACTTCTGATGGGCAACTGTCCAGCAACTCAGAAAAGGTTTCTAACTCTGAATCACAGTTGAAGACTTCAGAGAGTTCCAACTCACTTAGCAAAGGAAACATTAGAGAATTTAAAAACTACTCCAAACATCTGGCTAACCACAAAACTGACACCCAATTCACAATTCAACTCTCTACTATCCTCCCACCTGAACCTCCAGGGACTTCAGCCACCAGTCTCACCCAAACAAGTCCCACTATTCCTGGCACAAACACACAACTCTGGTCCCATCCTGACAGCCACAACTCTCCATTCCCATCCTCCACCTATATTCCTGATTATCTTCTTTCAGGGGATGTCCAAGTGGCTTTAGGAACTTTATATAGGGTATGTGACAGCAACTGGTGCAAGGGAGAGTGTGGTTTCAGCATCAATGTTCTCTGCCGCTGTTGTGTAAATTTCTGGGCTTGACCTCTGGGAAGTCAAGAACATTCTCAGCAGCACTAGAGAATATAAATGAACAATTTATCCCTTCAATTTCTCACCAAGAATATCTCAATACTGTTAACCATGCTGAAACTTGGTAGAACATGAAGAGAAAACAGTAGGAAAGGTGGCCCTCCCTCTCTCTTAATAAATGTTACTGAATTTTCAAAAACATTTCCTAAATGTGAAAGACTAGAATAATTATCAATGAGACTAAGACAGAAGAAAATATTTTGCAAATTACTATGTTAAGATATTCTATTAAGGTACCAAAACATTATTTAAAAAATTGCAAACATCATTCAGCTTTAAGAATCAATGAATAAGTTAGTCTTGAAACTGAAGCATATTTCTGAAATTCTTAATGTTCTGTGTCACAAGAACAATTAAATGGACACAGGGAGAACTAGTCATTTGGATACAGAACTGGCTTGAAGGTAGGTACACAGGGTGATGGTGGAGAGTTGCTTATCAGACTTGAAACCTGTGACCAGCACTGTGCTACAAGAATCAGTGCTGGGTCAACTGCTTTTTGTCATTTACATGAATGATTTGGATGTGAATATAGGAAGTATATTTAGTAAGATTGCAGATGACACCAAAATTAGACGTGTAGTGGACAGTCAAGAAGGTTATCCCAGAGTACAATGGGATCTTGATCAGATGCGCCAATGGGCTGAGGAGTGGTAGATGAAGTTTAATTTAGATAAATGTGAGGTGCTGCATTTTGGAAAGGCAAATCAGGACAAGATGTATACACTGAATGGTAAGGTCCTGGGGAGTGTTGCTGAATAAAGAGACCTTAGAGTAGAGTTTCATAGTTTCTTGAAAGTGAAGTTGCAGGCAGACAGGATAGCGAAGGCGGCGTTTGGTATGCTTTCCTTTATCGGTCAGTGCATTGAGTGTAGGAGTTGAGAGGTCACGTTGCAGCTGTACAGACATTGGCTCAGCCACTTTTGGAATACTGCATTCAATTCTGGTCTCCCTGTTATATAAAGGATGTTGTAAAACTTGAAAGGGCTCAGAAAAGATTTACAAGGATGTTGACAGGGTTGGAGGGTTCAAGCTATAAGAAGAGGCTGAATAAGCTGGGACTACTTTTCCCTAGAGTGTCAGAAGCTGAGGAGTATGCTTATAGAGGTGTATAAAATCATGAGGGACATAGATAGGATGAATAGGCAACATAGGGTAGCACAATCCAAAACTAGAGGGCAAAGATTTAAGGTGAGTAGGGAAAGATTTGAAAGGGACCTAAGGGTCAACATTTTCATGTAAAGGATGGTGGTATATGGAATGAGCTGCCAGAGGAAGTGGAGGAGGCTGGTCCAATTATATTTAAAAGGCATCTGGATGGGTATATGAATCGGAAGGGTTTACAGGGATATGGGCTAAATGTTGGCAAATGGGACTAGATTAATTCAGGATATCTGGTCGGCATGGACAAGTTGGACCGAAGGATCTGTTTACAGAGGAACCCCGATTATCCAAATGAGACTGGTGGGCATTATTTCATTCGGATCATCGATTAAATGCCTTTTCTCTGGGCTTCGGAGTTTTTAAAGTCTGCTCCTCCAGGAGGTAAGGCAGCATTTCAGCTCGCGAGACCCTACCCACATCACCGACTGACACCACCTCCAGAACCCTGTCCCGCCCCCAAACCCCATTCAACACTGCCCCCACCTACCCCGCCCACAAACCCATTCAACACCGCCTCCCACTCTGGGGCAGCCAGACAGTACACCAACAGGACTGCTGCTGCAGCTGCCCTTTTGGGGTAAGTCTCCAAATAGTGTGCACACACACACACACACACACACACACACACACACACACACACACACACACACACACACACACACACACACACACACCTGTGTACTGCAACCTTTTGACCGGTTTCACCCTTCCCCCGTACAGGGCAATGGGTGGGGTGGGGAATAGGGTACACCCGTGTAAAACTCCAGGGAAAGTGTGGGGGGAGAGAGAGAGAGAGGGCAGGAGGTCAGTCATTTGGAGATGGTGCCTGTTTAATCACTGTAAACAAAAAATGTGATGACTGTTGGAAACATGCCTTTGATGTACGTTTCTATCAGGACCTTGAGATCTCCTTCGGATAATCCGACTTTCAGATAATTGGTATTCAGATAATCGAAGTTCCTATGTGCATGCTGCACAGCTCTATGACTATTCCTGCTACTCCTGTCCATATATATGTCTTACCTTAAAGTAGATAGGAGCCATGTCTCCCACTTCTTTTGGTAGAGGAATGCATTCATAGACCATATGAAAACGTTTCTTTAAATGCATATTGGTTTCAAAAAAGACACAGTCGAGTCCTTTGTCTTCTAACATTTTCACCAAGGCTTTTCGAAACAGCTGTCAAAAAGACATATAATTTAGTCCTGTGCCTTGACAGAGGAAACAAATTAATTTTAAAACCATCTAAAAACAAAATCCTGCATCAGAATCCAGGTAATCTATTTTTAAAAAATCCAGGATCCACTTTGATTAGGGTAGGAAACGTTAACCAATTTACCCCGTTCACATTTGATGTCAGAATGTCTAAACCATTTTTGAATGGCATCAGTTATCTCTATGCAGAGTCAGAGCTTTGTATCATATTACATTTCTTTCAGTCTGCATGATTTTTAAAAATTTGTTTAAGGGCTGTAATTTTCATATCTCAGTTGACTCCCATCAGGAGCAGGAAGCCAATGCTATTCACCCATGTACAGGCCTAAATGCCCCTTAATGAGGTGACCAAAGTATCGCCCTCCCCCAACATCCTACAGTAAAGGTCTTCTTCAACAGCATTGATTTTCAAATTGATACCTCAGAGCACAAGAAATCTTTCAACAGATTCCAAGATACAATAGAATAGTATGACACAGAGGAAGCAACTCAGTTTATACCATTCTTTTCAGGAACAATCTATTTAAGTCCAAGCCCTCACTTTTTTTTCCATATTGCTGCAACTTATTTTCTCGTACACTGGAGATGAACGTAGGTGGGGCATCACTTCCTGACTCCTTGCCTCTATTTATAAAGCCCAGAATTTCATATGCCTTATTAACTGTTTTGTTAACTTGTCCTGCCAACCTGATTCTTTCTTCTTCTCGCACCACTTTTTAAACTGCCCCATTCAGAACATAGCATCTTTCACTGGATTGCAGTAATTCATCATGCTTCAAGTGATCAGGTAGAGTTCTAGACCTTCACACCCTCAGGTCACATACTACAATGCAGTGATGACATCACAAGCATGTACCTTAAAGATACAGATATCTTGACCATATGATATTAAAGTAAAACGATTTTTTTTCACCAGTTAATTTTGTATTCATGCTGCATCAGGTGAAAGGTCACAGATCTGAATAGGCAACTACATCTCTCTCCACAGATCTGTCAGACTTGCTGAATATTTCAAGCATTTTGTTTTTGTTTAGACAAACAAAATTCGTCCTCAACAAATCTCTCTTTTTGTGCAAGTTTGTTGAGTTAGATGGTCATTTTCTCTTGTACTATCGTTTCCAGAAGCACTCCTGCTACCAATGCTAAACTGACTGGCCTGCATTGACTGGTTAATCCTTCTTCCCTCCCTTAAACAAGGATGTAATATCTGCTATATTCTAGTGCTTCAGCACAAACACTGCATCTAACAAGGATTTGAAGATTGTGGCCAGTGTCTCCAAGATCTGGATGCTTACTTTTCACAGCAACTAGAAAAGATCCCAACCAGATTAGATCGCCAACCTTAAAGTTCAATAATAAAGCATCTCATTAACTGTAGGATCTTCCTGTACAGTATATCAGCAAATCATCCATTTCAATATTATTTGCAACTGTAATGGATAATGAAATTTATCATTTTTATAAAGTCCTGATAATATAATGTTAAATCCAGCAGTGCTTGTGGCCTATGCTATTCTTCAATTAATCTACTTAATTTTCTGGATTAAATTCAGCAATATCTCCTTTCTCATTCAGCAGGAAACATACTGGTTAAAAAAAATGTTCCTGGAGATGCTAATGTTGACATCAAAATAACACCAACTGAAAAAATCTGGGCTACAATAATTTGCTTTGGCAGGTTCCACAAGTGATGGTCATCTTCTAAACCCCTGAAGATATAGGAGCTTTAGCAAAGGCTGCCAAAAACTGGACGCTAGGTATCAGCAGGGTATTCAGCCTCTGGGAATATCACAATCCATGCATATGCAACGTCTGCAATAATTTTGGTCTAATGACTAGAAGCTGAAAGTCTGGTAATTTCCCATTCCCAGACCAGTTGAAGTCAGCTAACTAATTCCCAGAACCTCTTGGCCCATATGGTTAAGCTTCTCCCCACTTTAATCTGTTGTGCCAGTGGAGAAAATGTAGTGCATCAACAGCAAACAAGTTTTGATTTACAGCTTTAATTAGCTGACCTGGAACATTCCTTTTAAAACTATCAAGGGAAATTTACAAATTAAACCCTGTCTCCTCATCAATTTTGTTGCATTCTTTGATAGTTATCATTCATAACCTTCTCAGCAAGCTTTCAAATTCAGTCTTATAAACCTGTTCAAAAATGTTAATTTAAGTGATTACCAGAATAGTCAAATTTACTTTTCAAATCAAGCTCATTTCAGCACAATACCTTTGCTGTTAATAAGTCTAATGCATCTTTTTTTGGTTATTCACCTCACGAGAATAAGATTTGCAAGTAAACCAAGCCAGCAATTCATCTTTATAAAGTGCCCTACCATGTCTTAGAATATTGATATTTGTTTCAAATTAAACTAAGAGCCATGTTTCAATATAATATCATTGTTAGAAAAGTACTTTAATTTAGGTAAAATAATAATTTACAGTTTTATTCTGACCTGCACTTCTTCCCAGATATCTTCATCCAGTATGGTACCTGCAGTGTGGTGCTGGAGAGGTACTATTTGGCAGTGACCTTCAGTCATTGACTGGTAATTGGGCAGACACAGGTATACCTATGGATTAGAGAAAGGCCTGAATTCATATAATGAAATCGACACAATATTCCATTGTAAGTTCCATTTGCAAAATAAATAAATGTGTCATATAATTTATTGGTCTAGATCAAGGCATATTTCAAAAGAAATTCTAAAAGCATTGCTAACATATTTTACCATACAGCTTATTGACCAGACATGAAGTGTAGAGATTTTCAAGTAAATTTGCAGCAATTACAATGCAATACTACAGTACACTGCATTGGCACAAACATAATGCTTGATTTTGTAATTAATGGCAAAACATAGCACTCAATGTTCATTGCATTGAGACATTCACACAATCTTTGTGGGTTTACAAATGGCAATTTGCAGTTATTATATAATCAAAACAAGGCTATTCTATCAAGGCTGGGCAGCCTGCATGAACAGGGAAAATGATGAAATGTCTCAAGTAATCAGATTAAAGAATCCTGACTGAGGCACATAAATCGAAAGCAAGTGGCAGCTTGAATACTAAATATGAAAAATGAAATAAAAAGGGAAGGAAAAGGGACAGAGTAAGAGACAGTGAGATTGATAAAAGAAACAAAAAGAAAAGTTGATAAAAATATTATTTAAACATTTCTAACTTTGCATTTAATCTCTCATATACTTTCACATAATATTAAAATACATAACATTTGAATGGGCAAGCCCTCAGTATTTCTTGGATGTGTTTGGTGGGTATCTAATGGTCAATTATCACATGTTTATGTTCCTATCTGCTTGAGTGCTAAATCTTCTGACAAGAAACTGTTAGAATAAAGGTTTTGGTGAATCAGGACAACATCAGTCGCAACTTGCTAATTTTAATACAATTCTTCATGTGAAAATGCTGGATATCACTACTCAAATTAGACATTAATCATGTTTGTACTCAGTGTCTCACTAATATTCTTGTTGGAAAATCCATACCATTCTCCGTCCTAGATACAGCAAAAATACATATCCATTCTTTAGAAATGTGTTTAGTTTCAATTCAACAAAGGCACAGGGGAGATTTTCCATGTTGGCACAAAAGTAAGCAGAAGAGCATAAAATTACCAAGCAATCTTCTAATACACAATATTCTGAACAAAATCTGGAAACAGAGATTGTCAGAGTAGGAACTGACTATATGCTATTCACTTTCTGAGAACAAACAAGTGGTCAGGTCAAAGGGTATTTATTGAGCACAGACAAATACAACATAGAATAGTACAGCACAGTACAGGCCCTTTGACCAGTGATGTTGTGCCGATCTTTTATCCTACTCTAAGATCAAAGTAACCGACATACCCTTCATTTTACTATCAACCATGTGCCCATCCAAGAGTCACTTAAATGTCCCCAATGTATCTGACTCTACTACCAACGCTGACAGTGCATTCCACACACCCAGCAATCCCTTTGTAAAAAACCGACCTCTGACATCTCCCCTAAACCTTTCTCCAATCACTTTAAAATTATGCCACCATGTGATAGCCATTTCTACTCCCAGAAAAAGTCTGACTATTCACTCTATCTTTGCCACTCATCACCTTGTACACCTCTATCAAGTCACCTCTCGTCCTTCTTCACTCCAATGAGAAAAGCCCTAGCTCCCTCAGCCTTTCTTCATAAGACATGCCCTCCAGTCCACGCAGCATCCTAGTAACTCTCCACTGCACCCTCTCTAAAGCTTTCACATCCTTCCAATAATGAGGCGACCAGAAGTGAACACAATAATCCATGTGTGGTCTAACCAGGGCCCTATAGAGCTGCAGCATAACCTCATGGCTCTTAAACTCAATTTCCCTGCTAATGAAAGCCAACACACCATACGCCGTCTGAACAACCCTATCAACTTGGGTTGCAGCTTTGCTGGATCTATGGACAGCGACCGCTAGATCCCTCTGTACCTCAACACTGCCAAGAATTCTACCATTAACCCCATATGCTGCACTCAAATTCAACCTTCCAAAATGAATCACTTTACAGTTATCCAGGTTGAACTCCATTTGCCACTTATCAGCCCAGTTCTGCATTCTGTTAACGTCCCATTGCAACCTACAACAGCCCTCCTCACTATCCACAACTCCACCAACCATTGTGTCATCAGCAAACTTATTAGCTGAACCTTCCACTTCGACATCCAAAAGAATTCAAAAAAATCGCAAACAGCAGAGGTCCCAGAACAGATCCCTGCTGTACACCATCGGTCACAGAGCTCCAGGCTGAATACTGTCCATCTACTACCACCCTTTGTCTTCTACTGGCTAGCCAATTCTGTATCCAGACAGCCAAATCCCTCTGTTTCTCATGCCTCCTTACTTTCTGAAAGAACCTACCATGGGGAACCTTATCAAACACCTTGCTAAAATCCATGCACACCACATCCACTGCTCTACCTTCATTAATGTGTTTTGTCACATCCTCAAAGAATTCAATAAGGCTTGTGAGGCATGACCTGCCCCTCACAAAGCCATGCTGACTATCTGTAACCAAACTATGGTTTTCCAAGTAATCATAAATTCTATCTTTCAGAATCCTCTCTAATAATTTGCCTACCACAGACGTAAGACTGACTGGCGAGTAATTCCCAGGAATATCCCTATTCCCTTTCTTGAACAAGGGAATAACATTTGCCACCCTCCAATCATCTGGCATATGACAGTGGACAGTGATGATGCAAAGATCATTGGCAAAGGCACAGCAATCTCTTCCCTTGTTTCCTGTAGTAACCTTGGGTATACCCCGTCTGACCAAGAGGATTTATCTATCCTTATGTTTTTCAAAATTTTCAGCACATCCTCCTTCTTAAATTCAACCTGCTTCAGCATATCAGCCTGCTTCACACTGTCCTCACAAATGACAAGGTCCCTCTCAGTACTGAATTCTGAAGCAAAGTATTCATTAAGGATCTCCCTTACTTCCTCCGACTCCAGGTACAAGTTCCCTTCACATCCCTTGTTACCCAAGGTTCCTTCATCTTACCATTCCTTCCTTGCCTCAGTGGGACAAAACTATCAAGCAGTATCAAGCAAATGCTCCCGAAACCACATTTAGAGTCATACAGATGTACAGCACAGAAACAGACACTTTGGTCCAACTTGACCATGCCAACCAGATATCTCAACTCAATCTAGTCCCACCTGCCAGCACCCGGCCCATATCCCTCCAAACCCTTCCTTTTCACATTCCCATCCAGATACCTTTTAAATGTTGCAATTGTACTAGCCTCCATTACTTCCTCTGGCAGCTCGTTCCATACACATACCACCCTCTGCGTGAAAAAGTTGTCTCTTTTATATCTTTCCCCTCTCAACCTAATCTATGCCCTCTAGTTCTGGACTCCCCCCACCCCAGGGAAAAGACTTTGGCTATTTACCCTATCAATGCCCCTCATGATTTTATAAACCTCTTTAAGGTCACTCCTCAGCCTCCAATGCTCCAGGGAAAACAGCCCCAGCCAATTCATCTTCTCCCTATAGCTCAAATCTTTCAACCCAGGGAACATCCTTGTAAATCTTTTCTGAACCCTTTCAAATTTCACAACATCTTTCCGATAGGAATATTCCAACAGTGGCCTAACCAACGTCCTGTACAGCCACAACATAACCTCCCAACTCCTGTACTCAATACTCTGACCAATAAAGGAAAGCATACCAAATGCCTCCTTCACTATCCTATCTACCTGTGACTCCACTTTCAAGGAGCTATAAACCTGCACTCCCTAGGACCTTACCATTAAGTGTATAAGTCCTGCTAAGATTTGCTTTCCCAAAATGCAGCACCTCACATTTATCTAAATTAAACTCCATCTGATCATTGTAATCTGAGGTAATCTTCTTCGCTGTCCACTACACCTCCAATTTTGGTGTCATCTGCAAACTTAGTAACTATACCTCTCATGCTCACATCCAAATCATTTCTATAAATGATGAAAAGTAGTGGACCCAGCACCGATCCTTGTGGCACTCCACTGGTCACAGGGGGGCCTCCAGTCTGAAAAACAACCCTCCACCACCACCCTCTGTCTTCTACCTTTGAGCCAGTTCTGTATCTAAATGGCTAGTTCTCCCTGTATTCCGTAAGATCTAACCTTGTTAACCAGTCTCCCATGAGGAAACCTTGTCGAACCGCTTATTCAAGTCCATATAGATAATTTCTACCACTGTGCCCTCATCAATCCTCTTTGTAACTTTTTCAAAAAACTCAATCAAGTTTGTGAGACATGATTTCCCACGCACAAAGTCATGTTGACTATCCTGAATCAGTCCTTGTCTTTCCAAATACATGTACATCCTGTCCCTCAGGATTCCCTCCAACAACTTGCCCACAATCGACGTCAGGCTCACTGGTCCGTAGTTCCCTGGCTTGTCCTTACCACCCTTCTTAAATAGTGGCACCTGGTTAGCCAACCTCCAGTTTTCCGGCACCTCACCTGTGACTATCGATGATACAAATATCTCAGCAAGAGGCCCAGCAATCACTTCCCTAGCTTCCCACAGAGTTCTAGAGTACACCTGATCAGGTCCTGGGGACTTATCCACTTTTATGTGCTTCAAGACATCCAGCATTTCCTCCTCTGTAATATGGACATTATTCAAGATATCACCATCTATTTCCCTATATTCTATATCTTCTATGTCCTTTTCCACAGTAAATACTGATGCAAAACATCTGCCCCACCTCCGCTCCACACAAAGCCACCTTACTGATCTTTGAGAGGCTGTATTCTCTCCCTGGTTATCCTTTTGTCCTTAATGTATTTGTAAAAACCCTTTGGATTCTCCTTAATTCTATTTGCCAAAGCTATCTCATATCCCCTTTTTGCCCTCCTGATTTCCTTCTAAGTATACTCCTACTGCCTTTATACTCTTCTAAGGATTCACTCGATCTATCCTGTCTATACCTTACATATGCTTCCTTCTTTTTCTTAACCAAACCCTCAATTTCTTTAGTCACCCAGCATTCCCTATACCTACCAGCCTTTCCTTTCACCCTAACAGGAATAATCTGTCTCTGGACTCTCGTTACCTCATTTCTAAAGGCTTCCCATTTTCCAGCCATTCCTTTACCTACGAACATCTGCTCCAAATTAGCTTTTGAAAGTTCTCGCCTAATACTGTCAAAATTGGCCTTTCTCCAATTTAGAACTTCAACTTTTAGATCTGGTCCATCCTTTTCCATCACTATTTTAAACTTAATAGAATTATGATCAATGGCCCTAAAGTGCTCCCCCACTGACCGCTCAGTCACCTGCCCTGCCTTATTTCCAAGAGTAGGTCAAGTTTTGCACCTTCTCTAATAGGTACATCCACATACTGAATCAGAAATTTGTCTTGTACACATTTAATAAATTCCTCTCCATCTAAACCCTTAACACTATGGCAGTCCCAGTTTATGTTTGCAAAGTTAAAATCCCCTACCATAACCACCCTATTATTCTTTCAGATAGCGGAGATCTCCTTACAAATTTGTTTCTCAATTTCCCTCTATTAGGTGTCTATAATCCAATCCCAATAACATGATCATCCCTTTCTTATTTCTCAATTCCACCCAAATAACTTCCCTAGATGAACTTCCAGGAGTATCCTCCCTCAGCACAGCTGTCATGCTAGCCTTTAAATGCCACTCCCCCTCCTCTCTTGCCCCACTTTCTATCGTTTCTATAGCATGTGTGTCCTGAAGCATTAAACTGCCAATCCTGTCCATTCCTGAGCCATGTTTCTGTAATTGCTCTGATATCCCAGTCCCATGTTCCTAACCATGCCCTGGGTTTATCTGCCCTCCCTTGCATTGAAGTAAATGCAGTTTAATTTGTCTGTACTATCTTGGTCTTTGCTTTGTTCCTGCCTGCCCTGACTATTTGACTCACTTCTTTTCCCAACTGTACCAGTCTCAGATTGATCCTCACTATGTCCCTGGGTCTCGGTCTCCCTCCCGTTCCAACTCAGGTGCAATCCATCCTTCTCATACAAGTCACTTCTACCCCAGAAGAGATTCCAATGATCCAAAAAAGTGAACCCTTCTCCCATGTATTCATCTGCTCTATCCTCCTATACCTCCCCTCATTAGCTCGTAGCACTGGGAATAATCCAGATATTACTGCTCTCAAGGACGTCCTTTTTAAATTCCTGCCTAACTCTCTAACTTCCCTTCAGAATCTCAACCTTTTCCCTTCCTGTCATTGGTATCAATGCGTATAATGACCTCCTGCTGGCCCCCCCCTTTGAGAACATTCTCTGAGACATCCTTGATCCTGGCACCAGGGAAACAACACACCATTCTGATTTTTCACTGCTGGCCACAGAAATGTCTGTCTGTGCCTTGGACTAGAGAGTCCCCTAACACAAATCAATCTCTTGGAACCCGATGTACACCTCATTGCATTAGAGCCAGCCTCAATACAGAAACTTGGCTGTTTTGTGCTACGTTCCCCATAGAATCCATCAGACCCTATATTTTCCAAAACAATATACTTGTTTGAAACAGGGATAGCCACAGACGACTCCTGCATTACCTGCCTACCTCTCTTATCTTTCCTGGAGTTAACCCAAATATGTGACTGTATTTGCAAGAGTTGTGATCACTATCACTGAAATGTTCTCCCACCAAGAGATCTGACACCTGTTCTGGTTCGTCGCCAAGCACCAAATCCAGTACGGCCTCCTCTCTAGTCAGTCTATCCACATATTGAGTCAGGAATCCTTGCTGGATACACCTGACAAAAATTGCTCCATCCAAACAATTTGAATGAAGGCGGTCCCAATCAATATTATGGAAATTAAAGTCACCCATGACAACAACCCTGTTACTTTCCAAAATCTGCCTCCCAATCTGCTCCTCTGTTGCTACTGGGGGATCTTTTGAAAACTTCCAATAAAATAACTGCTCCTTTCCTATCTGACTTCCACCCATATGGACTCTGTGGACAAACCCTCCTCAACGATCTCCCTTGCTGCAGCTGTGATACTATCCTCGATTAGCAATGCCACTCCCCTACATGACTAACATGGTGTGCTAGCTTTTATTGGTAGAGGGATTGAGTTTCAGAGCCATGAGGTCATGTTGCAGTAATACAAAGCTCTGGTGCTGCCGCACTTGGCATATTGCGTACAGTTCTTGTCACCGCCTTATAGGAAGGATGTGAAAGGTTTGGAAAGGGTTCAGAGGAGATTTACAAGGATATTGCCTAGTAAAGAGGGAAGGTCTTATGTAGAAAGGCTGAGGAACTTGAGGCTGTTTTTGTTCAAGAGAGAAGGTTGAGAGGTGACAAGACGTACAAGATAATCAGAGGGTTAGATAGGGTAGACAGTGAGAGTCTTTTTCCACAGATGGTGATGGCTAGCACAAGGGGACATAGCTTTAAATTGAGGGGTGATAGATATTGGACAGATGTCAGAGGTTGTTTCTTTACTCAGAGAGTAGGAGGGGTATGGAACGCCCTGCCTGCAACAGTAGCAGACCCGTTATCTTTAATGGCATTTAAATAGTCGTTAGATAAACATATGGATGAAAATGTAATAGTGTAGGTTAGATGGGCTTCATATTGGTTCCACAGGTTGTGCAACATCGAGGGCCAAAGGCCTGTACTGCAGCATCATGGCGAGGGGGAGCGGTAGGTTCCCTATTCTACTTAGACTTGTTGTATGAGGTTTCATCATCTACCGTTCCTACTTCAGTTGCAGTTATATGAATCATGAAAATAGATCCTTTGGCCCAGCTCGCCCATGCCAACCAGTATTCCTAGGCTGAACTAGTTCCATTTGCTGGTGTTTGGCCACTATCCCTACAAAACCTTTCCTACATCCATGTACTTGTCCAAATGTCTTTTAAATTGTTGTAATTGTTTCCACATCTACCACTCCCTCTGGTAGATTGTTCCATATACACACCATCGTCTGTGTGAAAAAGGTGCCCTCATGTCTCTTTTAAATCCTTCTCCTCTCATCTTAAACTTATATCCACTAGTTTTGGACTCCCCTAACCTGGGGAAAAGACCTTGGCTATTCATCTTATGTCTGCATGTCATTAAGGTCATCCCTCAACTTCCTACATTCCACGGAAAATATTCCCAGCTGATCCAGCCTCTCCTTATAACTCAAACTTCCAGTCTTGGTAATCCTGGTAAATCTTTTTTGCACCCTTTCCAGTTTGATAACATCCTTTCTACATCAGGGCAAGCAGAATTGTACACAACACTCTAAATTTCTTAACCAATGTCTTATACAGCTGGAACATGACTTCCCAACTTCCATACTCAATGCTCTTACAGATGAAGGCAGGCATGTCAAACGCCTGCCTTCCCAACTACCTGTGATACTACTTGCAAGGAACTACACATCTGCACTCTGGTTCAACAACACTCCCCAGGGCCCTAACGTGAACTGTGTAAGTACTGCCCTGGTTAGTCTCACCAACACCTCACAGTTATCTGAATTAAAATGTTATCGCCATTCATCGGCCCACTTGCCCAGTTGATCAACGCTCCATTGTACTCTCAGATTACCTTTTTCACTATCTACTATGCCACCAATTTTGAAGTCCTCAGCAAACGTATTAACCGTGTCTCCTAAATTCTCATCCAAATTATTTAAATAAATGACAAACAACAGTGAACCCAGCACCGATCCTTGTGGCACACAACTGATCACAGGCCTCTAGTCTGAAAATCAACCCTCTACAACCACCCTCTGTCTCCTAATGTCAAGCCAATTTTGTATCCAATTGACTAGCTCTCTCTGGATCCCATGTGATCTAACCTTTCGAACCAGTCTAGTATGCAGTACCTTGTCAAAAGCCTTGCTAAAGTCCAGTAGATAATGTCTACTGCACTGTCCTCATGTATTTTCTTGGTCACCTCTTCAAAAAATGCACTCAATTTGAGAGATACGATTTCTCATGCACAAAGCCATGCTAACTATCCCTAATCAGTCCTTGCCTTTCCAAATGCATGTAAAATCTCTCAGAATCCCCTTCACCAACTTACCCATAACTAACCTTAGGCTCACTGGTCTGTAGTTTTCTGGCTTTTCCTTACAACCTTTCTTAAATAAGTAATGGCACAACATTAGCCACCCTCCACTTGTCCGGCACCTCACCGTGACTGTTGATGATACAAATATCCCAGCGAGGGGCACAATTTCTTCCACAGCTTTCCATAATGTCCTAGGACACACTTGATCAGGTCACAGGGATTTATCTACCTTTATGCATTGTAAGACCCCCAGCACTCCCTCTTCTGTAATCTGTATGCTGATTCTAAACTCTCGTTATCTCACTTTTGAGAGCTTCCCACTTGCCAGATGTCCCTTTACCTGTTGACAGCCTTCCTCAGTCAGCTTTTGAAAGGTCCTGTCTAACACTATTAAAAATGGCTTGCCCGAGCTTAGAACTGAACTTGTGGGCCAGGCCTATCTTTATCTATAACTTTTCCAAGACACTGTTCACTCCCCTACATTCTCGAGCTTCCGTGTCTTTCGCCACAGTAAATACTGATGATAAATATTCGTTAAGAATCTTGCCCATCTCCTGTGGCTCCACACGTTGATGACCCTACTGATCTTTAAGGGGCCCTATTCTCTCCCTAGTTACTTTCTTTTCCTTAATATACTGTAGAATCTCTTTAGATTCACCTTTAACTTATCTGCCAAAGCTATCTCATGTCCCCTTTTTGCCTTCCTGATTTCCCTCTTAAGTTTATTCCTATATCCCCTATTATCCACAAGGGATTCATTTGACCCCAGTTACCTTTTGCTGACATATGTCTCCTTTTTCTTGATCAGAGCCTCACTATCTCAAGTCATCCAGTGTTCCTATTCCTGCCTGCCTTGCTCTTCACACTTATAGGAATATGCTGATTCTAAACTCTCGTTATCTCACTTTTGAGAGCTTCCCACTTGCCAGATGTCCCTTTACCTGTTGACAGCCTTCCTCAGTCAGCTTTTGAAAGGTCCTGTCTAACACTATTAAAAATGGCTTGCCCGAGCTTAGAACTGAACTTGTGGGCCAGGCCTATCTTTATCTATAACTATTTTAAAACTAATAGAATTATAGTCACTGGTCCCAAAGTACTCCCTCACTAACACCTCAGTCACTTATGTTGGCTTATTTCCCAAAACAATTCCTGATGAAGGGCTTAAGGCCGAAAAGTCGATTCTCCTGCTCCTCGATGCTGCCTGACATGCCGTGCTTTTCCAGCACTACATCTCGACTTTGAGCTCCAGCATCTGCAGTCCTCACTTTCTCTTCCTTATTTCCCAAAAGGAGTCAAACAACTGCTTTTGTTTATTACCAATAATTTTATACAAGATAATGTTCCAAGAAAGAAATAATGATGATGTTCCTATGAATTTTCTTGAGTTGCTTGCAGTAATGTTGCTGGGAAAGTTCTTTCACAAATGGTAATAAGTGCACCCTATAGTGAGTGGTCCACTTTTATTTAAAGTAAAAGAACTGTTTTGCTTATTGCTTTTGAGGTGGCAACTAGTGTATTGTAGTAACTTTTAGAGACTTATTTATCTTACCTTTACACCAATAGCAATGACAAGGTGCTTTGGAAGCTCTGGGTTGTCAAAGCAAAACTGACATTTCTCCATGCGGCTTGCTAATCTCTTGTGCTCAAGAATAGCTTTATTTCGTTGCCTTTCATCATCTTGGCCTGATTGGTCTTCTCTGGCTGCTTTTGACACAAACATGTCATCCAATGTATAGTTGTCTCTATCTATCTTCTCCAGAAACTGTAAAAAAAGATCAATTGAGCAGTTTTAAAATATTTGAAATAATTGCTGAAATAAAAGTGAATGATGGTCAAATTAACTTTTGCCTTTGACCATTATGCCCATAAACAACAATGGCAAGAGGTACAAGCATACGTTGCTTTACAAACTACAGAAGAGTTTTTGACTATTCTTGAACTGTAGCTTTGTCGGTGTCACTGTCATTGTGGCTCACATTCTAAAGCAACTCCAGAAAAAGCGGGGTCAACATCCAGGCCTTACTTAAACTATGTCAAGCTATATTATCCTCCCTTATAGGCTGTGTTGAATATGTTCTTCCCTTCAGACAATATTGATATTTAAATTTTAACTTCAGTTTTTTACTAACTGAAACCAATGCTTAGTTGAGGTGCTGGCGTCGTCATCCTTCAGCCAGTGGTTGAATTATTGAGGATGATATACTGTGAAATTTAGGAGCTTAACAACTTGCAATTCAGCAACCCTAGCATTCATTCGCTGGAAAGATCAATCTTAGTTTTGTAACAATTTATATGTGTTATAGAATTGAATCACTGAATAGATTAGATACAACTGCATCATGACAGCTGTGAATGTGTGTGTAAGGAACTGTGCCTCTTGTTATAGCTGAGCTAAGTATTTAATTTTTTTTAAAAAATGAAATAATTGCGGATGCTGAACCCTGACTTCTGAAGAAGGGTCACTGGACCTGAAACATTAAGTCTGATTTCTCTCCACAGATGCTGCCAGGCCTGCTAAGTTTTTCCAGTAATTTCTGTGCTTGCTATGTATTTATTATATGGAAGCCCATGTTTTGCACTGATCAACTACTGTAGAGACTGCTAACTATTTAAACATATGAACAAGGAACAAGAGTAGACTATTCGGCTCTTCAAACCTGCCCCACAATACAACAAGATCACAGTTGATCTGATTTTAATCTCAATAGAGGGAATGTCAAAGTAGGGAAGTGTTGCTGCAGTAATATAGGGCTTTGGTGAGGTCACACCAAGAATACTGTGCAGAGTTTTGAATACTTGGAAAAAAAAATTACATTAGCAGTTCAGAGAAGATTCATTCAACTCAATTCTGGGCTGAAAGCCTTATCTTATTAAATAACATTAAATAGTTTGGACTGATGCAATTAGAACAAAGAGCAGTACAGCTCAGGAACAGACCCTTTGGCCCATGATGTCTGTACCGATCACGATGCCATTCTAAACTAACCCCAACCACCTGCACATGGTCTGTATCCCTTCATCCCTGCCTGTTCATGTGTCTGTCAAAATGCCTCTGAAATGTTGTAGTAGTATTTGCTGAGATAAGAAAATTAGCATTAAGGCGATTTACCTGAATGCTTGTAGCATTCGTAACAAAGTAGATGAGTTAACGGCAGAAATCATCGTGAATGATTATGATGTGGTAAGCGTCACAGAGATGTGGTTGCAAGGGATTCAGGACTGGCAGTTAAACATCCAAGGATTTATCTAAAAGACAGGGAAGTGGGCAGAGGGGGCTGGGTTGCCTTGTTAGTTTAGAATGAAATTAAATCTATGGCGTCAGGTGTGTGTGTGTCATATAAAGTGGCCAAAAGCACTGGGAAATTAGAAGATTAGGAATATTACTAAAACAAACAGAGGATAACAAAGAGAAATCAGGAAGGAGAGGATCAAATATGAAGGTAGGCTAACCAGTAATATTAGAAATCATAGTAAAAGTTTCTTTCAATACATAAGAACCAAATGAGAGGCAAAAATAGGCATTAGGCTGCTCCAAGTTTAGTGCTGGGAGATAAGGAAAAAACTGAAGAACTTAACAAGTACTTTGCGTCAGTCTTCACAATGGAAGACATGAGTAATATCCCAACAATTAAGGAGAGTCGGGCAGATTTAGGTATGGTAGCCATTACAAAAGAGAAAGCGCTAGAAAAGCTAAAAGGTCTAAAAATTGATAAATCTCCTGGCCGCGATGGAGTACATCCTAGATTTCTGAGGGAGGTGGCTGAGGAAATAGCGGAGGCATTTGTTGTGATCTTTCAAAAGTCACTGGAGTCAGGGAAAGTCATGGATGATTGGAAAATCGTTGTTGTAACCCCCTTGTTCGAGAAAGGATCAAGACAAAAGATGAAAAGTTATAAGCCGATTAGCCTAACCATGGTTGTAGGTAAAATTCCAGAATCCATCGTTAAGGATGAGATTTCTAAATTCTTGGAAGTGCAGGGTCGGTTTAGAACAAGTCAGCATGGATTTAGTAAGGGGAGATTGTGCCTGACAAACCTGTTAGAATTCTTTGAAGAGGTAACAAGTAGGCTAAACCAGGGAAATCCAGTGCATGTTATCTATCTAGACTTCCAAAATGCCTTTGATAAGGTGCCTCATGGGAGGCTGCTGAATAAGCTAAGGGCCCATAATGTTCGAGTTGAGCTTCTGGCATGGATTGAGGATTGGCTGTCTGACAGAAGACAGCGAGTTGGAATAAAAGATTCGTTTTCAGAATGGCAGGGTTCAGTGTTGGGGTCGCAGCTGTTCACTTTATATATCAATTATCTGGATTAAGGGACTTGGGGCAATCTGGCCAAGTTTGCCGCTGATATGAAGTTAGGTGGACAGGCAGGTAGTACTGAGGAGGTGGGGAGGCTGCAGAAAGATTTACACAGTTTAGGAGAGTGGTCAAGGAAATGGCTGATGAAATTCAACGTGAGTAAGTGCGAGGTCTTGAATTTTAGAAAAAAAATACAGGCATTACCAATTTTCTAAATGGTGAGAAAAATCATAAAGCTAAAGTACAAAGGGATCTGGGAGAGCTAGTACAGGATTCTCTAAAGGTTAACTTGCAGGTTGAATCTGTTATTAAGAAAGCGAATGTAATGTTGAGGGTTGGAATAAAGAAACAGCGATGCTCTTCTAAGACTTTATAAAGCTCTAGTTAGGTCCCATTTAGAATACTGTGTCCAATTTTGGGCCCCACATCTCAGGAAGGACATACTGGTACTGGAGCGATTCCAGTGGCGGTTCACATGGATTACCCATGGAATAGTAGGCCTAACATACGATGAATGGCTGAGGATCCTGGGATTGTATTCATTACAATCTAGAAGGTTGAGGGGAGATCTAATAAAAACTTACAAGATAATGCACGGCTTAGAAAGGGTGGACGCTGGGAAGTTGTTTCCGTTAGGCGGGGAGACTAGGACCCGTGGGGACAGCCTTAGAATTAGAGGGGGTCAATTTAGAATGGAAATGAAGAGACATTGCTTCAGCCAGAGTGTGGTGGGCCTGTGGAATGCATTGCCACAGAGCACAGTGGAGGCTAGGATGTTAAATGTCTTCAAGGCAGAGACTGATAAATTCTTGTTCTTGCAAGGAATTAAGGGCTACTGGGAGAGTGAAGGTAAGTGGAGTTGAAATGCCCATCAGCCATGATTAAATGATGGAGTGGACTCGATGGGCTTAATGGCCTTTCCTCCACTCCTATATCTTATGGTCTTCTGCCACCTCCACTGACAGCACAATCCAGGTATCTATGACCCTGTGTGTAAAAAACTTGCCTTGCACATTTACTTTAAACCTTTCCTGTTTACTTTATACCGATTCTCCCTAATATTTGACATTTCCACCCTGGGAAACATACTTCGACTTAGAAAGAGAATTATTTTATTGAAACAAAAGATCCTGAGGATTTATTGGGTGGATACCTGAAGAAAGATTCCTCTTGTGGAGGAGACTGGAATGACAGGACACAGTTCAAGAAAAAGGGGGTTTTTCCTCTTAAGACAGAAGCAAAGATAACTTTTTTTCTTTCAGACGGTGGTTAGTCTGTGGTATTCTCTTCCCTAGACAGTAGTAGAGACTAGGTCAATTAATTTATTAAATATTGAGTTCAGTAAATTTTTGATAGACAAGGGACATAAGGTTACAGAGGGGTAGGCAGGAAAGTGGAGCTAAGATCACAACCAGATTAGCCGTGATCTTATCCAATGGTGGAGCTGGGTTGAAGGGTTAAATAGCTCTTGACATTAAGTCCCATGTTCCTTTGAAATTCTGCTCTACCTAATAGATCCATCCAGAATAACCAAAAATTCCTTATGTTGCAGATTCCACTTAGCTTGCAAACAGTTCTACGGGTTTAGCTTTTCTGTTCTACTATAGGTGGCTAGTGAATGTGTTGATTAAACTATGTCAAATGCCATCGTATCTGACATCACTTCCCAAATTTTCCTTTAATTAATGTAAATGAATAATCTGCTTTAATTTAAGAAGCTTTTCATTGTATTTGTTTCTAGGGAATTTATCTCCCTTTATAACAGAGATTGACTCAGACACAACTATTCAAAGCTGAGAAACCCCAAATTTCTCAAGTCTTTTTAAATTTTCGGCATTGAAGACTCAGGAAAAAAGGATTTTGGTCCCTTTTTGCACTACTTAAAAGACTTAAAGTTCTCTGTTCTGAATCGGATACAGAATTCATAATAAATTTTATTCAGTAAGAAGTTAAACTGATTAGTTATCAGACAAGTAAAATTCAAAATATAATTAGTCTAAATTATATTCAACAATTATTAAAATGATTAATTTAACTTAACAAAATGCTTACTTTTTTAAAAAAAATAATTCAGCATCATTTATTACATTTGAATTTTATTATGTATAATAATTTGCACGTCCAATCATTGTTCTTTGAAACTGTATGTCAAGAAGTGGAAACAACTCCATGTTCCATCATAAGTGTTGTGCAAACTAAAGATGACACAGAATATTGTTAAAAAATGATGTGAAAGAGAATTTTGAGAAGCAGTTCAAGAATACAAATGAATCTGCTCTCAAATGATTCATTCCATAACATTATACATCGGTGTACTGTTAGAACCCTCACTGATTTATTTCTTTTTGTTTGACACTGTGAGCTGAGAGTGGAAGGTGCCCTTTGGACTGTGAGGAATAGCTTGTTTTAAAAATACAACAAAAGACAGTTATTTTGTTATTATGAGGCCAGGTTTGGATGTTAATTGCAAGTTTATGCTTGTTCGCAGAATGTTCTATAAGTATTTCATTTCAGAAAGGCCTTATGCTCTACAAAATAGATGGTAAATATGAAATGTTTCCTGGCCCTCCATGGGCAATCTGGCAGGAAGAGGCAAGAGCTTGAACTGGATTCTGGACTGTGTTTAAATCAGAAGGATTATGCCTGCGAAAGCTACAGGACAGATTTAACTGCTCCCTGGTTCCCCTCTCATTATCAACTTAATGAAAATTCAGAGACTACAATCTCAGATATAAGAATTCCCCAGAGCCTACTGGAAGCTATCTGCATGCATTGCTGTCTTCAGAAACCCAGCAAGACATATATGCCCGTGAGATTACTGCTCAAGTGAGCTGACCAGTTAAATCTCATTTATTTATTTTTTTCTTTTGATTTTTTCCTTAATTGTTTGTTTGTGGCTTTGCAAGACTGGGGAACGAGAATCAAAGAAGATTGGGTTTACATCATAGACATTAACTAGATACTTTGTTGCTCAACTGTGCTCTGCTAAAGCGACAGTATTATTAATAAACCATTTAAATCTTGTATTTAAGCCATTAACCTGGTGCCAGGTATCGATTATTGGTGCTGGTTATTCAAAAATATCGAGTTGGGAATCATTATCGTCAGCTTTGAGGGCCTTTGAATGTTTTAGCTTCACTGTGTTGCAAATATAGAGATAGGACGGCTGATTTGATTTTGTTGACTGTCTCAGTGTTGTAACAGTACTCGATAACTGCTTATAATGAACAAATTAGGTGTATAAACAGGTGCATCATAATTAATTTGCAATATATTCTTGCCCAAGTTTCCTCATACGGAGTTTTTACAAAGTTGTGTGTTCCATAAAGAACATTTTCAGAGAATCATAGAATTGTTACAGCAAAGGGACCATTCGACCATTGTGTCTGCACTGTTCCTCCAAATAAGTTGCTCTCCGTGTATTTTTTAAAAATATATTTTTTAAAGTTGGGTTACTTAAACATACACGTTTAACCTCATCTGTGTTAGCAATAAGATACCACAATATGCCTCAGAATCGGCATGTTGGTGGAAAGAAAAAAAGTAAGGTTCCTATTACAGATTGTTATCCAGCTAGAAAGTCAGTGCGACTATCAAGGAGGACAATAACTGGACTTACTTTGTCATGTTCTCCAAACTTCAGTAATTCATTAATACCCATAACCTACACTTATATATCAAATATTATCAAATTAAGGTGCAGTTCTGGCAGTTTACTATCACATGTGGATTCCTAAGGCTACAAGATTTTATTTATTTAGGAGGATGGAAATAAAGAGAGACAGATGTTTTCCCCCCATCTCTGGATCTTCCATTTGACTCAAAGAATGGCAGATTGTTGATTTTTCTGTGTCAATGCATTTTATAACCAATATTTGAGTCTTGTGTGAAAGCACCTGGCACCTGAATGGAAGAAAAGTAAATCTGAAATACCAACATGTGCAGAGTGTGGGTGGAACCAATTATTTTATGTCATTTAATGGAGGTGTTTAAAATTATTAGTTTCCATCATGACATTAATGCCATAGAAAATTAGAACACCAAGGCACTACATTACGCCAGTTTCATCTGTGAAACGAAGCTAATAAACCATTTTGCATGATTTAATTAAGATCACTTACAACTAACCTAGCAGAGAATCTCCAAGACAAACATTCTGGCATTTTACCAAAGACTATTTTTATTCAAGGACATGACTACAGATGAGTAAAATTAAATTAAGACAGAATCACTACTTGAAGCTAATCATTTCACATGATTAACTCATTAAAAAAAACCCTTCAATGGAGATACAATTATTACTTTATTGTATTTTAGCAAGGCAGAACATTTTACTTAATTTGAAACTCATATCCTATACATAATTTTTACATACAGCACAAAAAACTAAAAAAAATTGATTTGGCACTGATGGAAATAATTAGTAATTTGCCACTTTTGTCCTAAAATTACCAACCCTAGGAAAATTCTTGAATAAAAGTGCTCATTTCACTAATGTGTATGCAGAAATTACATTTACTGACTAATTTACTTTACAACAATAGACTATTAGAAAGGATTATGCATTGGCACAGTCCAGTTAAGTTTCAATGCCCTTCCAATATTATTTAATATTTGAAGAATGACTTTCCACAACTACCTTCATAAGTCAGTGAATTATTAGACTATAAATGTCATTTAAGCAATAAGATAATGCTAGTGGTCTTAAAATATAGCCATTAAAAAAAGGATGATTTAAGCAAAAAAAATTCTCAGAAAGCTCAGCAATGATTAGGATCCTAACTAATAAATCCATAACAATGTAAATTGAAATTACTAAGACAAAAATTAAAAAGGTAGCACAATTGCAAATTCATTCCGCAACATTGCTCTGTTAAAAGATAAATTTTAGTCATTAGTAATCAATAGTATGTGTGTTTTGGCATTCTAAAGACTTCATTATACCGTAAATATAACAGCAGAATAATTACTTTTTTAAATTAAGTGATGGCCAGAGTCTATTTCTTTAGAGAACTGGGTTTGGAATATAAGAGCTTAAAGTTTTGCTATTATTACAGAAATGGAGTGCCATAACAGTTTTAATCTACTTATACATATATTTCCATTACAGGGATGGAACAAAGGTTTATTAGATTGATTTCTGGGATGAGAGAGTTAGTATGCAAGAAAGACTCAGTAGAGGTCAGTAAGGAGTGTGGTCAGTTTTAGAGAGATTTGGCCTGTGTAAGACAAAGGCTGAGAATATATCTGGGAATTTGGTTCAAATTGAGAACTTGGTGCAGAGGGGGAAAGAAGTGCTTTAAGTAAGGTTCACTGATAAAAGTATTATCTCCAGAAGTCAGTGGGACAGGTTAAAAGGCGTGGCTCGAGAGGTCACTTTCAGTGAAACCAATGGCAGAGTGATGTCTCAAAGCACGGCGTAACTGGAGTACAAGGCATGTAGCTGATTGGTGAATAGTTCTAGTCTTTAAAGTAAAAATGAGGTACTCAGTTTATGGTTAAGTTGCTACTTGTTTCTTCCCATTTCTTAAGAATTGCTTAATGGAAAAGATAATTAATTGCAATGAAATGTAAAGAATGAGGCATTGCATAACTGTAAAGAGTAGTGATACTACAATAATTAATCAAGAAGAAAAATAAATTATGATAATGATGGCAGGATAGGTGATATGCTGCTGCTGTAGGATGTGGCAACTCACAAATGAACCCATTGTAAATGTCGACAGCTTGAGGAATTTTGAAGCCAAGATGCGATGATGGAGTCTGAGAAACAGAAGGGAGGGGGCATGTTAGCTGGACATCTTGATCCAGGAGGCAAGTCACATCCCTCAGATTAGGGAATGTAAATTTGGTTTGTGATCACAAGCAGAAGGGTGTGACTACAAGTAAGGCAGATATGAGGACAAGGATAGCACTTGAAGAACCTTGGTCCTTTAAACTGCTCAACAGTTACAAGGTTCTTGCAAGCTGTGTGGACAAGAGTGGGGACTCTGGGGATGATGAGCAAACTAACCATGGCTCTGTGGTGCAGGGAATGATTCATTAGAGGGTAGGAAATAGGAATATAGTAGGGATTGGGCACAGTATAATTACTGTCTTAGATACTGTTCTCTGTAGCAGTGTGATTGAGTTCCAAAGACAGTCTTGCCTGCCGAATGTCATGGTTAACAATACCTTCTCAGGGTTGAAGAGAAACATGGAGTCAGAGGGGAGGCATCCAACTGTAATTGTCCACAATGGAGTCAGACTAGAAAGGAGGTTCCATTGAAAAGAAAACCTGAACAGTTAGGAGCTCAAAACACCAGAAATTCCAAGTTAATAATCTTGGGATTACTGTATGATCCATGGGCAAACTAGGTTATGGTAATTAAAGTCAAGGAGTTACATACATCACTTGAAGGCTGGTGTTGGAGGAATGAGTTACAGTTGCTATGACACTGGATCTAGTATGGTGCAGAAGGGAGCTGTTCTGGGGATGAGATTCACTTGAAGCATACTGGGATCGGTATCAGGACGAAGAACTAGGTTTGCAGAGAGTATTTTAAACTAAATAGAGAAAGGAAGGGACCTGAACAGGAGTTACACAGGCTTGTAAAGCAAAAGGATACAGCAGCATTGGAGGTCAGCTATTTAGATACTAATACCCAGAGAGGAATAAGAAGAGACAGTGTAGGGACACTAACTAACAGCAGCAAGCAGGGTCAAATTATGAAAAAAGTGGCAAAAAAGCAAAATTACTGGCTCCTAAATGCATGTAATATTTGGAACAAAATCAATGAAACAACAGCACACAAAGGTTAATGGATATAATTTAGCTAATATGGAGGCATAGTTTCAAGATCATTAATGCTGGACACTCAACATTCATGGATATGTGGCATTTCAAAAGAATAGATAGGAAGAAAAGCATGGTTTGGTAGCTTTGTTAGTATGTGATGGAATACATGATAGCAAGAAATGATCTTGGATCATAAAATCCATATGAGTAGAGATAAGAAATAACAGAGAAGAAAAAGACATTGGTGGAAGTTGCCTGTTGTTTCCTAACAGTAACTAAACTGTATAACAAGGAATAACTTAGGAGATAATCGGGCTACGTAAAAGAAGTAGATTAATCATAGGTGTCTTGAATATGTAGATAGGGAAAATCAAATTGGCAGAGATAGACAAGAGAAAGAATTAATAGACTATATGTGAGATAGTTTCCGAGAACAATATGTCATGAATGCAAACAGGTATCAGGCTACTTTGGATATGGTAATGTGTAATGAGACAGATGTAACAAATAATTTCAGAGTAAGAAATCCTCAAAAAGACAGTGACTATAACTTGGAAGAATTTAGCAATCATTCCAAGATTGTAAAACTTATGTCAGAAGCAACTTTGCTAAACATAAGCAAGGTAATTACAACTGAATCAGGGCAGAGTTGGCTAGAGGGGATTGGGAAAGGGGTTTACTAAAAAAGACATTTGATAAACAATTGCAAATATTTAAGAAAATAGTTCATGTATAAAGACCAATATGCCATGTGGAATGATGGGTTGCATCCTAAGAAATGAAAGGAAAATACTAGAGATAGTAGATGTACTGGTAGTAATTTCTGAGAATCCCTAAATTGTGGAAAAATCCCAGGGTATTGAAAAACTGCAGATGTAAAATCCCTATTTGAAAAGGGAGGGAGACAAAAAACATGGGACTATAGGCTATAGGCTAGTTAGTTTAACATCTCTGAGTTGGAAAATGCTTGAGAATATTATAAAAGATGTAAGCACAGAACTTTTAAAAATACATAACATAATCAAGCAGAGTTAGCATGGCTTCACGAATGGCAATCACACCCTCCAAATTTATTGCAATTCTTTGAGGAGATAACAACAGAATAGATAAAGGGGAACTTGTAGGTACAATATATTTGGATTCCCAAAATGTATTCCACATGATATTAAAACTCTGCTCAATATGAAAATAACCCATAATGTTGGAGTAATATGTTAGCATGGATAGAGAATTGGTTAAACAACAGAAGAAAGTGAGGACTGCAGATGCTGGAGATCAGAGTTGAAAATGTGTTGCTGGAAAAGCGCAGCAGGTCAGGCAGCATCCTGAAGGGCTCATGCCCGAAACGTCGATTCTCCTGCTCTTCGGATGCTGCCTGACCTTCTGCGCTTTTCCAGCAACACATTTTCAGCTCTAAACAACAGAAGAGTTAGTTTGAGGGCATATTTTCAGGACGGCAAACAGTAACTTGCAGAATATCACAAGGATCAGTGCTGGAGTCACAATTATTTACAATATATAGATTAATAATTTGCATGAGGGATTGAAAAGTTGTGGGATGACACAAAAATAAGTGGGAAAACTAATGACAAGGAAGACACAGGGTGTGCAAAGGGAAATAAATAGGTTAAGTGAGCAGGCAAAAAACTTGGCAGATAGAACATAATGTGGGAAAACGTGAGGCTATGCACTTCAGAAGGAAGATTAGAATAAAAAGTCATTAAATGGGAAGTCTGTAGAAGCTGAAGCACAGAAGGAGAGGATACAAGTTCAACAGGTAATGAGGGAAGTAAAAGGAATGTTAACCTTCATTCCAATGGGAATGGTATATTTAAAAATAGACAAGTCTTGCTAAAAGTATATATGGTACTAGTTGGATCACATCTGCAATTTTGGTCCCTTTATGTAGGAAGAACATACCGGTATTGGAGGCAGTCCAGACAGGGCTCATTAGGCTGATTCCAGGCATGGAGTAATAATATTCTGAGGACAGGTAGAGTAGTCTGGGCCTGTACTCATTGCAGTTTGTGAGAACCAACATTATTGAAATTAAGGGGACTTGACAGGGCAGATACTGAGAGATCATTTTCTTTGTAGGAGAGTTTAGGACCAGAGGGCATAATCTCTATGTAAGAGACTGCCCATTTAAGACAGCAATGAGGTGAAGTTTATTTTCTCAAACTGCACTGAACCTGTGGAATTCTTTACTGCAGAGAGCTGTAGAAGCTTGGTTGACAGCAACAATCACTTTCCCAAAGGAAGAAATAAGAACATAGAGGGACAAAGCATTCCTGATTAGCAATTATGTTTTACAATGGATATGATGTGAGATGCATGTTACAGAGGTGACCTACTGTTGCTAGGAAAATAAAGAAGTTAAGTGGACTTATTGGTAACTAATCATGCACTTTTAATGCTACGATTAGCTAAGTTTAGGCAAGCAAAAAAGTCAGTTTTTAAGTTGTATCTCAGTCAAGTGGAGGACTTAATTTCTCACTAAACACCAATTCTGCACCATATAAACCCTTACAAAACTCATGCTAAAGATAGCTATAAAAACATGTATGTCTTCAGTTGTACATGAAAAGTGTTTCCTATATTAAAAAGTATTTAACATTTGTCAACAATACACATCAAAATAGAAAGCTCTATTTATACAGATTATTGCCATATCATAGGACTCAAAATGTGCAGCAAGATTGTGTGAAGACTATGCAAAACATGCAGAATATGTACAATTTATTTAATGGGATTCATTACCAAAATTGCAACAGGGGCCTAATTTACTCTTCATTTTGCTTCTTTAACTTTGCTTTACCTGTATATATGGCCCTGTTTACTGTGTTTTTCTTCCCTCCTTAAAGATGTCATAAGCAGTGCACACAAGTTTATTTAAACATAATTACGCGCTGATTTAGTAGTGATGAAAAGCAACATGCACATCAAGGTTACAAGTTGTCTCTTTACATAAGTTCAATGCTTTTCATGTTAATAACTTTTTAATCTCACTCTTCTCTTGCTAATAACCTGTTTCACACTGAGAAAGCTCCTCCCTGGTGCAAACATATGCCAACTTTAAGTTGAGATCGGTATTTGAATACACCACTTACTTACAAAACCACTTACTTGCTCAGAGGAATACAAGAAAGAAAATAAATCACACTGGGCAGAAAAACGTGAGGTGAGAAAAATAAATATGTCGTAGAGTGGATTTCAGAAGCAGTGACGGAAAACATACTGTTTAAATTTGCAGGAAAGAGCTGAAGGTAGACACAAAAGTTCATACTTACCCAATCTTTAAAAAATCTGCATCAGCTAAAATCTGGTATGGATCTTTTAATAATGATGCATTCATGGTTGGCTCTAAATTTTGAAGTATTGTTTGTACAATAGTTCTGTTAACAGTCATGCATTAAACAGATTGTTGTCACAACATTGATTTAGTCACTGATTCCTTGAGTATCCAATGATTAGAAGTCTATTATAAATGTAGTTAAAATTTAGTTAGATGTATAAATCAATGCTTCGGAATGAGATTTCAATTCAGATTAAAGGGATCAAATTCCTTCTGGTAACTTTTAGGGTATTAAGTGAAATGGGTTTAGGCTGTTGAGTCCAACCCAGATTTTTAAATAAAAGTCATTGTTGAACAGTACCTCCTCATGACAAAATGATTCTGCAATCTGCACCAGCGCAGAAAGGCATATTAATTGCTTCCAGAGTTCAAGGCATACTTTTTGAGGTGACTGTTTGTCATAGTGCTGTGGTGAAGGCCTTTGCTCTGAACATTCCTGAGCAGGACATTATAACTGTCATGGTAACTCAAAAGTGTTTGCTTTGGATAATCTTGGAAGATTTTAATGTGCACATAGATTAGAAACTTATGTAGGGATTGCTCATCCAGGGTTATAACCATGATTGAATTAAGAGAAGTGTCAGACTCTTAATGACTGAAAGGATTTTCTTTAAATTTGGGCAAGGTCTCACATAAGGTAGCCTCATTACAGTGAGTCTGCAAATGGTTTATTGAGATAACAAGTTCCAAGCATGCACTTCAGCAGCAATAGCAATCCAATCAATTGTAAAGTTACACATGTACCACACAACTAAGGTTACCCTCTTTGTATGTAAATAACATCAATAAGCAGAATAGGAAGCTGAGAAATGTACAAAGTTAAAAATCACACAACACCAGGTTATAGTCCAACAGGTTTAATTGGAAGCACACTAGCACACTGTTACAGACAATCAATTTTTCAATGTATAATTTCAGTTACATCACATTGCAAATTTTTGCTATAAATTCTGTGTTACGATCGAGCCCTCCACAATCACCTGATGAAGGAGCGTCGCTCCGAAAGCTAGTGTGCTTCCAATTAAACCTGTTGGACTATAACCTGGTGTTGTGTGATTTTTAACTTTGTACACCCCAGTCCAACACCGACATCTCCGAATCATGAGAAATGTACAAAGGCAAAACTTCAAAAGGAACTTAAACTAACAGAAAAACTTAGAAAATTAAATGACCAAAAAATATCCTTACTTTAGAAGCCAGTCGTGAAAAGTTTTCATTCTGATCCTCTGCAGAAGTCATCTTTTCTTGTCTGACCAAGTCTCGTAGACTTAAATTGTCATCATCCTGGAAGTACCGAATCCTTTCACCTTCATGGTGAGTTTCAATCTGAAACAATAACAATTATGTTTTGGTAGTACGTAATATAACTGTAATGTAAAATTTCTAAAAGCCCATCGACCTTAGAAAATATTATATTATGGCATTATAATCCTGCAAGTTTCATGTGTGGAATGAATCAAGGCTTAATAAGAAGAAAAAAACCCAAATTTTAACAGATAATTGTACTTTTAAAGCCATGCTAGTTATAACATCAAAAACTCCTAACATTCCTAACTACAATGGGCCAAAGGCCCTTTTTCTGTGCTGAGGATATATATCTATGATCATATAATGGTAATCTTCTTTCATTGAATGCACTAACTTGCATATGATTTCAAGACAAATGCAATAACACTTATACACAAAGAGTCTTAATTTTTCTACTTCGAATGAGAGAAAGCATCTATATTTTATGATTGAAGGCAAATAATCAAAGTTCTCAGTGCAGACCTGGTCTTCTCATACACACTACCCTAAGGATCTTCTCTTCAATCACAATTTCCATATTTTCTATGATATCTCCTTCTTGGTCTTTCATGTACTGGTTTTGATTTAGCTGTATGTAAATAATTTATAATTTACTGTGATTCATGTATGTGTTAGTTCTCTCTCCTTCTGCTATATTCCCTTCAACTTTTGCACTCATACTAGAATTTTTATTAAAACTCTGTCTCTCTCAATCTTTAGTTTGTTTAAGAGGCATAAAAAGCAAAATTATAACCTAACTCTACTCTTCACCATAAATGTTTGAGTTGGAATTTAATTTTTGTTTCAGATTTCTAGCATTTTTTTCCCTTATTTTAAACTCTTACTAAAAAACATTGCAAACCATATGTTCTATCATAACGAGCAATTGCAAAGCAGTTGTACCTGTTCAATGTTGCATCTAGCTTTATAGGAATTTTATTGTAACATGCTTTAATATTGGCTGTTTTATTGCTTAATTAGTATGTTCTTATATTCTAGCTGCCATTAGATCACTTAATAGTTTTTCACTGAACAACAGCTTTTATATGTGCATTCCTAATTATAACTGTTTCACCTTTGTTGGCAGCAACTTCAAACTATATAGCCCAAAGCTCTGATATGACCCATGACACCTCTCGGCTTCTCTACTTCATTTTCAAGATGTTGCATAATAGCTATGACTCTAACTACTCCTTAAATATCTTAGGACCATACTTCATTTTACAATGCTCCTGTGAAGCGTCCTGGCACATTTTATCACACTTAACACACTATTCTAATACAAAGAGTAGTTATTGTGGATTTCTTTTATACTTCATAACAAACATCACACTTATGATGTCATGCTAAACCTTTAGGACAAAACTGTGCATGTATGATAAAAAACTTAAATCTGCATACATAGCTGAATTATAAAATCATACTCTTTGATGTCAAATTCATAATTATCCTTTAGAAGTACCTATGTTCACATTTATCAGTGTCCACCTATGTGAATTTAAATATACCACCAGCAAATGGTGATGCTGTAGTTGCTCAGTTTTGTATCTCTTACTTGCTTGCGTAAAGTGCACAAAAATAATTCACGCTGCAACTAGCTCTACTCTGCTTTCAAAGTTTTCTAAGTTTTGCAAAAGAGTACACATTTTTCATTATTTGTTTACCATGCCACAATGGATTAAGAAGCATGTTATAAAGTTTTAGTTCAAATAGTGTTAGGGGTATGGGTGGGTTGCGCTTCGGCGGGTCGGTGTGGACTTGTTGGGCCGAAGGGCCTGTTTCCACACTGTAGGAAATCTAATCTAATCTAATCTAATTAATCTAAGGGATATATCACAGTGATCAATCCATTTGGCATCTATTAACCCTATGCTGGAAAACAAGATAAAGTTGCAGCTGACAAAACTCCACTTGCCATTTATTCCAAAGATCTGTCGAATTCATGAAAAAATTTTGTTGGAACCAGAAAGGGAATTCTAAGCATCATGCGATGGTATTTTGCAGCACAGAATGCAGTTATAGACTGATAGATTACAATTATTTATAACAGTGGAATTATTTTGGCATATATGGCACCAAAGCTCAACCTTCCGTCTCCAAGTTCAAGAAATTCAAAGAAACTGAATAAATGGGACCAAATGCTTTTCAATACCACTCCATCAGGCAAGTGTCAACAATTTGCAAGATACAAACATGTTTCACCTCAATATTTAATTTCTTCACTGAACAGTATCTGAATTTGACACATTTTTAAAAGGTTGTTCTGAAATTAAGTATAATCATGACATTTCTGCCAGGAGCTAATCACCTTCTTGGAAGTAGTCACCTGTTTTAACTTAAGATCATGATTATTAAGATCAAATTCATGGTTATAAAAGTAAAATTACCATTTGCCTTTTCTTCTTTCCTCCCTTTTGCCTGTTAGATTCTGCAGAGGCACCAACAGGCCACACTCTCCCTGATTCATCAGATCGAACAAGAATCACTTCCTGATTTTCATCTGCAGTCTAGGTTAGTTAAAGAAAGACAACTTCTTAGGTAAATATTTACATTTATTACAACAACCGGTAAGGGTGCAGCAGTAACAAGATGGTAGTGTCAGTGGAGTAGTGATCTAGAGGCACACGTTAATACTGTTAGGGACATGGCTACAATTCCCTCATGACAGCTTAAGGATCTTAAATACAATCCATAAGTCCAGAACTAAAAAGTTAGCTTACATTATGGTGACCATGAAACCATTGTCAATTGCTGTAATAACTCCATCTGATTCACTAATGGTCTTTAGGGAAAAACCAAACTCCTTACCTGGTCTGGCATACACATTATTCCAGATCTACAGCAAAGTGATCAACTCTTAACTGCTCTTTGAAATGGCCTAGATGCTTCAAAGCTGCTAGAGAAATTAAACTGCATGGACACAAGCATCAACCTTGATACCAGAAACAACATACCCAATTGTGTTCACTCTTCGTAGACCCCTTTATCATAATCATCTGGAGGCCTGTGCCAAAATTGGATGAGCTGTCACATTGACAGAACCTGTCTCGGCTCAGTGCTAAATTGATTCACCTAGTTATATATGGTTTGTAGTCATGTATGACAACCAAGTTGCCCATACTCAATGTTTCTGACTTGATTAATACCATTACTCCACAGTATCAGCACTGTTTGGTGACCTATAAATACCTCCAACTAATACTTGCTGCCCTTTGCAGTTTCTTAGTTTCACCTAAACAGACTCCACACATTATTTTTCTAATTTGAGATATCCCACTAATAACGTACTTATCCCGTTCCTTATTACGAGTGCAACTCCATCTCCTTTTCTTTCTTGCCTGTTCTTCCTCAACATCTGGTAGTTACCTATTCCCTCGATGTCTGAATGTCTCTACTCTGTGGTGTGACCACCTCCATTTACATGCTATCCACATTGTTCTCTACCTTACAGATGCTCACTCTTTGAAACCTGTAGCTGAAGCTTGTGCAGCCCATTCCACTTGGACCGTGATCTGTCATCTCATAACTCTAAAAACTATTTGTAACTCTTGGAATGAGTACGAAGTTACTGTAAAAACACTACAAGATATTTCTCAGAAAAGGATAAAATAATTATTGAGAGAGTTAAAATTGACTAAATCTACTCACCAATCAGCTTTTTCTGCACTCATGATGCTATGTCTTTGTTGGTCACAGCACAGGCAGGCCTCTCAACCCATGCATTATTTTGTCTTCTACTCACCTCTCACTCTGCAGACCTTATTTCTTGAAGTTAACTTTAATCAAAATATCTCTTTCTTCCTCTGTCCCGAATTCCCACTTTGACTCAATTATAAAAAATTTATTCACTTGTGTAATGTGGGTGTCACTGTCTGGCCAGTATTTATTGCCTATCTTGAATTGTCATTGAGCAGATGGTGCTGAGCTGCCTTTTTGAACGGCTACCGATGACCCAGAATGCCATTAGGGAGGGAATTCCAGCATTTGGATCCAAAAACAGAGAAGGAACAGCGATATATTTCCAAATCAGGATGGTTAATGGCTTGGAAGGAAACTTGCAGGAAATTGCTCCCATGTATTCTAGGTAGTCACTCCAACTCAGTCACACTCAGGCAAAAAAATCCCTAAATAACTGCACAATTTATTCCAACCATGTGCTTTTGAACAATCTCTTATTTTAATGAGTCACTTGTTTTTCTTGAACATCCTATAGTTAGGGTTTATTGCACCTTTGTAAATACTTTGCTAAACTACAAAACAAAAGTTCAGTAAAATTCAATGCATTTAAGATCTTTTTCGGGGGAACAGAAACTTCTGATGATAAGCCTCATATTGCACTGCTTTTACTCATGTAACATTTCAAAAGAATTAATTTATGGTACCAAGATATAACTGTTGTTTGCCAGTTTCTTCATGATAGATACACTGAGGATAGTGGATTTTTAAAAATTCACCATCAGTGTTGTCTTACCATATCGTCTGTCCTCTTTGATGCTGTCGAAGTTATTGGGTGATTTTGTCCTTGGTTATTCAATTTCCGAGCTTCCTCCAATTGTTCCTTAAGTTTGGACGCAAGTTCCTTATTAATCAAAATTAAAAGTGTATTCTTTAAAATACACAGCGTATAAGATATTTCAAATGTTCAGACAGACTGCAAACAAATTTACTAAAATGTTAATAATCAAATTAACATCAAGAAAACAATCATGAAGACTTTACATTGATGCTATTGTTACTATATAACAATTTTACTACGTATTTACTTTCTATTCATAATATAATGGAATCCATCTATCACCACTTTCACTTAGGCAGTGTGCTATGAACAGAACAGAATATAGATAGGTTCATTCCAGGTTTAAGTTGAATTCCTCGCAGTGAGGTAGCACAACTGGGTCTCAGCACAGGTATTCACAGATCATTGAACATGGATCCATGCTGGGAAGATCATATATGCAAGCTTTTGCTAAGAACAGATCCTCACTGGATGCACAGGGTACATCCTCTACACACTGATGGGGGTCTATAAGAGCTCAAAGGAAAAAAAACGAAGAAAATTGAAGTTGTGGAAGTCAAACAAGACATCGGTGATGTATTTTGGACGGATCATCTCAGCTGTTCTAGATGGACCGCAGCCATTTAAGACCTGATTCAAGCCCATTGGTTGGTTAGTTCAGATGGTTGGAGTGTGGTCCTTGTCATGCCAATATCACGGGTTCAATCCCTGTGCTAACCAAACTGTACTGCCCCTGCTCCTGAACCAAGAAACCCAGATTCAAGTCTCAGCTGCTCCAGAAGTGTGTTGATTAGAAAAATAGGACAAATAATTTTTTCAAAAAAATTTGAGGTGTGACTCATCATGAGCATGTCATATGCAATCAAGGATCTGAAACAAATGCTGGACTTGCCATAAGATGTACGAGCAGAAGTCGGCCATTCAGCCCATCAGGTTTGCTCTGCCATTCAATGGATCATGCTGATCTGATAATCTCCAACTCCACTTTCCTGCCTTTTCCACTTAATCCTTGATTCCCTTACAAATCCAAGATGGCAGCAGAGTAGGACATCCCAATTGGAGGTTGTCTATTCGCCAGTCCCTTTCCTTTATCCTTCACTTTTTTTCTCCTCTGCGTAGTTTTTCTTTTTTCCACTTGCCCCAACAGCCCTCTCCGATAAAGAATTCCACAGATTCACTATCTTCTGAGAAAAAGATTCCTCTACTCCTCTGGCTTAAAATGGTGACCCCGTATTCTGGGATTATGCCTGCTGGTCCTGGACTCTCCTACAAGGGAATCACTCTTTTCGCATCCACCATGTCGTGACCTAGGAATCTTGTATACATCAATAAAGTCACCTCTTATTCTTCTATAATCCATTAGGCATAGGCTCAATTTACTCAACCTCTCCTCATAAGAGGGTCCCCTCCATCTCTGGTATCAGCCAACTGAATCTTCTCTGGATCAGTGGTGCTGGAAGAGCACAGCAATTCAGGCAGCATCCGACGAGCAGCAAAATCGACGTTTCGGGCAAAAGCCCTTCATCAGGAAGGGCTGATGAAGGGCTTTTGCCCGAAACGTCGATTTTGCTGCTCGTCAGATGCTGCCTGAATTGCTGTGCTCTTCCAGCACCACTGATCCAGAATCTGGTTTCCAGCATCTGCAGTCATTGTTTTTGCCTCCTTGAATCTTCTCTGGACTGCCTCCAGTGCCAATATATATTTTCCTTTGCTAAGGGACACAAATGGTTTACAATATTCCAGCTGTTGTTTGACTAATGCCTTGTAAAGCTTTCACAAAGCCTCCCTACAATTAGGCTTCATTCCTTTTGAAATAAAAGCCAATGTTCCATTTGCCTTCCCTGTTAACCAATGAACCCGGATGCTAGGTTTATTTGATTCAAGTCAAATTCCTCCATGCTGTCACTTTCTCAGTCTTTCTCCACTTAAGTAACATTCAGCTCCTCTGTTCTTCCAGCCAAAATGCAATATATCACATTTGCCCACATTATATTACATCTTTCCAACTCCCTCTGCAGACTCTTTGTATCATCCTTACTACTTGCCTTCTCACCTCTTTTTGTGTCATCTGTAAACTTGGCTATAGTACATTCACTTTCCATGCAAGTCATTCATATATATTATGTAAATATTTTAAACACTGAGCCACCGTGCCGCCCAAAGCAAATTTCATAAGTCTCATAGTCATAGTTATTGAAAAAAACAGTCCATGGGATTGTGATAAATACACTAATGTAGATTGAGAATTGTTTAATAAACCAAACAAATTATAGGAATAACGGATCATTCTTGGGTAAGCTACTACTATTAGGGTACTGCAAGAATAATGTTAGGTCCACAGATGTTCAAAGTCTATACAATTATTTAGCTGTGGAGAACAATTGTAATATTTCCAAATTCGTCAATGACATCAAACTGGGTGGGAATACAAATTGGGAGAAGGATACACGGAGGCTTCAAAAGTACTTGGGACATGGTAAGTGAATAGGCTAGTACAGCCATTCTCAATCTCTGAAGGGCTCTGGCACATTTGCAGGGGACCAGAGACTGAAAACTGTGAGAATGGAAGTCCCAAGGGTCTCTGGGGACCCTGATAACTGAGGTCGACAAAAAGCACAAGTAACAACCTTCATTGGAGTCAACAGTTTCTCTCCTGCTTTTAATATCTTTCCAACACGCTGTTTGAATTTGGCGCACCAAGTAAATTAATTGCTTAAACTCCTCCCAC
The DNA here is from genome assembly GCF_037043375.1 of Chiloscyllium plagiosum. NCBI lineage: Eukaryota > Metazoa > Chordata > Chondrichthyes > Orectolobiformes > Hemiscylliidae > Chiloscyllium > Chiloscyllium plagiosum. The sequence goes on from NW_028270144.1 coordinate 81,043,574, forward strand.
ACAGCCTCACTTCAGAGTCAGTGGCGAATCAGACTGCATCGAGTCAATATATTCAATAAGGGTTCGCGCATCCATTATCGCCATACTTCATTATCCAAAGATCAGCGTGTCTTGCTAGACCTTTTTCATGCTAATTCATTTATTCATTATTTTCCTTGTAAGAAGTGCCTTGTGATTATTTTTATTACTTCAGAAATAAGTCTACCCAGGAGTTCCTTGGTGAAACAAAGTGCCGGCAGTATTCAGTGGAATACTTATCGTATGGTTTCATTGCATCTTTGTAAAACCCATCTTTACCCATACATTTGAACTACATAACTACATTGTTAAATGAAAGCACGAGGCCAAGCAAATTGAAATTTGGATACCTTTGGATACCTTGCATCCTGATAAGAAGGATAAACACTTAAGATTTTGAAGAAATCTTCGAGATAATTTTGAAAGAAAGCCAATGCTGAAACAAATCCTTACTTAAATGTCACAAAAATTAGAGAAGGGTCTTGTTGCATCATATAAAATTAGTAAATGGATTGCTAAAATGGGAAATGCTCACAATGTTAGTGAGTCGCTTATCCTGCCTTCAGTGTCCATAATAATATCTGATGTCATTCATTCGAGTGCCAAAGAAGCAATTCAGGCAATTCCTTTAAGTAATTCTACTGTTGCCAGAAGAATCGATAAGATGGTACAGGATATGGAAGAGGGATTGGTCAGTTCATTACTATCCAAGAAATTCTCTTTACAATTAGACAAAATTACTTTACAAGATAACAACACTCTTCTCATGGCTTATGAGAGAATCTGGAACAGAAACGAACTAATGGAAGAGATGTTGTTTGCCAGGTGGATTAAAACAGATACTAAGGGACTGTCCATTTTTGAAGAAGTCAGAGGTTACTTAAGCGAGAACAATATTCCAACGGAGAATATAAATGTTTGTACAAGTGATGATGTTGCTCCTACGGTTAATTGATACAGAGGATTCATCACCTATCTAAAAAGAGTTATACCTTCTGTCTTACTATTCATTGCATCATTCACAGGGAGCACCTAGTAGCTGAAAACTTAGGAGAACGTCTAAATCTTTCACTTTCAGTTTTCATAAAGGCTGTAAACTTCATCAAATCCCATGCCCGTCAGGATCATCTTTTCCGGCAGCCGTGTGAAGAAAATGAAGATGATTTCCAGATGCTGCTGCTGCATACCAAAGTGAAGTGGCTTTCCAAAGGAAACAATCTTCAACATTTTGTTACACTCTGGGACACCACAGTTTCCTTCATGTCTGATAAAGAGCATGGAGAAAGACTCATTGATACTAAGGTGGATATATTTTATCTGGCAGATATTTTTCAGAAATGTAATTTGTTAAACAAGATCTTACAGGGCAAAAACCGTAATCTCGTAGATCATAAGGAAGCCCATTGCTTCTTTCCTTCAGAAGCTCAAAGTCTATCGGCACAATATGGGATGTTGAGAATTTTCACAATTTCCAACCTAAAGGTGATCGCGGAGGCACTGAAGGAAGAACTTACCGTTTATGTGAAATATCTAAAGCAGATACACAAGCATATGCAAGAAAGATTCAATGACATGGTAAACCTCGGTATCCTGGATTACATTTTGATTCCATTTGAAGTACAACCTACCCAAATTAAGGCAGAAATTCAAGAGGTTGATTGTGATATAACTGCACACCTTCAGTTCAGTCAATTTCAACAAGAATTTTGGATCAAAAGTGATTTGCTGTATAAATTTACAACACTATGGGAAAAAGCCCAAATATTTTTTATTGCCTTTCCCACAACATATTTGGTTAAGAGTGGTTCTGCAAGGTAATTTCCTTGACAAAATCCAGGAATAGAACTGATGTCGCAACAAGAGGTGACCTCCAACTGTCAATGTATAATTTGGAGCCTGATCAAGCTTAAAGGATTGCATTATGCTGATAGATGTTTAATTTCAGTCTTTTTTTTAAAGTTTTGTCCAGTATGTCGGAATGTTCAAGTTTTCTTGATGTTCAATAATAAATGATTTTCTGTCTATTTGTTAGTGTTGTATCCTTGTTTGAAACGGGAGCCCTGGAACTGAGAACAGCATGAAGGGGGGCTGTGGCCAAAAAACGGTAGAGAATCATTGGGCGAGAAAACTGCAAGTTAAGTGCGTAAACTTTTGTGAAGTTATTCACATTGTTGGAAGAAAACGAAAAGGCAGAATATTGAAATTAAAATTGACAGAGGTTGAGAAGTGCAGGTGTCCAAAGGTACCTGGGTGTCCCTGTTCATGAGTACTGAAAGTAAGCATGCAAGTCTAGCTTGCAACTAGGAAGACAAATGGAATTCTGGCATTCACTGCAGGGAATCGGATTACAGATGTAAAGACGTTTTACTGAAGTTGCATAGGGCTTTGTTGAGACTTCACCTGGAATATTTTGTATGATTCTGTTCCCCTTATCTAAGTGGGTAAAATATATGCCATCCAGGGAGTACAACAGAGGTTCATCAGATTAATCCCCAGGATGGTGGGATTGTCTTTTAGGGGAAAGATTCGAGATACTACTCCTGTATTCCCCAGAACTTGAAAGAATGAGATGGAACTTCTTTGAATCCAATTAAATTCTCACAGGGCATGGGGGTGGATGTTTTCACTGGCTGGTGAGTCTAACACAAGGAAACATAATCCCAGCAAAAGGGTCAAACCATTTAAGACTGATATGAGGATCGAGTTTTTTAAACTTATAGTGGCAAAGCTTTGGAAATCTTTAGCTCAGAGGACTGCAGAGCTCAATCACTGAACGTGTTTATGACAGAAATCATTAAGTTTTTGGAGAGACAAATGACATCAAGGGATATGGATATTGCACAGAGAAGTGATGTTGGTGGATGACCAGCCTTGATCCAACTTAATGGCAGAACAAGCTCAATGGGCTGAAAGGCCTGAAATTTCTTTCCTTGGAGTGTTGAATGCTGAGGAGTGACCTTACAGAGGTTTATAAAATCATGAGAGGCATAGATAGGTGAATAGCCAAGGTCTTTTGCCAAGGACAGTGAAATAACACCAAGTTACCCTTTATTTACAATAAGTATAATACAAGAGTTTGACCCAGCTAACTCAGAACCAGCTCCTAGCGTGAACAGAACCTCTGATACTTCTGTTTACATCTACCAGCCAGGACTCCCTGATTGAGACTGTTAACCTGGGCTAATGAGAGAACTCAATCTAGGACATCCACCTGCCTGACCTCATTACAATCACCACATCTCTCCCTCTCTAAGTTTTGGGACGTAGGCCCATTCTGTTTCCTATAGCTTGTCCTGGGGGACCAAGTCCAGTTCCTCGCTGACTCTGCCTTGGACACTGGCGGTTTGTACCAGACTGTAGCCTGCCTCTTGCGCCCAGCACATCACAGAATCCCTACTGTGTGGAAACAGGCCATTTGGCCCAACATGTCCACACCAACTTTCTGAAGAGTATTCCACCCAGACCCCTTCCTCTGCCCTACATTTCCCCTGACTAATGCACCTCACCTACTCCCTCCCTGACACTAAAGACAATTTAGCATGGCCAATTGACCTAACCTGTACATCTTTGGACTGTGGGAAGAAACTGGAACACCCAGAGGAAACCCAGACAGACACAAGTAGAATGTGCAAACTCCAGTCTGCTGAGACTGAAATTAAACGGAGCTGAAATGTGAGGCAGCAGTGCTAACCACTGTGCCACATCTCTAAAAAAATTTATCTTCATCTTTAAGCAATAATGGCATCAAGACTGCGACATCTGCTGTGTCAATCTGGTTCTCGGAAGTTTCAGAAGGAGAAACCATGCATTCTGATGGCCTTGCCTAAGTTCTGAGGGGCCGGGTACATTTAGCTCCTGTCCCATTTGCAAGGTTACAGCTTTCATGTGGTCCACGTGCCTGTTCAGGATCACCTCTCATAACTGAACTTTGTACATGACGGGACCTGACCTCGCTTTGACCCTGCCTCTTACCCATATAGGGCCATTCCCATGGTTTCAACACCAAACTTCATCCCCTGAAGTAAACTGTCTCTTTCCTTTAGAGGAGTCTTGGGTCTAGCATTGGCATTCCTGATGCCATTTCATCTTCTCCTCCCCACTCTACGTCTGTGAAGACCAGGTTTAATCTGCTGTGGAGTCTTCTCCACAATAGCAACTCTGCTGGAACTGTCCCCATGGTTGCACAAGGGGTTGTCCTATAATCAAGCAGGAACCGAGACAACTTGGCATTGAGTGAAGCTGCAGGCTGTTTCTTTAAGGCTGCCTTTCCCAAGACCATTGAAAGATTGATGATATGGGGCTGCCCTTACATGCCAAATGCCATTTGACTTTAGAGTTATTGGGTCACAGAGATGTACAGCACGGAAACAGACCCTTCGGTCCAACATGTCCGTGCCGACAGATATCCCAAACCAATCTAATCCCACCTACCATCACTTGGCCCATAACCCTGCAAGCCCTTCCTATTCATATACCCATCCAGGTACCTTTTTAATGTTGCAATTGTACCAGCCTCCACCACTTCCTCTGGCAGCCCATTCCAGACTCGCACCACCCTCTGCATGAAAAAGTTGCCCCTTAAGTCTCATCTATATCTTTCCCCTCTCACCCTAAACCCTCTAGTTCTGGATTCCCCTACCCCAGGGAAAATTCCTTGTCTATTTACTCTATCGATGCCTTTCATGCTTTGATAAAGCTTTAGAAGGTCACCTCTCAGCCTCCAATGCTCCAGGGAAAACAGCCCTAGCCGAGTCAGCCTATCCTTATAGCTCAGATCCTCCAACCCTGGCAACATCCTTGTAAATCTTTTCTGAACGCTTTCAAGTTTCATAACATCCTTCCGATAGGAAGGAGACCAGAATTGGATGCAATATTCCAAACGTCGCCTAAGCAAAGTCCTGTACAGCCGCAACATGACCTCCCAACTCCTGTACTCAATACTCTGACCAATAAAGGAAAGCATACCAAACACCTTCTTCACTATCCTATCTACCTGCAACTCTATTTTTAAGGAGCTATGAACCTGCACTCCAAGATCTCTTTGTTCAGCAATATTCAAATTCTCTGCTGGCAAACGATAGCTCATTGTCTGTGACCAACATTTCCAGGAGTCCATGAAATGCAAACGTTGCTCGCAGCTTTTCAAACATCAGCCCCATGTTTGTCAAATGAATTCTATGCACATCTAACCATTTTGAATGAGCACCCACCATGACTAAAAACATAGAGCCCATGAAAGGACTGAAGGGCTTTTGTCCGAAACGTCGATTTCGAAGCTCCTTGGATGCAGCCTGAACTGCTGTGCTCTTCCAGCACCATTAATCCAGAATCTGGTTTCCAGCATCTGCAGTCATTGTTTTTTACCCCATAGTCAATATGCAACTGAGTCCAGTGTTTACCTGGCCACTCATGAATGTGAGGGAGCTGCTGGCAGGAATTTTTGTTCTTATTGACACTCTGGACACAGTCTCAGTGTGCCTATGTTGGCATCCAATCCTGGTCAACAGACATAACTTCTCATGAACAGCTTCATTTTGGAATCCCCTGGATGACCCTGATGGAGTTCAGCCTGCATCTGGAGGTGACTTTAGCTAGGGACAATCAATCTTGCTCCCCGTAATAATATGCCTTCCTCTGTGGTGGTCTGGTCTTGCCGGGTTCAAAAAAGTTTCTGTTTTGGTTTTGATGGTCTTTTGTTTCCCCCATCACGACCAGATGTTTAATTTTGCCAGCACCGGATCTTTTAGTGCCCACAGTCTGATACTGTCAGCAGTGATTGGAAGAGTGTTCAGAAAGCTTAAAACCAGAACAGATTCTTCTATATTCCACCAGTGGGAGGTAGCTCAAGACATTTGCATTTGCCACTTGGCCTCCTGAACGGTATTCTAACTTGGAATTGTACACACGTAGAATGAAGCCCACCGCTGATTCTAACCTGAAGCTATCGGCAGCACAGCTATGTCCTATTTGAGTAGCCCAGCAGGGGTTTGTGATCTGTTACTATTACAAATTTACATCTGTAAAGGCATTGGTAAAACTTTCTCACGTCAAAGATGACCGCTAAATCTTCCTTCTCTTTCTGGCCATATTTCTGTTCGACATCAGCCGAAGCACACGTTATCGGGCATTCCTCCCTGCTGGGCCACCGGTGAGCTAACACTACTGCGGTACCGTACTGGAAGGGATCACATGTTAACACATCTCATTTGGGATCACAGTGTGTTAACATCTTACAGGACGATACATGCTTCTTCAGTTCTCTGAAAGCTATGCTTTGGCTAAGAAACTGTTTCCAAAGCTGACCCTTTTTCAATTGCAAATGGAAGACTGCCAGGATGTAGGCCAGGTTACACACTTCTGTAATAATTCACCAACCCAAGGAAAGACTTAAGCTCTAGTACAGATGGGAGAGCTGGGTCACTTTATCTTCCAATGGATGTATCCCGGTCTTGTTGACTCTGTAATCTAAGTATGTCACTTGGAATGGCCAAAACACACATTTTTCCATCGTAAGGCATCACCTGCCTTGGAGAAATGTTTAAGCACTATGTCTGTTCTTTATATGCTCTTTATTGGTCTTCCCTTTATTAGCACGTCAATCAGATAAATGGCGATCTGGAGTAGACCTTGTAAAATGTGCTCCATTATCCAATGAAAAATGGAACAGGCTGATGCTACTCCAAAAAGCAGTCTCGCACATGGGTATTAATTTTAGCATACTCCTGGAAATCCTCATCTAATCATAATTGCAGATAAGTATGGCTCATGTCCAGCTTCCTAAATGACAGCCTCCTCCCCCCCACCTTTGCGTACAAGTCCTCTATGTGAGGAATTGGATATTTATTTAGCTGCGAAAAGCATTCTGAAATCCCTACAAACATGAATCGATCCATCAGGCTTCACAATCGGTACGAATGGTGTTGCCCATTCCATAAACTGTACTAGTTTGATGATTCCTTTGCTTTCGAGCCTTCTGATTTCTACGTCTATTTTTGCATGTAAGGCAAATGGCACTGGGCAGGCCTTGCAGAATTGTTGAACTGCTTCCTCGTCAACATGCAAAGTGGCCTTCGCTCCTTTGATGGTTCCAAGACTTCCTAAAAATCGTCCAGGTATTTAATTAGGATGTCAGTTCGGCAGCCATTTTCTCATAAATCAAATTGAATCTTTCTCTACCAATTTTGTCCCATCAAGCTTGGGTCCAAGCGTTTTACTACAATCAATCAGTGGTAGCTGAACCAGTTGCTTCTCATAAGAGGTTGGGACTGAAGTTGTACCTTTGAATTGTTGAGGTTCCCCGCCGAGCAAGGTGTTACACAAACTTAAGGGTTGGAGTCCAGATCCAATTTTAGAAAAAACTGGTTCTGCAATCACTAGTTCTACAGCCACACAGTATCAACCTCCATAAAAAGTGAGTGATCATTTATTCAGAAGTTTATTTTGATTGATTTTGCTCTGGATGTTGTCAAGCAATTTAATTGTTACAAACGAGCTGTTGGTGGACTTTCCAGGATGTGCATTCTCCTAGATACCAGCCTATGATTTATCTTACTAAACTCGGGTCTAGTGGGACTCTTTTGCTGTCTCGAGTCCACATACAAGCAGCAACTACAATGGCCTGCCAGCCTGGAATCCTTGAGATACTTTTAACCATTTAGCCGAAGCTTGGCTTTGTTTTTGGGTTTTGCTCTGGGCTAACCCAGAGTCTCTTTGTTCAGGATATGACCTGAGTGAGTCTACGCAGTGTTCCTCAAGCTCAGTTGGCCTGGCAAAAGTGTCCACTCCCGTCAGAATATCTTGTAACTCATAAGCTCTACTTTCTGTATTTTCTAATGACAAAGCCAGCTGTAGTGCTTGTTTGAAGTCTAATTGGGCTTCAGCTGGTAAACACTTTTGAGTGGTCACATCAATTAATCACACTCTCATCTAGTGAAATAAGTCAACACAGGCCAGTATGCCGTCACCAAGTGATCCTTTATTTATACATGCATAATACAAGACACTGACCCAGCTAGCTCAAAGCCAGCTCCTAGAGCAAGCAGAACCCCTGGCACTCCTGCTTATCTCTTTTGGCCAGGACTCCAAGGCAGTTAACCTGGTTGAATCGGGGAACTCATATTCTATAAGGTCTACCTGACTGACTCCACTCCAATCACTACAGGAGTACAAAACTAGAGGGCATAGGTTTAAGGTGACAGGAGAAAGATCTAAAAATAACTTGAGGGGCAACTGTTTCACACAGAGTTGTGCGTGCATGGAATGAGCTACTGGGGAAGTGGTCGAGGTGGTTGCAATTACAACATTTAAGAGACAATTGAACAGGTTCATGAACAGGAAAGGTTTGGAGGGATATGGGCCAAATGAAGGCAAATGGGACTAGCTCAGTTTAAGATACCTGGTCAGCATGGATTAGATTAGATTAGATTAGATTATATTAGATTACTTACAGTGTGGAAACAGACCCTTCGGCCCAACAAGTCCACACTGACCCACCGAAGAGCAACCCACCCAGACCCATTGCCCTACACCTAACACTATGAGCAATTTAGCATGACCAATTCACCTAAGCTGCACATCCTTTGGACTGTGGGAGGAAACCCGAGCACGCGGAGGAAACCCATGCAGACACAGGGAGAATGTGCAAACTCCACACACAGTCGTCCAAGGTGGGAATTGAACCCAGGTCTCTGGTGCTGTGAGGCAGCAGTGCTAACCACTGTGCCACCATGCCGCCCATGGATGAGTTGGATGAAGGGTCTGTTTCCATGCTGTATGACTCTACGACTCTAATTTCTGATATGAAATACTATACAGCTAAAATTTCTCACACCACAAATATAAATCTACTAGCAAGTCAGTGTAGTCTGATTTATCTCTAAAGCCAATTAACATAAATTCTGACTTACTTCAGAAAAATACTTCAAAACATATTTCACAAAGTTTTAGCCTAAAAAATGCCAAAGTGGAAAATAATGGACTCTGTCTCTCATACTGCATAAGTTATTTTGACATGAAAACATAAATTTGATAATGTAAGGTCTGGAATGCACTATTAAAGATAAATACTGAGCTGCCCATGTTATAACATTGATTTGTTTTCATTGCTACAAGTTAGCAAAGATACAGAGACCAATAATGAGAGATTTGAGACATAACACTGATGCAAATTAAATAGCAGTTCAGACTCAGCACCAACTACGCTTATTAATTCATTCTGACAGACATTATAACTTTATCCTGTATGAAACAAATGGCGAGCTCTTAGACTAAGGTTTAGTCTGTTGAAATGAATATTCACCAAATTAGCAACAATAAACTGTAATGTTGTAAATAATAACAGATATCACTGTTGGGATCCTGAATCTCACCATCGTTTTGGTCATTAAGGTACCTCAGAATCTAACAAGGCGGAGTTATGTAATTCATTTAATAAGGACCGGCAGAGTGCTCTGGACACTTGTATATCTCTGAAATACTATCCAGACAGTCACTACTTTACCAGTATTGAGCTCTTCGAATTAACATTGATAGGAATTTTGCAGTGCTCTATTAATATAAAAATCAGGATATCAGCACATTAACAGTGGTATACATACAATATCCAAGTACTTATAGAGCTCACAAGCAAATGCAGATGTGGATAATTCAATAATGGAATGACTGACAAAGGATGAATGGACAAAATGGTGTATTGAATTATGAAATATTTTGCTATTACTTTAGGAATCGAAACAAATATTTTTGTATGAATACATTACTGCTCATCTTTATTCGTGAAAATTAGAAAGCAAGTTTAATTTAGCTGGTCATTAAAATCTCTTAACAGTTAGAACTGGAAAAGCGATAATGTTTCAATGTGAAAGCATAAGGGATGGTCAAAGTATACAGGAGGATATAGATAGACTGGAAAGTTGGGCGGAAAAGTGACAGATGGATTTTAATCCAGACAAATGTGAGGTGATGCATTTAGGCAAGACTAATTCTAGAGCAAATTATACAATGAACAGAAGAGCCTTGGGAAAGGCTGATTGGCAGAGAGATCTGGGAGTGCAGGTCCATTGTACCTTGAAAGTTGCTGCACAGGTAGATAGTGGTCAAGAATGCATATAGTATACTTTCCTTCATTGGACGGGGTGTTGCGTATAAGAGCTGGCAAATCATTTTAAAATTGTACAGGACATTGGTTTGGCCACATTTGGAATACTGAGTACAGTTCTGGTTGCCACATTACCAAAAGGATGTGGACGCTTTGGAGAGGGTGCAGAGAATATTTAAAAGGATGTTGCCTGGTATGGAAGGTGCTAGCTATGAAGAGAGGTTGAGTAGGTTAGGTTTATTTTCACTAGAAAAAAGGAGATTGACATGGGACCTGACTGAGGTTTACAAAATCATGAAGGGTATAGACAGGGTGGATCGAGACAAGCCTTTTCCGAGGGTGAAGGATTCCATAACGAGAGGTCACACTTTCAAGGTGAGGGGTGGAAAGTTTAAGGGAGATACACGCGGCAAGTACTTCACACAGAGGGTGGTGGGTGCCTGGAACGCGATGCCAGCAGAGGTGGTAGAGGCAGGCACGGTAGATTCATTTAAGATGCGTCTGGACAGATGCATGAGTAGGTGGGGAGCAGAGGGATAAAGATGCTTAGGTATTGACCGACAGGTTTAGACAGTACATTTGGATCAGCTCAGGCTTGGCGGGTTGAAGGGCCTGTACATTTTCTTTGTTGTTCTATTTATTTATGTTACTATTTTTTATTTATTTATGTTACTGTTTATGAACCTATACACCTTATCATACACAATAATAGTCTATCATTAAATATAGTCATAGAAGATTCAAATTGTGTGAATAGCCATCTTTCAGAACACCTTCAAAAGAAATATTTCTATGTCTGAATTTACCTCAACAGTTGAGTCTATCATTTACAGAGAGCAGAACTAGATTGTCTCCACACCAGAAGTTCATGACATACAAAGTAAGCAAATATTGTCAAGGTTTGGTGGATCTTGCAAGGTAGCTAGGAAAAGCATCACAGATAGATTTTCTACATTTCAAAATACATGAAAATATTGTAATCATATTGAAACATTATCGCTTTTCCAGTTCTAACTGTTGAGATCTTAATGACCAGCTAAATTAAAGTTGATTTCTAATTTTCATGAATAAAGATGAGTATTAATGTATTCATACAAAAATATTTGTTTCAATTCCAAAAGTAATAGCAAAATATCACATAATTCAATGCTTACTAAATTAGAAAAACATACTGGAGCAAATTTGACAGCCTTGAAAGAAATACAAAAGCTACCTAGCTATCATCGAGATTACCCCGAAGATCTTAAACGGTTATGGAATAACAAAACAGGTATGGATATGGCCAACATTCTCTCGAAAAAAAAATTTAATGTGGCGGCAAGTTGAGAGCCAGATTAATGGCTCTTAAAGAAACAAGGTACAAGTTTATATATTGGTAGAAGAGGTGTGCTAATGATGTCGAGTGCAATGGGACCTGTTCTAAATATTTTAATCTATCAAAATAAAAATAATTCACACACAAAAATGCTATTTAAGAGGTAAGTTCCATGAATTTTAAAGAATGCTACTGACAGAGTCAGAGCCACAATTGTTTACAAATGTACTCAGCTTGAAGACTTCTATCAAAACACACATACGTGGTGGAATAAATAGACAGGAAGTATATTAAAAATCCTAGTAATCATTGATAAGGATTTTAAAATGAAACTATCTACATAAACCTGCTAATAAAACTAAATTTGAGAATAACTACATCTGTTTGTTTATACTAAAAGTATTTTAATGTCGTCACTCTGAAGACATCTACAATTCATGACTTTTGTTTGTCAATTTAACCACACTAACTATTCTAATTCTTACCACGTTTCCCATCAGCTCTGCTTTGATGATCTTTGCTCCAAGTTTATTCATCTCTTCCTCACTGAGGGGTTGTGGAAGTTCTTTTCTTGTAGTAAGAGATCTAATTGGAATAGCAGCACTGCTTCTTGGGAAAACAGGGTAAAACCCATAGAAAAGAAATATGAGTAAGTTTTCAAAATCCACTATCAAAGATATGCAAAGTTTCATAGGATTTGTGTTCCTTTCACAATTTTGAAAAAAGCAAAAATAGCTTTGCTTATTAATTATGCACTATTAAATGGTTTAACAGGCAACCTTGTATTTTAACAATATTTTGGCACTTCATTATAAAGTGCAGTCAAATAACACAGGAATTCAAAATAAATGTTTACAGTGACTGCAACTCAAACTCTATTTACAAAATAATGCTGAAAAACCATGATGTGCTTTGGTTTACCATCATTTCATTTATTTAAAATTTATTTCTGGAAACCAGCAGCTTTACTTGGCTAAAACAGCTACAATTTTAACACGACAAAGTCCTGTACATTGAAATTTCATCAAGGTTCAGTGGTTTAAAGAAAATCTGGCTAAGTGTCACTAAATAGTTTATTTGTCACTTAAGAGTGATCCTGAGAGGAAACAGCAATCTGTTGGTAAGACTGGAGAAAATAAAGCTGAGGATAAAATCAAATTCAGAACACCAGCTGAATGGAGAAAACTGAGAAAGAAATTCAAAGCTGACATCACTGCCACATATTTAACAAATTTGTGGGTAGTAACTAAGGTTTGGTTTGTTTTATCAAATTACTCATTTTTCACCATTGAAATTCACATGAAGGAAGTTTCCACTCTGATTAGATTGATGAATACTATTTTCAATGCCTTCAGTTAACATTCTACTATTTTAATATCCAAGGTCAGTTTCTTTTGTGAGTGAATTTACAGTTTTATAAGACATTAGTTTCTGATTAGTTGAGTTCAATGTTTTGTGTTTTAGTGGTCAATTTTCATAAATTTCAAGCTAAGTGGATTGACCATTACAATAAACCAGCAGTGACCTGATGCATGCCCTCTTCAATGTGGGAGCTCAAGTTCAAGCTTCATGTTTTGAAGTCTGAAAAGAAGCCAGAGTAATTTCAATGTGGTGGTGACAGGACAGCTACAGAAAATGCAGGAGATCAGCAAAGAGGTGATCAGTAGATAGGGTAGAAGATAGACACAGGTAGTGCTAGAACTCCCCAACCCGGCCGCACTTGTTAACCACTTTTCATTTTCGAATGCCAGGGAGGGTGATAGTTCCTTGAGGTAATAAAAGCTCCTGCAACATGAGAAATTTGACTTCAGGCAAGGAGACTAGACATGCAGTGGCTATAGGGGATTTATAGCTCATAGAATAAGATGGACACTTCTGGAACTGCAATGCAATTCTGTAAACGGTCTGCTGATTTTGTTAGAGTAAAGTAAATCACAAAGTGGGAGGAGTCATTGTTCATGTTGGAACCAACAATATAGATGTTCAGGTCCTTCAGATAAAATTTCAGGGACAAGGTAAAATATTAGACCACAGAAAGCAGTAATCTCAAGATTACTCCGTGACTCAAGCCAGTGAGTACAGATAGATAGTGCAGGTGAATGCATGGCTGAGAATTTGATGGAAGAGGGAGACTTGCAGATTTTTGGGTCATTGAGTCTAGTTTTGTTGGATATAGTATCCGTACAAGATAATAAGGCTGCACCTGAACAAACCCAAGACAATGTTTCCACTGAAAGATTAAGAAGAACTGCTGAGAAGAGGGGATACAGTATATACTAGAGTAATAGTCGATCTCATGGAAAAGGCGACCCACAATTTTTGGCTGAGAAATCTGTAATTTTGTGTAAATAATGTGTAAAAGTTGATCCTAGCTCTTCATTGATAACAGATCAATATTTGTGAGTAAGCGTGCCAGCCATCACACTCCACTCCATATTTTCGATCTTACCATAATTCGGTTTTTTACTTTATTCATTTAGAGAACAATTGGGCTTCTGCTAATGATACCATATGAATTTTGACTAGCATCAATTTCAGCCACTCAAAAGCAGTATCCATATAATAGTCAACCCCTTAATTTGACCTTAAAAAGTAGTCAAAAATGTAACTATTATTGTATATACAGGAAACTAGTTTGGCTGGGAGAAAGACACCACAAGACAATTGAAAAAAGATCAGAGGATAGAAAGGTACACCTAGTAATTACAAATAATGACAGGGACAAGACCAAGAAAAAAAATCAAAAATGGCAAAAGAGATATTAAAATTGTGTGCGCATCAGTGTCTGTAGTCTAACTAATAAGGGTAGTGAACTAATTGGGATTATGATGTGATGAACAAGGCCATGCACAGGAGCTTAATATTCCTGATTAGCTGTATTTAAGAACATGAGAGAGGGAAAAAGAGAAAGTATGGTAATATTAATTAGCAATGATATTCAAATTCTGAAGAAAGATTTTAGCACTGAATTTAGAACAAAAACAGAAAGGATTGGATGAATTTAGCAGCATCTGTGGAGAGAGAAAGAGAGTTCAATGTGACTCGCTTTACCTGCTTTTGCTTTTATTCACACTGAATTCATTTGGCCTGCATTGACAAACAGAGGGAGAGCAATTGCACTGTTCTGAGGACTTTTTTTTGAATTACAAACAAAATGAGAACATTTTTCACCAAATTTAAAAAGCATTTAACAAAAAGGAATTGCAATAAGACGATATTTAATCTTAATACAGACTGGTATATTCAAAGGGTTAAGAAGAATATCTGTTGTGTATAGGAGGAAAGTATATCTGCAGTCCAACAAAGGAAAAAAGCAATTTTGCATTTGGTTCTCAGAAATGCAGCACTGTCGGACGTCATTTGGATAAGTGACCACAATATCACTCTCCTTAATTATGGGAAAGGATCAGAAAATGTTAAAGGTAAATTTCTGTACTCGGAACAGCCAGTTTTGATGGAAATGTACAGGCAAATTGAAGGGTAAAGCCTTAAAGAGGAAAAATGTCTATTCAAGATCAAATTGTGGTGTTAGAAACACATGAAGGAAGATGCAGTAGATTAAAGGGAAAGATCAATGCTATAGACCAAGACAACAATAATGGTAACAATAATCAGAGCTTAACACAAGAAAATAAAGCATTCAAAATTAAAAATGTACCAGCAGGTAAGGCCAGAGTTTGCACAAATAGTAAAAAGGAATAACTAATTATGGAATTTGCACAGCACTGATAACAAAACAGCTCAAATAGAAAATACTTGGGACTTGGTAGCTGCAACAGTGACATGTTTACAAGTGAGCAAGCTGGAACCTGAATATTCAAGGGAAACTGACATTTCACAAAGTCAGGAAGCTTGGAAAAGATACATTAACTGGGATAGATATATTAATTAAGCTAGAATACAATAATCATGGATAGCACAACAGTAAAAGATGACCTTAATTCTAAAGATCAGCATTTAGAGTCAATTTGGGTACAGATAAGAAAGAACAAATGTAAGAATTCATTCATGGCAGTAGTTTAGAGGTTCCCCACCAGAAACTACATTGGAAAACAAGA
The DNA here is from genome assembly GCF_037043375.1 of Chiloscyllium plagiosum. NCBI lineage: Eukaryota > Metazoa > Chordata > Chondrichthyes > Orectolobiformes > Hemiscylliidae > Chiloscyllium > Chiloscyllium plagiosum. Next base: position 81,059,061 of record NW_028270144.1, read on the forward strand.
GTATACAGGAAGAAATAAAAGGGGTCTTGTTAGAAAGCCACCGTGGTAATCATAGGCAATTTTAATCTACATATAGATTGAATGGAGCAAATTGACAAAGGTAACCTAAAAGATGAGTTTGTAGAGTGTTTTTTGAGACAATTAGAGCAGCATGTTCCAGAACCACCCAAAAGGCAGGCTACTCTAGAACTGGTACTGCATCACCACACAGTGAAGAGATCTCTAGGTAGCATTGATCATTATATCATTGAATTTCACCATCAGTTTGAAAGTACAAGAGTGAGAATAAGACCAGCATTTTAAACTTAAATAAATTAAACCACAAGTTATGATGACAGAGGTGCTGAAAACAAACGGTGAAATTACATTAATTGGGTGAGACAATAAAGATGCAGAGGAAGACATTTAAGGAGATATTTCACAAGACTCAAAGATACATTTCGTGCGAAAGAGAAGGATGCTCCTGAAGGATGCTTACAGAGAAGATGTCATTAAGATGTTTCCTTTTGGGAGATACAAGAACTCGAGGACAAAAAAAAAGGAATCTCCCATTTAAGATGGAGATGAGGAGAATTTCTTTTTCTTTTGCAAGGTTGGTCATTTATAGCATTCTCTTCCTGAGACACCAGTGGAAGCAGATCAGTGATGTTTTGTTAAGGCTGAGTCAGATAGATTCTTGACTGACAAAGGATTCAAAAGGCAACATGGAGCAGATAGGAATGTAGAGCTGAGGTCATTGTCAGATGAATCATGATATGATCAATATGAATCACCATCTCCTCTATCTACTTTGACTGTACATCTAGAGATGCAAACTGGAAGAAAAAAGCTGTAAAAATCACAACTAATGTGTCCTGTATGGCAAAAGATATAATAGTTAAAACAGAAATGGATATCTCAAAACAAACACCAGGAGCAAAATTCAGTCATTATTAGAAAGATTATTGGAAGAACTGGAGGGAATATTGTTATGGAACAGGCCAGATCCACCTCCACCTCCCCCCACCCCTCAAAATATTTTAAGAAGGTAGCCTAAACCCTAACTTTTTCTTACTTTAAAGGCATATGTGAAATGGATATTCCAGGTGTGATGCAGGTGAATAAACCACTCAACTTTAAGCAAAACAATATATTTGAACACTTCAGTTGAAACACGAACAAAAGAAAGTGGAATTTAGAATAACTTAACAATTAGAAAACTTAACTGACTCGACATAGGAACTTAACTAAGGAGTTGTTCCAATTCCTGCAACATCCCATAAACACACCCCTTGGCAAAAGGTAAATTCAAACAGTTTCTTATTGGCAGGAAAGATTTGAGAGAGAAGTCAGCCAGGGATCATCCGTTAAAGCTTGGAGCTTTTTCTGCTATAACTAAACCAAGCAGCTTCTCACTGTTACAACTGAACCAAACTATAAAAAACCTGAACTGACAGGACTGACCACACCGCTGCCATTATTAAAATAGACATTTCCAGACATTTCAGCACCTCTGCCTTTACAATCTCTTGAAAAAACCCAAGGACAAAAAAAAACCTTGTTAAAGTGACACCATTGACATATTATGCTTTAAAAATGATTTAATACAGGAGCACTTAGAAAACAATGACATTGATCACAGAATTAGAATGGGTTTACAAAAGTGAAATTATGCTTGACAAATCAACTAGAATTGAAACTTTATTGCTGGAACAGCACAGCAGGTCAGGCAGCATCCAGGGAACAGGAGATTCGACGTTTCGGGCACAGGCCCTTCCTCAGGAAGGGCCTGTGCCCGAAACGTCGAATCTCCTGTTCCCTGGATGCTGCCTGACCTGCTGTGCTGTTCCAGCAATAAAGTTTCAACTTTGATCTCCAGCATCTGCAGACCTCACTTTCTCCTCGAAGAAATCAACTAGAATGTTGAGTGGATGTAAAGTCAGCTGCTGGTTTAGTTGTTGATAAAGAATAACCAGGAGAATGTAGGTTATTTGGACTTCCAGAAGGTTTTTGATAAGGTTCTACAGAAGAGATTAATATGTAAAATTAAAATCATGGGATAGGGATAGTGTACTGGCACAGACAGACAACTGACAGGTAGGCAGGAAATAAAGGGTAGGAATAAAGGGGTCTTTATCCGAGTGGCAGCCAGTAACTACTGTGGTACAGCAGGGATCAGTGCTTGGATCTCCATCTATTCACAATACATCTTAGTGATTTAGATGAGACTACTAAATGCAGTATTGCCAAGTTTGCAGACGATGCAAAGCTGGGTGGGAGGCTAAGCTGTAAGGAGGATGTAGAGGGGCTTCACTGTGATTTGGAGAAGTTGAATGAGTGGGCAAATATATGACAGAAAGAAAGAAAAATGAACTATAACATTAGTAGCAAAAACAGAAAAATAGATTGTCTGAATGGCAATAGATTCTGAAAAAGAAAATATGCAACAAGACCTGGATCCTCGTACACCAATTGCTGATAATAAGTTTGCAGGTGCAGAAGGCGATAGAGGTGCAGTATAGAAGCAGGAAGGTCATGTGCAATTGTTCAGAGCCTGATAAAAGCCATACCTGGGGTATGGTGAGCAGTTTTGGTCTGAATGGATGTCCTGGCTATGGACAGAATACAATGAATGTTTAACAGACTGATTCCTGGGATTTAAAAAATCTGGATTAGTTAGGACCAAATTCACTGGGGTTTGTAAGAACAAGGAGAAATCTCATAGAAACCTAGCTGGATGTTTGGTTTGCAATGCAGAGTGATGTCAACAACATGAATTCAATTCCTGCACTGGCTCAGGTTGCCATGAAGGATTCTCCTTCTCAGGCTCTCCACTCCCCGGGCGTGGTAACCCTCAGGTTAAGCCATCAGTTGCCTCTAATGAGGGAGCAGCCCAATTGTGTGGTAAAACTATGGCGACTTTATCTTTACCTTCATAAAATTCAAAGAGGACTATACAAGGTAAATGCAGGAAGGATGTTACCAAGGTCTTTGGAATCCATAACCAGAGATCACAATCTAAGAATGTGGTGCAAGTCATTTAAGATTGAGATGAGGAGAACTTTCTTCATCCTGAGACTGGTGAGCCTACGGAGTGACAGTCATAGAGATGGTCAGCACAGAAATCGACCCTTCAGTCCAACTTGTCCATGCTGACCAGATGTCTTAGATTAATATAGTCCCATTTGCCAGCATTTGGCCCATATCCCTCTAAACCCTTCCTACTTCTACCCATCCAGACACCTTTCAAATGATGTAATGTTTCAGCCTCCACCACTTCCTCTGGCAGCTCATTCCAAACATACACCACCAAATGTATGAAAAGTTGCCTCTTAGGTCCCTTTTAAATTTTTCTCCTCTTATCCTAAACCCATGCCCTCTAGTTCTGGGCTCCGCCATCCCAAGGAAAATACCTTGTCTATTTACCCTATCCATGCCCCTCATAATTTTGTAAACCTCTACAAGGTCACCCCTCAGCCTCCGACACTCCCGGGAAAACAGCCCCAGCCTAGTGGGCAGCACGGTGGCACAGTGGTTAGCACTCCTGCCTCACAAGTCCAGAGACCCGGGTTCAATTCTCGATTCAGGCGACTGACTGTGTGGAGTTTGCACATTCTCCCCGTGTCTGCGTGGGTTTCCTCCGGGTGCGCGGGTTTCCTCCCACAGTCCAAAGATGTGCAGGTCAGGTGAATTGGCCATGCTAAATTGCCCGTATTGTTAGGTAGGGGGGTAAATGTAGGGGAATGGGTGGGTTGCATTTCGGCGGGTCGGTGTGGACTTGTTGGGCCGGAGGGCCTGTTTCCACACTGTAAGTAATCTAATCTAATCTAATCTAATCTATTCAGCCTCTCCCTACAGCTCAAAACCTCCAACCCTAGCAATATCCTTGTAAATCTTTTCTGAACCCTGTCAAGTTTCACAACATTCTTCCAGTTGGAAGGAGACCAGAATTGCACACATTCCAAAAGTAACCTAACCAATGTCCTGTGTAGCCGCAATATGACCTCCCAACTCCTGTACTCAATGCTCTGACCAATAAGGCCAAACACCTTCTTCACTATCCTATCTACCTGAGACTCCACTTTCAAGGAACTATGAACTTGCACTCCAAGGTCTCTGTTCAGCAACATTCTCCAGAACCTTACCATTAAGTGTATAAGACCTGCCCTGATTTGCCTTTCCAAAATGCAGCACCTCAAACTTAACTAAACTAAACTCCATCTGCTGCTCCTTGGGCCCATTGGCCCATCTGATCAAGATCCCGTTGTACTCTCAGGTAACCTTCTTCACTGTCCACTACACCTCCAATTTCAGCGTCATCCGCAAACATACTAACTATATCTCCTATGTTCACATCCAAATCATTTATATAAATGATCAAAAGCAGTGGACCCAGCACCGATCGCTATAGCACACCACTGGTCACAAGCGTGCAGTCTGAAAAACCAGCCTCCACCACCACCTTCTGTCTTCAACCTTTGAGTCAGTTCTGTATCCAAATGGTAGTTCTCCCTGTATTCCATATGATCTAACCTCGCTAACCAGTCTACCATCAGGAACCTTGTCGAACGCCTTATTCAAGTTCATAGATGATCACGTCCAGCGCTCTGCCCTCATTAATCATCTTTGTTACCTTTTCAAAAAACTCAATCAAATTAGTGAGACTTGATTTCCCACGCACATAGCTATGTTGACTATCCCTAATCTGTCCTTGCCTTTCCAAGTACATGTAAATCCCGTCCCTCAGGATTGTGGGCGGCACGGTGGCACAGTGGTTAGCACTGCTGCCTCACAGCGCCAGAGACCCGGGTTCAATTCCCGCCTCAGGCGACTGACTGTGTGGAGTTTGCACGTTCTCCCCGTGTCTGCGTGGGTTTCCTCCGGGTGCTCCGGTTTCCTCCCACAGTCCAAAGATGTGCAGGTCAGGTGAATTGGCCATACTAAATTGCCCATAGTGTTAGGTAAGGGGTAAATGTAGGGGTATGGGTGGGTTGCGCTTCGGCGGGGCGGTGTGGACTTGTTGGGCCGAAGGGCCTGTTTCCACACTGTAAGTAATCTAATCTAATCTAATCTAATCTAATCCCCTCCAACAATTTGCCCATCACCAACATCAGGCTCACCATTCTATAGTTCACGGGCTTTTCCTTACCACCTTTCCTAAATAGTGGCATTTTGTCAGCCAACCTCTGGTCTTCCGGCACCTCACCTGTGACTATTGATGATCCAAATAATTCTCTGCCGTAGAAAGCAGTTGAGACCAAAACATTGCATCTTATTTTTGAGAAGGAATTAGATGTAATTCTTTGGGCTAAAGGAATCAAAGAGATGGTGAGGAACAGGGTAACGAGTACGATAACCAGTCATGACTGTATTGAATGGTGCAGCAGGCTCAAAGAGCCAAATGGTCCATAAGACCAGTGTATGAAAAAAGTTAGCAATCAAACTTCAAGCACACTGGACAAACGAAGGACGATGAGAAAAGGGCCGGTTAATACAGGACTGAAGGTGTTATATCTGAATGTACACAGTATAAGCAATCAAGGTAAATGAACTTGTGTGCAGATCAAAACTGGCAGGTATGACATTGTGGTCATCATGAAGAGATGACTGCAAGGGGATCAGGACTGGGAGTTGAATATTCAAGATATACATTTGATCGAGAAGATAAGTAGTTGGGTAGACAGAATGGGGTTGCCTTATTAGCAAGAGATTAAATTTAGTCAACAGTAAGAATCGAAATAGGGCTAGATGGTGTAGAATCTGTGTAGATAGAATTGAAGAACCGCAAAAGGTAAAAAAAAACATAATTGGAGTTATTTACAGGCCTTCAAATACTAGTCAGGAGCTGGGGTGCAAGAAACACCAGGAGATAGAAAAGATGTGTAGTAAATGGAAAATTTGCAGTGATAATGGGGGATTTCATTATGCAGGTGGACTTGGAAAAACAGGTTGGCAGTGGATTGCAAGAAAAGAATTTGTAGAATGTCTACAAGATGGCTTTTTGGAGCAGCTTGTGATGGAGCCCACTAGGGAACAGGCAGTACTGGATTTAATGTTGTGCAATGACGCAGACTTGATAAGGGAGTTTGAGGTAAAGCAACCCTTAGAAGGCAGTGATCATAATATGATTGAATTTACTCTGCAATTTGAGAGGGAGAAGATAGAATCAGAGGCAAAGATATTACAGCTGAACAAAGGCAACTACAGAAGCATGAGGGAGGAGCTGTGTACAACTGACTTGGAGAGGAGCCTTGCAGGAAAAGCTGTGGAATGGCAATGGCTGGAGTTTCTGGGATTAATTCAGGAGACACAGCAGAGATTCATCTTGAGGAAAAAGAAGCATGGTACAGGGAGGATGAGGCAGCCATTGCTGACTAGGGAAGTCAAGCAAAGCATAAAAGCAAAAGCATATAATGTGGTGAAGGACTGTGGGAAACCAGAGGTTTAGGAGGCTTACATAGACCAACAAAGAAATAAGGAGGGAGAAGATTAAACATGAAGGGAAGCTAGCCAGTAATATAAAGGAAGACTTTAAGAGTTTATTTAGATATATAAAGGGCAAAACAGAGGCAAAAGTGGGCATTGGGTCACTGGAAAATGACTCCTGAGTTAGCAGTGTGTAACAAGGAAATGGCTTAGGAACTGAATAACTAATTTGCATCAGTCTTCACAGTGGAAGACAAAAGTAATATTCCAAAAATTCAACAAAGTGAGTGGACACAGATGAGTATGGTGGCCATCACCGAGGAGAAGGCTAAAAAAAACTGAAGGTGGATAAATAACGTGGACCAGATGGACTACAAGTTCCTGACGAAGGGCTTTTGCCCAAAATGTCAATTCTCCTGCTCCTTGGATGCTGCCTGACGTGTTGTGCTTTTCCAGTAGCACACTCTCTACTCAGATGGACTACACCCCAGAGTTTGAAGGGAGATAGCTAAAGCGATAGGGAAGGTGTTAGTGGTGATCTTTCAAAATCGCTAGAACCAGGGAGGACTCCAGAGGACTGAAAAATCGCTAATGTGACACCTCCGTTTAAAAAAAGCAGTAAGGCAAAAGACGGAAAATCACAGACTGACGAATCTAACCTCGGTCATGGGTAAGACCCTGGAATCCATTGTGAAGGATGAGATTTCTGAATACTTGGAAGTGTATGGTAAAATAGGGCTGAAAATGTGTTGCTGGAAAAGCGCAGCAGGTCAGGCAGCATCCAAGGAGCAGGAGAATCGACGTTTCGGGCATGAGCCCTCAGTTCCTTCATCTGGATTGTTAATGTATGAAGTGAGAAGTTGTGTCCAAATGCTGAGCATTGCGAAACACCACTTGCCATGGCTGCCATTCTGAGAAGCAATCTTTTACCCCCAGTCTCTGCTTTCTGCCAGACAGCCGGACTTTTATCCATTCTTGCACTTTGACACCAAGGGCCCTTGGAATGAAGAAGGGCTCATGCCCGAAACGCCGATTCTCCTGCTCCTTGGATGCTGCCTGACCTGCTGCGCTTTTCCAGCAACACATTTTCAGCTCTGATCTCCAGCATCTGCAGTCCTCACTTTCTCCTATGGTAAAATTGGGAAAAGTCCGCATGGTTTCATCAAGGGGAGGGCATGTCTGACAAATCTGCTAGGATTCTTTGAGGAAGTAACCTGCAGGTTAGACCCAGGAGAGCCAATGGATGCTATCTACCTGGACTTCAAGAAGGCCTTTGACTAGGTCCTACACAGAAGGCTACTGAGCAAGATAAGGGCCCTTGGTGTCAAAGTGCTAGAATGGATAAAGGTCTGGCTGTCTGGCTGAAAGCAGAGACTGGGGGTAATAGATTGCTTCTCAGAATGGCAGCCAATGACATGTGGTGTTTCACAATGCTCAGCATTGGGACACAACTTCTCACTTCATACATTAACAATCTAGATGAAGAAACTGAGGGCATTTTGGCTAAGTTTGCAGATGATGCAAAGATAGGTAGAGGGACAGGTAGTATTGAGGTGGTGGGGAGACTGCAGAAGGATTTGGACAGGTTAAAATAATGGGCAAAGAAGTGGCAGATGGAGTATAACATTGGAAAGTGTGAGGTCATGCATTTTGATGGGAGGAATAGAAGCATGGACTATTTTCTAAATGGGGAGACAATTCAGAAGTCTGAAGTGCAAAGAGACTTGGGAGTTCTAGTCCAGGATTCTCTCAAGGCAAACTTGCAGGTTAAGTCAGTAGTTAGGATGGCAAATGCAATGATGGCATTTATTTTGAGAGGTCTGTAATAGTCCCTGTACAAGTAGGGTAGTAGGGATATTCCAGGTAACTACAGACCAGTGAGCCTGACATCGGTGGTGGGGAAGTTGCTGGAGAGAGTACTGAGAGATAGGGTCTATTTATATTTAGAAAAGAATGAGCTTATCAGTGATAGGCAACATGGTTTTGTGCGGGGGAGATCGTGCTATACCAACTTAATAGAGTCCTTCGAGGAAGTGACCAAGTTGTTAGATGAAGGAAGGGCTGTTGATGTCGTATACGTGGACTTTAGTAAGGCGTTTGATAAGGTTCCCCATTGTAGACTAATGGAGAAAGTGAAGTCACATGGTGTGCAGAGTGTTCTAGCTAGGTGGGTAAAGAACTGGTTGAGCAACAGGAGACAGAGAACAGTAGTTGAAGGGAGTTTCTCGAAATGGAGAAAGGTGACCAGTGGTGTTCCACAGGGGTCAGTGTTGGAGCCACTGTTGTTTGTAATATACATAAATGATTTAGAAGAAGGCACTGTTGGTGTGATCAGCAAGTTTGCAGATGACACAAAGATTGGTGGAGTTGCAGAAAGCATAAGTGACTATCATTCAGTTTTCGGTATGTTTCAATTAGAGTTGGGCAGAAAAGTGGCAGATGGATTTCAATCCAGACAAATGTGAGGTGATGCATTTAGGCAAGTCTAATTCTACAGCGAATTATACAATGAATGGAAGAGCCTTGGGAAAAGTTGATGGGCAGAGAGGTCTGGGAGTGCAAGTCCATTGTAGCCTGAAAGTTGCTGCACAGGTGGATAGAGTGGTCAAGAAGGCATATAGTATGCTTGCCTTCATTGGAAGGGGTGTTGAGTATAAGAGCTGGCAAGTCATGTTAAAATTGTACAAGACGTTGGTTCGGCCGCATTTAGAATACTGTGTACAGTTCTGGTTGCCACATTACCAAAAGGATGTGGACACTTTGGAGAAGGTGCAGAGAAGGTTTACGAGGATGTTGACTGATATGGAAGGTGCTAGCTATGAAGAGAGGTTGAGTACGTTAGGTTTATTTTCACTAGAAAAAAGGAGATTGAGGGGGGACCTGACTGAGGTTTACAAAATCATGAAGGGTATAGACAGGATGGACAGAGACAAGTTTTTCCCCAAAGTGAAGGATTCAATAACGAGAAGTCATGCTTTCAAGGTAAAAGGTGGAAAGTTTAAGGGGGATACATGCGGCAAGTACTTCACACAGAGGGTGGTGGGTTTTTGGAACGCATTGCCAGCAGAGGTGGTAGAAGCAGGCACGGTAGATTCATTTAAGATGCGTCTGGACAGATGCATGAGTAGGTGGGGAGCAGAGGGATACAGATGCTTTGGAATTGACCGACAGGTTTAGACAGTACATTTGGATCGGCTCAGGCTTGGAGGGCTGAAGGGCCTGTCCTGGCCGTAAATTTTCTTTGTTCTTTGTTCTATAAAAGCAGGGATGTACTTCTAAGGCTCTGTGAGGTTCTGGTCAAACAACATTTGGAGTATTGTGTGCAGTTTTGAGCCCCAAATCTTACTGGCCTGGGAGTGCATTCAGAGGAGGATCATGAGAATGGTCCCAGGAATGAAAAGCTTAACATCTGAGGAATGTTTGAGGACTCTTGGTTTATACTCGATGGAGTTTAGAAGGACGAGGGGGGATCTAATTGAAACATACCGAAAACTGAATGGCCTGGACAGAGTAGATGTTGGGAAGAGGTTTCCATTGGTAGGAAAGACTAGAACCTAAAAGACATAGCCTTAGCGTAAAGGAAAAACCTTTTAGAATGGAGATAAAGAGAAACATGTACAAAATTGGGTGACACAATGGCTCAGTGGTTAGCACTGCTGCCTCACAGCGCCAAGGACCCGGGTTCGATTCCAGCCTCAGACGACTGTCTGTGTGGGGTTTGCACATTCTCCCCGTATCTCCGTGGGTTTCCTTTGGGTGCTCCAGTTTCCTCCCACAATCCAAAGATGTGTCAGTCAGGTGAATTAGCCATGTTAAATTTCCCAAAGTGTTAGGGGCATTAGTCAGCTGTAAATATAGGGTACTGGAATGGATCTGGGTAGGTTATTCTTTGGAGGGTCAGGGTGGACTTGTTGAGCCGAAGGCCTGTTTCCATACTGTAGGGAATCTAATATAAACGCTTGCTAATATTTAATGACAGATAATCAATAAAAATGTGCCTCTATAAAAGAGCTTTAACATTGCAAACTAGGAGCAGGAGAAGGCAATTCAGCTCCTTCAGCCTGCTCTGCCATTTGATACAATCATGGCTGATCTCATCTCGGCCTCAACTCCACTTTCCTGCCCACCCTCCAACCCATCACTTAGTAAAAAAAAACTGTCGAATTCCTGCTTAAATTGACTCATTGCGGTAAGCATCCATCACACTCTGGGGTAGTGAATTTCACATGTTCACGACCTTTGAAAGAAGTAACTTTTCCTCTGTTTTAAATCTACTACCCTTTATCCTAAAACTGTGACCTCATATTCGAGATTGTCCTGTAGGAAGAAACACCCTTTCTACATCTCTACTGTCAATCATCTTTCGCATACTGTATATCTCAATTAAATAACCTCTCATTCTTCTGAACCCCAGAGACTATCAGCCTTAACTGTTCAATATCTCTTCATAAGACAATCTCTTCATAATTCCTCTTACCTGAGGAATCAAATCTAGCAACCCTTCTCTGAACTACCTCAAATTCCACCACATCACTCCTCATTGGGACCAAAGTTACACGTTACTCCAGATGTGGTCTCACTAATGCCTTCTATAATTGCTATACTTCACTACTTTTACATTCTATTCCTTTAATAGTAAGTGGCAGAATTCCATTTGCTTTCCTTATTACTTGCTCTCACTGCTTGCTAGTTTTCTGCAATTCATGCAGAGACACCCAGCTCCTATGGACCAAAGCACTCTGAAGTTTCTCTCCATTTAAAAATATTCCCCTGACCAAAATAGATTACCTGATGTTTCTCCACATTAAACTTCATCTGCTAAATTTTGGTTCACTCACATAACCTATCCATATCCATTTGTAATTTTTTTTATTTCTTCATCATAACTTACATTCCCACCTATTTTAACGTCATCTGTAAATCTGACTAAAGGACTTTCTATCCCTGCACCCAAGTAATTCATACTGGGGTCCAATTAATAATTGGGGACCAAGAACCAAATCCTATATCACCTCACTAATTACATCTTGCCAACCAGAAAAACACCCATTTATCACAACTCTACCCAGGTTGTTCACAGAAGTGGTAAACGACATAATATGGCAGGTGACCAAAAGGTTGAGTCAATTGCTAATGTAGGTCAGTAACCAGTGTGGATTCAAGCTCAGATATGCAGATCAGAGTTTCAGATGAGTTCAAGTTTTCCAGTCAGAAGAATAATGGAATAGATGAGTGCAGAATAACAAAGCCATGGATGAGGGTGTCAGCATCATGTCAGCTGAGGCACAAATGGGCAGTTATAAGGTCACAAGCAAATTGTAATCTCTTCACTTCAACAGGTAACAATGTTTCTTCTGTTTCTAATACTAAAGCTTTACATAGGTAACCTAGTTAGGTGACCACATACATTAACAAATAAGTTGCTCAAATAAAAATGTGTAGACAGGAGAATTTTTCTCACAAACTTGTAAAAATAGCTATAAAATTATGACAATGCCTTTGCCTATTATATTTTCAATGAAATTCTTATGCTCTAACTTAAAATTTGTGAAGTTAAATATATAACATACATACGTATTTTAGAGAACTAGGCTTTATCGGTATATTGACAAGTGGGATTCAGAGAATAAAACACTTCCTATCGGAAAGATGTTGTGAAACTTGAAAGGATTCAGAAAAGATTTACAAGGATATTGCCAGGGTTGGAGGATTTGAGCGAAAGGGAGAGGTTAAAACAGGCTGGGGCTGTTTTACCTGGAGCGCCAGAGGCTAAGAGGTGACCTTATAGAGGTTTTCAAAATTATGAGGGGCATGGATAGGATAAATAGGGGGAGTCCCGAACTAGAGGGCATAGGTTTAGGGTGAGAGGGGAAAGATATAAAAGAGTCCTAAGGTGCAACTTTTTCATGCAGAGGGGGTGGTATGTGTCTGGAATGAGCTGCCAGAGGAAGCGGTGGAGACTAGTACAACTGCAACATTTAAAAGGCATTTGTATGGCTATATGAATAGGAAGGGTTGAGAAGAATATGGGCCAACTGCTGGCAGGTGGTACTATTTTGGCTTGGGATATCTGGTCAGTGTGGACAGGTTGGACCGAAGGGTCTGCTTCCGTGCTATACAATTCTATGGCTCCATAATGTTAATGGCACAGTGGTGACTGACTGCAGCAGTGTGCATTGCAGTGTTACCACATTATGCGTAGCAATAGTATTAAAAATGGAAGTGAGGATGGTTACGCTAATGATATATGAATTATGGAGCAGTGGAGAAACCATTAGGACTTAATTCAATAAGTAATAAATATATAAACAATAGTTATAGAGTCAATTAATAAATATTTAAAATTACACTTTATTATATTTCCTTTAAAAACTAACATAATCTGAAAGTTCTAAAATTAAATACTTTTTTAAAGCAATTGTATGCTTCAAATTTTATGAGTAAATCATATGCAAATCAGCGAGCAGACCTTGCTCATCGTCTTGGCAGAACTCAAAATGGAAAGAGATTAAACAGTGCACTGCATTCAAAAGATAAGAATTCCTTTTCAAAAAATAAATTAATTGCTACAGAAACTAAATTGCTTCAGAGATCCTTCTACAATAACTTTTCATAGTCTGCGATCAATGTCAAAAATGCTAATAGAGTTTTGGTACAAATATATCTGTCATTATATGCTAAAGATTAACAATGGTTTTAATAGAAAGGGGTTCTTAGCTTGGTGATCTAAAATTCTACATTTAGAAAAAGTACTTATTGCAGAATGTTCAAAGATATTGGATATTACTGAATGAGATGTTATACTTCTAGTTGATTTGTTGACACCTTTCTTAAAATAGCTAAAGCCCATCTAAGCTCTTATACTTGTCCCTTGCACTTTTTATAGAATCAAAAAAGAATTTGCAACAAGCAAACAGTTGGCCTACTGCAGTCTGCTAATGTGTATCAACCAGTCAAATAGTTATCCTACTTCCATATGCTTGTCCTGTATCTAAATCCCACTATGTTCTACAACAAAAACAAAAATTGCTGTAAAAAGTCAGCAGATCTGGCAGCATCTGTGGAAAGAAAGCAGAGTTATGTTTCTGGTCCAGCAATCCTTCTTCAAAAAGGTTCTGTTTTGTTGCCAAATCTACTGAGGTTTTTCCAGTACTTCCTGTTTTTATGTCTGACTTCCAGCATCTGTTTTTTTTTCCCCTGCTATGCTCCACCTCTCCAAAATCCTGGAATGCACTAGTGCTATCTAACTTTAAGCCCACTTTTTCCATCACTCTTCAGTCTCTAACTCTCAAGTTTCTCCAGTCTGCATTAAGCGTTGACAACAAAACAATGACAACAGATGTTCTATGTCGCAAATTCAGCCTCAAATCCCAGAGGCAACTGACAGCAAGATAGAATGACAGAAACATACAGCACAAAACAGACCTTTGAGTCCGACTCATCCATGCCAACCAAGGTTCCCAAGCTAAACCAGTTCCATTAGCCTGCGTTTGGCCCATATCCCTCTAAACCTCTCTCATTCATGTACCTTTCCAAACGGCTTTTAAATGTTGTAACTGTATCTGTACCTACAGTTCCTCCAGCAGTTCATTCCATTTACGACTACCCTTTGCATGAAAATGTTGCCTGTCAGGTCCCTATTAATCTTTCCCCCTCACCTTAAAAATATGCCCTCTGGTTTTGAACTCCCGAGCCCTAGGGGGAAAAATACCTTTGCTCATCACTTAACTATGCCCCTCATGATTCATTAACTTCCATAACATCATCTGCCAACCTCCTATGCTTCAGTGAAAGAAGTCCCAGCCTATCCAGCCTCTCCTTATAACTCAAACCCTCCAGTTCCAGTGACATCCTTGTAAATCTTTTTTTGCACTCTCTTCAATATAATAATATTCTTCCTATAGCAGAGTAACCAGAACTGGACACAGTATTCCAAGAGTGGCCTCACCAACATCCTGTAAATTTCAACACAACATCCTAACTCCTATATTCAATGGTCTGACCAACAAAGGCAAGTATGCCAAACACTCCTTCACCATCCTGTCTACAGGTGATGCAACTTACAAGTAACGAGGTATCTGAATATCTAGGTCTTTCTGTTCAACAACACTCCCCAAGGCCCTACCATTAATTGTGCAAGTCCTGTTCTTGTTTATCTTATTAAAATATAACACCTCTCATTTTTCCATATTAAACTCTATCTGCCAGTCCTTGGCCCATTAGTCCAATTGATCAAGATCCCTTTGTCATCTTAGGTAGCCTCCTTCACTATCCACGATACCACAAAGTTTGGTGTCATCCACAAACATACTAACCATGCTTCCTAAATTTCACATGCAAATCATTTAGATAAACAATAAACAAGTGATTCTTGAGGAACACAACTAGTCACAGGCCTCCACCATCACTCCCTGTTTTCTAATGTCAAGCCAGTTGTGTATCCAATTGGCAAGCTGTCCCTGAATCCCACATGATCAACTTTACTAAGCAGTCTACTGTGTGGAACTTAGTCAAAGGCTTTACTAAAGTTCACATAGACATCATCTACCACTCTGCCTTCATCTATCATCTTGGTCACATCCTCAAAAAACCTCAATCAAGTTTGAGACATGATTTCTCATACACAAAACCCTGCAGACTATCCTTAATCAGTCCTTGCCTCTCCAAATGCATGTAAATTCTGTATCTCAAAATCCCCTCCAACAATTTACTCACCACTTACGTAAGACTCACTGGTCAATAGCTCCCATGCTTCTCCTTACAGCTGTTCTTAAACAAAGGCATAACATTAGCCACCCTCCACTCCTCCAGCACCTCACTCAGGGCTGTAGATGACACAGATATCTCGGCGAGAGGCCCCACAATTTCTTTCCTAGCTTCCCACAATGTCCTGGGATACACTTGATCAGGTATTGGAGATTTATCCACCCATATACCTTTTAAGACTTCCAGCACCTCCTCTTTTGTCAAGTGGAGTGTTTTCAAGATATCAATATTTATTTCCCTGAGTTCCCTAGCTTCCATATATTTCCTCACAGTAAATACTGATGAGAAATATTTGTTTAGTATCTCTCCCATCTCCTGTGGTTCCACACTTAGATGATCTTGTTGATTTTCAAGAAGCCCTATTCCACCCCCTCCCCTCCCCTCTCCCACCACCTCCACCAATTGCTCTTAACCCTATCTGGCAAGGCTATCTTGTATCCCCTTTTTGCCCTCCTGATTTCCTTCTTAAAAATGCCCTGACTCACTTGATCTTATTTATCCAAACTGGACATAAGCCTACCTCTTATTCTTAACCTGAGCCTCAGTTCATTCATCATTCCTTAGTCCTATCTGCCTTACCTTTCACTTTAACAGGATCATACTGCTTCTGAACCCATGTTGTCTCACATTTGAAAGCCTCCACTCGCCAGTTGCCCTGCAAACAGTCTATCCCAATCAACCTCTGAAAGTTCCTGTCTCACCGTCAAAATTGGCCTCACACCAATTTAGAATTCTAACCTTTATACAAGGCCTATCCTCCCAATAACTGTTTTAAAACTAATAGAAACTAGCCAGAAGAGGCACATCCAAAATCTTTCCTTTCCTCAATGATGAGATAGCCCAGCACATCAATGCAAAAACAAGACTGAGACATTGATGATAATGTCCAACAGTAGTGCCAAGTGAATAAACTATAGACCACAAGATGCTAGAGCAGACATATCCCATTTGGCCTTTCAAGTCTGCTCCACTATTCAATTAGATCATTGCTGAGCTTAAAACCCTCAATTTCACTTGCCCGCCTTATGCCCTAAACCCTCTATTCCTGATTAACAATCTCAACCTTGAACATACTTAATAACCTGGCTGAGACTACTTTCTGCAAAGAATTCCACAGATTCATGACCGCAAAGCATTCTTCCTCATGGGTCTTAAATGGGTCACCCCGTACTTGGAGACTTCTTCTGCCAAAGTGCATAATGCTATATTTTCAAAACTATATTTCATCATTTACTTTCACCTTTGAAAAATCTGTGCCTTTGTCACTTCATGTCTTGATTACTGCAATGTATTCCTCGCAAGACTTTACAATCACACCCAGCACAAGCTCCAACTCACTTCGAACTCTGTAGCCTTCAGCCCAAAGTCCTACACTTCCAATTTCCATTGCTCATCTCACTTTCCTGTACACATTGTGCTCAGGTAATTTAAGGCATTTGAGCAAAAAAATTAGCGAGCGTTTGTTCTGCAATTTCATTGTATCCACCCATGGGACGTGGGCATCACAGGCTGTGCCAGCATTTATTACCCGTCCCTAATTGCCTTTGGAAAGGTGGTAGTAAGCTGCTTCTTGAAGCACTGTAGTCAATGCGAGGTAGGTAGACCCACAATGCTGATAAGGAGAGAATTCCTGGATTTTGACCCAGTAATAGTGAAGAAATGGAAACATATCGCAAAGGCAGGATGATGAGTGGCTTGGAGAGGAACTTGCAGATGGTGGTGTTCCCATGTAACTCTGCCCTTGTCATTCTCAAAGCAAGTAGTCTAGTTTAGTAGATGCTTTCTTGAGGATTTTTGGTAATGTGCAATTTGTAGACAGTATATACTACTGTTACTGAGCATTGGTGGTGGAGGGAGAGGATGTTTATGGATGTGGACTGCTTTGGATGGCGTGAAGCTTATTGAGTGTTGCTAGAGCTGCACTCATCCAAGCAACTGGTGAGTATTTCATCACACTCTGTACTCATAACACAATAAGAAAAAGTAAAACTCAATAAAACCTATCCTAGACAAAAAAAATTCCAAAGTTGAACACCAGTCAAAACCGCATTCTAAAGCTGTAAATTTAAAAAGAGGAGGAAATCATTGCTTCAGCAACCAGCATAAAGCATCTTAAAGACATAATCCTAAAAGATAATATAACGGAGGCTGGGACAATTCTGATTTTCTGGACATTTCTTTATGAAATATTCCAACAAGTGAGAATGAGTACAGAAATCCTCATCTGAGCCCAGCACACTAATTACATCCCAGAGTATGATGATGCATCTACCAGTCAGGATAACTTCAACCCTGATGAATACTAACATTTTATTTCTGTAGCATACCCTTCCCAATTAATTTAGATTAGATTAGATTACTTACAGTGTGGAAACAGGCCCTTCGGCCCAACAAGTCCACACCAACCCTCCAAAGAGCAACCCACCCAGACCCATTCCCCTACATTAACCCATTCACATAACACTACGGGCAATTTAGCATGGCTAATTCACATAACCTGCACATTTTTGGACTGTGGGAGGAAACTGGAGCACCTGGAGGAAACCAGAATATGCAAACTCCACATAGACAGCCTGAGGCGGGAATTGAACCCGGGTCTCTGGCGCTGTGAGGCAGCAGTGCTAACCACTGTGCTGCCCACGTCAATTAAACATTATACAGCTCATAACCAGTGCATATTGCTATAGCCACATGATTGCTTTTTGGCACAGATATCTCATAACACAAAATGGAGAGAAATTGCATCTCACCTTCCTTAATTATTCAAGTTCACCTACCTAGAAAGTGGCTCCTGATGATCTTGTGAAGATTGTGTTTGTACAAGGCTGCTTTGTCTGGGCTTAATCTCTGTCGATCTGTTCATAGAATGGGGGCCTCCCTCGTGTTCTGAAACACTGCTCTGACATTTAAATGATGTTGACGCTTCTGGTGGCTTGCTTCCATTATAGGTTTTGTCCCAGGTTGACATCATATGACAATCTTTGCTTGGCTTTTGAAAACCACTATGAAAGGAATCGTGTGATTCTGGCATATAATTAGAAGTGTTCAAAAGGTTTACATCCCATTTGCTATTAAAATTCCCTTCATCCTCAGGTTTCATAAACTTAGATTTTAAGTTGTTTAAAGATTTCTCTTTTTCTGGATCATGAAAATTGTAACTTTCCAAACCTCTGGCACTAATATTTCTTCCCTGCGTCTCTTTGTATTTTTCTTCACTGGTTCTGTTAATTTCTCCACTTTTATCTGTACATTTATCTTTGGTACGTTTCATTTCAACCTCTCTGTCACTAGATGTGCATTCATTTTTGTATCTACTGGGAATGTCTTTTCTGCCGTTATCCCTTTCTTTGCAAATGATCAGGTCCTGGAAACTTTCTTCTGATCTTTCCCTTTCAATATCTCTGTCATCTTCCTTGTATCTGTCTTTGTTTCCACTCAGACCCCTTTCAGAACCACATCCCTTTGTTTCATTTCGATCAGAACTCCAGTTTCTTGACTTTTTCCAATTCTCTTTTCTATTCCTTTCACGGTCATCTTGATAGTTTAACGCTGCAACTTTTTCAGCTTCTTGTAACTTCTTTTGGAATAAGTCCATTGACTAAAGAGAGAAAAAACAAAAATTTTCAGCATACTAAATCTTTGGTTTGATTGCCTTATAGTCACTTGAATCTGAAGTGTTAAATCTTCGCAACTAAAAGTTAACCTGTTCAGATCACTTTAAACACCACTTTCTTCACAAATATTAATACACAAAATCCCAACAAACATTAATGCACATAAGTACTTTCTTAAAAAGCTACTTTCAGATCTGAAGTGAAACTGAAAGCTATTAAATATTGATGCAAAACATGGTAATGCAGAATTTAAACATTGCTAAAAGGAGAGTAGATGATGAAGTTTTACGCCATGCGCTCATTAGGACTAGGATTAAGAAACAAACATAGAGAGATTTTATTTTGTACAAAATGAAAAGATGGTTGTGATTGGATGGACCATAATTGTAATTCTTAACACAGTTCAGATTATTTAATAAACAATTTCCAATAGCAGAACCATATTTAATAATGGATAGATTTTTCTGTGGTTTACAAACACAGATTAGTTGCGCATGAAAGGCTTTCTGCTAACTGAATGGCCCACTGGACATGCTGTTTAGCATGGTCTGCCAGTCATTAGGACATACAACTCACATACTTGGCATCACACCACCGTACAGCTATAGAGATGCACAACACGGAAACAGACCTTTCGGTCCAACTTTTATGCTGACCAAATATCGCAATCTAATCTAGTCCCATTTGCCAGCACTTGGCCCATAAGCTTTTTTTTAACCCGGAGTGTTGTAGGAACATGGAACGTGCTGCCTGAAAGAATGATGGAGGTAGATACTGTTGCAACATTTAAGAAGCATTTGGATGGGCACTTAAAAAAATGCCAGTGCATAGTATGCTGTGGAATAGTGCAGGCAAATGGGATTGACATAGTTTGGTGTTTGTTAGTCCACAGGTCTATTTCTATGATGCAAGACTCGATGATCCTCTATAAATGTACATCACAATGATGATGTTTTATTGTATTTTAACAAAAGGAATTGTATATGCTAGTGGTTTCCATCAAATAAATTTTCTGCTACTAGTAAGCGCTCATTAGTTTGATGTCTGGAAATTAATTGTAATTCATCACATAATTCAATCTTAGGGCAAAACGAAGTTTCAAACTCATTCCCTTGTCTAAGTGTGGGGAATATAGAACCTACTGTCAGTGAAGCTCATTTACATTGTTTTCCTACACATCATAAGGGAACATTTATGTACTGAAGTTTTCAGAGTGATTAAGTATTAGAAAGCTTAACAGGAAATTCAAGTACACTTAACACAAATCTGTCAAATGTAATGTGGTGCACAAGGTCAAATTACTAGCTTTAACTTCACTTTATTGGGAAAGTATCTGCATAAATATGGCATTATATCCAAACAAGGAGAAATCAAAGGCATAGCAAAAGTTTGGTAAGTGTAAGTTGAAGTTTAACAGACAGTAGCAATTCAACCAATTTCAGCTACTTGCTTTAAAAAGTCCTTACTCCATATCTTGCAGCAATTACATCTTCGAGACGGCACTGTTGTTTCTCAGCCTGTTCCTTCATACGCTGATAGGATTTTTTCAGCCAGCTCAGCCCACCATCTTCAATCATAGCAGCTATTGGTTCAAAAATTTTAAAGAATAAGTTTTAAAGTTTAAAGACTTACAAAATTGGGCGGCACGGTGGCACAGTGGTTAGCACTGCTGCCTCACAGCGCCAGAGACCCGGGTTCAATTCCTGACTCAGGCGACTGACTGTGTGGAGTTTGCACATTCTCCCCGTGTCTGCGTGGGTTTCCTCCGGGTGCTCCGGTTTCCTCCCACAGTCCAAAGATGTGCAGGTTAGGTGAATTGGCCATGCTAAATTGCCCATAGTGTTAGGTGAAGGGGTAAATGTAGGGGTATGGGTCAGTTGCGCTTCGGCGGGTCGGTGTGGACTGGTTAGGCCGAAGGGCCTGTTTCCACGCTGTAAGTAATCTAATCTAATCTAAAATGAACCATGGATATATTTACATTAAAATAATAATGGTCATTATAGCAAACATTAAGCTGCTGACAAAATTCACTAATTTATTGTGTAAGTGCAAAGGGGTAACATTGTGAAAGTATCTCTAGCTCTGGTTCAAGTCCCATCTGAGAATAAATGCTCTGGAAGTGTTGAAACATATTCAAACATGCTGATTAATTAAGGGGGAGAAACGGGGTGGTACTGAGGGATGTGCTATGAGCTGTGTGCCTCCTTAGTCGATAATCTCCACAACAAGGAATAGGTGTTTTGAGATCTACTTTACCAACAAGTTTTGATCAGAGATAACAACCATTTTATTATAATTTGCAGAACTTTTAAAAAAAAAACTTGTGTAGCATTACTAACATTTACAGGCGACCTTTTGCCCATAGCATGGAACCATTTGCTTAATCTACTAATTCAAATACCTCTTAACTAACCCATATTTGCTATTTAATTTTTATTTCCTGGCAGAAAGAACAGGGAAAAAAAAAACAGAAGTGTGGAGATTATCAATTGTCAAGACAAGTTAAAGCCCTTGTGTGTTTACAGGCTATCCAGAAATCTTTAAAATTTTGGTGTATAGTCCATAACTCAGTTTGTAGAGCACTCACCTTTGGTCCATTCGCATTCTAGAGCTCAAGCAGAAAACAAAAACCAAAGTCTAACATTCCAGTGCAGTACCAATGGCGTATTATTCTGTTAACATGTCATCTTTCAGGTGAATCATTTCTGAGAAATCCAGGGATTGTTATTACTGGTGTCTTGGTCAAAACTTACTCTCAATTAACCTTGCCAAAAAGGCAAGGTATCTGGCCATGATAATCTTGCCCTTTATGGGAATTTGTTGAGTGCAAAGTAAATGTCATGTTTTCGACAACAGTGACTATACTTCAAAAAACTACTTCACTGATTGTGAAATGTTTGAAATGTCTGGTGGTTATGAAGAACAATATACAAATGCAGTTTTCTTTCTTTCTTTTTCCCATTCATAATTTTACCAGCTATTTCAGTGCCTTTTTAAAAAGTGCATGATTACACAAAGAATTAGAAACTCAATATTCAAAAGTTACTTTTTTCTATATTAGTCTGCAAAAATGGTTAAAACATCTTGAGACATTTCAAATAATGTGAGCCCAAACATTTTTAAAAACCTGATGGTTAACTATTCAGTCATTTTTACATCTAGGGTTACAACATCTTGAAATTTATTTTATCTCAAGATTTTCTGAAAATAGTTTAATAAACTAGCTAAGAGCAACATGGCAAATTTCCAAACATAGAGTTATTTCTGAAGTGAGCTGCTGTTACAGATATGCAAAAATATTCCACTCAACTACATGGCACACAGCATTACATATAAAAGGAGAGAGGTTTGCGCAACAAGAGTCACAGGACTAGGAGAGACACAAGTTAATGCTATAGGCATACAGGTTCGAATCCCATAGCATCCTGTGGAATTTAAGTATAATGAGATTTAATAATCTGACCATTAATGTCCTTTAAGGAAGGAAATATGTCAACTTACTTAGTCTGGCCTTTATGTGACTCCAGATCCACAGTAATATGCTTGATCTTGAACTGCCCTCTCAAATAATCTAATAAATCATTCAGTTCAAGGACAATTAGAGATGAATAACAAATGTTGCCATGCCCCCATCCCACGAAAGAATAAATAATCTTAGATTCTCACAAATGCATAATTGGCTTCCACTACCTCAACATTTTAAAATAAATGTTTAATTTTGAAAAATACATTGAACTAAACATGCAACCAACTTGGCAGCCTTCAGCAAATTGGCATTAATTAGAGCAATCAGTACATGTATTTGATTTTATAAATTCAGGAACAGAAACAGAATGCTGAGTCTAATACTGGACCAACCACTCCATCTTGTTGATATGCTGCTTACTATTCGCACCGAACCTTTCTTACACAGTTCATGTTTGCATCCCAACTCATCCTATACAGAAAATATCATGTTTAAGAACTACCATGTTCATTTTATAATAGACATTTTTATGATTGTTCATTATATGTCTATGCTGTTTGTTACAACATCACTTGGTTTCCTTGGTACATAAAAGCAGTTAAAACAGAAGAATGAAGAATTGTGAGCAAAAGGACACACTATGTTTAAATTAGATTGGAAAATAATGAGAAACCAGTGAATCAACAAACAGATCATTCACTTTCCAGGGAGATTTACAACAAAATTAAAACGCAAACTTTGCACTGCTGTGAAATATTCCCTGCTTTTTTCTGACGCAAAACGTGCAAAAGTAGTTAATGTAACTCCAAAGTCTGACTTCTGAGACCATCTTGTGGAGATGATCTGAAACTACTCACATTTAATACTTAAATTATAACTAATGCAAGTCTACTTTATAAACACATGTGTTTGTGCACATAAGTTCAGAAATAACCTTCCTCCCACAGTCAAAAGTGCCCATGCTGCTAGCCTGGATTGTTTTAAAATCAACTAACTTTCTCAAATGATACTTGCAACATTAAATTTATAATCATGGAGAGATGTGAACTACTTTCTCAAAGTTTACAATTAAAGAATTAGTACACATTTTAGCCTAATCAAAATAAACTCTACTTCGATACTACTCATTGCTTCACCTTTTGATAATTTACTCTTGATCTGATGATCTTGTAGTCAGTCAAACTACTGATTTTCTGTACTGTCATATACAGCAGGAAAAATATAAATTTCCACTTCTTAAACATCAAGAACTCGTTAAGACTCTTAATTTTGTTGGAAAGTCTATTCAAATTCAATATCTAAAATCCAATCATTCTTGTATTTTTAAATTTCTATACCATGCTTAATCTTTACTGACTTTTACTCCTGCACCAACCCACCATCAACATTGCTGTTCGATATCTCGTCCCACAGAATGGAAGATTCTTCATGTTTATAATCAACAAGCATGTTGATTTTGAATGGCAGTGAAGAAAAATGGTTATGCCTTTTGTTTTAAATAAGTCACTTCTGGATTTAAGGTGAGAAAATAGTCATATTTGTGTCCGATTTTTATTTTAGAAAAATTATTTTGCTTCTGCGATTCTAACCTAAGTCTGTTCCATAAGTTCCTTATTCTTTGCTTGAACTTCTATGCTTACCTGCTGTCCACCTCAAATTAATGATGAGGATTTGATGTTTCTGTACCATCAATCAAAATTTCCAATTGTGTGATCACTGGCCACAAATTTCACTTGTTCATTTTAATGAACCGCCCTGCTCTTTTAATGCATGCGACAATTGATAAAAGCAAGCATCCCATATGTTTTCTTAGCTACCCAATTAACTTGCCCTGCCACCTTCAGAGATCCGAGAGCTATAGAGAGTTAGTCTGGACTATCTTCTCATGCCTCATTCAGTCTGTATGCCAGTCATAAACTATGAAATAAAGACAAAAATAAACTGAACACTTTAAGAGTACAGATTTTGAGTATTGCTGAAAATGCCACATTGTGTGAAAGCCATTTGTCATGGAAGAATGCACTGGTTTGATGATCACTGACAGTTAATGGCTAAACCTATTTAAATTTTAAACCAAACGGGTTGTGTCTGATTGGTCAAGACAATGCCTTGAGAAATAAACCAGGGAATGGCTGTAATCTATGTTCTGTCTATAAATGTTCTTTCTGTGGTAATGTCTCCACCAAAATCCATTTACCAACAAGTAGTACTATAGTCTAAATCCTACTTGTCTTTACACTGGTATTTTTTGCGAATTATCCTGACACATGCAAGACAAAAGCTTCAAAATGTCCTTTTTGAACTTATAACTTATTTCATATCAAACAAATATTTGAAATCAAGTCTCATAAGGAATGAGGAATTTAGATCTGAATCCCTATTACCACCATCACTAAAAACATGGTTTTAACATGGTAAATTATAAACATTGGAGTGGGTCTTAAATCAATCTAACATGGAGACACTTAGAACTAGAACACGGGGAAAAATGTTTATGGTGGAAGGATTAGATTCTGTTTCTTTTTTAACACTTTGTCTAACTTTCCTTTGTTCGAATTGTTGCCTTATGTATAAAATAAGAGATTATTTCAGGAAGAATGCTTTTTTAACTTTTAAGACAGAATAACAGGAGGCTATAGAACAGATCAACCATTAAAACCAAAGGTTTGCAGGATAGATCAAGAGATCATGTTTTCAGAACCACATGCCTTCAACACTCAAGCTTCAATAATCCTTTCATTTACAGTTGATATTTGGTAACCTCATTGTTTAAGATATTAATTTATTATAAAATTAAGAGCTGGGATGAATTTCCTTAAATTATTATTGCTAAAGTCTGATGGCTGCAAACACTCATCATATCTGGGTGGGCTGGATCCAAATGCAGGCCTCAGGGCATAAAACAGTCTATTAACCAATTGTAAGACAGTCTCTACAATTCAGTGTTTCTAGTAACTAAACATGACAATTAAGAACTTTTATATTACATTTCCCAGTAAAATGATTACAAACTTAAGCATAATAATAGTGAACAGCAGCAAAATATGATATCCCAGAGTTTTACACATTTAGACCTTTAGAATTAGGCAGTATAAAAATATTTATATCGCTACATCTAGCACTGCAGATGTTTTATGTATAGAAAAAAAGCAAAACAGAGAAAGTCCATTAGGCTTAATTAACTGGAGGTGTCTAAGTTCAGTTATAACTGCACTCCAATGCAGACTTAAACCCAAACCATTATCAGAATATAAATTGAAATAAAAGAAGAGCAAAATTAATTAACTGAATATTCTGTTTTTTTTAAAATATCTTAGTAAGGCAACAGTTTATATAGAATATAAAGCATATATACAAGTTATTTAATTCAACTAGTCTGTGCTGGGTTTTATACTTCACGGGTCTACCTCATCTTAGCTATTCAAGACATCATTGTAAACCCTTTTCTCACATGTATTCATTCATATGCCATTCACAAATATGTAAGCCATTGGCCTCAACAATTTTTTATGGTTATTATGTCCTTGTGAGTGAGTCTAGGACCAAAAGGCATAATAAGGAGTTGTACATTTAACACTCTTCCTAACTATTGTTCAGTTTTTATTATTGGATTTATTTGCAATTCTCTCATTGTTATTGCTGAAGTTTCGGATTCACCCACAAGCATAAACATTCTTCCCATATCTGCCCTGTTCAATCTATTGTGAACTTTAAAGATTTCTGTCAGCTCAGTTCTAAGTTTACTATTTTCTTAAGAAAAGGTTTCAATCTATGTAATCTTTCACAAAAGCAGCGACCTTCAGTTCTGGTACTATTTATTAAGGTATATAAAATTTGAAAACCTAAATGTCAACATCTTGAACCTCTTATCTACTTTTCAAAGTATTCTATCAGGTTAGTTAAGCATGGCTTACCAACACTGACTATTATTTCATTATGGAAGAAGTGGATGGAATAGATTTGGATTTTCAGAAGGTTTTTAATAGGATACCATACATTAGGCTGCTTAATTTAAGAGCCCACGGTATTGGAAGTAGTACATATTAGCATGGATAGAGTACTGGCTAACTAATAAAAGAGAGAATTGGAATAAGAGTGGAAACCTGTAACTGGTCATGTGCCACAAGGATCAGTGCTAGGGCCACAATTGTTTACAATATATAGTAAAGACTTGGATGAGAAAAGTGAATGTACCACCGCCAAGTTCGTGGATGATACAAAATAGGTGGGAAGGTATGTGGTGACGATGACACAATGAGTCTGCAGAGAGATATAGACAGCTTTAGTGACTGGACAAAAATATTTTGCTGAAACTTTTCATTTTAGCAGATGGAATATAATGTGGTGAAATATGACGCTATGCATTTTGGCTGGAAGAGTAGAGGAGAATATTGTTTAAATGGAGAAAGACTGCAGAAACTTGTGGAACAAAAGAATTTGTGACTCGGCCATGAGTCACAAAAAGCTGGCATTCAAGCTCAGTGAGTAATATGCAAGCAACTGGAAAGTTGACAGCTATTTCAAAGGGAATACAGTATAAAGGTAGGAATGCTTTGCTAAAACAATACAAGGCACTAGTCACTCAAGAACAAGTTTGGGCCCCTTATCTAAGGAAAGATACACTGGCATTGGAGGCAGCCCATAAAAGGTTCGGGAGGCCAATACCAGAGATGGAGGGACTGTCTAATGGAGATAGATTATGGGAGTATATTAGGCCTGTACTCATTGGAATTTAGAAGAATGAGAGGCAATCTTATTGAAACTGACAAGTGTCTCAAGGGAATTAATAGGGTTGTTGCAAAAAGAATATTTCCACTTGTGGATGAGTCTATGACCAGAGGGCATAACGTCAGAATAAAGGGTTGTACATTTAAGATAGAGTCATCGAGTCATTGTGGTTTAAAGCAGAGGAAAAGGGCGTTGGCCCATCAAGTCTGTGCCAAAGATAAGCACCTGAATTATTCTAATCCCATGCTCCAGCATTAGGCCTGTAGCTTTGCATGCTAAGCACATCAAAATGCTACTTAAAATGTTTTGAGGGTTTCCGCCTCGACAGAAATGAATGGAATATTCCCATTTTCTCCTCATACTTCCTAAAAAAAAGTTCCACGCTCATTCGGTCTCAAACAAGGTATGCCCCTGTAATTTTATACATCTTAAATCATGCTCCCTCCTCAGTCTCATCCACTCCAATGAAAACAACCCTAGGCGGAGGTGGATACTGCAAATCCTGGAGATTAGAAGAAAAGGTTGATTTTCCTGCTTCTTGCATGCTGCCTAACCTGCTGTGCTTTTTCTGCACCACTCTAATCTTGACTGAAGACAACCCTAGTCTATCCACTCTCTCTTCATAATTAAATTCCCCCAGCCCCAAGTAACATCCTGGTAAATCACCTCAACTACAATCACATATTCTTATAATGTAATGAACAGGATTTTCAACCCTGCAAGCATAGCAGATCTGTGGATTTGGATTTCTTTCCAGCAAAGGGCTGATGAGGTTGGATCATTAAGTACATTCAAGTCTGATATAGAAAGATTTTTAATCTTCACAAATCTTCTCAAAACTCGCTAAGATTTTTAATCAGTAAGACCATGAAGGGTTATAGAGGAAATAGCCTACTTCAACTCCTATGTCTTATGGTCTTAAAGACAAATATAAGTCCATTATAGGCAGAAGCCACAGATGTGATAAAGGGGAATGAATAAATAAATGGCAAAAGAATTAAACACATAATTTCATTCTACCTTCATAAATAGCCTCCCACAAATGTACGGAAATTAAAGGTCCAAAGGCAGGGCAGAATTGAAGAAAATCAGTATTAGTAAGAACATGGCACAAGGAAAATTATTGGGGATAAAGTTTGACAGATCTCCAGGCTCTGATAATCCACGTCTGTCAGCACAAAACAAACTACTCTGGAAGTATTGAATGCATTGATGGTCATCTTGCAAAATTGTATGAACTCTGCAGCAGTTCTACAGATTGGAGGGTGGCAAATGTAACTCCATTATTTAAAACAGCAATGAGAGGAAAAAAAAACCCAGATAATTGGAGAGCAGTTAGCTTAACATCAGTTAGCACGGAAAATGCTAGAGTCAGTTATAAGTTGTGAAAACAGAACACTGGGAAAGCATTAACAGAATTGGACCAAGCCAGCATAGGTTAATGAAAGGCAAATCATGCTTAACAAATCTACCGGAGGTTTTTGAAGTAACTAATGGAATAGTCAAGGGAGAATCAGTCAATGTGGTATATTTTGATTTTCAAAAGGCTTTTAATAATGTCGACTTATGACGTTAATGGACATAATTCAAGTACATGGGACTGGGGGTAAGGAAAGCAAAGAGGGGATATGAGATAGCATTGGCAGATAAAGTTATGGATAATCCAAAGAGATTTTACGTATACATTAAGAGCAAGAGAGTAACCAGAAGAGAAGTCATCTTTGTGTTGAACCCCAGGAGATGGGAGAGGTACTAAATGAATATTTTGCATTCGTTTTTCCTATGGAGAAAGTAATGGAGTCCAGAGAACGCAGAGAAATAAACAATGATGTTTTAAAAATAGTTTAGATGACAGTGTTACAACACCAGGTAAACCTCCCCGCTTAACTTAAACCAGCAACACAGAAAAGATTTATCCCATACAGTAATCTGTGAAAATACAAGAGGCCAAGAACTATTTAAAGTAAAAATTAACTTATTTTTAAATTTATTAAATTAAATTTATTTTTTAAAAGTGTAACAGAGAATGATTAACTAACAACTATTTACAACTCCTTCTAACCTATCTTTTACTTTCCTTTCTATAATACTAGTTTGATAAAACCCCCATTAATATTTACTAAAAACTCCAATTACAAAACCAGACATGTTTCGAAACTTCCCTTTTTATCAAACAAGGTTTTTAATGTTGTCAATATACTAAATTCAAACTTGATTGGAGTTTGGTTTTTTTTGGGGGGTATAATTTAAACTGATTGGCCTAATTCAAATTTGTTTTTGTCTCCAGGCAACCAGTTACTCTAGCTACTGCACCAAAAGGTTACATTGTATCTTGTCAGAACACTCGGTACTGTCAATAGTTCTGCTAGTTTTAACTTTCTTAAAGGTAGTGTACTCTACACCTTCATAACAACAGAAAAGGAAGTGCAGGAGGTCTTAAAGAAGATAAGTGGATAAACCTCCAGGACCTGATCTAATGTACCCCAAAATATTGTGGAAATTAAGGAAGGAAATTGTGAGACCCTCTTACAGAAATATTTGCATTGTCTACAACTACAGGTGGGGTGGAGTGATGACTGGAGGGTGGCTAATGTTGTACTTTTGCTTAAGAAAGATTGTAGAGAGAAACCAGGGAACTGTAGACCTGTGACTTTGGTTGTGGGTAAATTGTTGGAGGCGATTATAAAAGATAAGTTTTATGGACATTCAGAGGCAAAAATGGATTAAGGATAATCAGCATGGCTTTGTGCAAGGATAATTGTGTCTCACAAACTTGATTGAATTTTTTGAGTACGTTATTGATGATGGCAGAGCAACAGACATTGTTTATCTGGATTTTAGTAAGGCCTTTGACAAGATTCTGCATGGTAGACTAATTAGTAAAGTTAGGACACATAGGATTCAGAGCGACCTTGCCAATTGGATGCATATTAGTTTAATAGCAGGAGACAAAGTGTGATAGCGGAGGGCTGCTTTTCGGACTGGAGGCCTTCGACCAGCAGTGTTCCAGGGATTGATTCTGGGTCCTTTTTTTTGTCATTCATATAAATGAATTGGATGAGAATATAGAAGGCATGATTAGTAAATTTGCAGATGATACCAAAATTGGTGGCATAGTAGACCATGAAGGTTTTCTAAGATTACAAAGGGATATTGATCAAATGGGTCAATGGGCTGAAAAATGGCAGTTAGAGCTCAATATGGATAAATAAGAGGTATTGCATTTAGGTACAACAAACAAGGGTTGGGCTAATACAATTAATGGTAGGACCTTGAATAGTGTTGTAGAACAGAAGGACCTGGGGTGCAGGTACATAATTCTTTGAAGTTTGTGTCACATGTAGACAGGGTGGTTAAAAAGGCGTTGATAGCATGCTTGCCTAATTGCTCAGTCTTTTGAGTATAGGAGTTGTGAAGTCATGTTGAAGTTGTACTGGACATTGGTGAGGCCTCTTCTGGAATACTGTGGCCAGTTCTGGTCACTCACCCTGTTATAGGAATGATATTGTTAAGCTAGAGAGGGTTCAGAAGAGATTTATCAGGATGTTTCCACATTTGGAAGGTTTGACTTATAAAGAAAGGCTGGATAGGTTGGGACTTTTTTTTTTACTAGCGTGTAGGTGGTTGAGAGGCGACCTGATAGAAGTATATAAAATAATGAGAGGTATAGACAGAGTTAATGATAGTTGGCTTTTCCCTAGGATAGGGGATTTTAAGACTAGGGGGCACATTTTAAAGCTAGAGGAGAGAAATTTAAAAAAGACAACAGAGGCAATTTCTTTTTAAACACAGAGGACAGTTCATGTATGGAAAGAACTTTCTGAGGAAGTGATGCATGTGGGTACAATTATAACATTTAAAAGACATTTGAATAGATATATGAATAGGGAAGGTTTGGAAGGATGTGGGTCAGGAGCAAGCAGGTGGGACCAGTTCAGTTTGGGAGATGTTCGGCATGGACTGATTGGACCAAAGAATCTGGTTCTCTGCTCTATGGAGGTAATATATTGGCGAGGACTGAGAATTGGGAGACAGAAACAAAACAGTGTGGGAAGAAATGGCCTTTCTCCTATTGGCAGACAGTGACCAGAGAGTTACCACAAGGACCAACGTTGGGTCCAGCTCTTCATGATTTATATAAATGACCTGGATGAGAGAATCAGATGCAACATCTCCAAGCTTGCTGATGACATAGCTCTATTGAGAAGGATGAGTGGAGATCTCATTGTAGCATATAACATTTTAACAGGGTTGGTGAGACTACATGCTGGGAGAATGTTTTCCCTGGTTGAAATGTCTCAAACCAACGGTCATATTTCCAAGGTATGGTGTTGGTCATTTAGGACTAATATGAAGGAAAACGTCTTCACTCAAAGGGTAGTGAGAACCTGTGGAATTATCTACCACAGGAGGCTGTGAAAGTCATATCTGAAAATATTCAAGAAAGTGATTGACAAGTGTTTTAGAAATGAAAGGCATCCAGGAATATGGGAAGAATAGAATATTATAATTTTGGTCTCTTTATTTGAGGAATTATGTTCATGAACTGGACAGAGTGCATTAAATGTTTACTAAACGGATTCCTAAATTGACAAGATTGACATTTGACAGATTTAATCAGTCAGGATTGTATTCACTTGAGTTTAGAATAATGGGGGAGATTTCATAGAAGCCTATAAAATTCTAACAGGACTAGACAAGTTAGATGCAGGAAGAAAGTACCATGCTGGAGGAGCCCAGAACCACGAGGCATAGCTTAAGAGTAAGGGAGTCAACTTTTTAGAACTGAGATGAGGAAAGATTTCTTCACACATGGAGTGACGAGCTTATGGAATTCACATAACAGAAAACAGTTAAGGCCAAAACTTTATCTGCTTTCAAGAAGGTGGTAGATGCAGGTCTTGTAGAGGGTAGATATAGGAGCAGCTCAGTGGTTAGCAGACCTGGGTTCAATTCCAGCCTTGAGTGACTCTTTATGTGGAGTTTGCACATTCTCTCCATGTCTGTGTCAGTTTCCTCCCACAGTCCAAAGGTGAAGTTAGGTGGAGTTGCTATGCTAAATTGCGGATAGTGCCCAGGATGCACAGGTTGGATGGATTGGCCATGGTTCACGCAGGGTTGCGGGGATAAGACAGGAGGGATGTTCTTCGGAGAGTTGGTGTGCACTGATTTGGCCAAATGGCCCGTTTCCATACAGTAGGGATTCTATTCTATTGCAGCTGAAGGGATCAAGAGATATGGAGGGAGGGTGGAATTAAGGTAAAGAGCTTGATAATCAGACAAGATTACACTGATTCTCCAAGTTGGCATGACGGGTCCTATTTTCTATGGAACCGAGAGAGAGAATAAACCATGACCATATTGAATGACAGAGCTGGTTCAGAGCTCCGAGTGACTTACTCCTGTTCCTAAAATCTACAGTTTTCTTTAACCCCTTAGCATGGCTGAAGACTTAGCAAATACAAACTAACTTACGTTGTGATGTGGAGAAGCCAGTGTTGGACTGGGGTGGACAAAGTTAAAAATCACACAATGTCAGGTTGTAGTCCAATAGGTTTATTTGGAAGCACTAGCTGAACTTTTGTTAATTGAAATGTTTTGATCCAACATCAAAACACTGCTGCAGTTTTTACCAACCTCTGTCTTGAACCAATCCATATAATAGCTCATTCTGGCTAGAATCTGACATCTGAGGACAACATAAATTCTCAATAGAAAATGCACTTTCAGTCCAGGTTATGAAAAGGAATCTGTCATTGAAACTACTAGCAAGGCAACAATTTATTCATCTTTAATTTCAAATAAGCAAGAAGTGTGATGACAAATAACAAATGAAATTGAAATAAAAGCAAAATTAACCAAAACACTAAAATGAATTTTACTTTACATTTACCTTTTTGAACTGGCACTGAACCACTTTCCTCAGATGGCAAGCCAGAACCTCCATCTTTCCAATAGGGATTCAGTTCTCTTTTGTGCATCTCAGCCTATAATTGAAGAAAGCAATGAAAGAAATTGCAAACATACTTAGAACTATGGTATATAAAATAACTATTGCATTGCCCATTGAGTATATTTGGGAATTATTTTTGAAAATTTGCATTCAAATACATCAAAGAAGAAAACCTGTGCTGTAGTTTTAGTTCCTCCTGCTACAGATTTAAAACTTGCACTTCATTTTAGCAGAGCCTATTTTTATAACAAAATTTAGATAACTAGGGAATTTAAATGGAATCAAATTCATTACAATACGGGACCATTCAGCCCATCAACCCCAATCCAGAGATCAATTCAGTGAATTGCATCCCCCATTTTATCATCACGGCCCTACAAATTTGTTTCATTCAAGTAAATATCTAAATTCCTTTTGAAACAATTGATCACCTCCACTTGCAGGTAACAAGTTCCACATTATCACCATAGTAAAAGAGAAAGTTTTCCTCATATGCACTCTGCACTTGTCCAAAGCCCTAAATCTTTCACATAAGAACATAGTAACCAGCGTAGACTGTTCAGCCCATCATGCCGACTGACCATTCAGTTCAATGGTAGCTGATTTAATATCTCATTGCCTTTTACCCTCCCCAACCCCAAAGTCCTTTGCACCGTTGGTAATCAGAAATCTATCAATCAATCTCTACCTTAAACATACTCAAAGAATAAGTTTCAATAGCACTATGTGGCACAGAATTTCCAGGTTTCACAGACCCGAGTAATATACTTTCTCCTTACCTCAGACCTAACTGGCATTCCTCTTATTCCAAAATTGTGATCCCTGGTTCTGGACACCTTAACCAGCAGAAACATCATATCTACGTCAGGTTAAGTGATTTGACTGATGCTATATAATATGGGGAAATGTGATGTTATGCACTTCAACAGGAAGAGTGGAGAACTGAATATTACTTAAATGGAGAAACACTGCAGAAAACTACCGAACAGGGGAACTTGAAAGGCCTCAGGCACGAATTCCAAAACTCTAGCATACAAGTTCAGCAGCTGGTAAGGAAAAGAAATGAAATGCTGGTCTTTATTCCAAAAGAAATGGAGAATAAAACTACACAAGGCACTAGTCAGACCACTGCTGGAATACTGTGAACAGGTTTGGGCTTCTAGTCTAAGGAAAAGTATGCAAGCATTGGAGGTAGTGCAGAAAAGATTCACCATAGATGGAGGAACTATCTTATGAGAAGTTGAGTGTGTTGGGCCTTTACTCATTGACAGTTTAGAACAATGAGAGGTGATCGTATTGAAACATGTAAGACACTTAGAGAATTTAACAGAGTAGTTGCAGAAAAGTTGTCTCCCCATATAGGAGAGTCTAGGATCAAAGGATAGCATCTTTTAAGACTCAAAGGGGAAAGTGGAAACAGGAATCAGAGTTTAATAATCAGTCATGACTGCACTGAATGGCAGAAAAGGCTTGAAGGGCTGAATGGCCTACTCCTGCTCCAATTTTCTAGGTTTCCATGAGGTAAGGAGGAACTTCTTCGGAGGGTAGTGTAATTCCGTGGAATTCGTTATTTCAGAGGCAGCTCAGGTTGAGTCATTAAGTGCATTCAAGACAGAGATAGAAAGATTTTTAATTAGTAAGAGAATTAAGGGTTATGGGGAAAAGGCAGGAAAGTAGAGTTGAGGATTATCAGATCAGGCATGGTCCCATTGAATGGTGGAGAGACTTGATGAGCTGAATGGCTACTTTTGCTCCTATAACTTATGGTCTTACTCTATCTATCCCTGCAATCTACAAAGTACATTGAAATGAGATCACCTCTCATTTTTCAAAACTCTAGAAGAATAAATCTATATTGTCTCCACCTGTCTCTTGAACCAAAATGCATCACCTTCACTTATCAGCCTTAAATTCCATTTTCCACCAGTCTGCTCATTCTATAACATTGTCCAACACGTGACCTACCAAGAGATTTGATCAGGCTATTAGACTAATGTTGAAAATGTAGGTCAGTCAAATTGACAAATTCTGCAAGAAACTGATTGTCCAATCTCAGGTAGCTTCACTGCTGCATTAGGCTCACTAGTGAGTGGGAGCATTCAGCAGCAAATGCACAGAGAAAATGCCTGTGATTTCAGAAGCAGGTGTGATGGTAAGTTGCTTCACATCTCATAGCCATCATGTATTCTGGGTATTGTAGTCAAGTCTTAGTCATGCCCTCACCTTCTTCTGCGCAAGTGCCAGCCCCCTATTAGGAGTATAAGAATCAGGATGGTACGGCTGGCCACGGCGGCCACAGCAAGCAGAACTTGCATCAATAGCTCATCAGTCTAAAATGGAGCAGAGAGGAAGCAACTTCAGCAATGAATTCTGCTGTGTTAAAATCTCTGAATTTGGGGAGGCTGAGGTAAGTCAACATCTGAGAGGGATTGTTTGTAAATGGGCAAATTTTCCACAAATGCTTTCTGGATTGACTACATGAAGCATTTTCTGATTATATTTCAGATTTCCAGTATGTGCAATACTTCGCTGTCCTATTGTACACTTCATGCTGGATATTTTTAAGTGAGAGTTAGTTTCAATTTAAAGAAAGAAAATATTCATCACTCAGTGCAAAATGTAATTTTTATTGTAACAAAATATACTAGGATGCAATATAATAAGTTCAATACTTCAATTTGTACTGCCTTGGATATCTGCATGGCATGGAGTAACATAATTTTCATTAAGTGAGGACTGCATTTACAAAATCTCAGTCTTTAGGTCATGTTTTACTTAGGTTGGTTTGAAAACAACATTTCGACGATATCTGGATGCTCTTTTTTTTGTTGCATTCAGTGTCTAAATTATCTCTGATTTTGATTTCAGCATGACAGAAACTCATCTTCTCCATACCTTTGCAAACCTGAATATAAGATGCAAAATAACTTACAAATGCTGGGGGAAGGATGAAGAAATCACTGCTTTATTAACAGAAACTGTTTTAACATGTTTATACCATGTAATATTTAAGTTCCTGTGACTATTTACTTATTATTTTCCTTATCAACATTCAGAAGTGCTGTCTTAAAATAGGCACAATGTTCTAGGAAGAAAATTGGCAGAGCAGGTTCAACGGACCAAATGGTCTACTTCTGCTACTATTTTCTATGTTTTCCATGAATAATAGAGTCTCAGTATGTGCTTTGGGGAGGAGTTGATCTGATCTCATCAAAACATAGAGCCATAGAGATGTATAGCATGGAAACAGACCCTTTGGTCCAACTCATCCAGGCTGACCAGATATCCCAAGCTAGTCTCGTTTGTCAGCACTTGCCCATATCCCTCTAAACCCTTCCTAATCATATACCCATCCAGATGCTTTTTAAATGCTGTAATTGTACCAGCCTCTACCAATTCCTCTGGCAGTTCATTCCATACATGCACCACCCTCTGCGTAAAAATGTTGCCCCTTAGGTCACTTCTATATTTTTTCCCCTCTCATCTTAAATATATGCCCTTGTGTTCTGCACTCCTCCACCCCAGGGAAAAGATTTTGTCTATTTACCCTATCCATGCCCCTCATGATTTTATAAACCTCTATAAGATCACCCCTCAGCTTCTGATGCTCCAGGGAAAACAACCCTAGCCTATTCAATCTTGCCCTATAGTTCAAACCCTTCATCCCTGGCAATATCCTTGTAAATCTTTTCTGAACCCTTTACAGTTTCACAACATCACAAGGAGACCAGAATTGCACGCAATATTCCAAAAGTGGCCTAACCAATGTCCTGTGCAGCCACAACATGACCTCCCAACTCTTATACTCAATGCTCTGACAAATAAAGGAAAGCATACCAAATGCCTTCTTCAGTATCCTATCTACCTGAGACTCCACTTTCAAGGAACTATGAACCTGCACTCCAAGGTTTCTTTGCTCAGCAACACTTCACAGCACCTTCCCATTCAATGTATAAGTCCTGCCCTGATTTGTCTTTCCAAAATGCAGCACCTCATATTTAACTAAATTAAACGCCATTTGCCATTCCTCAGCCCAGTGTCCCATCTGATCAAGTTCACTGTACTCACAGGTGACCTTCTTTACTGTCCACTACACCTCCAATTTTGGTGTCATCTGCAAACTTACTTACTATACCTCTTATGTTCACATCCAAATCATTTATATAAATGATGAACAGCAGTGGATCCAGCACCGAACCTTGTGGCACTCCACTGGTCACAGGCCTCCAGTCTGAAAAACAAGCCTCCACCCCCACACTCTATCTTCTACCTTTGAGCCAGTTCTGTAGCCAAATGGCTGGCTCGCCCCATATTCCATGTGATCTAACCTTGCTGACCAGTCTACCTTGAGGAACCTTTTTGAATGCTTTACAGAAGTCCATATCAATTACATCTGTTGCTCTGCCCTCATCAATCCTCTTCTGCACTTCTTCAAAAAACTCAATCACGTTTGTGGGACATGAATTCCCACTCAAAAAGCCATGTTGGCTATACCTAATCAGTCCTTGCCTTTCAAAATACATATAAATCCTGTCCCTTAGGATTCCTCCAATAACTTGCCCACCATCGATGTCAGACTCAACGGTCTGTATTCCCTGGCTTTTCCTTATCACCTTTCTTAAATAGTGGCATGATGTTAGCCAACCTCCAGTCTTTAGACACCTCACCTATGACAATCAAAGATCCAAATATCTCAGCAAGGGGCCCATCAATCACTTCCCTATCTTCCCACAGAGGTCTAGGGTACATCCGATCAGGTCCTGGGGATTCATCCACCGTTATGAGTTTTAAGACATCCAGCATCTCCTCCTCTGTAACTGTCCCCAGAAAGCCACCATGCTGGGTTGTGCAGGTTTAGATAAATAATTGGTGATTCAAATGTGCAATGGACAATTGGTTAAGCAGCACTAAGTCATTTAGATTTAGAAGTATATAATATTAGCAATTGTACCAAAGTATAGAGAAAAATGGATGATGTAGCCAATTCTGGCCCAATGTTGGAATTACAGAATAACTAATGAATAAATTGTATAAATGGTAAAATACTGAATAAATTAATATTAAATTGGTATTACTAAAATTGAAACATGTTCAAAAGTTCATCTTTCTGTCTCCGCAGATTTCACCCTTTCTGCTCTTCCATTTAGATTTAGAAATTTAGAAATGATTTAGAAATCATCTACCACCTTGATGTCATGACTATATCTCAAGATCAGAGTTCAAAACTAAAACAAGAAAGTGAGCTAATAAATTGATCTCTCCATAAAGCATCTTGATAAAATTTGTGTACATTTTGTCTTGTTTGAGAAGAGCAAACTAAAATTCCGAAGTCTCATCTTCACAAAATTTGCTTGCTCACGGACGAAGAATTGAAATGTGACCAAACAAAAAGGTTCAATGCTCTTGTGCTAGATTATCCATTTCGTAATATAGTCAAATGATATCATCCTCAGTTTGCAACACCTCCCAATTGGTGGTAGGTATCAGAACTCACTGTCTAGAAGGGTGTTGCACTTGAAATTCCATTACATTGGGGCCAAGTGCTTGAAAGTGGAATCACAAAAGATAGATGTTAGATGACGAGAACAGTCACAACGGGCTCGATGGTCTCTGGCCATGCTGTAAAAGCTCTGATTCTATGACCATGGATATTAGTTT
Source organism: Chiloscyllium plagiosum (assembly GCF_037043375.1). Taxonomy (NCBI): domain Eukaryota; kingdom Metazoa; phylum Chordata; class Chondrichthyes; order Orectolobiformes; family Hemiscylliidae; genus Chiloscyllium; species Chiloscyllium plagiosum. The sequence continues at coordinate 81,097,651 of NW_028270144.1, forward strand.
CTACATTAATTAAAGAAAATCAAAAAGGCCCTCAAGAAAATCTTGAGAAGGTTCTTATGTAAAATGTTGTACCCTGCTACAAAATAATACATTAAATAGTATGATACTGCATCTTATAATTGCTTACTAATTAAATATGTTATTTCACATTAGTTGTTTTGTGCTTTCATGTTTTCATATTACCTGTTCCATGGCTTGCATCTTCTCATGTTCCATTTCTTTTTCCTTCAATTTTTCAGCTCTAATTGCTGCAGTGGATACAGTCTTTAAAGACATGAAGTCTAACATCATCCATTCTTCCCTCTAGAGAACAAATACATGAAAAAAATATTTTAATTTATGCAGTTAACACAAGAGCAGGATGCCAAATCAGGTTCCCTCGTGTCTCCCCTTTTCAGTTAGCAATAATAAAGATTTTGATTGATTGATTTCTGGCACAGATATAAATCACGTCAAACAAAAATATGGTTAACTAGAGTAAAGTAAAGCAGCTAATTACAGAGTTTTCTTAAATGAAAAGCGAAATTTGTTACCTATCAATGATTTGGGGGAGGGGGAGGGGGAGTGTGAGAGAGGCATAAGTCAGTCACTTATTAACTATAAAGTTTGCTCTACTCAAATGAAATCATGGCTGATCTCATAATCCTCAATTCCATTCTTGTAACATTACCCCTCAACCCTTGATTATTCCCTTCTACGTTAAAAATCTGTTTATCTTAGCCTTGAACATATTTAATGATACAGCTTCTACAATCAAAAATGACACAGACTACACTCTGCTCCTGTTATAACACAGGGTAAACCCTCCTGCTTAATTTAAACCAGCAACACAGAAAAGATTTATCCCGCGCGGTAATCAGTGAAAATTCAAGAGGCCAAGAACTATTTAAAGTAAGAAACTTTATTTCTTAAAGTATAACAGAAAATAATAAACTCTCAACTATTTGCACCTAACCTATCTTTTACCTTCCCTTCTATAATATTAGTCCGATGAAAACCCAAATTAAGATTTACAGAAAAATCCAAATTTTAAAACCAGCGAACGGTCGAATCTTCCCTTTATCTTTGTCGGTAGATTGGCTCTCCAGGTCAGTGTTGAGGTTTATCCTCTGTGCAAATTCCTTCTCTAAACAAGTACCTCTCAGAGTTCTGACTAGCAGTCTACAGCGGTTGGTCTGTGGCAGTTCTCCTCCCAACTGTTCAATTTTCCCCTGTTTTATACCCAAAGCAATGGATTGTGTTATTGGCTTTTAAGATTGTCAATATACTCAATTTAAACTTGAGTGGAACTTGGTATTTTCAGGGTATAATTTAAACACATTGGCCTAATTCAAATCTGTTTTGTCATTTCTAGGCAACTAGTTACCCCAGTAGTTGGAGCACGTTACATTATGTCTTATTGAGAACATTTGGTGCTGTCACTACTAGCTTTTACTCTCTTAAAGGTATAGTATACCAACATCTTCATAACACTCTGAAAGGAAGAAATTTCTTCTCATCTCTGTCGAAATGGGTGATCCCATACCTTAAGATTTTGGTTCTAAACTCTTCCACAAAGCGTTGTCGCATCTACATTGTCAAGTTTTCTAAGAATCTTCTATTTTTCAATAAGGTTGTCTCTCATTCTTCCAAATTCCAATATAAGTACAGCCCAACTTAATCAAGTTCTGTTCAAAAGATAGTTACTTCATACCCAGGATCAACATAGTCCAGAGTAGGTTCACTATATCCAATGCCAGTATATCCTTTTTAAATAATGGGAGCAAAACTGTTCACGGTATTCTAGGTGTGATTTCACCAACGTCCTGTATAGTTTTAGCAAACTTCCCTATCCTTATACTCCATTTCCTTTGAAATAAAGGCCAATATTCCATTTGCCGCCCTATTACCTGCTGAACTTCTACGTTAACTTTGTTTGCTTAATGCACTGAGACTCCCAAATCCCTCCATACAGCTGTCATCTATGGCTTTTCCCCTTTTAAATAATATTCAGCTTTCCTAATCTCCCTGCTAAAGTGCATAACCTTACCTCTTTCCTCATTGTATTCCTTCTGTCAAGTTATTACTGACTAACTTAATCTGTCTATAGACACTCTGTGCTATCCTCACCATTTGCCTTCCTGCCTATTTTTGCATCACCCGCAAACTAGGGAAAAGAGTGAGGAGGGTCAGTGCCTTAACTGTTGCCTAGCATGGCACTACGGCGTAAGGATTCAAATCCTTTTCCAAACCAAATCTTAAGCAAAGTTTGGGAAAGTGATTGGTCACATTATAAAGAGCACAATGGGTCATTTTTGTCTTCATTTAGTTATATGCAAAAACGGCAAGTACAATACAGTATAAAATTATTAATCACCTATGTCATGGAATACACAGTCTCTTGAAATCAATGGTTATGTCAGCAGAAGCAGGTCAATCCAAACCAATTTGACCAAACAATAATTTTCAAATCTATAAGACTATTTTGGCCTGTTGCCAAAATTCTTTGATGATCTATCTTCAGCATTGATGACCAATAGCACTGGTCTGAAGGGGGAATGATTAATAGGTTTGCAGATGACACCAAAATTGGTGAAGATTATTTCAGACTACAATGGGACTTTGATTAGATGGGCCGATGGGTGGCAGATGGAGTTTAATTTGGATAAATAACAGATGTTATATTTTGGTCAGGCAAATTAGGGCAGGACCTACACACGAGAGGTTTCTGGGGAATGTGGCCGAACAAAGAGATCTTGGGGTACAGGTTCATAGCGCCTTGAAGGTGGAGTCATAGGTAGACAGGATAGTGAAGGCAGCATTTGGTACACTTGCCCTTATTGATCAGTGCATTGAGTATAGGAGTTGGGATGTCATGTTGTGGCTGTAGAGCATATTGGGGCTACGGCCACTTTTGGAATACTGTGTTCAATTCTGGTCTCCTTGCTATAGGAAAGATATTGTTAAACTTGAAAAGGTACAAAAAGGATTTACAAGGTTGTTGCCTGGGTTGGAGGTTTTGAGCTTTAAGAAGCTGGATAGGCTCAGTCTATTTTTTCTGATACATCAGAGGCTCAGGGGTGACCTTGTAGAAGTGTATAAAGTCATGAGCAGCATGGAGAGGGTGAATAGCCAATGTAATTTTTCACAGAATAGGCGGGGACCAAAATTAAAGGGCATAGATTTAAGGTGAGAGGGGAAAGATTTAAAAGGGACCTAAGGAGCAACGTTTTCACACAGAAGTAGTGTGTGTATATGGAATGAACTGCCAGGAAAAAAGTGGGATATGGGTCAAATGCTGGCAAATAGGACTACATTAATTTAGGATATCTAGACAATTTGGATCCAAGGGTCTGTTTCCATGCTGTACAACTGCATTACTCTAAGTCAGAGCAGATTTCCTTCCAGAAAGCACATTAGATAGCTCTTCTAGACTTGTTTCAATATTATAACATTGAAGTCCTGAAAAACGTTTCCGTACCTGAGCAATGTCTGCTTTATTTGTAGAACTTAATTGCTCCTCCTGAATTTTCCAGGGCTTTTTAATGCTGCCAGTATCAGAATGGGGAGGAGCTTCAATCCATTCCATCTCTGAATCCTGAAGCATTAAAGTAAAATTCATTCACTGACAATGGCAAATGCTTTCATAGGATCCAATTAGCATAATTTTATACTAGTTTACAGTTAATATATGCATCATAGTGACTATACATTTTCTATTAACAACCTATTTCACCTTTATCAATTCAATGTTGCACGAGTACCTTACATGCACAAAGACATAAGATCAATTATTTCACATACAAGTGCGTTTGATTTCCTTCCGCAATCCTGACTATTCAACAAAGAAATAAAAATCCTTACCTTTTCAATATACTCAATGCATTACTAACCCGTTGCTTTACTTTAAATTTCTAAACTCTAGAATTCACCAAACAAAGATAACTTAATGACTATGTATTCAAGATCACTTTGTCAATTTTAAAATGTAATAATTTCAGAAAATTATTTTCAAAGAGCATTGCTTCATGGGTCGTTTTTGATAATAGTTTAAAAATATTTTCCCTGGCATGTAGAAGGCTGAGGGAAGACGTTATAGAAGTTTATAAAATCATGACGGGCATAGATATGGGAAATAGACAAGGTCTTTTCCCTAGGGTAGGGGAGTCCAGAACTAGAAGGCATAGGTTTAGGGTGAGGGGGGAGAAATTTAAAAGGGTCCTAAGGAGCAATGTTTTTATGCAGAGAATAATGCTTGTATGGAATGAGCTTGCGAGGAAGTGGTGGAGACTGGTGCAATTACAACATGTAAAAGGCATCTGGATGGGTATATGAATAGGAAGGGTTTAGACGGATATTGGCAAAGTTTCTATGACTCTGTGTACATTGATGTTTGTTTCATGAGCAAATATATTATTATTAAAAATTATGTTTTTGATACTTAAGACAGAATAAGATAATGGCTTAAATGTACTAAATATTCAAATGTAAGCATTATCTTCAGATATTTATTCAATAAGTAAATTTTGGATTTGAATATTGAATGCATATTAAAATATTTCAGAATCACAGAATCCCTACAGTATAGAAAGAGGCCAGTCTGCCCACTGAGTCTGCATCGAGCCTCCGAAAAGTATCCCACTCAGATCACCGCAATCCTGCATGGCATTTTTACCATGGCTAACACAACTAATCTGCAAATCCCTGGACACTATGGGCCAATATTTAGCATGGACAATTCACCTCACCTGGACAACTTTAGACTGTGGGAGGAAACCTACAGAGACATGGAGAGAAAATGCCAACTCCACCAGACAGTCACCAAAGGTTGGAATAGACCTGGGTCCCTGACGTTGTCCCATGCCGCCATTTAAATAACTTTTTTTAAAATTCAAAGCAAGCCCCAAAATAGTGATTCTCAAATTCATACTGTCATGTGTAAATCTATCCATGACAGCATCTTTGCCAATCTTTTGTTCTGGACTAGGCCAGACCATTCAAAACACTCGCGAATTTTGAGAAGATTTGCAGCTCAGGTTGTAGGTTTGCTCGCTGAGCTGAAAGTTTCATTTCCAGACATTTTGTTACCTTACTAGGTAACATCTTCAGTGGGCCTCATGCAAAGCAATGCTGAAAATTGCTGCTTTCGATTTATATGTTTGGATTTCTTTGGGTTGGTGATGTCATTTCCCATGTGATGTTATTTCCTGTGGTGAAATCACTTCCTGTTCCTTTTCTCAGGGGGTGGTAGATGGGCTCTAACTCCATGTGTTTGTTGATATCATGGCAGCCCACAAACCCACCAACACACTAAAACAACAGCTAATGAACTTGAAAGATTCTATACAGACAATGAGCAAAACTAACGTCATTTACAAAATACCGTGCAAGGACTGTAACAAACACTACATTGGACAAACAGGCAGAAAACTAGCCACCAGGATACCAACTGGCCACAAAAAGACATGACCCTCTCTCACTAATATCCTCTCATACGGATTGAGGAAAGACACCAATTCGACTGGGACAACACATCCATTCTAGGACAAGCCAAACAAAGACACACACGAGAATTCCTAGAAGCATGGCATTCCAACCGGAACTCTATCAACAAACACATGTAATTAGACCCCATCTACCACCCACTGAGAAAAGGAACAGGAAGTGACTTCATCACAGGAAATAACATCACCAATCCAAAGAAACCCAAACAGAAAAATAGAAAGCAGGAATTTTCAGCATTGCTTTGCTTGAGGCCCACTGATGATGTTACCTAGTAAAGTAATGAAACGTCTGGAAATGAACCTTTCAGCTCAGCGAGCAAACCTACATCCATTCAAAACATTCTTAAGCGGGCATCCCAGACCATAACTTTGCAATTTGTTTCGGTAAGTGTACAGTGAAAATTAGCCGGTTTAAGTTAGCAAGGTTGACTACCAGGTTCAAAACAGTCAAAAAAAAAACTTATTCATAAAATTACGCAATGAAATACAAAGAACAGAATAAAGAACCCCTACAAAACTCAGTCTATCCAAACTAGTCTTAATTATGCTGTTCCGAACATACACAACAGTCCTAATAAGGAAACTCCCTTTAAAACCCGGTATAAATGGAACACATGCTTACAGGTTGAAGTTGAAGGGCAGACAAAGAGCGCGCGAGATAGTTTCCACACAGCTCACTGTTAAAGTCCTCACCAGTTCAGGACTGAACTAAACTGCTCAGCTAGAGAGCTAACCACTCCCCTTTCATTATACAGATCACTTTCAAAGCATGACCACTTTGGCCTGAAGTCTCATCTGTTTACATATAAACAAAAGACCTCTCAAAACCCTTTTCATCTCTGTACCAAACCAGACTGATTGGAGCTCGGCCTGGTTTGCTACCCCTTTCAAAAAAATCAAGGACAGAGTATCCTTGAGCCAAGGAACAGCTTTTAGCAAAAGGGACTAGCTTTGTGACACTTTGTAACCTCCTCCAGCCAAACAACCATCTAAGAAATCTGCTTTTCTCCAATGTTTACCTTTTATGTATCCCTCACTTCCTTCCATCCAACCCAATAGCCATACTGTCAGTTTTCTAGGCCTTAAGCTTAGTCAGTCAATTTTCAAAGAAAATTTCATTTTTTTTTTTTTTAAAAAGACATTTCTTAAAACTTCTTTTTCTTTGAACAAGCTTTTGGTTACCTGGTCTAATATCTCCTGAAATGACTAACGTTTCTGTGAAGCATCCTGCAGCATTTTACAATGTTGAAGGCTCCAGAAACACAAGTTTTTGTTATTTCTAGCAACCAAAATTTATGCCAGGCAGAATAAAAAAAAGCTTAGTATTTCTGAGATATATCTGCAAACTCTCAGCCTCCATTTTTAACATCACTGATTTTGGATCAGACCCTCAGGATGCAAAGCTGCAGCATAATGGTATTACTCTGAAGCACAGATCAACATATATTGCTGTGGCACAGTATTTCAAAGGCTCAGTGACATCCAATCCACATATGATCTAACCAACACTTAGGGATTTCATTTTTTTCCTCTTTAATACACCTCTGCAATTGTCTATACTGGCAATCAGGGCAAAGTTGTAACCAGAAAACAAGTGACACCCTCACAATTACTCAAGAGTTGCATTTGAGTGTTCTTTTCCATTTAAAAAATTTACTATAAGATGCTCCATGTTTATATCTTAAGTTGATACATACAGAAGAACTTTCACTGAGTTCATTGGACTTTTCCTTCAGTTTTTTCTTTTTCTTTTCTCTTTTGCTTTTCTTCATTTTTTTCTCTTTTTTCTTCTTTAATTTAACAGAATGTTCCTGTTTAAAGAATAACCACTTTGTTAGTTAACCATCAACGATGTAAAGTGTTCAGCCAGTCAATCATGCTTCTAAACAAATTAAAACAATTTCAAACGTTAACAGGCTTCCATCAAATCTAATGCTGTGCCAGGATCAAAATCTTAAGAGGTGTTTTTGTTCATATTTGTGAATGAAAAATGTTTTGGAATGTAAGTGGCAGAATATATAGGATTAAAATTTACTGAAAATCAAAGCATGTGGTAACATGCCACAGCAGCATTTATCACAGAACATGGTGGGAGATAGGGCAGCTGCATGGGTATAGAACATAGAACAATACAGCACAGAACAGGCCCTTCGGCCCACGATGTTGTGCCGAACATTTGTCCTAGCTTAAGCACCTATCCATGTACCTATCCAATTGCCGCTTAAAGGTCACCAATGATTCTGACTCTGCCACTCCCACAGGCAGCGCTTTCCATGCCCCCACCACTCTCTGGATAAAGAACCTACCCCTGACATCCCCCCATACCTTCCACCCTTCACCTTAAATTTATGTCCCCTTGTAACACTCTGTTGTAACCGGGGAAAAAGTCTCTGACTGTCTACTCTATCTATTCCCCGATCATCTAATAAACCTCTATCAAGTCACCCCTCATCCTTCGCCGTTCCAATGAGAAAAGGCCTAGCACGCTCAACCTATCCTCGTACGACCTATTCTCCATTCCAGGCACCATCCTGGTAAATCTCCTCTGCACCCTCTCCAAAGCTTCCACATCTTTCTTAAAATGAGGCGACCAGAACTGCACACAGTACTCCAAATGTGGCCTTACCAAGGTCCTATACAGCTGCAACATCACCTCACGACTCTTGAATTCAATCCTTCTGCTAATGAACGCTAATACACCATAGCCCTTCTTACAAGCTCTATCCACCTGAGTGGCAACTTTCAAAGATCTATGAACATAGACCACAAGATCCCTCTGCTCCTCCACCTTACTAAGAACCCTACCGTTAACCCTGTATTCTGCATTCTTATTTGTCCTTCCGAAATGGACAACCTCACACTTGACAGGGTTGAACTCCATCTGCCATTCCTCAGCCCAGCTCTGCATCATATCTAAGTCCCTTTGCAGCCGACAACAGCCCTCCTCACTGTCCACAACTCCACCAATCTTCGTATCATCTGCAAATTTACTGACCCACCCTTTGACTCCCTCTTCCAAGTCATTAATAAAAATTACAAACAGCAGAGGACCCAGAACTGATCCCTGCGGAACTCCATTTGTAACTGGGCTCCAGGCTGAATATTTACCATCTACCACCACTCTCTGACTTCGACCGGTTAGCCAGTTCTCTATCCAACTGGCCAAACTTCCCACTATCCCATGCCTCCTGACTTTCCGCATAAGCCTACCATGGGGAACCTTATCAAATGCCTTACTAAAATCCATGTACACTACATCTACAGCTCTACCCTCATCCACATGCTTGGTCACCTCCTCAAAGAATTCAATAAGACTTGTAAGGCAAGACCTACCCCTCACAAATCCGTGCTGGCTGCCCTAATCAAGCAGTGTCTTTCCAGATATTCATAAATCCTATCCCTCAGTACCCTTTCCATTACTTTTCTTACCACCGAAGTAAGACTAACTGGCTTGTAATTCCCTTTTTTAAACAGGGGCACAACATTCGCCACTCTCCAGTCCCCTGGCACCACCCCCATTGACGGTGAAGACGAAAAGATCATTGCCAACGGTACTGCAATTTCCTCTCTTGCTTCCCACGTAATCCTAGGATATATCCCGTCAGGCCCGGGGGATTTGTCTATCCTCAAGTTTTTCAAAATGCCCAACACATCTTCCTTCCTAACAAGTATCTCTTCTAGCTTACCAGTCCGTTTCATACTCTCCTCTTCAACAATACGGTCCCTCTCATTTGTAAATACTGAAGAAAAGTACTCATTCAAGACCTCTCCTATCTCTTCCGACTCAATACAGTCTCCCACTACTGTCCTTGATCGGACCCACCCTCGGTCTCATCATTCTCATGTTTCTCACATACGCATCAAAGGCCTTGGAGTTATCCTTGATCTTACCCGCCAAAGATTTTTCATGCCCTCTCTTAGCTCTCCTAATCCCTTTCTTCAGCTCCCTCCTGGCTATCCTGTATCCCTCCAACGCTCTGTCTGAACCTTGTTTCCTCAACCTTATGTAAGCCTCCTTCTTCCTCCTTCCAAGACATTCAACCTCCCTCGTCAACCAAGGTTCCCTCACACGACCATTTCTTTCCTGCCTGACAGGTACATACATATCAAGGACACGTCGTATCTGTTCCTTGAACAAGTTCCACATTTCAACGACATCCTTCCCTGACAGCTTATGCTCCCAATTTATGCTCCTCAGATCCTGTCTTGCAGCATCGTATTTACCCTTCCCCCATTTGTAAAACCTGCCCTATTGCACACACCTATCTCTCTCCATAACCAAGGTGAAAGTCACAGAATTGTGGTCACCATCACCAAAAGGTTCACCCACTAACAAGCCCATCACTTGTCCCGGTTCGTTACCAAGTACCAAATCCAATATGGACTCCCCTCTGGTCGGACAATCTACATACTGAGTTAGAAAAGCTTCCTGGACACACTGCACAAACACCGCCCCTTCCAATCTATTTGATCTAAAGAGCTTCCAATCAATATTTGGGCAGTTGAAATCGCCCATGACTACTACCCTGTGGCTTCTGCATCTTTCCAAAATCTGTTTCTCCACATCTCTGCTGCTATTGGGGGGGGCCTATAATAAACACCCAACAAGGTGACTGCTCCTTTCCTATTTCTGACTTCAGCCCATACTACCTCCAAAGGCAGATCCCCCTCAAACTGCCTTTCTGCAGTCGTTATACCATTTCTAATTAGCAACGCCACCCCCCCTCCTTTTTTTTAACCACCCTTCCTAATCTTACTGAAACATCTGTAACCAGGAACCTCCAACAACCATTCCTGTCCCTCTTCTATCCACGTTTCCGTGATGGCCACAACATCGTAGTGCCAAGTACCGATCCATGCCTTAAGTTCACCCACCTTATTTCTGATACTCCTTGCATTGAAGTATACACACTTGAGCCCATCTCTGTGTCCGCAAGTATTCCCTGTTAGTGCTACCTTCTCCACAGCCTCCCTACATTCTTAGACATCCTGAAAAACAGCTAACCTACTTGCTGGACAACAAGTCCGGATCCCATCCCCCTGCCAAATTAGTTTAAACCCCCCCCCCCCCCCGAAGAGTGCTACCTCCCAGGATATTGGTGCCCTTCTGGTTCAGGTGCAACCCGTCCTGCTTGTACAGGTCCCACCTTTCCCAGAATGCAGTCCAATTGTCCAAATACCTGAAGCCCTCCCTCCTACACCATCCTTGCAGCCACGTGTTCAACTGCACTCTCTCCCTATTCCTTGCCTCACTGTCATGTGGCACCGGCAACAACTCAGAGATGACGACTCTTGTCCGTCCTAGCTTTTAGCTTCCAGCCTAACTCCCTGAGCTCCTGAATGACTTCTCCACCCCTCTTCCTACCTATGTCGTTGGTGTCAAACAGTGATCACACAGGACGTGTTTCTTTTCCCACACTCAAACTTTAATCGTTGAGGGCATTTTGGGGCATTCAGACATAATAAGGAACTATAAGACAATAAGATATTGGAGCAGAAATTAAACCATTCAGCCCATTGACTCTACTCCACCATTCAATCATGGCCAATAAGTTTCTCAACCCCATTCTCATGCTTTCTCACCATAACCCTTGATTGCTCTGACAATCAAGAATCTATCTCCGCCTTAAATATATTCAATGACTTGGTCCCTACTGCCTTCTGTGGCAGTGAATGTCATAGATTCACCACTCTCTGGCTGAATAGGTTTTTCCTTATCTCTGTTCTAAAAGTTCTTCCCTTTACTCCGAGGGTATGCCCTTGTCCTAGTCTCTCCAATCAATAGAAACATCTTCCCAACATCTTCTCTGTCCAGGCCATTCAGTATTCTGTAAGTTTCTAATAGATCTCCCCTCGTTTTTCTAAAATCTATCAAGTTTAGACCCAGAGTCCTCAAATGTTTCTCATATATTAAGCTTTTCATTCCTGGAACCATTCTCGTGAACTTCCTCTGAACACGCAATTCCTCTGAGCCAATCCATCCTTCCTGAGATATCGAGCCTAAAACTGGGCACAATCCTCCAAATGTGGTCTGACCAGAGCCTTATAAAGCCTCCAAAGTACATCCCTGCTTTTATATTCAAGTCCTCTCAAAGTGCCATCATTGCATGTGCCATCCTAACTACTGACTCAACTTGCAAGTTTACCTTGACAGAATCCTGGATAAGAACTCCCAAGTCTCCTTGCACTTCAGATTTCTGAATTTTCTCCCCATTTAGAAAATAGTCCATGCCTCTATTCTTCCTACCAAAGTGCATGACCTCATACTTTTCCACATTATACTCCATCTGCCACTTCTTTGCCTACTCTCCTAACCTGTCCAAATCCTTCTGCAGTCTCCCCACCACCTCAATACTACCTGTCCCTCTACTTATCTTTGTATCATTTGCAAACTTAGCCAGAATGCCCTCAGTTCCTTCATCTTGATTGTTAATGTATAAAGTGTGGTCCCAACACTGAGCCTTTTGGAACACCATGTCACCTGCTGCCATCCTTAGAAAAACCCTTTTATCCCCACTCTCTGCTTTCTGCTAGACAACCAATCTTCTATCCATGCCTCTATCTTGCCTCTATCATCATTGTCCCTGATCTTACTCAGCCTCCAGTGCAATATAGTGTCAAAGGCCTTCTTGAAGCCTAGACAGATAACATACATGTCAGGCATGACCACCCCTTGATGAAATCATGTTGACTTTGCCCTATTTTACCATACACTTTCAAGTATTCAGAAATCTCATTTTATTTTAAGTTGTAACATAATTAAAAATTTCCTTGACCAATGCTCCATAATTTCACTACTCAATTTTGATTATTCAGAAGGTATTTGATTATATAATCAAACCTGTTTCGAAAATAATTCGACAGTCTCCAATTAATGTATTTATACTTAGATATCTGAACACAGGAGTAAAGACATTGTCATAATGTTGATCTGAAATTAAAGGCTGAGAATTTCCCTTGTCTCTTGAGGTTTTCTTAATTTAGATTGTTTGCAAGTAAATTTTCGGATGATAATTACTCAGTTTCATAGCAACATTTTAAATGTCAAATTTGATAAGAGCCTTAGAAAAATCTACTGGGAAATGTAGAAGCAAATCTATTCATTAATCTTTGAGAGAAAATTAACTTTTAACTGAAAACATTAAAATTAAGAAAGCTTCATCAGGCAAGAAAATTTCTTTCTAATTTCATATTAATATTATGACAATGTTTTCTCCATGTTCTCAAATGTCTGCATATAAACAATTAATTGAAGAATAACTTAATATTTTTAATTATTAAACTTAGAAGATATAATTTGATGAGTATTCTGCATGAACAGATCTTGATGAAATCTTTGAAATGAGTATTGTAAAGACTGATCCACAGGTCAAGAAATCAGAAAATTACCAATCTACTCAAAGAACTAAAATTAAATTGACGTTGTAAAAAGGTACACAAAAACATCACTCAGTTATTAATTCATAATCTTGTTTGACTTATCAGAACACTGAGCCCTAAAGTCTAGGAAAGTCCAAAGACAAAACTCCTGTCTCTGTTTAATGTCCACTTCAGCACTCCTCTGGCCAGGAAGAACCAAACCGACTCAGTTGCAATGTTGCACATTATGGTAGTCTGGTAAAATTGATTGTTGAGGAATAAAGGTAGCTAGTGCCATGGAAATATCTTGAAGCACCCTGTGGTTTCTTTCTTGGGATGAGCCATGAGGATCATTAGCTAGGTTAGCATTTATTAATCAGTCCTAAGTGTGTTTGAGAAAATAGTGGTGATTAGGGATTGAGAATAAATGTAGGTCAGCCACTGACACCTACAATTCAAAATCAAAATTGAAAGAGACTGTGCCTTTAAAAGAAAAAGAAAACAAAAATTCAGGAGTAACAAAAATCTGTTCATTGCTAATGGAACTACAAATGCTGCTTTTTAAATCTGTGACACTGACCAACATTCAAGAAGAAAAGTTCGTTTCTCTTTCATGTTACTCGTAAATCTCTAAGTCACAATTTGAATACCTTATTGGAATTTCAGTTCATGTTATTGAAAGAAAAATATTAATTGCTTATGCTTCAGCATTGTTACATTACCTCTGAAGTATAAAATCTCCTCAGTATGATCTAAATGCTGCCATAAAATTATTAGCATTCTAGTCATCAGCAATTTAAAGTCCAATTGAAATGGGAAGCTTGTTTGAGCGCTATTGACACTCAGTCTGTTTTGGTTTCTCCCAGTGTAGAGACGACCACATGGTGAGTAGCATATGAAATTGCAAGTAGCATTAGTAAATTGCTGCTTTACCTTGGACAGTGAGGAGAATGAACATTAGTAGACAGCCTACCCAACAGAAACAGAGAAGTTGAGAAAGGAAAAGGAAGTATCAAAGATCAACCACAGGAACAAAGGATATAGGGCTTATAACAAGAGTGAGCCATTTAGACCTTGAAGGAGAATCGCATTTCGGGCAAAAGCTCATCATTCATTTTGCTCAAAAAGTCAATTCTCCTGCTCCTCAGATGCTGCCTGACCTAATGTGTTTTTCCAGTACTACACTCTCAACTGTAATCTCCAGCATCTGCAGTCCTCACTTTCGCCATTCAGACCTCGAAGTCTACTTTACCATTCCATGAGGTCATAGCTGATGATGTATACACCATTACCCTGGATTCACTCATTTCTCAAAAACCTAACTCATCCTAGTACTTATTTGAAGACCCAGCTTCTGCTACCTTCTGGAGAAGAGGATTCCACATCCTAATGGCCCTCTGACAGAAAGAATTTTTCCTCATCTCTGTTTGAAAAGTGAGACCTCTTATTCTGAAGCAACACCCCTTTGTTTCAGTTTCTCTGCAAGTAGAGACATCTCTTGTATCTTTTCTATCTGGTTCTCAATGCCAATGGATGCACCTCAAATCTGTTCAAGTTTTCTTCATAAGATAATCCTTTCATCCCAGGAGTAGTCAACCAGTTGAAGGCGAGGGAAAGATCCAAATTGAAAGCAAAATTAGTGATTTTCTACAGGATATATTCAATGATGTACTGGAGAAGAGCAGGTTCAGTGAAGCCCCAAGGTAAGTTGTCAACATCGTTGAAACTTTATTGCTGGAACAGCACAGCAGGTCAGGCAGCATCCAGGGAACAGGAGATTCGACGTTTCGGGCACAGGCCCTTCTTCAGGAATGAAGAAGGGCCTGTGCCCGAAACGTCGAATCTCCTGTTCCCTGGATGCTGCCTGACCTGCTGTGCTGTTCCAGCAATAAAGTTTCAACTTTGATCTCCAGCATCTGCAGACCTCACTTTCTCCTCGAAGTTGTCAACATCACCCAGAGAAGCTGACGACATGAAGATGCCAAGACAGGCAGTCAGAAATAAATTTGCAACAGTTGACTGGAATTGGCTACTGCCTTACCACAGAGAAAGGAGGTAACTGTTTGGTGAGTATCTGGTAAGTGGTTAAGGTCTTTGCTATTCTTAAATTTTAAATGTGAAAATTGGTGGCAAAGTTAATAAGATATATAAAAAGGCAACATAAATGAGTGAATAATACATTAAAAATTAAAATTCATTAAAGATGGCAACTCAGGTGATACGTTGCAGCATATGGGAATTCCTGAATACCATCATTTCCAAGACTACAATAAATGTATGAAACTCGAGCAACTTCAGCGCAGAGTTCATGAAGCTGGAAGCTGAACAACAAACAATGCAACACATCACACAGGAGGAAAATTACCTAGATTCTTTGTACCAGGATGCAGTAACATTACTTAGGATAGAGTCTTCCTACTTGGTCAGTGTGACTGTGACTGGGGAAGGTAAGAGCTGTCATGAAACAGCAATTTACTTTTACTTATTTCTTTTACAATTTTATATGTTAATGTTGCAACCAGTTAAGCAAGTGATTAGGGCTGATTAATCAATTAACTGATTAGGTAGATCAGGGGAGGGGGGGGGATGGATGGGGTGTGGGGTTGGTGGAGTGGCCTTGGGGGTGGACAAAGGGAGCAGTGTTGGACGGGGTTGGGGCGGGCACAGGCGGGGTTGGGGGTGGATGGGGTTGGGTGTGGGCAGGATGGGAGGAACGGGGTT
The DNA here is from genome assembly GCF_037043375.1 of Chiloscyllium plagiosum. Lineage (NCBI taxonomy): Eukaryota > Metazoa > Chordata > Chondrichthyes > Orectolobiformes > Hemiscylliidae > Chiloscyllium > Chiloscyllium plagiosum. Next base: position 81,113,214 of record NW_028270144.1, read on the forward strand.
GGGGTGGGCAGGCGGTGGGGGAGGGGGCGTCTCATGTGCAGTGTGCTTTTGCCTAGTCTCCTGAATGGGGAGCAGACTTCACAGAAAACTCCGAGCCCCAGAGGGAATCAATTAATCGAATAATCAATTATCCGAACCAAATAGTGCCCACCCATCTCGTTCGGATAATTGAGGTTCCTCTGTAAACATTGGGTGATTGCTATACTGAGCCTTCTGGAATCTATAAAAACAGAAAGAACGGCAGATACTGTAAATCAGAAACAACAACAGAAGTTGCTGCAAAAGCTCAGCAGGATTGGCAGCATCTGTGGAGAGAAATAAGAATGAACATTTCAGGTCAGGTGATCCTTCCTCAGAACTTCTGGAATCAATATTCAGTTGAACAACTTTAGGTCTTAGCCACTTCTTCCACTTTTGCAGACATATGCTGGCAATGATTTGGCTGTTGCTATTTATACCTCACGTAGATCCACTTGTTAACTCTTCACTTGTACAATTAATTCTTCGAGTTTCCATTATCATCCCAATCGTCATTTAAATTACTCCTGCCTCCATCTTACCAATTTGCCCTTGCATTCTGTCCTCCATTTGCTCCTTTCACTGCTCCTTTGATTAGTTAAACCTGTTGTATCTCTATCTTATTCTATTTCTGCTGCAAGGTCACAGACCTGAAACATTAATTCTATTTCCCTCTCCACAAACAATACATGATTTGCTGAATATTTCCAGCATTTTCTGTTTTTATTTGAGCATTTCTGCATCAGTATTTTTCACATGTGCATTTCAAAATTACTTTTTCTCCCAAACCTATTTTGGTTACCTAATAATCCTCTTATAAATGACTTCTCTTTAATGTATCCTAAGATCAATTAGGATAGTTAGTTATTAAAAAAATCATAAACCAAGCCATCAGAACACAATATGTGTATCACTAAGCATTATAACTTTCAATTGATCTTACCCAACATGGTGGTCTGCACATGCAGCCCTATCCATGTATCAATGTAACCACTGTCAACTCTATACACACCTAACCAGATAGCTCCTTTGTCCCAGTAAAGTTAATAATTTTTTTTAAAAAATGACATTCTCTGCCATCTTCAACATGTACCAACAAACTTGAAGGGCACTGCCACTGATTTGTGGTAGCCTGGCTGTCACTACAGTTTGTGCTACTTCAGCTCACACCCTCACTCTCACAGGCATCCTCATCTCTATAATCAACACCAACCCTCCTGCCGTGTTTGACCTCTTTCCCGAAGTCCCTCCTATTTATCTTGCTAACATAAAGGCCAACTTCAATCCTATGTTTGTCTTTAGGCATTATTAATCTTCAAAGTTTGGGAGAAGATTTGTAGCTCAGGTGCTCGTTGTTGTGGTTCTGTTCGCCGAGCTGGGAATTTGTGTTGCAGACGTTTTGTCCCCTGTCTTGGTGACATCCTCAGTGCTTGGGAGCCTCCTGTGAAGCGCTTCTGTGATGTTTCCTCCGGCATTTATAGTGATTTGTATCTGCCGCTTCCGATTGTCAGTTCCAGCTGTCCACTGCAGTGGCTGGTATATTGGGTCCAGGTCGATGTGTTTGTTGATGGAGTTTGTGGATGAGTACCTTGCCTCTAGGAATTCCCTGGCTGTTCTCTGTTTGGCTTGTCCAATAATAGTAGTGTTGTCCCAGTCGAACTCATGTTGCTTGTCATCTGAGTGTGTGGCTACTAAGGATAGATGGTCATGTTGTTTCGTGGCTAGTTGGTGTTCATGGATGCGGATTGTTAGCTGTCTTCCTGTTTGTTCTATGTAGTGTTTTGTGCAGTCCTTGCATGGGATTTTGTACACTACATTGGTTTTGCTCATGCTGGGTATCGGGTCCTTTGTCCTGGTGAGTTGTTGTCTGAGAGTGGCTGTTGGTTTGTGTGCTGTTATGAGCCAGACTACTGTGACCACTAGGACTCATAACCGCATACTAGCCACGAAACGACATGACCAGCTATCCTTAGTAGCCACACACTGAGATGACAAGCAACATGAGTTCGACTGGGACAACACTATTATTATAGGACAAGCCAAACAGAGAACAGCCAGGGAATTCCTAGAGGCATGGCACTCATCCACAGATTCAATCAATAAGCACATCGACCTGGACCCAATATACCAGCCACTGCAGCAGACAGCTGGAACTGACAACCGGAAGCGGCAGGTACAAATCACTATAAATGCCCGAGGAAACATCACAGAAGCGCTTCACAGGAGGCTCCCAAGCACTGAGGATGTCACCTAGACAGGGGACAAAACGTCTGCAACACAAATTCCCAGCTCGGCAAACAGAACCACAACATTATTAATCTTCAATGTCTATTTTCTTTGTTAAATCCATTGAGATATTTACTTGTTAAATCTATATTTTGTTATAGATTCAACAAAAATGCAAATTATTGTTGTTCATGGAGAAAAATGTTAATGCCGGTATCATCCAGGTTGAATCCTTAAAGACGTTTAATTCTACAAGAGACAATTTCCAGGTCTTTCGCTCGTGTAGTAAGTCAATAAAACCTGATGAGGAACTAATTCAAGCAATTACCTATTTAGGATATATATAAAGCACTTTTAGTACCTCTGAAAACTGCTCCAGTCGCTCATTGACTTCTGGTAACATCCACGTGTCCTCACCTCGTATGTGCTTGAGCTGTTTCTGTTGCTCTTCTCTCTGATATTTAGCTTGAGTCTAGGAATGGGATAAGGTTTAGTAAAGACAGGAATGCTTAAGATTCTCTACAAACATATATTCAAATCTTTTAAATCAGCTTTTTCTATGTGAGAAAGAACAATCTCTGTTCATGCATTAAGATAACAGCCTTTAGGAAATTGAGGAAATCAGATGAACACTTACACATGATCTAAATGAAGACTTTCAAGTACCCAATCTCACTAACCCCACCCCCAATCCCATCCTCAGTGTTTCCACTGTAAAACAATTTCTGGTCAAAGGACAAAGTATAATCCAATTAAACTTAACTGTAACCTTATCCACTATTTCTAAACACCAAACATCTGGAAATTATTTGAGGGCAGCCAAACAAATTAACAGACCCATCATTCAACTGGTCAGGCACTGCAAAAAGGCATAAGCTCAGTAAAAATTATTGGTATATAGATAAAACAGTGCTTATAATTAAGTCTTATCACTCTCTTACATTCTAGAGAATTTTAATGTCTATATTTCGTCATTGAAACCTCATTCAAGGCATTCTACCTTGAACTTTACCTGGAATGACTTTTAAGAAAAGAAACCGACCAACTTTAACTGACCTAACTTGCGTACAACCACAGATCTTCAGCAATGTGGATGACTCATAAGTGCCATATTAAATGGCCTAGCAAGTAAGACGACCTTGGAGGGTTATATGGATAGAAATGAGAAGCAGAAATATGGGATAAAGGAAGAGACTGACAACAGGTAACAGAACTGGTTTAAGCACACCGAGCCCCAATTGGCTTCCTCCTGTGTCATCACTATTCACAGAATTGTTAAGTCATTCCAGTTAATGGCAACAAGGAATGGGCAACAAATATTGACCTGACCCCAATCAGCAACACCCACATCTTCTACAAGAAAAATAAACATGAATCTCAAGATGGAACTTCAATATAATCTAGTCCTGATAACGCAAAGTAATCTGTTGCACTAATACATTAAAATTATTGGATAATTTTAATTAATCAATGTAAGTATCAAGTGGGTAATTAGTGCTCCACATTAAAGTTTAAATTATAAAATGTAAGTAATTTTGCATTTGCTTTGTTTAAAAGCAAATTGGCCTTTAAGCACCTAAAAAAGGAACAAAATACTTTTCACCTACACAGAGATCTCATAAAAAAATTCTTTCCAAACAAAAATTTATTTCAGACAAGCCTGCATTATGACTCACCAGTTTAGAATGCTCAAGATATTGTAAGACTCTAGGATTTCAATTGTCAGTTTCTTGTACAAATTTGGTAACCAACAGCTCTGGAATTTGTAAACAGTCATTTGTCAAAAGAGGCAATACGCTGTTATGATGACCCCAACTGATGTTATTTCTGGATAAATCAATCTCAGAGTTAAATTTGACTTGACAGTTCAAATTTTGTATTTTTTTTGTTTTCAATGAGATAGTCTTTCACTAAAATACAAGCATGCAATGCTGCAGATATGGTTTTAAAAATAATATAGATGTTTATGACACTAAACAATGAAGAGAAGATAGTTTTTATTCTATTTATATATAACTAAACACACTGTAAAATCCCATTAAATGCCCTTTAACCATCCCTTTCTTTGCAGTACTCATATCAGATGGAATTCCTTTCTCTAGCACACCTAGAATGGTTAACTTAATGGATGCTTCAATTCCTAGACTTGAGTATCTAACAGCCTCTCCCTGTATGTACAGTCTTAATACACAGAGCTTAGACTTTCACAGCTTCAAACAATTCCAGCAGGGTTTTAATCATGCACTTCTGGTTTAGAACTTTCAGAGTAATGTCTTTACATAAAGGTAAATTATTTCTTAACAGTTCTGAACCTTCATTAGGAGAAACCGTTTTACACATCCAGTTTCATCACAATTTCAGAAAATTGAAAGACAAAATGTTTTGAGCTTTAGATGTTTCCTCAAAGCCAAAAACAAAAATGCCAGATTGTTCTAACTCTCCTCATAAGTCAGTCCTGCCATCCCAGGAATCAATCTTGTTAACCTTTGCTGCAGTCTTTCTACAGCAAGAGCTTCGGTCCTCAGATAAGGAACCCAAAACTGCATACAATATTCTAGATATGATCTCACCAAGGCCTGGTATAACATAGTCCAATAAGATTACTCCCATTTGATTGTACTAAATGACATAAATCATTCATGACAGCAGTTTATGCACATCTAAATTAAGCTGAGCAAAATTAATATATTCATTAGAAAAACACAAAGGACTTAGTAATTGAAGTTTGAAGATGCAGATGACCATAATTAAATCAAGATGGACATATGGTTTATACTTGCATCAACATTTCTCATTTCATTAAATTTATGCTCAGAATTTAGCTGTTCTGGATAACTTCATGAATGCAAATGGATTGACTGTTGCTACAGAACACATAATGCGAATTTAAAAGTAATAGTTTTCCACAATTTAGGTATTTCAGACAGCAAGTCCTGGTAATTATTTGTTCTAAAGCTCTACCCAAGCAATCCATTGTTTCCTTATTTTGCATTGTGTTTTTCACAATTGCCCCTTGTTAGTTAATCGTGCTTACCCTCCATCACATCAAACCTTTTAATTTGTCCTTTCCAATCTTTTTCACCTTCACCTTTTTTCTCCCCCAAGTTTGGACTTGCATATAAACACCTAACACCTGCCAGTTCTGATGAAAGGTTATCAGTATGAAATGCTAATCCTGTGTGTATACACCCCTTACCAATTCAACCTATCTCCCTCAGAACTGACTGCACTCCATGCTCTCAGGTCCAACCTCGACATTGTAATCAAGCCTGCTAACAAGGGTGGTATGGCAATTGTCTGGCATAGTGATCTCTACATTAAAGAGGCAGAGTACCAAATCTCGGACACTCCTCCTATCTCATCCTGGACTATGACCCAACCATTAAACACCAGCCTATTGTATCCAGAAAGGTCACTACTCTTACTTCAACGAGTGATCCCCCTGCCACTAAGTTTACATGCAAGTCCAAACTTAGTCACTCAACGCGCTTCTACCTCCTTCCCAAAATCCACATACAGGACTGCCTGGGTAGACTCACTGGTTCTGCTTGCTTCTGCCCCGCAGAATTAATCTTTTCCTTCACTGACTCAATTTTTTTTTCCCTTTTGTCCAGTCCTTTCCCATTAACAGTTATAATTCTTCTGACACTTTACATCAGTTTCAGAATTTCCATTTCACAGGCTATAGCCGCCTCCTGTTCACCACGGTTTTCCAATCCCTTTACATATCCACCTCCCATCAGGATGGTCTCAGGGCTGTCTGTTTCTTTCTGGAAAATAGACCTGAACCATCTCCATCCTCCACCACCCTCCTACAACTGGCCAAGCTCATCTTTACTTCTCCTCTCACCTTCTTCAGGCCAAAGGTGTGGACAAGGGTACCCACACAGGTGACCAGTTATGCCTGTTTCTTTTGAGATGCGTAAATATTCCTTGTTACACTCGTACATGGGTCCCCACCCACAACGTTTTCGACATAGATCAATGACATCATCTGTGCTGCTTCCCTCCCTTGTCCATAATTGAGAAGGTTTATCAATTTCACTTCCAATTTCCACAGTGTTCTCACCTTCATCTGGTCCATTTCTGATTCCTACCTTCCTCAACATCTGTTTCGACTTCTGCGGATAGGTTCGTCACCCATATCCATTACAAACCCACCAACTCCCACAGTTACCTTGATGATCCATCCTCACACCCTGCTTCTGTAAAGACTCTATTCCATTCTCTTAGCTTCTCCTTCTCCATTGCATCTGTTCCATGAATGCCAGCTTCTACAACGGTGCCTTCAAAGTGTCCACCTTCTCCGCCAGCTCGCAGATACCTCCTCCTACTGCCCCCTTGACCATGACCCCACCCCCCACCACCAATTTAATATTTAAAAATGCTGCCTGACCTGCTGCGCTTTTCCAGCAACACATTTTCATCTCTGTCCACCTTCTTCCTTCACCAAAGATTCCCCACCGCTATGGTTAACAAGGTCCTCTGTGATGTCCGACCCATCTCCCGCACTTCAGCCCCAACCCCCCCAACTCTTTCCTCGCACACACCAATGGGGTTTTCCTGGTCCTCCTTTGCCACCCCACCAACATCTATATCCAAAGCTGTCATTTCATTATCTCCAATGGCATGCCACCAGACACGTAATCCCCTCTCCTTCCTAGTCAGCCTTTCAAGAGACCATTCCCTTGGAGTATCTTAGTCCACTCTTCTTAAACTCTCAACACTTCTGCACACCTCCACAGAACCTTCCCATGTAATCGCAGAAGGTGTAACACCTGCCTGTTTACTTCCTCCCTCCTCACTATCCAAGGGCATAGACACAACTTGTAGGTGAAGCAACAATTTACCTACAGTTCACTCACTGCAATCACTACTCAGAATGTAGTCTGCTCTACACTGGGGAGATGAAATGCAGACTGGGTGACCACTTTGCAGAACACTCATATTCTATCCACAAAATTGAGCTTGAGGTTCCTGTTGTCCACCACTTCAACAAAACCACCATGTTCCCTGGCCAACATCTCTGTCTCAGACTTTATGCAGTGCTCCAGCAAACCTCAGCACAAGCTGGAAGAAGAGCAGCTCATTGTTCATTTGGGGACCCTGCAGCCTTCAGGACTCAATATCAAGTTCAATAATTTTAGGGTTCGAACACCGTTCCCCAATTTCCTTATCCCAAACCCCACACACCAGAACTTGTCATCACATGGACTGCTATCACAAACAACCCATTGTCAGCCACTAATGATCCCTATTAGCAGTTATTGATTCTCCCAGGATGACCTTTACCCATACCTTTGTCTACGCAACTCTTTCTCTCTCTCTCTCTCCCCCACTCCCGGGTTCCATTTCTCCCTATTGTTTACTCCTGCCATTTCCGTTCTCACCCAACCCAATCTTCAGAATACAAACCAATCTTTTTCTAGCTACAATCAGTCTGAAGAAAGGTCACAGGACCCAAAACATTAACTTTGCATTCCCTCCTCAGATGAGCAGCAATTTATGTTTTTGTTTCAGTTTATCTATCCACAGATGCTTTCTGACTCGGGTTTTTATTCAGGAGCAGATATTATGTCATATTACTGAATGCACAATCGAATTTTTTCTTATCCAACAACTCATTACACGCATTTTTAATTATAGATATGCATTGCAAAACCTTCACTTATTGCCAAGACAGAGATAGCAATATATTGTGTGTAAAAATTAACATTTAACTGCTACACACCATATAAGAGTTATCAAAGTCACCTGCACTCAATGCATCCTATATATGCACCTATACACAATGAATTGCAAGTCAGGAATTTCACATTTAAAATTTGCTTTTAAAAACACATCTTCATTAATACAGGAACTATCAATACAATAATAAGGAACAAATGTTAATTTCTGTGTATATAGTAACCTATAGCAATTGTTACAATTATCATAAATTGCGCAAGTTATCTGGATATATATTTTCTGTAAAAACCGGTCAAAAAATACTTTTCCTTCCAATGTTTTCCTTATTTCACCTACTGGCGCTAACTCTTGTCGATGCTACAGTCACATAAAGTAGTCTAACTGGGTGCAAGGAACTGAATCTACAACCCTCTAGTCTCAACATCTTAAAAGGCAGTAACTCTGCCACAATAAAATATGATGCTTAAAAATGCAGACAATTCATAATCTTAGATGAAGACAGTAAATCGTTATGTATTTGACAAAGCTGACATAGTCAGTAAATAAAGTATAAATGATTGAAATTGCTGGAAAAGCTCAGCACATCTGACAGCATCTGTGGTGAGAAATCAGAGTAAATGTGTCAGGTCGAGTGACCCTTTCTCAGAACTAAGGTCTGTGCCACACAAGTACCGAAGAAATGAGGCCCCACAGTGATAACTGTTCCACTTTATCAAAGAGCCAACCCCATCTCAGAACTTGCTTCTGCAGTGGACATTAAATTTGTTGCTTAAAAGATTCTTGCATATAATACAGGAGAGAAAGAGGAATTTACTTTATTAAAATCTAGTGTAATAAATAAAAACAGCACATTAAATTTAAAAATGGACCACATTCACCTAGAAATTCCAATCAGGGTCAGACAGTTGGAAAATTTACTTCTGATCCTAATCAGATTAAAAATTTCCCACTTATTTTTAGATGTCTTCTACACTGGTCATTCCTGCACAGGGACCACTTGCTACATTTCTAGCAGTGAATGTGATCTTTTAAAAACCACACACACATTTGTAGCAGTCAGTAAAGCCAGGTTCTAAACTTTAAATGCCCAACATCACAGCCAGTCACTTTGACAAATTTTTCAAAATGATATGCATATAACCTGTGTGAGGGGTTAAGGTGGCAGTTGGTTGGAAGTGGCTTACTGTAGTCCCCGAATGAGGGGGATGTCTGGGTTAGGTGAGTATCCTGCAGGTGGTGAGGTGCGCTATCCTACCATCTAAGTGAGGGGAGTACTGTAGCCAGTAAAGTGACTCAGTCAGTAGTGTACCAGCTGAGAAGGTTGCCAGAGTACCAGATATGTGAATGTGTTCTCAGGGTAGGTCGAGATACTGTTAAGAGGGAGGTTGTCAGCAATTACTTACAAAGTAAGTTTAAAAGTTACCTCAGACTGAAGACTAGATTTTTCATCCTCTGACTTTTTTTGAGTAAATATGAAGTTTATGTTAGTTGCAATGCACCTGAATCTTTGATTTTAATGGACACTTTCAGATGGAATTTCCCAGACAATACCTGTGCAGGGGATTCTTCATAGTCTCAATGCACAACTCCGGTCCATACTGTTCCAATAATTTGCAAACTATTGGAGTACTTGGACCTTAAAGTTTGTCTAGTAAGTAGCAAAGCCATAGATCCCCAGTTGACATGGAATTAGCTGAACACAGGCAGGGTTTCTGCAAAACCAACACTTTTTCCTCAGTTCTCTGCAAGTCATTTGAATCATAATTTTGGAAATGTGTATAAGTGATACCTTTACATTCAACTGTCACACCCTTAAAACCCAGATAGCCTGCTGACATTCACTAACATACCTCACGTATGAAGAACAATTGCTTGCTCAAACATTAGACAGAAACCAGTGCCCAATCATGCAGCCATGGTCTGTAGGTGAGAAAAAAAAACCTCTATGGATGAATATGCATCCTGGAATTATTAACACCAAATTCAACTGTAAGTGCAGAGAATGTCTTTATAAATAGGTCCACTGACTGACTCTATTAAAGTAGTTATATTTTTACTCAATCTCCACCTACTTTTCTCTCAATTATTCTGAATGGGTTTTTTTTGGTTCTTCATGATTAAACCAACTCTAATGAAAGGTTGCACTGAAACATCTTTAAAACTCATCTTTATTTCTCAGGTTGCCTAACTTGCTGTACATTTTCAGTATTTTCTGTTTCTATTATATTCAGACAGGTCTGGTGAATTGACAAACTGTTTTGTCGCGAGTGAAAATTACAGACATTCACCGATATTTGAAAAAATTTAGAAGTCATGCAAGAAGCAATTTCCAGATACCACAGGAAATCCTTTTTTTGCATTAGTTTATTTATATTCCAATAGAAATTCTCTTAGTTGTCAACAAGATGCAATACCCTTTTTCTAAAATTTAGACTAGCAGACTCAGCACTTCAGCTGTCAAATTTCTCACTAATATTAAATAAAACACAATCAAAATGATTTATTTTAATTCATGTTGCATCTGCTGCTTCTAGAACTTGTTTGTTATGGTACTGTAGTAAACAGCATGTTATTTGTTATTGAAGCAATAGGGCTCCATCAACCAGAATTTCTTATATATCCCTGAGTGCAAATCTTCACTGAAGCCATTCAGGGTCCAAAGAATTCTAACCACTGTCAGGTCATCTTGGCACAGCCAGCCAAGCTTTCCAGTAGTGGTATTAGTAGCCCTGCATACTTCTGTACCTACATCCCATGGTCTTTTACCCTATACCAGATTGATCCAGTGCAAACGCTAAGTATTTGTAACTTAAGGATCTTCAGATCCAAGTTGAGGAGCTGGAATGTGAGCTGCAAAAATTCCATATCGGGGAAGGAAATGTTACTTTGCTCCATGGGATGATCACACCCCACAGACTAGTAATTTCAAAAATGATCTGTGAACAGGGACAGGAGCATGAGACTGAAGAGGAGTTTTGAGTGGTTTAAAAACTGAGAAATGTCAGACACTTCAACTGTCAAACCATTTTGAGGTGCTTTAAAGCTGTATGAGCCAGAGTGGGGACTACAGGGATGGTGAATAAAGTAACCATGGCACCTTGGTAGAGGAAACGATTCAAGCAGGGAAAGGAAATAGAAATGTAGTTGTGGTAGGGTACAGTGGTGAGCCATATGGGTCAGTGTTGGGGCCACAACTATTTTAAAAATATATTAATAACAATGAGGAAAGTGAACGCAATAGAGTCAGGTTTCTGGATGAAACAAAAGTAGTTAGCAAGGCAAGTGCTGAGGATGACAAAGTCTGTAGAGGGTTAGCGAGTGAACAAAATCTTGGTAGATGGAATATAATGTGGGAAAATGTGAAGTTGGCTGGAAGAATAGAGAAGAATGCACAATTGAAAATGTGGAGCTTATTCAAGGAATAGCTACTGCATGTCCTTGGTAAGTAAATACCTGTCAAACAGGGAGGAGGTAGTCGAGTGAGGAGCCATGGTTTACTAAAGTAGTTGAATCTCTTGTCAAGAGGAAGAAGGCAGCTTATGTTAAAATGAGACATGAAGGCTCAGTTAAGGTGCTTGAGAGTTACAAGTTAGCCAGGAAAGACCTAAAGAGAGAGCTAAGAAGAGCCAGGAGAGGACATGAGAAGTCATTGGCAGATAGAATCAAGGAAAACCCTAAAGCTTTCAATAGGTATATCAGGAATAAAAGAATGACTACAGAAAGATTCGGGCCAATCAAGGCTAGTTGTGGGAAGTTGTGCATGGAGTCCAAGGAGATAGGGGAAGCACTAAATGAATATTTTTCCTCAGTATTCACACTAGAAAAAGACAATAGTGTTGAGGAGAATACTGAGATACAGGCTACCAGACTAGATGGGATTGACGTTCGTAAGGAGGAGGTGATAGCAATTCTGGAGTGTGAAAATAGGTAAGTCCCCTGGGCCAGATGGGATTTATCCCAGGATTCTCTGGGAAGCCAGGGAGGAGATCGCTGAGTCTTTGGCTTTGATCTTTATGTGGTCATTGTTTACAGGAATAGTGCCAGAAGACTGAAGGATAGCAAATGATTAGAGAAAATCCTGGAAATTATACACCAGTGAGCCTTACTTCTGTTGTGGGTAAAGTGTTGGAGAAGGTTATAAGAGGTAGGATCTTTAATCATCTAGAAAGAAATAAGTTTATTAGGGATAGTTAACATGGTTTTGTGAAGGATAGGTCATGCCTCACAATCCTTATTGAGTTTTTTGAGATGGTGACCAAATAGGTGGATGAGGGTAAAGTGGTTGATATGGTATATATGGATTTCTGTAAGGCATTTGATAAGGTTCTGCACTGTAGACTATTGCACAAAATACGGAAGCATGGGATTGAGGGTGATTTAGCAGTTTAGATCAGAAATTGGCTAGCCGAAAGAAGACAGAAGGTGGTAATTGATGGGAAATGTTCACCCTGGAGTTCAGTTACTAGTGATGGACCGTAAGGATCTGTTTTGAGTCCACTGCTGTTTGTCATTTTTATAAATGATCTAGATGAGAACTTAGAAGGATGTGTTAGTAAATTTGCGGACAACACTAAGGTCGGTGGAGTTGTGGATAGTGCTGAAGGATGTTGCAGGTTAAAGAGGGACAGAGATAAGCTGCACAGCTGGGCCGAGAGGTGGCAAATGGAGTTTAATGCAGAAAAGTGTGAGGTGATTTAGTTTGGAAGGAGTAACAGGAGTACAGAGTACTGGGCTAATGTTAAGATTCTTGGTAGTGTAGAAGAGCAGAGAGACCTCGGTGTCCATGTATATAGATCTCTGAAAGTTGCCGCCCAGGTTGATAAAGGTTGTTAAGAAGGCATACAGCGTGTTAACTTTTATTGGGAGACAGATTGAGTTTTGGAGCCACGAGGTCATGCTGCAGCTGGACAAAACTCTGGTGCAGCGGCACTTGCAGTACTGCGTACAGTTCTGGACGCTGCATTATAGGAAGAATGTGGAAGTTTTGGAAAGGGTTCAGAGGAGATTTACTCGGATGTTGCCTGGTATGGAGGGAAGGTCTTATGAGGAAAGGCTGAGGGACTTAAGGCTGTTTGCATTAGAGAGAAGGAGATTGAGACGTGACTTAATTGAGACATAAGATAATCAGAGGGTTAGACAGGGTGGACAGTGAGAGCCTTTTTCCTCAGATGGTGATGGCTAGGACAAGGGGATATAGCTATAAATTGAGGGGTAATAGATATAGGACAGATATCAAAGGTAATTTCTTTACTCAGAGTAGCAGGGATGCAGAATGCACTGTCTGCAACAGAAATAGACTCGCTAGGTTTAAAGGGCATTTACACAGTCATAGGATAAACATATGGATGAAAATGGAATAGTGTAGGACATATCGGCTTCAAATTGGTTCCACAGGTTGGCGCAACATTGAGGGTCGAGGGGCCTGTACTGCGCTGTAATGTTTTATGTTCTATAATAGCAAAAACCAGAGGGTGCCTCCCTGTGGCCCAATGTTCATTGAAAAGACAAATATTTAATGAAATTAAATTAACTAAACACTGTGCATCTTCTAATGGATATTTTCCATGTTTTAAAATTCACATTAGAAGCACCATTAGAAGGTTAGAAGTAAACAATGAACAAATATCAGCTGACGAAGTTGTGGAAAAATACTGCGACTTTTAAAAAAAATAAATTAATTGCTAAACTTGATTTCTATATTGAACAAATTTATAATGCAGATGAAACTGGTTTATGTTGATGATATCCTCCAAATTCTACCTAGCTAGCACAAGTGAATTTGGTTCTTTAGGTTTTAAACAGAATAAATATAAATTTACAGTTTAATGATCGTTGCTGTAGGTTTGCCTCAAGCTTTTGTTGGTTAAAATATGAGAGCATTTGAAGGTGTTGTGCTGTTAGCTGCGTGCAGAGTAATGCATGGTTGAACAAGGACATTTTTCAAGAATAGTTTCATGTTTTGCATCCAAAATGAAAGAAATGTTAAAAAATTAGAAAAACCTCTAAATAGCAAAGTTTTTCAACAGCTGGGCAATTGTTAATCTTGCCCATATGAATGGTCACATCTTTCCAATTTCGACCTGCCAAATTACAGATCTTGTGAAAATCATATCTCAGTCATGGAGACACTAACCAGAACTTGCAAACTCTTTATGCCATAGAAGATTAATGTTTCAAAACATGGCATGTACCTGCAATTCAATAAAAAGTGAAATATTAAGAAGAACATTTTAAAAACCATTGAACAATGTTTTGTTTGCGCAAAGTTCTTCTGATGAAGCTGGTTTGAAGTTTTGTACTAAGGCCCAATCTCCTACTCAATCTCCAAGGAGTACCAGCAGAAAGAGCACTGATATTTTCCATAATTCCTGAGTGTGTTATATTATTTTGTACAGTGTTAATGTACTGTAATTCTTCAATAAGATCAGAAAGTCATATAGTCATACAGCATGGATACTGACCCTTCGATCCAACTAATCAATGCCAACCATGTTCCCAAATTAAACTAGTCCCACTGCCTACATTTGGCCCAAATCCCTCCAAACCCTTCCTATTCATGTACTTATCCAAATGTCTTTTCAAGATTGTAACTGTACCTGTATCCACCACTTCCTCTGCCAGTTCATTCCATACACGAACCACACTGTGTAAAAAACATTGGCTCACCTTTTAAAATCTTCCTCCTCTCACCTTAAAAATATACTCCATCATTTTGAACTTGTCCATCCTCAGAAAAAGATTATTGCTATTCGCTTATCTATGCCCCTCATGATTTTATAAACCATTATGAGGTCACCTCTCAAACTCCTATGCTGCAATGAAGAAGTTCCCGCCTATACAGCCTCACTTTATAACACAAATCTTCCATTCCTGGCAACATTCTGGTAAATCTTTTTTGAACCCTCTCCAATTTAATAATATCTTTCCCTTACTGTTATAGAGTGACTAGAACTGTACACAGCACTCCAGGAGAGGCCTCACCAATTTCCTGTACAACTCCAATATGACACCCAACACCTATACTCAAAAGGTCTGAGCAGTGAAGGCAAGCATGCTAAACACCTTCTTAACCACTGTGTCTACATGTGATGCAAATTCCAAATGTACTTGAACCCCTAGGTCTCTCTATTCTATACCACTACCCAAAGCCCTAACATTAATTGTGTAAGTCCTGCCCCTGTTTATTTTACTAAAATGTTTTACCTCACATTTATCCAAATTAAATTCCATCTGCCACGCCTCAGCCCACTGACCCAATTGGTCAAGATCTCTTTGTAATCCAACACAACCTTCTTTACTGTCCACAGTACCAACATTTTTGGTGTCATCTGCAAATTTACTAACCATGTCTCCTACTCTCTAATTCAAATCATTTATATAAATGACAAACAAAAGCAAACCCAGCACCACTACCTGTGGAACACCACTGGTGACAGGCCTCCAGTTTGAAAAACAGCCATCCACCAATAACCTCTGTCTCCTACAATCAAGCCAATTTTTAGATTAGATTAGATTACAGTATGGAAACAGGCCCTTCGGCCCAACAAGTCCACACCGACCCGCCGAAGTGAAACCCACACATACCCCTACATTTACCCCTTACCTAACACGACAGGCAATTTAGCATGGCCAATTCACCTGACCCTGCACATCTTTGGATGGTGGGAGGAAACCGGAGCACCCGGAGGAAACCCACGCAGACACGGGTAGAACGTGCAAACTCCACACAGTCAGTCGCCGGAGGTGGGAATTGAACCCGGGTCTCTGGCGCTGTGAGGCAGCAGTGCTAACCACTGTGCCACCGTGCCGCCCACAATTTTGTATTCAATTAGCAAATTTGCCCTGAATCCCATGTGATCTAATATTTATTCATTAATCTACCATGCGTAACCCTGTCAAAGGCATTACTAAAATCCATGTAAATAACACCTACTGCTCTGCCCTCATCAATCTTCTTGGTTACCTCCTCAAAAAACTCAATCAAGTTTGGGAGACAAGGTTTCCCTTGCAAATGCGAATGACTATCCTTATTCAGTCCTTGCCTCTCCAAATGCATGTTAAGCTATCTTTCAGAATCACCTCCAAGAAAGTACACACCACATGGTAGGTTCACAGATCTATAGTTCCCAGGTTTCTTTCTTAAATAAAGGCACAACATTAGCCTCCCTCCAGTACTCTGGCACCTCACCCATATTCATAGATTAAACAAATATTAGCAATTTTTGAGAAAATTTGTATCTCAGGTTGATGATCAGTATGTAAGTTAGCTTGCTGAGCTTGAAGGTTTGTTTTCAGACATTCTGTCACCATACTAGGTATCAATGAGAGTCTCTGATGAAGTGCTGATGGCATGTCCGCCTTTCTATCAATAGGTCTTGATATTTCCCTGAGTTTTCTAGCCTCCATTTCTTTCTCCACAGTAAAACCTGATGCAAAACATTAATTTAGTATATCTCCCATCTGCTGAGATTCAACACACACACACAACCTCATTGATCTTTAAGTGGTTCTATTTCCTCCCTAGCTGCTTTTTTGCTATTAATGTACTTGTAGAACCTCTTTGGATTATCCTCAAATTTATCGGCCAAGGCTATCACATTTCCTTTTTATACCCTCATGATTTTTTTTTAAGAATGCCCCTATACTCTTTTTATTCTTCAAGAGATTTGCTTGATCCCAGTTGTCTATATCTAATGTATTCCTCTTTCTTATTCTTGACCAGAACCTCAATATCTTTTTTCATCCATTGTTCTCTACTCTTACCAGTTTTACCTTTAATTCAATCTCACTTTTGAAAGCCTCCCATTTGGCAAACTGCATGGTATTCTATCTATAAAAGTAACTCTTTCTTCACTGCCATTTTTGATTAACTGACTACATTTTCTGGAACATATAGTTTTCTTACATACAGATGAATGATTAGGATCTAAAATGCAACATCTTAGTGCATTATGGGGCCAAATTGATTAAACCTTTCAAAAGGAAATCGCATAAGCAACTCAGAGTCATAGAGATGTACAGCATGGAAACAGACCCTTTGGTCAAACCCGTCCATGCTGACCAGATATCCCAACCCAATCTAGTCCCACCTGCCAGCACTCGGCCCATATCCCTCCAAACCCTTCCTATTCATATGCCCATTCAAATGCCTCTTAAATGTTGCAATTGTACCATCCTCCACCACATCCTCTGGCAGCTCATTCCATACACGTACTACCCTCTGCGTGAATGCTATCCCTTATCAAAAATGCCACTCTCCCTCCTCTCGTGCCTCCCTTTCTATCATTCCTGTAACATTTGTATCCTGGAACATTAAGCTGCCAGTCCTGCCCATCCCTGAGCCATGTTTCTGTAATTGCTAAGATATCCCAGTCCCATGTTCCTAACCATGCCCTGAGTTCATCTGCCTTCCCTGTTAGGCCCCTTGCACTGAAATAAATGCAGTTTAATTTGTTAGTCTTACCTTGTCCCTGCCTGCCCAGACTGTTTGACTCACTTCTGTTCTCAACTGTACCAGTTTCAGATTGATCTCATTCCTCACTATCTCCCTGGGTCCCAACCCCCACCTTATTAGTTTAAGTCCCCCCAAGCAGTTCTAGCAAATTTCCCTGCCCGTATGTTAGTCCCCTTCCAATTTAGGTGCAATCCGTCCTTCTTGTACACGTCACTTCTACACTGAAAGAGATTCCAATGATCCAAAAATGTGAATCCTTCTCCCATACACCAGCTCCTCAGCCATGCATTCATCTGCTCTATCCACCTATTCCTGCCCTCACTAGCTTGTAGCACTGGGAGTAATCCAGATATTACTACCCTTGAGGGCCTCCTTTTTAAATTTCTGCCTAACTCTCTGATCTCCCTTCAGAATCTCAACCTATTCTCTAACAATGTCGGTTGGTTCCAATATGGACAATGACCTCTTGCTGGCCCCGCTCCCCTGTAAGAACATTCTGCAACCTCTCTGAGACATTCTTGATCCTGGCACCAGGGTAACAACACACCATTCTACTTTGTCTCTGCTGGCCACAGAAACGTCTGTCTGTTCCTCGGACTACAGAATCCTCTAACGCAATTGATCGCTTGGAAGCCGATGTACCCCTCGTTGCATTAGAGCCAGTCTCAATACCAGAAACTTAGCTGTTCGTGTTACGTTCCCCCGAGAATCCATCACCCACCACATTTCCAAAACAGCATACCTGATTGAAATGGGTATATCCGCAAAAGACTCCTGCCCTAGGCGCCTACCTCTCTTACCCATCCTGGAGTTAACCCATCAATGTGACTGTATCGGAGACTTTCTCCCCTTCCTATAACTGCCATCCATCACATACTGTTGCTGTTGCAAATTCCCCATCGCTTCTAAGTGTCTCTCCAACCGATCCATTCGATCTGATAAGATTTGCATCCAACAGCATTTATGGCAGATATAATCCACAGTAACCCTTAAACTCTCTTTAAACTCACACATCTGACAAAAAGTGCATATGACTGATGAGAAACAATTTATAATATTAAAGAGAAAGGACAAGGGAATTGGACTGGGTGAGTTTTCTAGCGCAGACTTAGTAAGTGAAATAGATTCCTTGATGCTGTAACCACTTCATGTTTCTATGAGAACATATATATTATTGCAAAAAAGCAACCAGTTTTTTTTAAATAAAGGAAGCAATTTTAATTTCTGGCTTGAATTCAGATGAATTAAAAAGACAGAAATATTGATCGAGTGCTGCAACATCGAGTCACTATCCTTCAGCAACTCTCATAATATATTTCATTTTGACACCCAGGAATGTACTGAAAACAGCTTTATATAAATGGCCAAAAGCACAAAATATTAAGATTTTACTTCAGTTTTCTTTTCCTCCTCTAATGCTTTTCCCTGAATATATGCACATACGAACATACAAAAGTAGGAGTAGGCCATTGACCTCCCCTGACTCCACAATCCAGCAAGTACTTCGGAAGACAATAATAGAAATTGCTGGAAAAGCTCAGCAGGTCTGGCAGCATCTGTCGAGAGAAATCAGAGTTAACGTTTTGAGTCAAGTGACCCTTCCTCAGAACAGAAGGGTCACTCGACCCAAAATGTTAACTCTGATTTCTCTCCACAGATGTTGCCAGACCTGCTGAGCTTTTCCAGCAATTTCTATTTTTGTCTGTTTTACATCATCGGCAGTTCTTTCAGTTTTTACTAAATACTTAGGAAGAGATGTAGAATATGGACTCTTATTGCAAAGGAATGAAGGGTAGAATGAGGGCACTGAAAAGATCACATCTGAAGTATTTTGTAGTTATACCTGCATTACAAGCAGTTCAGAAAAACGCAATCATTCTGTGGGAGCCGGACACAGCAGATGGTAAAAGGATTTTTTTTCCTCTCATCTCTGAATCTAGAACTAAATGAATTTGATTCAAGATTAGAAGTCAACCATTTATGACAGATGAGAAGTAATTCTTCTCTCAGGGGATTCTTAATCTTTGAAGCTCTCTTCCACACAGCAGTGAGATGTTTATGTTCAAGGCACAGTTAGACAGATTCTTGACGGACAAGGGATCAAGCGCTATGAAAGACAGACAAACAGATGAAGTAAGGCAACAGTAAGCTTCTCAGCCCCTCGAGCATAGATCCCATTCAATAAAATCATGGCAGATTGGATCATTCCACATTCCTGCCAATGCAAAATAATCTTACATCCACTTGCTCAGTAAGAACTTAACTACCTTTGCCTTAAAAATATTCAAGGACTCTATTTCCACAATATTTTGAAATCCAAAAACTCAACCCTCAAAAAAAATTTCATCTGTCTTAAATGGGTAACCCCTTATTTTTAAAACAGTAATTCATAGATCTAACTGCCCTTACAAGGAGAAACATCCTTTTCACATGCATCGTCAAGACCCTTCATGATCTTGAATGTTTCAACCAATTGTGTCTTACTCTAACTTCTGCAGATTCAAGCCTAGCCTATCCAATATTTCCTCATAAGACAACTTGTCCACTCCAGGTATGAGTCCTTTGAACTGCTTCCAGTGTTTTACCTCCTTCCTTAAATAAGGAAACCAGTACTGTACAAAGAGCTCCAAATGCAGTCTCACCAATGCTCCACATAAAAGAAGCACAACCTACCAGTGTTTGTGTTCAATTCCCCTCACAATAAACACTAACATTTTCTTATTATCCTATTTAGTTACTGTACCGGCTCACTAACATTTTGCAACTCCTGCACTTGGACACTTAGATTCCTCTGAATCTCACAGTCCTGCAATTTCTCAAAAATTAGATAATATGTTTTTTGCCAAAATCAACAATTTTATTTTACCCCACATTATACTGTTTGCCAGATCCCTGCCCCATTCATTAGCGTCTACAACTTTTAGTAGCCTCCTTATAAGCACTTCACAACTTACATTAATAAATATTTTTTGCTTCACCAACAAATTTACCAGCCATACCTTCAATCCCTTCATCCAAGCCATTTCTATAAATTGAAAAAAGTGGACACCCCTGCAGTTTCAAACTGACACAAATAAACTAATAAAACGTGTACACAAACTAATAAAACATGTTAACTATAGGTTAATTTTAAACGTGAATTCCCCCCACCCTTGCGAAGCTGACATTCCCTGGATTGTCAAGAATTAACCAGCAACGTTAACCCTTTTGGCCTTTCGCTGTGTTTACTCTTGGTGATGGGGGTTTTAAAGGTGAGAGATCACCCGCCTCCTGGTCACGGCTGTTGCAGACAAACAGAGAGAACTAAGACAATACCTTGGTCACAATTGCCTCTCTCGCTTTTCGTTTAAATTCTCTTCTTTCCTCGATGGCTTTTGCACTTTCAAACCTGCCTCCGTATTCCGCCATGTTGCCGTTACCTTCGTAACATGAACCTTTACGACAGCTCAAAACGACCGTCGTGAAGATGAGCCAATGTCCCGGACACAGCGCGCGCACTCTGGTGGATGAAGCGTTTTGTTCTTCTATTGATCTGTTTATACGAGAGTTGGATATAAACCTTTAATTTATTGTATTAAAACATATGCAAGAGCAAATGAAAAGTTAAACCTCGCCTAATATACGAAGCCAATAAATTTAAATAATTCATGATTAATGAAGCAGCTTTTTGGGATTTTCAAACTTACAGTTTAGTGTCAACTGGAAATATGTCGGAGTAGTTGAGGAATACTTGATGTTAATCCATTTTGAGTACATACTTAATTATTGAATTATTACGTTATTTCATACTAGTAAGATAATATATTTTATGTTTTGGTTGTTTGTAGAATAGATTAGTAGTTAGCTGAGCTTTTTTCCTCTTTTGTTGTGTTTTTATTTATTTTATATATATTTAATTGTATATTAGTGTTTATATTTGTTTGTATTACTTAGTAATTTTGTTTAAAAAATCTCTTTTTTTCTTTCAATAAAAATACCTATTTTTAAAAAAAGCAAAACTTTAAAACGGCCAGATAAGTCGTTTCTGAAGCACGGATGGGAATTGCACGTTAGGACCCTGCGGTACCCCTGACAACTAAACTCCGCAGGAAACAACAAAAGAAAACAAAAAAACTACGGGTCTGGAAATCTGAAGCAAAAAAAAACAAATTGTTGGATAAACTCCGGTAGCATCGGTAGAGAGATGGAGAGAGAAGAGCCTTTTTTCTGTGCTGTAGATATAAGACCTGCTGGAGGCAGTTGTCTTGCCATGGTTGGAGTGAAGATTGAGAGCACCCTCTTTGAAGGTAGTGTGCAGAGATAGTCTTACAGAGATTTTCAGGCACACCTACAAACACCAGACCACAATTAAGAATGGAAAAGTTAATTGGTAACTGCTACTTCTGTATCAAGTTGTGACTGGAATTTTGCAACTATTATGATCCTCCCCAAGTTGCCAGTAGTTAATTCACAAAAGACATGAGGAAATTTGCCATCCTCAGAAGGGCCTATAATAGTCATAGAAATGTACAACATGGAAACAGACCCTTTGATCCAACCTGTCCATGCCGACGAGATATCCCAACACCATCTAGTCCCACCTGCCAGCACCCAGCCCGTATCCCTCCAAACCCATATATTGTGTCTTTTACAATTTTGCATACCTGAATCAAATATCCCCACTCCCCTCAGTCTTCTCTGCTCCAAGGAAAACAAACCATGTTTATCCAGTCTGTCCTTGTAAGGAAGGCTTTTCATCCCTGGCAACATCCCAGTATCTGTCCCCTACACCCTCTCCAATACAATCACATCCCTCATATAATGTGGATTCCAAACTGCACACAATACTCTAGCCATGACCTAATGTTGTATATAGTTTGAGCATAAGTTCCCTGCTCTTAAATCCCATGCCTCAGGTAAAAGGCATTATCCCATCTGACTTTTCAACCACCTTATCTGTCCCACTATCTTAAGGGACAGACCAAGCTCCCCTGATATTCGATACTTCCCAGGGTTCTACCATTCATCATGTCCAAGTGCATCACCTCAAACTTATGCAGGTTGAATTTTATTTGCCACTGATAACCACTGCAACGATTTTATCATGTGAACCTAATGAACCCACCGACATTCAAATCAAAATCAATTATTTATACCACAGACAGTAAGGCCCACAACACTGACCCCTGCAGAATGCCACTGGACACAGATTTCCAGTAACAAACATTCCCCTCAACAATCACCCTCTGCTTCCTAACCCTAAACCAATCCTGGATCCAACTTGCCAAATTGCTTTGGATGCTAGGTGCTCTTACCTTCACAATCAGTCTCTCAATTGGGACTTTATTGAAAGCCTTGCTAAATTCCAAATAGAGTACATTAAAATCATAGTCTCCATCTACACACCTGGTCACCTTTGAAAAATTCAAATCTTATTGGTCAGAAAACCATGCTGACTGTTCTTGATTAATCTCCAACCCCCCTTAAATGCAGATTAATTCTGTTCCTCCAAATTGCTTCCATAAATTTCCTCAGCACTGAAGTTAGACTGACTGGCTGGCCTGTAGTTTTCTGGTTTTTCTCTTGCTCCCTTCTTGAATAATGGTACCTATCACATTGGCCGTCTTCCAGTTCTCTAGCACCTCTCCTGTGGCAAAAGAGGAATTGAACATTATCAGCATCCCTGCAATTTGTGACTTCTTCCCTATTTACAGAAGTCTCAATTGTATCATGTTTTTCCAAAACTTGTTCTAATATTTCAAGTTGCTTATGAAGGAAGTACTTATGAAGGAAAATACTAAGCCTGGAGTTTGGGCTGAGTAGTAGCACAATGCTGTAAATGACAGACTCCAACTTCAGAATTTTGACCTAAATCTATACTTGTACCAAATCTTGAAGTTGGAGCCAAATTCAGAGGGATATAATGATGACTAGCACAGTCAGTTCACTGTACAAGTACATGCTGATTTAAAGCCTTTAGTTTCACTCCTTCAAACACAATTAACTTAATCACAGTTATATAATAAAATGTCCAATATTATACTATAATGCAATGACATGCCACTATATTAAGTACCCAGTTGACAACTGATTAGTACCAATGAGCTCCTGTATACCCCATTTCCAATTTAAAATGATATCACAGTGAAAGAATATTACAGATATGCATACTTTCTGTGAATTGTTCTTAATTGATGCTGGGAAGCCTAGGTTTAGGCTCTTTCACACAAGAGGACAAGAGATATGAGTCTTGAACAAAACTTTTCCAGTCTAATTTTCTCTGTTGGACAACCTGAAATTATGGTATGGAATGAAGACAAATATCTAGACATCAAAATGTTTCACCTTTTATTTACGAAGCTTTTTAAAATACATGATGCTATTATTTTCCATGTGCAAACAAGTTTACAAATAAAATTTAAATGTGGGATTACAAGTACATAATAGCTTTTTCGTACATTTTAGTATTTTTCAATTATCACACACCAATTCCCTTGATCATAATAACTCTTTATGATTCTCATATTAGGTATACTATGACATAGGTTTTCTAATTCACCAGCAGAAAAAACATGATAGTAACGATGGAAAACTGTAATGTCTTTGGTCCCACGAGGGGGCAATGATGAGACACTATCCATTTTAACTCCAGCTTTCAAATGCCAAGGAACAAGTAGATCTTGTGACTCAAAAGAGGTTCTATTTGTGTGAACAGGCAGCTTTGCACTGTCTTTTTCATTCATTTGGTCTTTACTATTATCTTCCAACTGATTGAAATGAGCTAAATCGACTTGATTCACATCTTGATCTTCATTCACTATTGGCATTGTCGTGTACTTTTCTTGTGTTTTGGTTGTTCTTTTTCTTTCTGTGAGGTATTTAGATTTTATATTGTCACGTTCCTGTTCCATAGCCCAAACATAAATAAGTCCCTTGCCTCCTGGTCGTAGAAGTCTTACAATCTCTTTGCTGGCTGTCAGCCGCCTAGCCTACAATAAAAAAAAACATGAACAAGATCTAACACAAAACACAGCAAGACATTATACATTCTGCAGTCACAAATTCATAATAAAAAAAGACAAATGTTTAAATAAAATAAGCATAGGGTGTAGGTTTGCTCGCTGAGCTGTAGGTTTGATATCCCAACATTTCATTACCTGGCTCGGTAACATCATTAGTGGTGACCTCCAAGTGAAGCGAAGCTGTTGTCTCCTGCTTTCTATTTGTGTGTTTATCCTGGATGGGGTTCCTGGGGTTTGTGGTGATGTCATTTCCTGTTCGTTTTCTGAGGGTTTGATAGATGATATCTAGATCTATGTGTTTGTTTATGGTGTTGTGGTTGGAGTGCCTGGCCTCTAGGAATTCTCTGGCATGTCTTTGCTTAGCCTGTCCCAGTCAAAATGGTGGCTTTTTTCCTCTGTGTGTAGGGCTACGACGGAGAGGGGGTCGTGTCTTTTTGTGGCTAACTTCCTTCCTGTTTGTCCTATGTAGTGTTTGTGGCAGTCATTGCATGGAATTTTGTAGACATTGGTTTTGTCCATGGGATGTACTGGGTCTTTTAAATTTGTTAGTTTTTGTTTGAGTGTTGGTGGGTTTGTGTGCTACTAGGATTCCGAGGGGTCTTAGTAGCCTGGCTGTCATTTCTGAAACTTTTTTGATGTATGGTAAGGTGGTTAGGGTTTCTGGTTGTGTTTGGTCTGCTTGTCGTGGTTTGTCGACAAGTTTCAGAAATGACAGCCAGGCTACTAAGACCCCTCGGAATCCTAGTAGCACAAAAACCCACCAACACTCTCAAACAAAAACTAACAAACTTAAAAGACCCAGTATAACCCAACGTCATCTACAAAATTCCATGCAAGGACTGCCACAAACAGGAAGGAAGTTAGCCACCAGGATACACGAACACCAGCTAGCCACAAAAAAACACGACCCTCTCTCCCTCGTAGCCCTACACACGGAGAAATAAAACACCATTTCAACTGGGACAACACATCTATCCTGGGACAGGCTAAGCAAAGACATGCCAGAGAATTCCTAGAGGCCTGGCACTCCAACCACAATGCCATAAACAAACATATAGATCTAGATACCATCTATCAACCCCTCAGAAAATGAACAGGAAATGACATCACCACAAACCCCAGGAACCCCATCCAGGACAAACATACAAATAGAAAGCAGGAGACAACAGCTTCACTTCACTTGGAGGTCACCACTGATGATGTTACCTAGCCAGGTAATGAAACGCCTGGATATCAAACCTACAGCTCAGCGCGCAAACCTACACCCTAAACTCAACCTGAGCTACAAACCTTCACAAACTTTGCAAAATAAGCATAATTTCATGAACATCTCCCATTCAAGTTGCATAATATCACTCATCAGAAAAATGTTTGGCAGCTGTTAGTATTGAGAGTTCCAGTCCCACATCTAGGACCTCCTATCCATGGAAGGTACATCCAAAGTAATGAGTCCAAGTATATTGACTATCAGACTGTAATTATTTTCATTTAGCCTGACAACAAACAGATAGAACATGAATTATCCTGCACAAGGCAATGGCAAACCATTAAAGAACTCTGTCCATAAGCATGGATCAATCAATAGAAGTCCACATTTAAGAGTGTGTTGCTGGAAAAGCATAACAGATCAGTCAGCATCAGAGGAGCAGAAGAATCAAAGTTTAGGGCCAGAGCCCTTCATCTGGCCCAAAACATTGATTCTCCTGCTCCTCAGATGCTACCTGACCTGCTGTGCTTTTCCAGCACCACACTCTCGACTCTGATCTCCAGCATCTGCAGTACTCACTTTCTCCCGATAGAAGTCCACAGTCCAAGAGCAGACAGGAATAAGGAATCTTATAAAACATTAATATTTAAAAACATTCCCTTTAAAGTGATATAAATGTCCTGAGTGTGGTAGTGGTGAGATCATGCTAATTGTGTATGGTTATCGTCAGTGAGAGTGTGGTTATCATGGAGGAAAATAGCCCAAGAAAACCTTCAGAAAAATCAAGTGCCAGTTTTCATAAGCGATCTAAGAGGTAGCAGATAACTTTTCTGAGCCCAGAGACCTACAGAGAGAAAGGGAATTAGCAACGAATTCATTGTAAAACAGAGAAGCCACCAAACAGAATGCCAATGAGATCTCATTCACTTCAAAGTTTGTGCGAAGATTTGTAGCTCGGGTGCTCGTTGTTGTGGTTCTGTTCGCCAAGCTGGAAGTTTTTGTTGCAAACGTTTCGTCCCCGGCTAGGCGACATCATCAGTGCTTGGGAGCCTCCTGCGAAGCGCTTCTTTGATGTTTCCTACGGTGTTTATAGTGGTCTGTCCCTGCCGCTTCCGGTTGTCAGTTTCAGCTGTCCGCTGTAGTGGTTGGTATATTGGGTCCAGGTCGATGTGTTTGTTGATGGAGTTTGTGGATGAATGCCATGCCTCTAGGAATTCCCTGGCTGTTCTCTGTCTGGCTTGCCCTATGATAGTACTGTTGTCCCAGTCGAATTCATGTTGCTTGTTGTCTGCGTGTGTGGCTACTAAGGATAGCTGGTCGTGTCGTTTCGTGGCTAGTTGATGTTCATGTATGCAGATTGTTAGCTGTCTTCCTGTTTGTCCTATGTAGTGTTTTGTGCAGTCCTTCCATGGTATTTTGTACACTAGATTCGTTTTGCTCATGTTGGGTATCGGGTCCTTCGTTCTGGTGAGTTGTTGTCTGAGCGTGGCTGTTGGTTTGTGTGCCGTTATGAGTCCTAGGGGTCGCAGTAGTCTGGCTGTCAGTTCTGAGATGCTCCTGATGTATGGTAGTGTGGCTAGTCCTTTTGGTTGTGCTATGTCCTCATTCCGTGGTCTTTTTCTTAGGCATCTGTTGATGAAGTTGCGCGGGTATCCGTTTTTGGCGAACACCTTGTATAGGTGTTCCTCTTCTTCTTTTTGCAGTTCTGGTGTACTGCAGTGTGTTGTGGCCCTTTTGAATAGTGTCCTGATGCAGCTTCGTTTGGGTGTGTTGGGGTGGTTACTTTCATAGTTTAGGACTTGGTCTGTGTGTGTGGCTTTCCTGTATAACCTTGTAGTGAATTCTCCGTTCGGTGTTCTAGACCAAGTCCTAAACTATGAAAGTAACCACCCCAACACACACAAACGAAGCTGCATCAGGACACTATTCAAAAGGGCCACAACACACTGCAGTACACCAGAACTGCAAAAAAGAAGAGGAGGAACACCTATACAAGGTATTCGCCAAAAACGGATACCCGCGCAACTTCATCAACAGATGCCTAAGAGAAAGACCACGGAACGAGGACATAGCACAACCAAAAGGACTAGCCACACTACCATACATCAGGAGCATCTCAGAATTGACAGCCAGACTACTGCGACCCTTAGAACTCATAACGGCACACAAACCAACAGCCACGCTCAGACAACAACTCACCAACATGAGCAAAACGAATGTAGTGAACAAAATACCATGCAAGGACTGCACAAAACACTATATAGGACAAACAGGAAGACAGCTAACAATCCGCATACATGAACATCAACTAGCCACGAAACGACACGACCAGCTATCCTTAGTAGCCACACACGCAGACAACAAGCAACATGAATTCGACTGGGACAACACTACTATCATAGGGCAAGCCAGACAGAGAACAGCCAGGGAATTCCTAGAGGCATGGCATTCATCCACAAACTCCATCAACAAACACATCGACCTGGACCCAATACACCAGCCACTACAGTGGACAGCTGAAACTGACAACCGGAAGCGGCAGGGACAGACCACTATAAACACCGGAGGAAACATCAAAGAAGCACTTCACAGGAGGCTCCCAAGCACTGATGATGTTGCCTAGCCAGGGGCCGAAACGTTTGCAACAAAAACTTCCAGGTCGGCAAACAGAACCACAACATCTCATTCACTGTTCAAAGAACTGAGATTTTGAGAGTGAAAGAGAAATGAGTCACTGGAAGATGCCATTCTGCTAGAAGCTGGTTTGGGGATACTCAGATGATTGAGTGAAACAACCTCTGAAAGACAGTGAATATTTGCCCCAGAGAAGGAGCCTTGCTGAAAGCAAGGAGTCATGTGAAATTGCAGGCTTAAATCTGCCAGAAGCATTGTTTAATGTATAAAGGGGCTCTTGGTGCTATGGTAGTTAATGAAGAAAGTTTTCTGTAGTTTGATACATTACTTGTCTTATGTAATTTTAGTTCACATTGATTTTACATTATTTGTTACAATAAAATCATAAAAAATGAAATCTCGTCATACAAATCTTTCAGTTGTGAGGTACGTATATATTTGAAGAGATTAGTTTTCAAGATAGTGGCATACAAATATCACTTCTGTGCAGAGTTTAAAAAAAAACAAATTTAGCAAGTCCTTTCCAAAACAATGACCAAAACCAGCGTCAAAGAACTGATGACTGCAAAACCACTGGAACATACCTTAAGAAATAACAACAGGAGAAGGCAATTCAGCCCCTCGAGACTGAACTGCTATTGAATGCAATCATAGCTGATCTCATCTTGGCCTCAACTCCACATTCCTGCCAGCTCCCCATAATCATTTAACCTATTACTCATTAAAAATTTGTTGATCACTTCAACAAATTTATTCAGTGTCTTGGCGTCTTTCACTCTGGGGTAGTGAATCACACAGATTCACAATATTTCGAGAGAAGAGAAGCGATTCCTCCTCATCTCAGTTTCATCTGTCATGCCTTAGCCTAATATTATGACCTCTTGTTCTGCATTACCCCAGAAGGGAAACATCTGCTCAATGACAATTTTGTCAGTCCCCTTTAGCATCTTATATATCTCAATTACATTTCCTCTCATCTTGCTAAACTCAAGAGAGTACAGATCAGAACTGCTCAATCTCACCTCACAAAACAATCCTTTCATCCATGACATTAATCTAGTGAACCTTTTCCAAGGCAATCACATCTTCCTCCTACCAAAGGGATCTATGCTGTACTCCAGATGCAGTATCAACAATGCCTTGCAAAATTGCAATTTCCACTTCCCTGAATTTATACCCCATTTCTTTAGTAATAAGGACAAAGTTAAATTTGTTGTCCTTATTACCTGCTGGACCTGCATACTAGCTTGCTGTGACACATACACGAGGTCACTCAGAACCTTCTGCACCAAAGTATTTTAAAGTTTCTTTGCATTTAGATAGTAAGTTGCCTTTTTATTCTTCCAACAAAAATGGATAACCTCTCAATTATCCACATTAAACTCTATCCGCCAAATCTTGGCCCATTCACAACTTATCTGTATTCATTTGTAAGTTTCTTATTCGTTCATTGCAACTTATTTTCTTACCTGCTTTTCATATCATCTGCAAATTTAGCTATAGAATATTCTGTCCCAGAATTCAAATCACTAACATAGCTGGTAAATTGTTGGGGCCCTGAGGGCTGAACCCTGTGCCATTTCACTAGTTTGCCAACCAGACAAAGACACATTTATCCCAACTCACTGCTTTCTGTTGGTTAGTCAATCCGCTAGACTCCTTGAAACGGATGGAACACTGCAAATGCAAACAGAGCTTCCAATCTCAGGAAGCATTGGGGCAGCTGAAGAGTTCCATATGAGGTGAAGTTAAAAAATCACACAACACCAGGTTAGAGTCCAAGAGGTTTATCTGGAAGCACTAGCTTTCGGAGTGCTGCTTCTTCATCAAATAGCTGTGGAGCAGGCCCATAAGACACACAATTTATTATAAAAATTAGCCTGTTGAGCTATTAGTCCAAAATTAGTCTGTTGTTGTGTGATTTTTAAGTTTGTTCACTCCAGTCCAACACCAGCTCCTCCACACCATATGAGATGAACTTTGAAATTTAAGTAGGGAAAAATGGAAAAGAAACTGTACAATGATAGGTTGTAAGTAGCACACGTTTCTGCAAGAGTTTTAGGAATTACCGTTATAAAAAATAAAATTCTTGAGCAGTAATTGTTATTTTTACATCATGACTAATTTCACACAATTATAGTAGCTACACAGCCAAGTAATCATACTGTGCAAATTTATTGTACTTCAAATCCAAGAGGAACATTTATATATCAAACATTTGCTGGTTCACAGAGACAACACTAAAGAAAACATGGAATAGGTTATGATTCAGAATAAATTCCCAAAGAAAGGTTTAAATTTACCTCTGTTGAAAAGTGATGCACAACAGCTATAGATATACAGGCATCACAAACACCACTGCGCATGGGCATAAGCAAGCCGTCACAGATGAAGACCTCAAAATTTCTCTCTCTGCAAATATGAGCAAGACTTTTGCTGTGATCACAACCCACCTGTTAAATGAGAACATAAGAAATTGCTGAAACTGAATTTTCTAAAAATATGAATTTTGCAAGCACATTGTTAATACTTCATTACAAGTTTCAAAAACTGCTATTCATTTTCTATACAAGTGTGCATTTCATCCAACTCAAGAAAGTATTGAGTTCTGATGAAAGGAGACTAACCAGAAAACTGAAATGTCTTATTCTCCACAGCTGTAACCAGATATGCTGAGTATTGCAATGGATTCCAACTGAAGTTCAAACCCACCTATGATAACAGGTATTTTGGAGACATACGATACTCCTTGAACAGCAGCCCCCACCACATCCTGAAATCATCACAGTATCATGCACTGTTGCAGGCACACCCTCTCCTTCTCTCTCCATCACCACCACCTCATATGACTTTCCTGAATTCTCATTCCATTTCATCTCATGCAACATTTTAAGAAAAAGTTTTTCTCTTCCTCTCATGTTAAGATATGCAAACTTGCAAAAACAAGGGTACTGATGTCAGGCTGTAGTTTTCAGGACCACCACTGACCTCATCCCCGCTGGAGATCTCCCCTCCACAATATCCCATCCAACAGTCCCTCAACCACACGCAGCATGATTCTACTTTCCGAAATCTATAAACATGACTACTCTTGGTATCTCTGTTCCCCACAATCTCTCCTCATTTATGGAGTCAGAGAGTCATAGAGATATACAGCATGGAAACAGACCCTTCAGTCCAACCCGTCCGTGCCGACCAGATATCCCAACCCAATCTAGTCCCGCCTGCCAGCACCCGGCCCATATCCCTCCCAACCTACTTAATCATTTACCCATCCAAATGCCTCTTAAATACTGCAATTGTACCAGCCTCCGCCACATCCTCTGGCAGCTCATTCCATACACATACCACCCTCTGCGTGAAAAGGTTGCCCCGTAGGTCTCTTTTATATCTTTCCCTCTCACCCTAAACCTATGCCCTCTAGTTCTGGACTCCCCGACCCCAGGGAAAATACTTTGCCGATTTATCCTATCCATGCCCCTCATAATTTTGTAAACCACTGTAAGGTCACCCCTCAGCCTTCGACATTCCAGGGAAAACAGCCCCAGCCTGTTCAGCCTCTCCCTGTAGCTCAGATCCTCCAACCCTGGCAACATCCTTGCAAATCTTTTCTGAACCCTTTCAAGTTTCACAACATCTTTCCAACAGGAAGGAGACCAGAATTGCACGCAATATTCCAACAGTAGCCTAACCAATGTCCTGTACAGCCGCAACATGACCTCCCAACTCCTGTACTCAATTCTCTGACCAATAAAAGGAAAGCATACCAAATGTCTTCTTCACTATCGTATTTACCTGAGACTCCACTTTCAAGGAGCTATGAACCTGCACTCCAAGGTCTCTTTGTTCAGCAACACTCCCTAGGACCTTACCATTAAGTGTATAAGTCCTGCTAAGATTTGCTTTCCCAAAATGAAGCACCTCGCATTTATCTGAATTAAACTCCATCTGCCACTTCTCAGCCCATTGGCCCATCTGGTCCAGATCCTGTGGTAATCTGAGGTAACCCTCTTCGCTGTCCACTACACCTCCAATTTTGGAGTCATCTGCAAACTTACTAACTGTACCTCTTATGCTCACATCCAAATCATTTATGTAAATGACAAAAAGTAGAGGACCCAGCACCGATCCTTGTGGCACTCCACTGGTCACAGGCCTCCAGTCTGAAAAACAACCCTCCACCACCACCCTCTGTCTTCTACTTTTGAGCCAGTTCTGTATCCAAATGGCTAACTCTCCCTGTATTCCATGAGATCTAACCTTGCTAACCAGTCTCCCTTGGGGAACCTTGTTGAACGCCTTACTGAAGTCCATATAGATCACATCGACTGCTCTGCCCTCATCAATCTTCTTTGTTACTTCTTCAAAAAACTCAATCAAGTTTGTGAGACATGATTTCCCACGCACAAAGCCATGTTGATTATCCCTAATCAGTCCTTGCCTTTCCAAATACACGTACATCCTGTCCCTCAGGATTCCCTTCAACAACTTGCCGACCACTGAGGTCAGGCTCACCGGTCTATAGTTCCATGGCTTGTCTTTACCGCCCTTCTTAAACAGTGGCACCACGTTTGCCAACCTCCAGTCTTCCGGCACCTCACCTGTGACTATCGATGATATAAATATCTCAGCCAAAGGCCTAGCAATCACTTCTCCAGCTTCCCACAGAGTTCTCGGGTACACCTGATCAAGTCCTGGGGATTTATCCACCTTTAACCATTTCTATACATCCAGCACTTCCTCCTCTGTAATCTGGACATTTTGCAAGATGTCACCATCTATTTCCCTACATTCTATATCTTCCATATCCCTTTCCACAGTAAATAGTGATGCAAAATATTCATTTAGTATCTCCCCCATTTTCTGTGGCTCCACACAAAGGCTTTCTTGCTGATCTTTGAGGGGCCCTATTCTCTCCCTAGTTACCCTTTTATCCTTAATATATTTGTAAAAACCCTTTGGATTCTCCTTAATTCTATTTAGCAAAGCTATCTCATGTCCCCGTTTTGCCCTCCTGATTTCCCTCTTAAGTATACTTCTACTTTCTTTATACTCTAAGGATTCACTCAATCTATCCTGTCTATACCTTGTTGTTGTTAACCAAATCCTCAATTTCTTTTGTCATCCTGCATTCCCTATACCTACCAGCCTTCCCTTTCACCCTGACAGGAATATACTTTCTCCGGATCCTTGTTCTCTCATTGCTGAAGGCTTCCCATTTTCCAGCCGTCCGTTTACCTGCGAACATCTGCCTCCAATCAGCTTTCAAAAGTTCTTGCCTAATACCGTCAAAATTGGCCGTTCTCCAATTTAGAACTTCAACTTTTAGATCTGGTCTATCCTTTTCCATCACTATTTTAAAACGAATAGAATTATGGTCACTGGCCCCAAAGTGCTCTCCCACTGACACCTCAGTCACTTGCCCTGCCTGATTTCCCAAGAGTAGGTCAAGTTTTGCACCTTCTCTAGTAGGTACATCCACATCAGAAAATTGTCTTGTACACCCTTAAGAAATTCCTCTCCATCTAAACCTTTAACACTATGGCAGTCCCAGTCGATGTGTGGAAAGTTAAAATCCCCTACCATAACTACCCTATTATTCTTACAGATAGCTGTGATCGCCTTACAAGTTTGTTTCTCAATTTCCCTCTGACTATTGGGGGGTCTATAATACAATCCCAATAAGGTGATCATCCCTTTCTTATTTCTCAGTTCCACTGGATAACTTCCCTGGATGTATTTCCGGGAATATCCTCCCTTAGTACAGCTGTAATGCTATTCCTTATCAAAAATGCCACTCCCCCTCCTCTCTTGCCTCCCTTTCTATCTTTCTTGTAGCATTTGTATCCTGGAACATTAAGCTGCCAGTCCTGCCCATCCCTGAGCCATGTTTCCGTAATTGCTATGATATCCCAGTCCCATGTTCCGAACCACGCCCTGAGTTCATCTGCCTTCCCTGTTAGGCCCCTTGCACTGAAATAAATGCAGTTTAATTTATTAGTCTTACCTTGTCCTTGCCTGCCCTGACGGTTTTATTCACTTCTGTTCTCAACTGTCCCAGTCTCAGATTGATCTCTTTCTTCACTATCTCCCTGGGTCCCAGCCCCCCCACCTTACGAGTTTAAATCCTCCCAAGCAGTTCTAGCAGATCTCTCTGCCAGTATATTAGTCCCCTTTCAATTTAGGTGCAATCCGTCCTTCTTGTACACGTCACTTCTACCCCAAAAGAGATTCCAATGATCCAAAAATGTGAATCCTTCTCCCATACACCAGCTCCTCAGCCATGCATTCATCTGCTCTATCCTCCTATTACTGCCCTCACTGGCTCGTAGCACTGGGAGTAATCCAGATATTACTATCCTTGAGGGCCTCCTTTTTAAATTTCTGCCTAACTCTCTGTAATCTTCTTTCAGAATCTTAACTTTTTCCCTAACAATGTCGTTGGTTCCAATGTGGCCAATAACCTCTTGCTGGCCCCTCTTCCCCCCTGAGAACATTCTGCAACCTCTTGGAGACATCCTTAATCCTGGCACTAGGGAAACAACACACCATTCTGCTTTGTCTCTGCTGGCCACAGAAACGTCTGTCTGTACCTCTGACTACAGAATCCCCTAACACAATTGATCTCTTGGAAGCCAACGTACCCCTCGTTGCATTAGAGCCAGTCTCAATACCAGAAACTTGGCTGTTCTTGCTACGTTCCCCCGAGAATCCATCACCCACCACATTTACCAAAACAGTATACCTGTTTGAAATGGGTATATCCACAAAAGACTCCTGCACTAACTGCCTACCTCTCTTACCCTTCCTGGAGTTAACCAATCTATGTGACTGTATCTGAGACTTCCCCCCTTCCTATAACTGCCATCCATCACATACTGTTGCTGTTGCAAATACCTCATCACTTCTATCTGTCTATCCAACCGATCCACTCGATCTGATAAGATTCGCATCCAACAGCATTTATGGCAGATATAATCCACAGTAATCCTTCAACTCTCTTTAAACTCCCACATCTGAGAAGAAATACATATCACTGCAAAGGCCATTTTTGCTCCTTCACAATCTACAGACCCAGATAATAACACCGTCTTATTCCTCTACAAACACTGCCCCAGGTTAAATTAATAGCTATGGCTTATATTTTAAGTTTAATCAAGAGACTTATCTCCAACAACATATAATTAAGAAAGAATCCACTATACTCACTACTGCAGCCTTTCTCTTGGACAGATTTAAAACAACAATTAACTTAGCTGATTCTGTGCTGTGAACTTCGCCCAAACCGGTTCCTCCAAGATTAGTTGCGAATTTCACTGTTTGTTAATTTTCCCAGATGCACTCCGATGTCCAGCGATACACAAATTCAAACAGCAAAGGTGTTAACTGTGCAGGTTCTCTCTCTCTCCTGCACTGTCCTCACCATGTGCTTCCTTCGTCTGCTCTTCTCCCTTTTAAACTGCTGTTGTTTTGACTTTTCTTTTCCAAAGTTCCAAAACAATGTAACATCATTTAAAACAGTAATTGCTGCTCCTGGAATTCGAGGAAATCACCACCAACACCTAAAAAAAGGGAACAGCTCTTACAGCCAAACATTTTTCCCATCCTCCATCTTGGATTACCCAGAATCCTTTACATTCACATGTCTTCTGATACTTTAGGTTAATTCCATAAGATTCAGTTTTCTGGGCCTGGCCACCTCCTCTACACATCCATTACCTATCAGGAGAGTCTGAAGGCTCTCCATTTCATGAAAAGAAGCCTGCAGAGTCTCCAGCTATCACAATCTTCCTCCTAGCTGAGCTCATTTTCAATTTGAACAACTTCTCCTTTAGCTCATCTCACTTTCTCCAAGTCAAAGGTGAGGGTATGGGCAACTGCATGGCTCCCAACTATGCTTCTCCCTTTAAATAGTATTCTGAATATTCCTTATTCCAGTCCTACGCAGGGCTCCAACCCACAACTCTTTCTCCAATACATCAGCCATACCATTGGTGTTGGTTCCTGCTCTCATCTTCCAATTTTCATTCTTCTCTCACCTTTACATGGTCCTCTCTGACTCTTCTCCCTCTCTTTCTCCTCGACTTCTGTGTTTCCATTTTTGAGGATAATCCATCTACCAATATTCAAACTCACTGACTGCTATGGTTATTTTAAATGCAGCTCCTCATACCTTGCTCCTGCAACAATTCCATTCCATTCATCCGTTTTTCTGTCTCCATTGCATGTTTTTAAGATACTCCTTTCCACCAGGCTGTCTTTAATAGGACCTCCTTTTACCTGAATCAAATAATCCCCACTTCATGCTTGACAGGACTGTCAGCTGTATCCGACCCACCTACTGCACTTCAGCCCTCACCCCCTCTCCTTCCTCCCAGAACAGTGATAGAGTAAGGACAAAAGGAATCCTAAGAACAAAAGCAGACTGGGTGAGAACACCTCCATTCTGTCTGTAGGAATGATCACAGCCTTCCAGTTGCTTGTCATTTCAAAACAAAAACAACTTTGCTCCCTTGCTAAGATTTCTGCCCTGGGTCTGGAATATTCCAATAAAACACAACACAAGCTCTCGGAACAACACCTAATTTTTCGCTGAAGCACTTTACAGCCTCAAGACTCAATACTGAATTCCACAATTTCAAAGCCTCACTGCATGACATAGAGTCATAGAGATGTACAGCATGGAAACAACCCCTACGGTCCAACTCGTCCGTGCCGACTAGATGCCCTCCATTTTTATTACATTCTCATCCAACCTCCTTCCCCACTGCCTATATTTTATTTTGTTTGCTTTGCTCACAGCAGATGGGACCCATTTTCTTCCTTTCACAGGCTAATTTACACCCATTTTTCATACCTATTTCTCTTTTGCTATATTAGCAACCTTTTGTCTTTTACATTGGGTCTCCACACCATCTGTTCCCCTCTCCCCTCCTCCACATCGGTCAAAAATATAAAACCTACCATTTTCCAACACATTCTGTTCTAAAGAAGTGTCATGCTAGATTCAAAATATTAACTTTATTTACCTCTCCACAGATGTTGCCAGACTTGCTGAGTTTCTTCAGCACTTTCTGATTTTGCTTCATGGTTCTAGAATCCACAGTATTTAGCTTTTATCTGTGGGTATTTCTGTATTTTCTATTTTATTTCAGGTCATCAGCATCAAGAGAACTTTGCATTTACATTTTTCAAGCAGTCAGATATTCATATCGAAGATTCTCAGAATATTAAGCACATAAATAATATTGCACATTTATGATACAAAGAAAATGCATTTAATATTGTGGCAATTCAGATTTATTACCTTCTCTCTTTAATAAACTCAAAAGTGGAGATGTTTTCTAATGACTGCACAATGTTTTAGCAACATTCACAATTCTTCACATACTAAATCAGTCTATGTACATGTCCACATGCAGCAAGACTTGGAGCACATTCGGTCTTGGGCTAATAAGTGACTAGTGACACTCACAGCACACAAGTATCAAGCAATGACTATCTCCAACAAGACATAATTAACCATCTCCCTTTGACATTCAATGCATTACCACTGCGGAATTCCCAAGGATCAATATCCAATATTACTATTAATCAGAAACTAAAACAGAGCTGCAAAAGCAGATATGTCGCTGAGAATGATAAGACAACTGACTCACCTCCTGACTCTCTAAAGTCTGCTCACAACTTAATAGGCACAAGTCATGGTGTGATAGAATATCCTTCATTTTCAAAGATATGAACACAGAGAATATAGGAATACAGGAACAAGAGTAGGCCATTCAGCCCATCAAGCCTGTTACACCATTTAATATCTTAACTGATTGAACACTTAAATTTTTCACACACATTATCACCTTAACTGATAATTAGAAATCTGTCAATCTCTACCTTAAACATAAGACCAAACTTTCAGAGCCTTCTTGGATAGAGAACTCCAAAGACTCACAACCCTCTGTGTGGGGAAAAAAAATCATTTCAGTCCTGAATAGCATTCGCCTTATTTTTAAATTGTGCTCTCGTTTTAGATTCCCTAACCAGAGGAAACATTTTAAACGGATAGACATTTGATGCATGTAAGTATTTTATAGATTTGGATAGGATCTCATTCTTCAAAGCTCTAATAATACAGGCCTTGTTTGTGTAATCTATCTTCATAATGACAGTCTTACCATCCCAGCAACATATCTGGTAAAACCTTGTTACACTCCCTCCATGGCAATGATATTTATTTGGTGGAAAGAAAACAAAACTGCACAAGGTACTCTAAATGCAGTCTTACAATCATCTATACAAATGAAGCAAGACTTCACCACTCCTGTATTGAAATCCTCTTGCAATAAAGGCCAACATTCCATTAGCATTTCTCATAGCTTGCTAGTCTCTCAGTGATTTATTGACTAGGACATCTAGGTCCCTTTGTATATATACTTTCCAACCTCTCTCTGAATTAAGAAATGCTCAACACATATGTTCCACAAGGTTTGTAGCTCAGGTTGAGGTTTAGGGTGTAAGTTTGCTCGCTGAGCTGTAGGTTTGAAATCCAGATGTTTCATTGCCTGGCTAGATAACATCATCAGTGGCGACCTCCAAGTGAAGCAAAGCTATTGTCTCCTGCTTTCTATTTATATCTTGCGTGTCTTGCGTGTAGTTCTTTGGCCAGTCTGTAAGTTGGTGGGTAGTGATGCCCACCACAGACTCCGAAAATACAACTGGGAAATTGCGCGTCAAAAACCGTTATTCAAACAAGCAACAAATCAAGAATGGACAGACGCGGTAGAACGAGCCATAAACACCAAACAACGACAAACACAGATAAAGAAAAATCGGGACCTGAAGAAAAAATTTGACAAACTCACAAAAAAAGACAAAACCGATAACACGGGCATGGATAAAGAACTTATCAGACCGGACCCTATCAGACACAGAAGAAGCGGTACTAGTCAAAGGATTAAATTTCAATTATTGAGACGCTGACAAGAAGGATTTCCTAGCAGCATTAGAAACCACATTTAAGGACAACAATCTCACGGAAGAAACACAACAAACTATCAGACAGTTGCACCTACTCTGAGCCGAAAAAGGGAAGGAAACAAACTGAACACACAAGAAAAGAAAGCCCTAGAAAACCTCAAAAAAGACAAAAAACATTGTTGTATTATCTGCAGACAAAGGTCGGCTCACAGTCATCCTGAACAGAAGGGACTACATAGAGAAATGCCAATGCACTACTCGAGACACCAATACCTACCAAAAGGTTGCGCTAGACCCGACCCCACAACTAGGAAACAAAATTACATATCTCCTAAGAAAATTACACAATTCTGGACAATTAAACAAGACAGAATTCCAGAAAATGAAACCCAAGGGGACCAACACCCCACGATTCTACGGACTACCAAAAATCCATAAACCAGGAGCCCCCCTCAGACCTATAGTCTCACTACCTGGAACACCAACTTACAGACTGACCAAAGAACTACACGCAAGACTGAAATACCTAGTAGAAGAGTCACAGCACTCCATCCACTCCACCCAGGAATTCCTAAAAATCATCAAAAACACCAAAATAGAGGAAGATGTAGCAATGATCTCATTCGACGTAACAGCACTGTTCACCTCCATCAACATTGACCTGGCAAAGGAAACACTCGCCACACTTTTAGAACAGACCATCATACACAAACACAAACCAACCACCATCAATCACATTACCAACGAAAACATCATGAAGCTAGTGGACCTGTGCCTCACCACCCACTTCACTTTCAACAACATAGTCTACAAACAAACCAACGGCACACCCATGGGATCTCCACTATCAGGATTCATAGCAGAAGCGGTAATGCAAAGGCTAGAACAAACAGCCCGACCAATCATCAAACCAAAAATCTGGGTTCGCTACGTAGATGACACCTTTGTCATCACAAAACGAAACTAAATAGAAGAGACATTTAACATCATCAACAACACCCTCACAGGCATAAGGTTCACCAAGGAGGAAGAAACTGACAACAAACTCGCATTCCTGGACGTCACAGTAGAAAGAAAGGACAAGGGAGAACTACAAACCTGCATATACAGAAAACCGACAAACACTGACCAAACAGCCCGACCAATCAACTACACCAGCAACCATCCCAACACATACAAACAAAGCTGCATCAGAACACTATTCCAATGAGCCACCACACACTGCAGCACAGACGAACTTCGAAAAACAGAGGAGAACCACCTATACGACATATTCAAGAAGAACGGATACTGAAAAAACACAGTGCGCAGATTCCTCAAGAACAAACCACAACAAGCAGACAAAACACAGCCAGAAACCCTAACCACCTTACCATTTACCAAAGAAGTTTCAGAAATGACAGCCAGACTACTGAAACCCCTCGGAATCCTAGTAGCACACAAACCCACCAACACTCTCAAATAAAAACTAACAAACTTAAAAGACCCAGTACAACCCTTGGACAAAACCAACGTCATCTATAAAAAAAATTCCATGCAAGGACTGCCACAAACACTACGTAGGCCAAACAGGAAGAAAGTTAGCCACCAGGATACATGAACACCAGCTAGCCACAGGAAGACACGACCCCATCTCCCTCATAGCCCTACACACAGAGGAAAGAAAAACACCATTTCGACTGGGACAACACATTTATCCTGGGAGAGGCTAAGCAAAGACATGCCAGAGAATTCCTAGAGGCCTGGCACTCCAACCACAATGCCATAAGCAAACACATAGATCTAGATACCATCTACAAACCCCTCAGAAAAACGAACAGGAAATGACATCACTACAAACCCCAGGAACCCCATCCAGGTGAAAGATATAAATAGAAAGCAGGAGACAATAGCTTTGCTTCACTTGGAGGTCGCCACTGATGATGTTACCTAGCCAGGTAATGAAACGTCTGGATATCAAACCTACAGCTCAGCGAGCAAACTTACACCCTAAACATATGTTCCACCTACCAAAGTGAATAACCTCTCATTTTCCACACTATATTCCATCCACTGTGCTCTTGCCCACTCACTAAGCCTGTTTAAAACATTCCTGAAGCTGCTAGAAAGCTTCCTCACAGCATTTCCACTTAGCTTTGTATCATCCGAAATTGAAAATGTTACATTTCGTGCTCACAACCAAATCGCTGAGATATACTGTGAACAGGTGGGGCCTAAATATTGAACCTGTGGTATCCCACTATTCACAGCCTCCTAACCTGAGAACGACCCCTTTATTCCTGATTTGTTTTCTTGCCTTTTATCTTATCCTTAATCCCATCATTACCTCCTATCACATCTGTTTTACTTTTATTAACCATCATCACAGAGGGCACCTGGTCAAAACCCTTCTGAAAATCCGAGATTACCCTTTAAAAATTTCATTCATTACATGCTCTAAAGACTTCTCAACTTTATCAAACTCAATTTCCCATTCACAAATCTGTGCTACGTCTTATCAGATTATTATTATCCAAGCTTCCATTCATCACATCCATTATAATAGGTTCGAACCTATGCCATATGACTAACATAAGGCTGACAGGTCTATAATTCCCCACTTTATCTCTGGCTCCCTTCTTAAATAACCAGATGACATTTGCTAGCTTCCAATATGCAAGAATCATTCAATGTATTGACTATTTCTATAGCTTCCTCCAAGACTGGGATGTAGACTTTCAGGTTCCAGGGACTTACCAATTTTCAGCTCTATTAATTTCAGTAGTGCAACTTTCTAATGATCATTAATTTCCTTCAATTCTTAATTATCCCTAACTTTTGGATGTCTTTCTGGGAGATTCCTTGCATCTCGCTTAGTAAAAACAGATGCAAATTAACCATTTAGCCATTTCTCTAATCCCCAAAGATTCTCCTGATTTAGCCTGTCATGGCATTCATCCAAATGTTTCCTTTTCAAATACCCGAAGCTTTGCAGCCCATTTTTAGGTCTTTATGTGTCTTCGTTCCGTTACACTTTCCAACTTCTTATCATTTAAGAAATATTCCACACATCTGTTCCTCTGCATTTATATTGTATTCTTACTTTTTCAGGTTTTTTGGTCTTCCTTTGTTGCATACTAAAAAACACTCAATTCTCAGATTTCCTACTAACCTGATGATTTATATACTCCTTAACTTCCTCTGTCAAATACTAGATACAACAAACATACATATAGCAAACACATGGGTAAACGGATCTCAGTAATTTCCAAGATAAGTGCATTAAAAATGGTTCTTCTCAGGAATTCACTATGTGGCTCCTAAGCTGAGCTGGAGGCTCAATTATCAAACTTTTTTTTTAATTAAATTTCTCTCTACTCTAAATTAGGTAGTTATTTGAAACAGTCCAAGAAATGAATTCTTTAATTTCAAAAATGAATGTAATAAAAATGGGAGAGGCAGGATAGAAAATGAGTCAATGACTCTCATTATTTCATAATCGATTGTGTCTTAAAATAAATAACAAGTACATTTGAAAGTTCGATAAACATAGCTCAGATTATTATTGACTTTGATGCACGTACACATTAAAAACCCTCAGCTCTGTGGCACATCTTATGGTAGCAGATAATGTAATTGACACACAGACAAAATAACCTACAACTTGTTTAGTCTTAAACTACCAACCCTATCCTTACCATAACCTGAGTTTTTTTGTGTTTAAAATACATGAGCCAATATCATCTCATTTCACCATATCAATAGAAGGGTCATATTCAAGATAGTGGCGCATTTTAATAATAATAAATGCAAGTCAAAAATTACTTTATGCAGTTATGTTGTGGTCATAAGATAAATGGAAGACCAGACAGAAGGACACACTAGAGAATGGATTGGATGGTAACAGAGATGGATGCCGAAGACAGAATGGTAAATGAAGATCAACACAGAATGAAACCAGG
Organism: Chiloscyllium plagiosum; assembly: GCF_037043375.1. Lineage (NCBI taxonomy): Eukaryota > Metazoa > Chordata > Chondrichthyes > Orectolobiformes > Hemiscylliidae > Chiloscyllium > Chiloscyllium plagiosum. Next base: position 81,156,357 of record NW_028270144.1, read on the forward strand.
AGATTTCCAGCACCAGGAATGCAGCCAAACCATTCCTATTGGAAGGTCTTTAAATTCATGGCTATAGCCTATGACATACTTTATAATGTAGCTATTGAGGAAAACTGAATAACCATTTCAAAAGGAATATCATGATTATTTTGGTTTCTTTTTCAAACAATCTAGGGAAATGGAGTGTGTCAGCATCAACATATCTTTCATCAGAAAATTTCGGAGTTTGAGTCCAAGGAATGATTTGGAAATATTGGTTGTTAGAAGAGTTTATAATGATATACTGTGTCAGAAATGCCCAATCACCAAGAAGAACAGCCCTTGTAAACAAAATTCCAAATGCTTAACTTTTCCTGTAAATAATCAACACTGTTTCAGTTAAGTAATCAATACAGTTTCTGCAACATTAATTTAAAAGTTCAAAAGTGAAATGCATCCACATTGTATTTGAAGATTTAAAAAACATATTTACCACGAAAAGGTTCTTGTTCACACCTAGATATTTGCCATTTCCACAACCAACATCAGCCACAAAAGCTCCAGCTGGTAGTGCTTTCAGGAATTCAGTCACTTTCGGCCATGGGGTGTGCCTGGTACTGCTGAAGTGACCAGCAATCTCATCATAAACATTATGTACATATTTGTGCTCCAACTTTGAGGCATCCCCATCACTACTTGGGACCAATGCGGGTGTATCCTTGCACTCCCGAGTACTCTGACTGTCACAGACTTCTGGGTAAGCTGCAGACAACAGTATAACAGCCTTGTTTTAAATAAACATATTTAAGATCTGAAATCAGAACTAAAAGAAAAACATTTGTACCTTTCAGTAAAGAAAAACAAAGTTGTTTCAAAGCAAAATTTGTATTGTTAACAACTAATGATTAAAAGGAATTTTCCTTTGAATTGACTATTTCATGATGTCCATTTCCTATCCTAATTCATCGAGACTTGTGCGATCTTTTTCACATATAATCTGTTCTGAATGAGATTTCACTGTCAGTTTAGATTAGATGTTAGCATAAACAAATCTGAACTGACAATGAACAGTGACACAGCTTGCGTATCATAGGAAAACATGTCAATTTTTCAACAACGCTCACCTTTACAAGATTTAAAACAGTAAAAATATTCTTCAGTCTAGAAGTATACAACTATTTGACAAATTCTATAATTGGTACACTACAGCAGAGTAAGCAGAGCCATGACAAAGAAAATGTAGCAGTAATGCAGATCTTCCCTCTGCACCATAAAAAGCTAAGCATATCTTTGGAGGAATGAAAGATGATCATAGAAGGGCAATGATGATTGCATGAAAGAAACTAGAGCATTAGAGTTTAACAGAATTATCTTATGCAAGCATACAAAATTCTGGGGGACCATTACAGTGTAGATGTTGAGAAGACATTTCCACATGTGAAGGAATCCTAAAGTATGAAACATTGTCTCCTTATTCAGAAGAAGGGCCTGTGCCCGAAACGTCAAATCTCCTGTTCCCTGGATGCTGCCTGACCTGCTGTGCTGTTCCAGCAATAAAGTTTCAACTTTGATCTCCAGCATCTGCAGACCTCACTTTCTCCTCCTTATTCAGTAACTATCATTTAAAACTGAGATGCAAAGGAATTTCTTCTGAGAGAGTAGGGAATGTCTGAAATTCTCTAAAGAGTTGTTTATTTTATTTCTTTGCAATATGAGCATTGCTGGCTGGCCAGCATTTATTCCTTGCCCCCAGTTGCCCTTGAAGTAGTGGTGGAGAGCTGCTTTCTTGAATTGTTGTAATCCATGTGCTGTAAGTAGACTTAACAATGCCTTTAGTGAGGATATTCCAGAATTTTGACCCAGCAACAGTGAAGGAACGGTGATGTACTTCCAACTCAGGATGATGACAGGAATTGGGGTGATGGTGTGTCATGTATCTGCTGCACTTGTCCTTCTTGATGGAAATTGTCGTGGGTTTGGAAGATGGAGGTCAAAAAGCATGGCGATGGAAAAGCACAGCCAGTCAGGCAGCATCCGAGGAGCATAAGAGTCAACGTTTAAAGCATAAGCTCTTCATCAGCAATGTGGGAAAGGAGATGGGGGAAGAGGAGCAAGGGGGCTGAGAGATAAATGGGAGGGGGTGGAGCTGGGCCAGGAGCGAGGTAGCTGGGAATGTGATAGGTAGATGAAGATCGGGGGGAGGGGGAGAAAACAGCCCAGGACTTGCTCCTTGGTGGTAAGGGAGCTGAAGCGTTCAACCACATGGTGTTGTTTGATCAGTGTTCCGGAGATGTTCTCTGAAAGGTTCTGCAAGTTGATGTCCTGTCTCCCCAATGTAGAGGAGACCACATCGAGAGCAATGGACACAGCAGATGAGGTGTTTGGAGGTGTAGGAAAATTCTGCCAGACGTGGAAGGATCGTTTGGACCCTCGGATGGAGATGAGCAGGGAGGTGTGGGCGCAGGTTTTACACCTCTTGCAGCGGCAAGGTAAGGTGCTAGGAGTGGAGGATGGGCTGGTGGTGGGCGTGGACCTAACGAGAGAGTCGTGGAGGGAACTGTCTCTGCGGAATGCTGAAAGGGTGGGGAGGGAAATATATCCCTGGCGGTGTAGAAATGGAAGTCCCACAGCTACCTGGACTACAGCACTTCCCAACACCTGACCCCCAACCCCCGTAAAGAGGATCAATTCCACTCCACAACATCCCAGATGGCCACCTACTTCAAGGACCATAATTTCCGCTCCCATGTAGTCTACAATGCCCTCTAGGACATCCCTTCAATTTCCCATGCCTCTGCCCTTCAACCCCACCCCTCCAACCGCAACAAGGACAGAACTCCCCAGTCCTCACCTTCCAACCCAACAACCTCCAGATACAACACATCATCCCCTCCACTTCCGCCACCTGCAGTCAGGCCACACTACCAGAGATAGATTTCCCTCCCGACCACTTTCAGCATTCCACAAAGACAATTCCCTCTGCAACTCCCTCATTCGGCTCATGCTCCCCACCAATCCACCCTCCACCCCTGGCAACTTCCCGTTCCACTGCAAGAGGTGTAACACCTGCGCCCACGTCTTCCTCCTCACCTTCATCCAAGGCCCCAAAGGATCCTTTGACATCTGGCAGAGATTTTCCTGCACCTCCAAACACGTCATCTACTGTGTCTGTTGCTCTCAATGTTGTCTCCTCTACATTGGGAGACAGGACGCCAGCTTGCGGAACATATCAGAGGACATCTCCGGGTCACACGCACCAAACAACTCCACTACCCTGTGGCCGACAACTTCAACACCCTCTCTGCCAAGGACATGCAAGTCCTGGGCCTCCTTCCATGCCAAATCCTAACCACCCAATGACTGGAGGAAGAACACCTCATCTTCCGCCTTGGAACCCTCCAACCATATGGAATCAATGTTATTTCATCTGTTTCCTCATCTCCCCTCTCCCTACCTTATCCCAGATCCAACTCTCCAACTCAGCAACTCTACCTGTCCTCCTTCCTTCCCACCTGTCCGCTCCACCTTCAACTCCAATCTATCACAATCACCATTCACCTTCATCTCCAATTGCATTCCTAACTACCTTCCCTCCAGCCCTACCCACCTCCCATTTATCTCTCAGCCTCCTTGGCATCCCCACATACCTGGTGAAGGGCTTATGCTTGAAATATTGACTTTCCTGCTCCTCGGATGCTGGCTGTGCTTTTCCAACGCCACATTTTTGGACTTTGATCTCCAGTATCTGCAGTCCTCACTTTCTCCTAGTGGGTTTGGAAGGTGCTGTTTAAGGATCGTTGGTGAATTTCTACAATGTATCTTATAGGTGGTCCACACTGCTAGTACTGAAATTCAGTGGTGGGGGTCAGGGAGGTTTGAGGATGTGGTGCCAATCAGTTGAGTTGCTTTGTCCTGGATGGTGTCAACCTCTTGCCTGTTGTTGGAGCTGGACTCATCCAAGCAAGGGGAGAATATTCCATCACACTCCTGACTGTACCTTGTGGAAGGCGGACAGGACTTAAGTTACTCACTGCAGCTTTCATAGCCTCTGACCTGTTCATGCATTCATTCTATTTTTTTTTATAAGAAGTTCAGTTGTGTTTCTGGTCAATGGAAACCGCTAGGATACAGATAGTGGGGAATTCAGTGATGGTAACACCATTGAATGTCCAGGGAATGGTGGTTACATTGTCTGCTATTGAAGACAGTCATTGCCTGGCAAATTGTGTGATACAATTTACCATTTGTCAGCCCAAGCCTGGATATCGTCCAGATCTTGTTGCATTTGGACATTGACTGCTTCAGTATTTGAGTCACGAATGGTGCTCCATACTGTGCAATCATTGTCAAACTTCCCCACTTCTGACTTTATGTAGAGGAAAGGTCACTGATGAAGCAGCTGAAGGTGGTTGGGCCAAGAACACTACCCTGAGGAACTTCTGTAGAGAGGTCCTGGAGGTGAGATGACCAATCTCCAAAAATCACAACAATCTTCCTATATGCAAGATACGACTCCAAACAGTGAAGAGTTTATACTCAGTAAAATGCAGCCTGATGTCATTCTCACCTCAACTTGAGAAGGCTAAGTCACTGCAAGTTTTTAAAGAGGAAGTAGATAGATTTTTCAACTATTGATTTGATGGCTATGTGTGCTGGCGTAAAATAGGAGTTCAGGCCTGGTGCAGGTCAGCCATGATTTATTAAATGACAGGGCAGGCTTGAGTGGCTAAATAGCTTCCATTCAGCTCTTATTTCTTATATTCTTATAACGAGGACACAAAAGCAAAATTGGCTAAAGTGCATTGGCAAATTAGTTTAAAGAATATACCACTTGAGATGCGGTGGCAAACAAGTTAAAAGGATGTTTTAGAATACACAGATGCATATGTTACACCACATAACGAAAATTTCAAGGGAAGATCCCGCCACTCATGGCTAACTAGAAAAGTTAAAGATGGAATCAGACTTATAATTGTGCAGAACAAGTCAGAAAATTGATGATTCTTCATATTATGTACAAAAAAAGAGAGGATAGTAAAATTACAAAAACTGGCCAGAAATATAAAAACTGATAGAAGGGACTTGTATGTACACTTTAAAAAGCGATAATAAAATGAGCTTCAGTCATACCACATGTGGCTCTGGAGAATTTGCACTGGAAAGAAAGTAAATGGTAGATGAATTGAACAGTTACTTTGCATCTATCTCCATGACACAGGACTCAAGTAGCATTCCAGGAGTGATAAATAAGCAAATGAACAAAGATAGTAACTCAGGAAAATTACTCAGTACTTGTCTGGTGACTGTGTTAATTGTTGGAGTTGTCAACTGACAGGCGCCCAGAACCTGATGGACTTCATTCTGAATCTTAAAAAATCTGGCTAGTGAAATAGTTGATGCATTGACTTTAATTATCCAAATTTCCTTGATTCAGGGCAGATCCCATTCGATTGCAATATAGAAAATGTAACTCCTTTCTTCAAAAGGGAAATATTACAGAGAGCAGGAAAAGACAAGTCAGTAGGTTAGTATTTACCATAGGGAAAATATTAGAAACTATTATTAAATAAATTGTAGCAGGGCACTTAGATAAATTCAAAGGTAATCAGGCAAAGTAAACATGGTTTTATGAAAGGTTAATCACATTTGACCAATTTACTAAGTTTTACATGGAGGTAACATCTGCTGTAGATAAAGGGAACTTAAATATTTCCAGAAGGCATTTGATAAAGTGCCACATCAAAGATTACAACAGAAAATAGAAGCTTCCGGTATTAGGAAAGCAAATTGGCATAGAAAGAAGATTAGCTACCTAACAGGAAATACTGTAGATGCTTGGTGCCAAATTTGCTGATGACCCAAGTATAAGTAAAGAAAAAAATGTTGGGAAGACAGCATAACCTATCTATCTCTCTGCAGCATCTTTAAGTAGTAGGCAAATGGAGAAAATCTGGGAAAACGTGAAATTATCCATTTTGGGAGGAAGAATAAAAATGCAGATTATTTAAATGGTGAGACGCAGATGGATCTTAATGTCCTTGTGCACAATTCAAAAAAGACTATTATCCAGGTACAGCTAGTAAACAAAAATAGAAATTGTGGGAAAAGCTCAACGGGTCCAGCAGCATCTGTGGTGAGAAATCAGGATTAACCATTTCAGGTCGAGTGACCCTTCCTCTAGCAGTTTCAATTTTTGTCTCTGATTTACAGGATCTGCAGTTCTTTCAGTTTTTATTTAGTAATATGGAAAGTTCATGGAATGTTACCATTTACTGTGAAGGAAATTGAATAAAAAATAGGCACGTTATGCTTCAGTTACGTAACATACTGGTGAGATGACGTTTGGAGTACTGTGCAGAGCATTACTCACTCCAAGAAAAGTTGTAAATGCATTGGAAGGCTTACCAGACTAATACCTGGAATAAGTGAATTGTTCTATGAGGAAAGGCTGGTCAGACTAGAATTAAATCAAATAGAGTTTTTAAAGAGTAAAAGGCAACTTGAATGAAACATTTAAGATCCTAAGAGGTCTTGATAGAGTAGATGTGGAAAGAGGTTTCCTTTCATGGGAGAATCTACAGCTACAGACGACTATTTAAAACTCAGGGGTTGCCCACTTAATATAGATCTGAAGTGAGGTACCAAAGGGATGAAAGATGACTGGAGGCACACAGGAATGTTAGACTTGAGGTTAAAATCATGATCTTATTGAATAGTGGACCAGACTTGATGGGCCAAAAGACCTACTCTTGTTCCTTGTTCATTTGTTTCCTCTGAGGGTAGTAAATCTTTTTGGGGATCTCTTCCTGAAAAGGTGGTTGAAGTCAAGTCCTTAAATATTTTGTAGACATAAGGGGTGAAAGGTTAAGATAGGTGGGAATACAGATTAGAGCTTACAATCAGATTAGTCATCATATTAATATATGGCACATTACACCCAAGTAGCTGATCTACTCTTGCACCTTTAAATGTCACAAATGAAGAATGTATTAAAATATTAAGTTCAGAGCAAGAACTTTCACTTTATCCAGACTGCCCCATATAATCATTTTCCATGTTTTTCTATTAGACTATTTGCCTGCCCCATCACCATCATCACTCACCTTCAAACATTTTAAACAATGTTTTAAATGTCCTATATCGTTAAACTCAATAGATATTAATCCCACACATTCTGAATAGTGTTAACTTATATTAAATCCATTCATTTTTCCAGAAGTCTGTTCCACATGTCTACTAACTTACACTGCACTCCCAATTTAATGCAGTTCTGTGTACAACACTTGAAATGATATCAAGATCTAATCAACTGGCAGCATCACATGACATCAGGGGTTATAGAATAATTAATAAAAAGGCGGAAGGGAATTAGATACTAAAAAAAGGTGCAATCTATTGCTTTCTTATAGATTGCAATTATTATGAAGTTGAAGATGTGTACTGTACCTTTAAGAGAAAGATTGCTTTTCTGAACTGAGAGTGTACAAACACTGACATATATGACTAGATGACAATCCCAGAGTATACTGGAAAATTGGAAATATGTAACATTTGGCTTGAAATGGATACCTGAGTTGTGGTTGTTGTTTTGACAACAATTTGAATTTAACCAGTTTAAGTTATACCCCAGGATACTAAAACTCAACCATGCTTGAATTTATTGTTTTGCCAACACCGGACCAATGAGACAATCGACGTTGGGGTTATAAGAATGCCAATATTTTGAAAATTTGTCAGAGAACAACTGCCCAGCCAACATCGTGCTTTTAAAGAAATCAGAAAAAATCCTTTCTATCAAAAGTACCTTTTCATGTAAAACTTACTCGCAGTGAAAAGAAAGAAGACAACCCAGGGAGATCAGCAGGAAAGCTGAAGACAGTGGAGAAGACAAAGACGGTGTAGTTTTGAGATTAAGTTAGTATAATTTTAATAAATGTCTTATTGGAACCAGATATTTTTAAAGAATTGTGGTCAGATAGTAAATAGTTAAGAGAAAAGGGGGGGGCTTGGATTTGTGAAGAGTTTTATTTGCTTAAAATGTTCACTATTAAGAGTTAGAAAAACATACTGATTTTTTTTTAAAAATAGTGGAATTTGGGAGTTCTCCATCACTCACATTTTAACAGATGGCGAGGCAAGATTTTCTAGGTGTTTGGTTACAACCACTTTGTAACACAATAAACAGGTTGAACAGTTAGTTAAATAAGGACACTCTGAGCAAATCACCCAAATAACTCCTTGGTGAGGATGTTGTGCACAGCAAACAAACAGCTCAGAAAAATAAAACACTTACCACAATCACACAATCTTGTTCTGACTCTCCGAAAGGTAAAACTTGTCCTCGCTCCCCTTTTGTTTAAAGTCAGGTTACTGATGTCATCAGTGATGGTACCAGTATTTTGCATCTCTGATGCTGTCACCACATCAAACTTTCTAGGGGTAATTCTGTTGAGTACAAAGGGATAACAATTAGCCCAGATATTTACTGTGGTGATAACAGCAAATCCTTTTAAAACATTCATTGTAAAACTTGTGAAAAAGTTGATTGAAAAATAACAGTATCAACAACATAATATGTTTCTAATTACCTTTAAACAACTTCATCTTGCCCTGAAAGGTTAATCTATATTATGGGCTGTCAAACTTCCTTACTCTGATAAAAAAAAGTCCACATTTTCTTGTAAAGTTTCCTAATGATACTTGAGCTTTAACATTGATCTGTTTTCAATCTGTAATTGCATTAAGTGATGATAATCAATGACTTTAACTTACTGTTTCCTGCTGCACAGATTGGTTGCTTTTACGCTGACTTCATGACTGCTGGCCACCTTAAGTTCTAATCTATCGTTTGGAAAAAGTGTTATATATGCCACAGAGGATGCAAGAATTTTTTGGACATCTTTCTTTGAGGTCAGCAGCAAACATGTTTGCCTATTACTTACATCAGGTAAAAACTTATAAAATGTGACGATTTTGTAAATATATCGCTACAATGCAAATATTAGATTCTTAGGAAAATAGTTTCAAGTAGCTTACGGCTTGACTCCTGAAATAAATATTCAAATATTAAAAAAGGTTTGGATGCCAGATTTGTTCATGAAATTACATGGAACAAACAATGGGATGACTTTGCAAATACATTTAAGATACCCATCCTTTAAATTTTCTGCTTTCATAAATCCACACACTATTGGCAGGTGCCGTAAACTCATCAACGTATATGCAATGAATGAAAATATCAATCCATAAAGCACTGCCATTTATCCAAGCTGTATATTACCTTCTTTAAAAATACTTTATAATAAAAATGACTATGAATTTAATGGCTGAAAACCACTAAATTTCCAAAAGACTAAGCCAAATTCTTTGAAATCACAATCAAAGACAGCTGAATATTTACATTACTGTTATTTTCTACATTTCAAAGCTACTGAAATGGAGACAACCTGTCAGCAAAGCCAGACCTGGAGTAACTGTCTTGAAAGAATATGATGGCTACATCAGCACAGGACCTAGACAATCACTTGAATACCCAATTGGGTTGAGACAAACTATTAAATGTAATTACTTCAACAATGGGACTTCAGTATAAATGGATCTTCCCCATGGAGCCTGTAATCATGCAAGCCAAGCACCTATAATTCACGAGACACGGCTAATGGCCAGTTGCATAGCATGCGAGTACACAAACTGTGTTTAAGACCTGTTTCTTCTGCAGACAAGCACAAGCAAATGAGACATTAATGAGGTCTACACAAAATTACAGAACAAGAAAATGCTGGAGAAACTCAGCAGGTCTAGCAGCATCCGTGGAGAGGGAATCGGTTAATGTTTCAAGTCTGGTATGACTCTTCTTCAGAAGGGGAAACATTCACTCATCACTGAGTTCTGAAAACGTTCCCACAATACCAAACTCTAAACATTGAATGATTTTCTCTTCACAGATGCTGCCAGATCTAATTTTGTCCAGCGTTCAGTTTTTGTTTGATTTGCAGAATCTGCAGTTTTTTGCCTTCATTACAGGACTTCAAATTAGCTTAATATTATCTCCAATGTTCATAATCTGTGTTTTTTTGAAAGCTGGAATGTCTTTTTTCAATTTATCGATTTAATGATGCTGGCATCACCAACTGCTCTTCAACTGAGTGGTTTACAAGGCTGCTTCCTCGGGCAGTTAAAAGTCAACAACATTATTGTGGAACTGGAGTCACAAGTGGGCCAGGCCAGGTAAGAACAAAAACAGTATAGTACAGAAACAGGCCCTCTGGACCACCAAGACCGCGCTGACACATGCCATTTTTCTAAACTAAAAACCTTTTGCTTCTATGCAGCCCATACCATCTGTTTCCCTGCCTATTCATGTATTTGTGATAGCTGTCAAGTGGCTTCTTCAACGTGGCTGTTCTATCTGTTTCCATCACCACCTTTGGCAGTGCAATCTAGCCACTTAGCACCCGGTGTGAGCACTTGCCTCTCACACCTCCTTTCAATTTACACCCTTTTACCTTAAAGCAATGTCTCAGAGTAATTGACATTTCTACACTGGGAAAAATACTGTGACTATCCATGCCCCTCACAGAAGTTTATAAAATTATCAGATTGCCCCTCTGCTTCCGATGTTCAAGTGAAAACAAATCATGTTTGTCCAAGCTCTCCTCACAGCTAATACCCTCAAAACCAGATAACACCCTGATAAACCATTTCTGTATGCTCTCCAAAGCCTCCATATCCTTCTGTTACAGTTCTGGTTGCCAGAACTGTAAGCAATATTCCAGAGGGGGCCTAACTAAGGTTCTACACAACATTACTTACCAAGTTTTATATGTATGCCTCACCTAATGAGGGCAAGCATGCCATATGCCATCTTGATCACCCTATCTATTTGCATTGCCCACAGGTCCTCAGGGAACTACGGAGCTGTGCACTTCAATGTCCCGACATGTTAGTGCTTCTAAAAGGTTCTGTCATTTAATGTATACTTCCCACCCGCATTAGACCTTCCAAAATGCATTACTTTGCATTTTTCCAGATTAAATTCCAACTGCCATTTCTCTGCCCAAGTCTCCAGGCTCTCTCTATCCTGCTGCATCCTCTGGCAATCCTCTTCACTATCCACAGCTTCCCCCAATTTGTGTGTCATTCACAAATTTCTAATCAGACCATTTGCATTCTCCTCCAAATCATTTATATATATTACAAACAGCAAGGGGTCCTGCATGGATCTGTGCGGAACACTACTGGTCACAGATCTCCAGTCAGAAAAACACCAATCCACTGCGACTCTGTCTTCTATATCCATCTTAGCAGCTCACTGCAGATCCCACGTAACTTCACCTTCTGTATCAGGCCTTCACAAGGGACCTTGTCAAAGGCCTTGCTAAAATCCATGCAGACAACATCCACTACCCTGCCATCACCAATCATCTTTGTCACTTCGCCAAAAACTCAGTTTGTGAAACACAGCTTGCATAAAGCCATGCTATTGCTAATAAGTCCATATTTTCCACGTGAGTAAATCATGTCCCCAAGAATCATCGCCAATAATTTCCTTACCGATGTAAGGCTCACCAGCTTGAAATTCCCTGGATTATCAGTGTTGTTCTTCTTAACAAAGGAACAACATTGGCTATGGACCTCGCCTGCTACTGAAGAGGATTCAAAGATTTTGTACAAGGCCCCAACAATTTCCTCCCTTACTTCCCTCAGTATTCTGGGACAGATCCGATTAGGTCGTGGGGACCGGTCTACCTTAATGCTTTTCAATATACCCAGTATCTCACCCCCATTTTATTTTGACATGTAAACATAACCTTCACTAGACTCACCATCGTCCCGGTCCTTCTCCTTTGTGAGTCTCAATGAAAAGGACCTCACCCACCTCTTCTGGCTTGATACATAAAATCTCTCATTTGTCCTTGGGTGGATCTACTCTTTCCCGAGTTACCCCTTATATATGTATAAACACCTTGGGCTTTTCCTTCATTCTGTTGCCAAGGACATTAAATGACTGCTTTTCACCCAAACGCCTTGTTTAAGTTCTTTCCTGCCTTCTTTATACTCTGGCCAGCAGATTTCCTTTTCTAAAGGGCATTAGTGAATTTGATGGGGTGATATGGTAAGTGATGATAGTTTCACGATCACCATTACCTTTAATTCTCAATCTTGTTAACTGAAGTTTAAATTTCAACAGCTAACACAGTGCGATTTGAATCCACGTCCACTGAGCATTAGCCTGAGTTTCTGAATTATTAATCAGTGACATTACCATAATTCTATCACCACTTCTGACTAGATCAAGTACATTAAGTAATATTCTGTTTTAAAACCGAAAAGAAATTTGTCTAGATTGTCCTTTACATACAAACATATGAAGTAGAAGCATGATTAAGACATTCAACCCCTCAAGCCAGCTCCACCACTTGAGAAGGTCATTCATACAATGGTGACCTCAACTCCACATTCCTACCTATCCCAAATACATTTCAACTTCTTTAAATTGCTCTAATGCATTTAGAAACAAACAATTTAAAGAAAACTGCAAACTCAAGTGCATTTTATACCCTTTCTTAAATAAGAAGACCAAATTTTACATATTGTGAGAGTCGTATTAATACTCTGTACAACTGTAGCAAAGCACATCTATTTTTATATCCCATTCCCGTTAAAATAATCAACAATCTACATAGCTTCCTAATTACATACTGTACCAGCATACCAACATTGTGTATACAAGGACAACCAGATCTCTCTGCACTTCACAGTATTGCAATCTCTCTCCATCTAAATACTAAGACTTTTTTTATGTTTTCTGCGAAAGCGGACAAGTTCACATTTTCCTACATTAGATTCATTCAGATAAATTTTTACCTATTCACTTCACCTATCCATATCTCTGAAGACAGTTTATATTCTCTTCATAATTTGTTTTCCTATTTTTGTCTCATCCCTACAGTCAAGGCATTGATCTAAATTGTAAATACTCTTAACATGCAAACGGTTAAGCACTCAGTGATTTTGGAAGCACTTTTTTTCCACAAAATCTCTTGCAGTCAAGCTATTCCACCTCACCTCTCTGATCATAACAATTACTCACCCATGACTCCAAAGGTATCTGGATTCACCAGTCATTACGAGCAGACTACGACGAGGCAACATCACTGCAACACTAAGGCCATTTGGATGCTTAAAATCCATCACTGTCTACAAATTAAAAAAGAAAAAAATTTATGTATTCTGCACAAAATAAAAGATGGTAAGCTAAAATCTTCTGCTGCCACAATGTAGGGAAGTAAGAAAAACAAGTTATAATTATCTGCAAGATACCTTCCAACAGAAGACATTATAGCAACTGGAAACTCCTGGATATACATTTCTAAATATTTATACTTCCAATACAATAAATGAGGGAAAAAATCCTTTTATTAGAATAGTTAGTTATGGCAACTGACCACAAACAGCAGATTAATATTTGGACAATAACCTCTGGCTGACATATCCATAAGATATCTTCTACCTGTGAAAAAGAAATGGCTGCCAAACATTATTTTTCAATCTATAATACAATCCAACCACATTAAAAATGACTATTTAGAAGCAAATAATTCTAAAACGCAAGTTCTCCTTAGCAATCCAAACCCTGGGAACAATTTAGAAGTTACAACTAAATTAGACCCAAGGTCTGTGTTGGAATTGTTTTATCCAGTCATATATTGCAGTGCAGGCTATATTTGAAAACAACCAGCGAGCTATAGATATTGTGGAGGAAATTGTCAGTCTCCCACATTGATCCAGCCAGCAAACAAATCTGAAGAATCAGGAGCTCATAATCCTCTTGGACCCAAACAGAAACATTAATTAACGTTTTGGTTGCTTCCAGCAAACCATTGTCAATTTTGCCACTCAACAAATGAAAATTAAAGATTACCTGTTCATATTACCTCTATCAATTTGAACGTAACAGTCGTGCCCTACCACATTTTGTCAATTTAAGCAGCTGTTTCAGGAAACTTGTTGGCATTGGTCAAGAAGCACCTGAATATCAAAGTACTACTGAGGTGTAGTTATTTCCATTATTCTCAATTTTAATTAACTTAACAGTGATCTTCGGGGCAAAAATGGGTGGCAAGCACTTGGAAACCATAGCTCACTCCTCGAACCCCATCTTCTGCCTCAAATAATGATTCAATCAGAATTTGAAAATTGCTAATGGGTCAACAGTCAAGTTGTCATGTTTGGAACATCAATAGCTTGTTATTATATAACATCTATAATATAATAAAGCATCCCAAGTTGTCTCCCAAAAGCTTAATAACAAAAAGTTGTTTTCAAATTACATTATTAAATAGAATCACTATTTCTATTGACATGTAAATGTTTGTGGATGTAAGATTAATGAAGAAAATTTTAAAATACTCCAAGAGTGAGACAGCAGAAGTGATAATGAATGCCTAGATCTTCGTGGAGACAAATCCATCTATTTAACTATGAAAGGAAAGAAAGGAACAGCTTAACATGAAATCTGATACAATTTTACATGAATTGCCTTTTTGGCAAACAATGGAATGACAAAATTAACTATAACAATTTTTTAAAAATTTTCAGCAATCAGGCAATTGTTTCACACAACAGAATATGAAAAATGGCAATAATTTGAATTAATAATTGAGTCCAAATTTGGTTTCTAACCAATTTGAAAGGTATAACATAGAAACGTAGAAAATAGGAGCAGGAGCTGCCATTTGTCCCATCGAGCACGCTCCACAATTCAACACAACCATGACCGATTCTCTATCTCAATGCCATCCTAATTCTCTCAACATAACCCTTGAATGTCTAAAAATCTATTCTTTTCTTGCTTTAACATGTTCAGTGGCTTTCCCTACACAGCCTTCTGTAGTAGAGAATTGCACAGATTCGTTATCCTCTAAGTGGAGAAATTTCTCTTCCTCGTAGTTCAAAATGAGACCGCACCCTTTGTTGACCACTCACACCCCTCCTCTAGAGAATAATGGAAGATAGAAAATTTAACTCATTTATTCAAAAAAGAGAAGGGAAGCAAAAATCAGGAAAATACAGGCCTGTAAGCTTAACACCAGTCATTGGGAAAATGTTAGAAACTACTATTAAAAGAAGTTATTGCAGGGCACTTAGGCAAGTTCAAGATAAGCAGGTAAAGTCAACATAGCTTTGTGAAAGGCAAATCATGTTTGACCAATCTATTGGACTTCTTTGAAGAAGTAATGTGAAGGAACCTGTGGATGTACTGTATTTAGATGTCAAGAAGGCATTTGACAAAGTTCACTACTTTTTGTCATTTACATAAATTATTTGGACATGAGCGTAAGAGATATAGTTAGTAAGTTTGCAGATGACACCAAAATTGGGATGTGTAGTGGACAGTGAAGGAGGTTCACTGATTACACCAGGATCTTGATCAGATGGGCCAATGTACTGAAAAGTGGCAAATGGAGTTTAATTCAGATAAATGCGAGGCGCTGCATTTTGGGAAAGCAAATCTTAGCAGGACTTATACACTTAATGGTAAGGTCCTACGGAGTGTTGCTGAACAAAGAGACCTTGGAGTGCAGGTTCATAGCTCCTTGAAAGTGGAGTCGCAGGTAGATAGAATAGTGAAGGCGGCGTTTGGTATGCTTTCCTTTATCGGTCAGAGTACTGAGTAGAGGAGTTGGGGGGGTCATGTTGCGACTGTACAGGACATTGGTTAGGCATGTTGGAATATTGCGTGCAATTCTGGTCTCCTTCCTATCGGAAAGATGTTGTGAAACTTGAAAGGGTTCAGAAAAGATTTACAAGGATGTTGCCAGGGTTGGAGGATTTGAGCTATGGGGAGGGGCGTAACAGGCTAGGGCTGTTTTCTCTGGAAGGTCAGAGGCTGAGAGGTGACCTTATAAAGATCTACAAAATTATGAGGGGCATGGATAGGATAAATAGACAAAGTCTTTTCCCTGGGGTGGGGAAGTCTAGAACTAGAGGGCATAGGTTTAGGGTGAGAGGGGAAAGATATAAAAGAGAACTAAGGGGCAACTTTTTCACATAGAGGGAAGTGTATGGAATGAGCTGCCAGAGGAAGTGGTGGAGGCTAGTACAATTACAACATTTAAAAGGCATTTGGATGGCTACATGAATAGGAAGGGTTTAGAAGGATATGGGCAAATGCTGGCAGGTGAGACTAGATTGGGTTGGGATATCTAGTCGGCATGGACGGGTTGGGCCAAAGGGTCTGTTTCCGTTCTGTACATCTCTATGACTATTACAGAAAAAAAACCTCATGATATAGGGAATAGCATATCAACATGGATAGAAGATTGACTTGCTAACAGGAAAGCATAAATGGATTATTTTGAGGTTGGCAAGACTTAACAAGGAGGAGAAAGTGAGGTCTGCAGATGCTGGAGATCAGAGCTGAAAATGTGTTGCTGGAACAGCGCAGCAGGTCAGGCAGCATCCGGGGAACAGGAGAATCGACGTTTCGGGCATAAGCCCTTCTTCAGGAAAGACTCAACAAGGGGTGTGCCCAAGGCAATAGTTCTGGTAACTCAAATGTTTCCCATTTATACCAACGACTTGTATGAAGTGACTGAACGTATAGTTGAATCATCAGCAAATTTAGCCAAGATAGGGAAGAAAGTAAATTATGAAGAAGACATAAGGAGATATGATAGAGTATAAAGATCAGCGAAATGAAGTGGGGAAAATGTGACATTGTCCAGTTTGATAGGAACAAAATAAAAGCATATTATTTAAATGGTGAGACATTAAAAAGCTTTACGATGCTGAATGATCTAAAATTCTTAGTGCATGAATCACACAAAGCTTTTGTGCACATAGAGCAAGTAAGTAGGAAAGCTAATAGAACATCACTGTTTATTACAAGGGGAACTGAACATAAAAGTAGAATAGTAATGCATCAACAGTACACAGCATTGGTGAGACCATATTTGCAATAGTGTATAATAATCGTCGCTGTATTTAAGGATGGATGTAAATATGTTGGCGTCAGGTCAGTGAAGATATACAAGACTTAAGACCTGGAATGGACGGTTTGTCTTGAGGGAAAGTTGGACAAGGTAGGCTAGTAATCGCTATAGTTGAGAAGTTTCTGAGGTGCCTTGAAACATCAAGATTCTGAGGAGTCTTGACAGGTACATATGGAGAGGATGTATCCTCTTTTGGACCAACTAGTATGATTTAAAAATCAAGGGTCTTCTATTTCAAGCAGAGATAGTGCAAAATCTTCTCTCTGCTGATGTTGAACGTTTGAAATTTATTGCCACCATCTTTTGAGGAAGAGGAGGTTTTACAATATTTTTCAGGCAGAGGGAAATTGATTCTTGGTAAGCAAGAGGTGAAAGATTATCAAGAATAAGCAGGAATATGGATTTGAGGTTACAACCAGTTCAGCCATGATCTTATGGAATAGTGGAGCAGCTTCAAGAGCCTGAATGGACTACTCCTGCTCCTTGTTTATGCAAGGAGAGAAAAAAAAAATTGTGCAAGCAAGGAATTCCAACTTAAAAAGATTTAAATCCTTAAAAGTTTGAAACGCCAAGGTGTGCCTGGTCTGCTGTAGGATATATGCATCGTATATGCAAATTCACAGTATGAATGCCAAGTACAATGCAATAAAACATAACAACTGAATGTTTGTAGAGTCTTCAATGTAACAAATCAATCTTGGCGCTTTGTAGAGAGTCAGTAAACAAAGTCAGATACAAAGCCATGTATAGACACAGTAGACCAGGTGACCAAAACCTTAGCCAAAGAGGTTGAAGGACTGAAACTTTCAGGGAGGGAATTCCAGTGTTTAAGGGCTGGGCAGCAGAATGCAGAGCCATCAATGGTGAAGCAATGAATATCAACATTGTACAAGAGTCTGGAAATTGGACAAGGGCACAGATCTGAAAGAGATATAGAGCTTGAGGAGATTATACAGAAAAACATGAGGCCAGAGAGATATTTAGAGTCGTTGGGTCGTACAGCACAAACAGACTCTTCAGTCCAACTCACCCGTGCCAACCAGCTATTCTACATTAATCTAGTTCCAGCGTTTAGCCCATATCCCTCTAAACCCTTCCTATTCATGTACACAGCCAGATGCATTTTAAACATTGTAATTGTACAAGATCCACCACTTCTTTTGGCAGCTCATTCCATACCACCTTGTGTGTGAAAATCCTGCCCCTTAGGTCTCTTTCAAATCTTTCCTCTCTCACTCTGAACTTATGCCCTCTGGTTTTGGACTCCCATACCTTGGGAAAAAAAGACTCTGGCAAGTCATCTAATTCAACACCCCTCATGATTTTATAAACCTCTATAAGGTCACCCCGCAGCCTCTGACGCTCCAGGGAAAACAGCACCAGCCTATTCAGCCTCTCCCTATAGCTCAAACCCTCCAACCCTGGCAACATCCTTGTAAATCTTTTCTGAACTCTTTCATGTTTCACAACATCTTTCCTATAGCAGGGAGACCAGAACTAAACACATTATTCCAGAAGTGGTTGAACCAATGTTCACAGCTGCAACATGACATCCCAACACTTATACTCAATGCACTGACTAATAATTTGAGGACATGAATGAGAAATTGCAGAACTGACAACCACTACAGATAAGTGAAGACAGATAATGGGTAAACATTGCTTGTTAAAAGTTAGGTTAAGGACAAAGTTTTAGATCTCAAATTTACTGAGGGCACTTAAGAGAAAAACATTGATCTTGCATAATTCATAGAGGTATTCACATAATTCAAATAATATTGAATCATACTTTTTGAAAGAATGCCTCATGGTTATGACTGATTTGTTAGCATGCGGCATGATACTGGTCAATAACTTAGATCAGGGAAAGAAATAATTCAGTCTATGATGCTGGAGGTTGAAAAATCATCAGTTGAGCCGATATGGTGGTCATTAACTGCGGTCAAAAGGAAGAAGAGGAGAGAGGCACTCTGCTACCTGGAGAAATCGTTCTTGTTTGTCAGGTGTCAGTTTCGTGCAAATGGGCAACATCTTTCCCATTAACTAACCAAAAAACCCATATGGTTTTGCACAAAGCTGATCTAGAACAAGTTTAAATTTGAGACCTCATATTAGAGGCCTGCATTAGTGAGCTTATTTTGCTACAAAAAGGGCTGAATTTTAAATTAACCCAGTTTACAGACGCAAACATGTTCTGAAAGACAGTTGCACAGCTGAAATATCAATAAGAATTATTAAAGGTATCGGAATACATTCTTTTGTTGAAAAGCAGAGGCTGGATCAATATTGATGAAGGTTTCTTATTGGTTATTAATTATAACACAATATATGTCTTCAGCAATTACAACAAAAACTTGTTGGAAACAAAAAGAATTTAACAACCTAAATACTTCAAATGTGAATACTTCACTGAAGAGGCCAGACATCAGTTTGGGATGATACAAAAACATCAATGAATTTGCTTTCAGTTTTAAATCACAGCAATCAAATCTTCTGATGTACTAATGCCTTGTGTCGTGCATCCAAACATAAAATATTATATAATTAACAAAGATAAACTGTTGAAATACCCTTAGGCACAGAAAAAATGAAATATCATAACGGATAACTGGCACAACTCTGAGGATTCACATTTTCACTCACCAGGTGAACCAAGCATTACGTCAATTTGACAAGGAGGAAAGGAAACTATGTTGATTTTCATTGCTATCAAGGCACATTGGCAATATCAGGCTTGAACACAATTAAAATAAAATTCTATTAAGACCATAAGACAATAAAAGTAGAAATTAGGCCATTTGGCCCATCGAGTCTTCTCCACCATTCAATCATGGCTGATAGGTTTTTCAACCCCATTTTTCCACTTTCTCCTCATACCTTTAATCTCCTTGGCAATCAAGAACCTATCCATCCTCATCTTAAATATACTCAAATGACCTGGCCTCCACAGCCTTCTGTGGTAACCAATTCCAAAGATTCACTACTCTTTGGCTGAAGACGTTTCTCCTTATCTCTGTTCTAAATGCTCTTCCCTTTACTTTTAAGCTGTGTCCTCAGGTCTTCTTCTCTCCTGCCAATGGAAAAACCTTCCCAACATCCACTCTGTCCAGACCGTTCACTCTTCTGTAAGTTTCAATCATCCTTCTAAACTGCGAGTGTAATCCCAGAGTCCTCAAATGTTCCAGGTATGTTAAGCCTTTCATTCCTGGGATCATTCTCACGATCTGCTCCAGGGCCAATACATCCTCCCGGAGGTATGGAGCCCAAAATTGCTGACAATACTCTAAATGTGGTCTGACCAGAGCCATTTAAAGCCTCAGAAGTACATCCCTGCTTTTTTCTTCTAGTCCTCTAGAGATGAATGACAACACTTTAGGGGTGACTTGATAGAGGTGTACAAGATGATTAGGGGTTTAGATAAGGTTGACCGTGAGAACCTTTTTCCACATATGGAGTCAGCTATTACGAGGGGGCATAGCTTTAAATTAAGGGGTGGTAGGTATAGGACAGATGTTAGGGTAGGTTCTTTACTCAGCGAGTCGTGAGTTCATGGAATGCCCTGCCAGTAGCAGTGGTGGACTCTCCCTCTTCATGGGCATTTAAGCGGGCATTGGATAGGCATATGGAGGATAGTGGGCTAGTGTAGGTTAGGTGGGCTTGGATTGGCGCAACATCGAGGGCCAAAGGGCCTGTACTGCGCTGTATTCTTCTATGTTCTATTGTAGATGCCTTCCTAGCTTCCAACTCGACCTGCAAGTTTACTTTAAGAAAATCCTCTGCACTCTGCACTCCAGATTTCTGAATTATCTGCCCATTTAGAAAATAGTCCATGCCTCTACACTTCCTACCAAAATGCATGATCTCACACTTTCCCACATTGTACTCCATCTGCCACTTCTTTGCCCACTCTCCTAACCTGTCTAAATCTTTCTGCAGCCTCCCTGCCTCCTCAATACTACCTGTCCCTCTACCTATCTTTGTTTCATCTGCAAACTTGGCCAGAATGTCCTCAGTTCCTTCATCCAGATCATTAATGTATAAAGTGAACTCTGAGCCTTGCAGAACACCACCAGTCACTGATTTCCAAACTGAGAAGGACCCTTTTATTCCCACTCTCTGCTTTCTGCCAGACAGCCAAGCTTCTATCCATGCCAGTACCTTGCCTCTAACGCCATGAGCCCGTATCTGATTCCTTCTCTGTGGCATTTTAATCAAAGGCTTTCTGGAAGTCTAGATAAATAACATCCATTTGCTCTCCTTTGTCTAATCTACTCGTTACCTCCTCAAAGAATTCTAATAGATTTGTCAGGCGTGTCCTCCCTTTGATGAAACCATGTTGACTTTGCCCTATTTTACCATGCTCTTGCAAGTATTCAGAAAACTCATCCTTCACAATGGACTCCAAACTCTTACCAATGACTGAGGTCAGGCTAATCAGCCTATACAGAGGAACCTTGATTATCTGGCATTCAATTATCCGAATATTGAATTAGCCGGCAAGATCACAAGATCCTGATGCTTGGCTAAACAATGTTATTCAGCATTCGATTAACTGAACGAAAAGCTCACCACCATCCTTCGGATAATCAAGGTTCCTCTGTAATTTCCCATCTTTTGTCTTACTCCCTTCTTAAATAGGGGAGTTACATTAGTGATTTTCCAGTCTTCTGGGACCCTCCCTGACTCCAGTGATACCTGAAAGATCACTACTAAAGCTTCCACTACTTCTTTAGCTATCTCCTTTGGAACTCTAGGGTGTAGCCCATCTGGTCCAGGTGATTTATCAAGATTAGATTACTTACAGATTAGATTACTTACAGTGTGGAAACAGGCCCTTCGGCCCAACAAGTCCACACCGACCCGCCGAAGCGCAACCCACCCATACCCCTACATTTACCCCTTACCTAACACTGTGGGCAATTTAGCATGGCCAATCCACCTAACCTGCAATCTTTTGGGTTGTGGGAGGAAACCGGAGCACCCAACTTTCAGACCTTTCAGTTTTTCTAGCACCTTCTCCTTGGTAATGGCCACCGTACTCATTTCCGTCTCCCAACTCTCTTGAATTTTTGGGAAGTTACTTGAGTCTTCCACGGTGAAGATTAATTGGGGTACTAGAACCAGAACATTAGGTGGCATGAAGAGGAGTTAAAAAGTCAAATACAACCCTATTGCTAACTTGTTTTAACAGGAGGAGAGGAAGCCAGCAACCAATGGGTTAGTTATTTAAAAAATTATAATGAGGTTGTACACTACAGAATTACCCAACATTTTCAAATGAAACCTAGCCAGACAAATTTTCAAGGTCTCAAGGAACATATTGACAAAAAAGTGAAATCCAGCACTTGTCTGCTAGATCCCAACCCCTGTGATAGGGCAGCCCCCAATTTTCCAACAGCTGCTCCCTCTTTGCTCTCCCTTCCCTGGCTCTAGTCTGGTGCCAAAGGTCAATCCTGCAGTCAGACAGACTGTTAACCTGATCAGCTGCAAATGGGATGCAAACAAGTACATGCTAATTAAATCCTGCCATTTAAATCAGCAAAACTTGAAGAAAATTAATTCTTCCAGATTTTCATTCTCAAAACAACTCCCTGTTCCACCTCTGCTTCCAGACTAACAGTACGGCCAATATCCCCTTTAAGTTCCACATTCAAACTTGCCCTTCTGAAATCCTACATATGTTTGGAGTAGCTTTCATGCGCATAGAGTGTATTCAGCTAATAGGCATAAACAATGGATGGAGGCAAGGGTCTATTTTTATTTGCTTTTGGGATGCATGTGCCATTGGCTTTGAATTGTGAAAACCACACTAATAGCTTAAACAACAAAGAGATGAATTTAATGCCATAAGAAATTGATGAAGAACATACAGCTCTTCAAGCCAGCTCTGCCATTCGATAAGATTATGGCTGATTAGATTATGGACTTAAATGTATTTTCCTGCCTGTCGTCCATAATCCTGAACTCCCTTGGAGATCTAAAATCTAACTTAACCTTCCACAAATTCTTGAATAAATCTGAAGTGTTAGCTGTAAAGGACATTGGGTCCAAATGAAATAAAAATTTGAAACTGAGAAATTAAAGCTTGTTTTAGAAGAGGTTAGATCATGGATTTATGCTCAAGAAATCAAAGTCGCAAACTCTGTCTAAGAGAAGAAAAGGAGTGAAAAGAGGAAGCAAAACACCAGCATTATGCATTTTACCTAAAAATGGTCCAGGAGAAAGGTAGGAAAATCAACACTTGATGAACAATAGGAAAGAATTAAAACAATCAATAAATGCAGTTTTAACCATAATTAACAATGGTAAACTATTATTTCACACTGATGAATTCTTCCCCCTCTATAAAAGACAATGAATTACACTCTATCAATACATTAACAGAAGTACAAACAAATACTGAAATGGACATGAACTTGCTATTGCTTTAGCCAAAATAAAAAACACTCTGCTTTTCATTTTAAATCACCAAACCTTCAAAGGGAAAAAACAAATCAATAAACCCACAGTGAATCAATCTGCCACCTGACAGACTTCTCTTCAGAAGCCATGTGCTTTGAAGTATTTCCAATTACAGTTCCTCATTTTAACGGATTCTCTTTATTCTCTGTGGTGATAATGTCAATCAAATTTACAGCTGGCAATAGGACAGAAACAGAAGATCCAAGTCCCATATCTGTAATTGATAATAAATAACATATGGAATTGAAAACCTAATAGTTTGAATGAAATCAAAATTAGACGATATTAAAAGTTTAACACCAGGGAAGTATCAAAACTATTTTTTATTTTTGATAATATGTAAAAATTCCTAAAGTTACACCATTGTGCAAAGGTCTCTATTTGCAGTCAAAACTAAATCCTAAATGCTGAAATTTAACAAAAACATATAACTCCTATGAAGAATTTTATTCAAACTCACTGTATCATTCCAAAAATAATTCTTGAACCAGTACAGGACCATTTTTTAAAAAAGTTCATTCATGTGATGCGGATGTCAGTGGCTGGATTAGAATTTTTTGCCCACCCATAATTAGTCACAAAGTCAGAGAGATGTACAGAAACAGACGCTTTGCTCCAACATATTCATTCTGGCCAGACATTCTAATCTAGTCCCATTTGCCAGCACCCGGCCCATATCCCTATAAACCCTTCCTATTCATATACCCATCCTGATACCTCTTAAATGTTGCAATTGTACCAGTGTCTACGACTTCCTCTGGCAGCTCATTCCATTCATGCACACCCGCTGTGTGAAGAAGTTGCCCCTTAAGTCCTTTTTAAATTTTTCCCATCTCATCCTAAACCTTTGCCACCTAGTTATGGACTCCCCCAACCCAGTGAAAAAGACAGTGTCTATTTATCCTATCCATAGTTAAAAATCACACAACACCAGGTTATAGTCCAACAGGTTTAATTGGAAGCACACTAGCTTTCGGAGCGACGCTCCTTCATCAGGTGATTGTGGAGGGCTCGATCGTAACACAGAATATATAGCAAAAATCTGAAGTGTGATGTAACTGAAATTATACATTGAAGAATTGATTGTCTGTTAAGCTTTTCATCTGTTAGAATACAGTGATAGTTTCACTTCTTTCATGTGTAAATCACAAAACCCTTTTTTTTTAAAAAGTTGCATTCTCGGGTTAGCTGTTAACAATGGTGATAGCTAGACAATATGTTGAAGGTGTTAGCCCTCTGTGTTCTCTGTCTATGACCTGATGTTTAGATCGATTCCAATCTAAAAAGTGAAATAACAGAGTTTTACATAAATTCATGCAGTTTTTGAGCTCAGAGTTCGACATGAATCTATGTGGTTTTTGAGCAAAGTGCAAAAATATTCACTACACACAATATATATGTGTGCATGCGGGTCTTTGTCTGTCTGTCTGGGGTGGGGGTTGTGAGTGTGAGAAAGAGTGTGTGTGTGTGTGTGTAGTGAGTGCAGAGTGTCTTAAGTCTGTGAGGGGGTGTGTGTGTGGGTGTCTGTGTGCGTCTGTGTGTATCTGTGTCAGTGTGTGTGCGTGTGTGTGCGTGTGCGTCTGTGTGTATCTGTGTCCGTGCGTGTGTGTGTGCGTATCTGTGTCCGTGTCAGTGTGTGTGCATCTGTGTCCGTGTGTGTGCGTGTGCGTGTATCTGTGTCCGTGTGTCCGTGTGTGCGCGTGTGCGTCTGTGTGTATGCGTGTGTGCGTGTGCGTCTGTGTGTATGCGTGTGCGTGTGCGTGTGCGTCTGTGCGTGTGCGTGTGCGTGTGTAGTGCAATGGTGATCACCTGTAATGTGACATGAACCCAAGGTCCCGGTTGAGGCCCTCCCTATGGGTACCGAACTTAGCTATCAGCCTCTGCTCAGCCACTTTCCTCTGCTGCCTGTCCCGAAGTCCACCTTGGAGGATGGTCACCCGAAGGTCCGATGCTGAATGTCCTGGACCACTGAAGTGTTCCCCAACTGGGAGGGAACCCTCCGGTCTGTTGATTGTTGTGCGATGCCCATTCATCCGTTGTCGTAGTCTTTGCTCAGTTTCCCCAATGTACCATGTCTCTGGGCATCCCTGCCTGCAACGTATAAGATAGACAATGTTGGCTGAGTCACATGAGTACCTGCCATGTACACGGTGGGAGGTGTTCCCACGCGTAATAGTGGCATCTATGTCCACAATCTGACACGTTTTGCAGCGTCCACCGTGACAGGGTTGTATGGAGTTGTCCTGAGAGCCGGGCAGCTTGCTACGAACAATGATCTGTTTGAGGTTTGGCGGTTGTTTAAAGGCAAGTAGTGGAGGTGTGGGGAAGGTCTTGGTGAGGTGCTCATCTTCATTGATAATGTGTTGCAGGTCACGAAGAACATGGCGTAATTTTTCAGCCCCTGGGAAGTACTGAACAACGAAGGGTACCCTGTCAATTGCAGCTCGTGTCTGTCTCCTGAGGAGGTCATTACGGTTCCTTGCTGTGGCACGTCGGAACTGGCAGTCGATGAGTTGAACATTGTACCCCGTTCTTGTGAGGGCATCCTTGAGTACTTCCAGGTGTTCGTTACGTTCCTTCTCATCTGAGCAGATCCGGTGTATGCGTAAGGCTTGTCCACAGGGAATGGCTGTTTTGGGTGGAAGCTGGAGAAGTGTAGCATTGTGAGGTTGTCTGTGGGTTTGCGGTAGAGTGTGGTGCTGAGGTGTCCGTCCTTGATGGAGACGCACGTGTCCAAGAATGAGACAGACAGTCGAGAGTAGTCCATGGTGAGTTTGATGGTGGGATGAAAATTGTTGATGTCACTGTGTAGTTTTATCCGTGACTCCTCGCCATGGGTCCAGAGGAAGAAAATGTCATCAATGTACCTGGTGTACAATGTCGGTTGGAGATCCTGCATAGAGAAGAAATCTTGTTCGAACCTGTGCATAAAAATGTTGGCATATTGGGGTGCAAATTTTGGTCCCCATGGCTGTTCCGTGTGTCTGGATGAAGAATTGGTTGTCAAAGGTGAAGACGTTATGATCGAGGATAAAGCGGATGAGTTGTAGGATGGTGTTTGGAGATTGGCAGTTGTTGGTGTTGAGTACTGAGGCTGTTGCCGCGATGCCATCATTGTGGGGGATGCTGGTGTAGAGTGCGGAAACATCCATTGTGACGAGGAATGTTCCTGGTTCGACTGGTCCATGGGTGCTGAGTTTCTGTAAGAAATCCGTAGTGTCGCGACAGAAGCTGGGGATCCCCTGTACAATAGGTTTCAAGATGCCTTCCACATAGCCAGAGAGATTCTCACATAGGGTCCCATTTCCCGATACGATGGGACGTCCCAGTGTACCTTTGGAAGGCAGTAGAAGTCGCCTACACGAGAAGTACGTGGGATGAGAGTGCGTAGGGAGCTCTGAAGGACTGGATCCAAAGTTCTGATCAGTGTGTTTAATTCTCGGATATGTTTTTTGGTCGGATCAGCTGGTAGTTGCCTGTAGTGTTCCTGGTTGTTCAGTTGTCAGTACACTTCCTTGCAGTAATCTGTTCTATTCTGAATGACAACGGCTCCTCTTTTATCTGCTGGTTTGATGACAATGTTGTGATTGGTTTTGAAAACCTGGATGGCATTGCGTTGGGAACGGGTGATGTTTTGCTCTACCTTATGGGTACGGCTGATGAATCTGGCATTTATATATTTCCTGATAGTTTGAGCATACATGTCAAGCCCAGGGCAGCGGCCCTCCGGTGGGGTCCATGTTGACACCTTCTTTGGTCGCTCCTCTACAGATCCCTGTGATGATTGTTCTAGTTCATCAGTGGGCTCAGTGGGATCACTGCCGGCACCTTGAAAGAATTCCCGGAGTCTCATTCGTCTGATGAACTCCTCTGTGTCTGCTGCCAGAACCAATGGGTCCATTTTGCTGGTGGGGCAGAAGTTGAGACCCCTACTCAGGACTTCAATCTCTTCCGGTCGAAGGGTGTGGTCCGATAAGTTGACAATAGACTTCCCCGCAGTGATAATGTTGTCTACTGTGGTTCCAGGGCGGGCTTTGCTATTACTGGTAAGAATGCCAAGCTTCTCCAGTTTTTTGTTCTTGGCGTGCATGTACGTGGTGTAGTTTGTCTGTTTGGCGATATCACGTAATTATACTGATGTATCCTGTGTGCAGGCTGTGAGTGTGGATTCCATCTGAATTTCAAGGTTGTGGCACCTGCTGTAGAGTTGGTGCACGAGATGATTGAGAAGTTTACGAGAGGTGCAGTGGCAAAGTATCTCTGCATAGTCTGTGTTGTAGGTCGACCTAAGTGGGACCGTGATCCGTAATCCATTCGGGATCTTTCCTGCTTGCCTGCATTCCTGTAGAAACTTGATGTCTGTGTCGATATGTGCGATCTTCTTGGAGATCCTCTCCACTTTAACCCGGCAGTTAGTGGTGTCGATCGTAGTCATGATCCTATCCATGCCCCTTATGATTTTATAAGCCTTTATAAGGTCACCCCTCAGCCTCCAACGCTCCAGAGAAACCAGTCCCAACCTATTCAGCATCTCCCTATAGCTCAAACCCTTCAACCTTAGCAACATCCTTATAAATCTTTTCTGAACTCCTTCAAGTTTCACAACATCCTTCTGATAGGAGGGAGATCAGAATTGCACACAATATTCTAAAAATGGCCGAACCAATGTCCTGTACAGACACAACATGACCTCCCAATTCCTATACATGATGCTCTGACCAATAAAAGAAAGCATACCAAATGCCTTCTTCACTATCTAACTACCTGCGACTCCATTTTCAAGGAACTACGAACCTGCATTCCAAGGTCTCTTTGTTCAGCAACACTCCCCAGGACCTTATATTAAGTGTATAAGTCCTGCCCTAATTTACCTTTCCAAAATGCAGCACCTCACATTTATCTGAATTAAACTCCATCTGCCACATTGCCCAAGAGACAGTTAAGAGCCAACCACATTGCTGTTCGTCTGGAGTCACATTTAGGCAATTTAAGGGAAGGAGACAGATTTCCTTCCCAAAGGGACATTAGGGAAGCAGTTGGATTTTCCTTACAATCTACAATGGATTCATAACATCTTTAGACTCTCATTTCCAGATCAGTATTGAATACAACTGCCATGACGGGATTTGAACCCAGGCCCCCACAACATAACCTGTAAAATTTATTGGGGTATCCTAGCAATGTGAATGATAGCTTATTCACAAAGCAAAGTTTTTTTAAAAATAAACTAAAATGCATAGCTGAAGAGGCATTACCTACTTTATGTTGATAGTGCAAAGACCATATTTTTTCTGAACTGCATAGACTAAAAAAATTAGAAAAGATATTGCTTTAAACCAAAAAACTGGAAGAACTGCCTTTTTAAAAACTGGAACTCATTGAGTTATATCTACAATGTTGCTTTATTCAAACAGCGTGATGACTCAGCGGTAGCAGTTCAAGCAGTGTAGAGAGCAAACTAGATGCATCATTTTTGTGTGGTTTGTATTATGCATGCTTGTGCGCATGCATATATGTGCACATGCACACATGACAGTCCTATAATCTTTTTTTCAATTGACCAGTTACCATGGGCTCAGCATATTTACAATTACTCAATTGATTCCTGGACAATTGGTTACAGCCCTGTATGTGAATAACAGAAATATCTAGTTTACAAAAAAAAAGCACCTCAATTTCTCAGTCTCTCTCTCCTTCTGTGGAGAAGTAACAGAAAATCTCCCAATAGCTGTTTTCACTCACCATTTCCCTATAAATGCTGCAAATTGCCTGTTCAAAGGAAATTAGAATCCACCTTCAGAAACACAGATGGGGCAAAGTCTCAACCAATGAATGAAAATCAGCATCTATGTGGAAGCAACCTTGTCTCGCCAGCAAGGAAACAGAAGGAACTGCAAGTCCACAAATCATCAACATCTGTGGCCCACAATGGTGCTATCAAATTTTGTTTTCCTTTGAAAGCCTTTAATATCCTTGTCTTACCTTTTTGTGTGCTTGTTTATATTTGTAAAAGGACTTACACAAGGAATGGAGTTAAAGTTTGAGTTATTTGTTAGCAAAGCATGTTTATTTCTTGACTTTGATTAAAAACAGATTACCGTAATTATTTTTTTGTTACTGGAAAAATCTCGTGTGCATATTGACTTGAATTAGACAGGTAAAATTGAGTGTTTTGTGGCTGAATCAAATTTTTACACTTGTGACGAATCTAGGAAAAGTGGAGCTTGATTTCCATTGCACTAAGTCATGACAATAGCACTTTTGACAGCATTTTCCATCACATATCTGGAATATTGGAATGCAGAAGCTTTGTGGATAAATATAATCAAATCAAGCAATGAGTGCTCACATTAACTCAAAATCATCTACCCCAGAATGCAGTGTAAATATAGCTACAGTGATCATTAACAAACAATTGTACTCTCTTTTTAAGGATTCATTTAATATCACTTTCGGCATTTAACAATTGGGTATTATCTAAAGTGGAATCAGCAAACAATACACTCAGGTATGGAATGTAAATACTTTTCAAATGAAGGCCAATGCTTTCTATTCTAATCTAAAGCACCATCTGGAGGCAATGCAGCAAAAAAAAAGAGACTACATAAAGAAAAGTTGAAATAAACAAAATCTCCAGCTCTGATCTGCAGCTTTTTTTTGGCAGCATGGGTATTAATCTGCAGTTGCATACAGTGTCAATGCTACAAAAGTAGGTAATCAGTCAGTCAAACTGAAAAATCCAAGGTTTGTAAGCCTTTTCCAAAATACTACACAGTGTGTAAAGTAATACAACAGACAGGGCTTTCTTTGAACAGAGAAGACTTTGGATGGTCTGTTGGAGATGGTAAAATTATGAAAGGATGGGACACAGTAAACGTCATCTTTCTAGTGACTGGTTATGTCAATGAGCACTCATTTTAAATACAAAATTAAATGGACTGAAATTTAGGACAGAGAACACCTTTTTTTATTAAAAGGAATTTGATTTTGAGGCTTTAGAATGCAAAACTAAAAGTGTTTGAAGACAACAGGTATGTTTATAACAAATACAAATGAACATACAAACAAGGAACAACAGCAAGTCATTTGACTCTTTGAGCCTGCTTTATTAAGGTCATGGCTGATCTGATTTTAACCACAAATCTACATTCCTGAATATCCCTGATAGATTCTTCATTACAGAGGGAAGCTTGTACATTTCAACAAGTTTACCTCTGAAAATGGATGACAAATTATGCTACATATATTTTATTTTATAGTTAATGTAATTTTGCAAACAAATTGGTCAAACATTTGATATACATTTTAAAATTGTACTCTCCTCAAGTGACATCATTTCAACACATTATGGCTATTATCAATAGATAATAGGTGCAGGAGTAGGCCATTCTACCCTTCGAGCCAGCACCACCATTCATTATGATCATGGCTGATCATCCTCAATCTGTATTGAGGATATCCTGCAAATACAATGTGTTCCGGGGGAAACGTGAAAATCCCATCACTCTACAGAGAAACAGGTCATTAGAGCAAGTGTGAAAGTATGCATGAACATGAAATATTCAACACGAGTTTTGGTTTTGCCGCCATGCTTCACTTTGTAATTCCAACACAAGTAAAGCAAGGGGAAAAAGCAGAGCTTAAAAATGTGTTGCTGTAAAAGCGCAACAGGTCAGGCAGCATCAAAGGAACAGGAGAATCGACGTTTCGGGCATAAGCCCTTCTTCAGGAATGAGGAGGGTGTGCCAAGCAGGCTAAGATAAAAGGTAGGGAGGAGGGACTTGGGAGAGGAGCATTGGGAATGTGATAGGTGGAAGGAGGTTAAGGTGAGGGTGATAGGCCGGAGAGGGGGTGGGGGCGGAGAGGTCGGGAAGAAGATTGCAGGTCAAGAAGGCGGTGCTGAGTCTGAGGGCTGGGACTGAGAAAAGGTGGGGGGAGGGGAAATGTGGAAGCTGGAGAAATCCGCATTCATCCCCTGTGCTTGGAGGGTTCCTAGGCGGGAGATGAGTCGCTCTTCCTCCAGGTGTCGTGTTGCCATGGTCTGGCGATGGAGGAGGCCAAGGACCTGCATGTCCTTGGCGGAGTGGGGGGGGGGAATTAAAGTGTTCAGCCATGGGGCGGTTGGGTTGGTTGGTGCGGGTGTCCCAGAGGTGTTCTCTTAAACATTCCGCAAGTAGGCGGCCTGTCTCCCTAATGTATAGGAGGCCACATCGGGTGCAGCGGATGCAGTAAAATGTGTGTGGAGGTGCAGTGAATTTCTGATGGATATTGAAGGATCCCTTGGGCCTTGGAGGGAAGTGAGGGGGGAGGTGTGGGCGCAAGTTTTGCATTTCTTGCGGTTGCAGGGGAAGGTGCCGGGAGTGGAGGTTGGGTTGGTGGGGTGTGTGGATCTGACAAGGGAGTCGCGGAGTCGACGAAGAGGCAGGCATAGCTAGGGCCCATGTGGGTGCCCATGGCTACTCCTTTGGCTTGGAGGAAGTGGGAGGATTGAAAGGAGAAGTTGTTAAGAGTGAGGACCAGTTCAGTCAGTCGAAGGAGGGTGTCAGTGGAAGGATACCGGTTGGTTCAGCGGGAAAGGAAGAAGCGGAGGGCTTTGAGGCCTTTGTGATGGGGGATGGAGGTGTACAGGGACTGGATGTCCATGGTGAAGATAAGGCGTTGGGGGCTGGGGAAGCGAAAATCATGGAGGTGGTGGAGGGCGTGGGTGGTGTCCCGAACGTAGGTGGGGAGTTCTTGGACTAAGGGGGACAGGACCGTGTCAAGGTATGCAGAAATGAGGGGAAAAAGCAGTCCAAGGAGGGTCTCACTCCATTTGCTTCATCTGATTTAAAATTTGTGTTACATTTACAATATAACTGGAGGACTATGAATTTTGCTTCACACCAACAGTTTATTTATTGTATTTAAGTATCTTAAGCAACATGAACAAACTCTAAGTCTTAAATCAAAGTGATTCTTGTGATCATAATATTGTTGATGCTGGAGAAAATATAAAATTCACATAGCTCAGCAGACAAACAAATCAATCGTTCAGGATGCAACCAGTTTTGTATCAATATGGCAGTTTTAAATTCAAAATATAACTTTTGAAACCGGAGAATTTCTATCAGTTAATTTTGTTATGCAAGATATTCTACTAAGAGCAGCTAAGAATTTCAATTTTGCTTTTGTTATTCAATACCCATAATAAAATTTACCTCTGCTCCAAGGCTCAGACAGAAAATCCCATCCTCAAATGCTGAATGAGTGTCAATGTGGGGAGGAATCCCTATAATAATAATTGCAAAAAAAATTAATATAGTTCAAAAAAAACTAATGAAAATGTTGACTTTTGCTATTTTATTGCTATGATTTGCTGAATATAATGACAACACATTTTCTGAAAGGTCAACCTTGAGATTAATGCAACATAATCAGGAACTTCTGTATTTGTTAATCCCAAATATTAGTCAGTTTTGGGTTTACGCATTATATTAAAATATACAAATGAGAATTTTCAGAATAAAGAAAATTCTGTTTATGCATATTACAGTTGTATAAGTTCTGCTATAACACACATTTCACTAATGCAAATTCACTGTAATGTAACTGACAAATTGGGGACATGGTTTCCCAAATGTGAATTTTTAAAACGATTACATCGCCAACACTAAGTGCTGTTGCTAAAGCGCAATTTTTCTATAATGCAGGGTTGCACAAGAATGCAACAATGTGTTATGAAGAACAACCTGTATAAAGAGGTTAAAAATAAATCACCACAATCTATCATTGATGATAAGGAACACCACCCTAAATTAACAAAACTAACATTTGACTAACACAGGAGATTCTCTTTGGCTTTCATTGTCTGATCCACAATTATAATAACTTGAAGTGTAAAGTATATTTCACCTTGTCCAGGCTGATATTGATTTATCGTTAGTTGATCAGGTTTAAATTTTACGTATCCCTTTTTTATGAACTGCTCCAAAATGTCATCACAAATCTCAGGAAGACCTAAAATTAAAATAAACACAAAAACAAAAATTATCTGAACTATTCAATTGCTTCTAACTTTGCACTGAAAAGAAATACAAACTAAATGCCTGAAAAATTTTTAAATTTATGGTCCTAAGTATGCACAGAAATAGTCAAATTATTCGCAAGCACCATGATTATTCTGATCCAAAAATCAAGCAAATGAAATCAGCTAACATTATAAATTGGGAACGCGAAAATTAATCAATTTCAAATTGAGTCTTTGTGCCATTAGAGATACTCATTTCTGGGATTTAAAAAACACCTTCATCTTGAAAACAAAACCCATGCATCTTATTCAGAATTTAGGACAGACAGAAATATTTTCCTTAATCGTGTTCATCATTAAAGTTAAGGTTAAGAGACTGCAGATTCGGGTATTCATTAAATAACAACTTTTGTGGACACACGAAGATGCACTAGCCCTTCTAAAGGGGCTGGTACTCTTTTAATTTGTTTTGATTTGAGCTATTGGATACAACTAATTTACTTGAAAGACTACTCAATGGCCTTTTAAGGGAGAGTGGCATAGTTTTATTTTGTTCAATTCAGTTAGTTAGTTTCAACTGACTTAAAAAGAGTAGAAGGAGACACATGCTAAGTCTTGTGGAACAGTAGTACTGTCCCCAGTATCTGAAATGATTAAATACTTTGCAAGAAGCTTCTTTACAAATGGTGAGTTGTTGAGTTAAGATGTATAGTTACAAAGAAGTTAAGATTGTTGTGTTTTGGCACTGCATCTTTAAGTTTGGATAAAAATGAGGAGATACTTGTGGTCCATTCTGAAGTCTGCTGGAGAACATTCTTGGGTGATACGAGCTGTTGAAAATTAAGTTTTGCTGGAGTTTAAATGATGATGCTTGCATTTGGAGATGATGACAGCAGCATCAGCCTTTATAATGATTAGATTGTTCAACTCAAGTCCCAGGAACATGTTGAGAATGTCAGGCTGTGAACAGTTGAGCCTTAAAATGTCAATTTACTTCCAAGATGAACGAGTTGAAGTCCAAGGAAGCATGATCAGCATTTCTACTTGGATACAATGGCCATGTGATTCAAATTGCCAAACAGGTTGGCTTCGAGAGTGAAAGATTTTTCTAATCACTCGTAATCTGCCAAGGTACAGACAAGAGATTGCAGCTACAGGTTGAAAGTCTCTATAGTGGATTGCTCAGGAATACGGGTGAGAGAACATGCTTGGATTAGAGAGGGCAAATGTGTGGAATTGAAAGGAGACAGAAAGTTTCACAAATTGCACAAGAGAGAAAATCTCCAGGAAAAGCCATCGCCTGTTAAAAAATAAGTGTTCTCAAGTTAAAAAAAGTACCAGGCTGGGAACGGAAAAGAATACAAGTAAATCCTCAGCAGCTAAAAATCACTTAGACTGATCTGGCAAAAAAAAATCAAATAACATTCAAGAGATAATATTCTTGATTGTGTTACAAGAGGAAAGTTTTGTTCTTTCATTCTGAATATCTACATGCAAATGACAGCTTTATACTCTCCTTTACCAAGTAGCAACTTCAGAGTAGGTTTACCTGCACTATTTTACCCAAATAAAGGAAACTGAAAGGGACATTGAAATGCTTATGGCATAAAATTAATATCAAGCTGAAGTCCGAAACAAAAATACTGTTTATCATGTAGCTCAAACTCTCTCAAAAACACAGACAGAACTTTTTATTGAATTGTCATACTCTGTTCATTTACTATTCCAAGCACAACAATAGCAATGACCATAAAAATACTTTAGGCTTCCACATAATTAAGTATAAAAATTATTAGCAAGGCAATTTTTTTAAAGTCAATTAACATCCAGCACAAGCACTTTGCTTTTACATTATTGCCATATTTCACTCTGCATTACAGAAAATCAGATTTTCCTGAGATAATTTCTGCAGTTGTTTACAAGTCACTTATTTTGTTACAAAAAAAACTTGTATGCCACCCAATGTACCTCCAGGTAGGGGTTTATCTTTGTCTACATTGTTGTTGTCATAGCGGAATTCATAACCATAATGCTTCACTCTTCGATGTTTCAGAGATCTCTGGGCTAGAAATAAAACAAAACAAAAAACTAAATTGCAGGCTTCATCTTGGAGACTGAATTCCAATGCCAGATATAGTTTACATTTAAAAAAGGTTTTGAAAACAAGTTGTGCTTTATATTGTCAAATTCCTTAAAACGAAAAATTATGAAAAAAGCAGAGTAAACAATTCACATGTTAATTTGTAATTTTATTCACAGTAGCTGATACACTAAAAATATCAAATCTGCTAATAAAATGTCAAGTAAACAAATAACTATTTTACTCACCATGCTTTTACTATGGTCACTATTTTGTAGCTTTTTATTTCGAACCATATTCAAATTATTTAAGTGAGATTACGTGACCGACTGTGCAAGAACCAAAATTACAGTGCAGTTTGGGAATTAGAAAGACAACTGAATAGAGAACAACAAGTTGTTATATCAATGGACTACATACAGATATACTGGAGAGATT
This sequence comes from Chiloscyllium plagiosum, assembly GCF_037043375.1. Classification (NCBI taxonomy): domain Eukaryota; kingdom Metazoa; phylum Chordata; class Chondrichthyes; order Orectolobiformes; family Hemiscylliidae; genus Chiloscyllium; species Chiloscyllium plagiosum. Next base: position 81,192,310 of record NW_028270144.1, read on the forward strand.
ACTCGTCAATATCACCTTACATGGTTGTGGACAGCATATCTCATACAAAGAAGGTGCAGTGGCCAACTGGACTGATACTTAGACTGTAAACCAAAAACCAAGGGTCAATCCTTATCTGGATATAGCTGACAAATCACTGGTCTTATTTTTCTTTTTTAGGAATCTCATCATATGCTGCTGCTCTATAAATTGTATCTTGAAGTATGCAGGTATATTGAGCCTCATCTGATCTCAAAAGCTCAGGCCTGTTAATACCTGGACACGAGATCATCTGGAACACCAGTAAGTATTTAGAGACTTGCAGCATTGTATTAATGTCTTTATAACTGGGCCGGACAGTCAGGGTTCAAATCCCATCTACCCCATAAGTATGCCTTAACATGTTCAATCTGATTAAAATAAACACCTAAAAAAGAACTGATTTCTTAAAATTTCCTGCTTCATAAAACAAGTCACTCATCAGCTTCTTTGTGATCAGTGTTCGATCACATTATTTGGAGCTGAAACGAGAAATGGGAGTTGTGATGTCAATATTCTAATGAAATGGCAAATCCAAGCTTATTGACTGTATGTCCTAATTCTAGGATGGATGGGTGGGAACTTGATGAGGCTATCAGCAGAAACATTTAAGATCATACATCAGAATATGAAATAGCAATAACTCATCAGGGCAGTACTCCTCTGCCTCTCCTCATCAGATTAATAGAAAAATACAAAAAGACATGACCCACTCTCACCAGTACCCTTACATATGGATGAGGAATGATACCACTTCGACTGGGACAACACATACATCCTCTGACAAGCCAAATAGAGACACGGACAAGAATTCCTTGAAGCACGACATTCTAATCGGAGCTCTATCAACAAACACATTGACTTGTATCCCATTTACCACCCCCTGATAAAAAGAACCGGAAATGACATCACCATAGGAAATCATGTCACCACAGGAAATTACATCACCAACCCAAGGAAACCCAAATATGTAAATAGAAAGTGTGCTACACCACCAGGACCTCATCCGGAGACTCACTAAAGATGTTACCTAGTATGATGACAAAACGCCTGAAAACAAACCTTCCAGCTTAGCGAGCAAACCTACATCCAGAACCTCAACCTGAGCTACAAATCTTCTGAAATAATTGCTAATAGAAAAATAGTTAGACGATGAACATACAATTGGTTATTGTATATTTAATGAATTTAGATGATTATATATATTAACTACAGTTTTTCTCTGTACTACTTACCATTTTCCACTGTTGTATTTGGGCTTCCATCTGCAAATATCAAAAGCCTCTTCTCATATTCAGCAGAAATGAAGTCTTCAACCACCAGAAGACCTGGTGGTAGGCTTGAATGATAAACATCTTCACTAACAACTTGAAAAAGAAATTAATTCTTTTTAACCCTTCCACTACAGAGTCTTAATTAGTATAAACAATTACAATTTCCTTAACACATTTCTGCTTATGGACATATGTAAACTGATGAACACCCATGTCAACATTAGTTTTCCATACAAGCAAAAATTCCTAGACGAATAAACTGACACTAACTTAAAGTGCAATTCAGCAGTGAGAAATGGAACAGAAAAGCAGGAGAAGCAAGTGAGACACAGATTTCACTGCAGATGAATTGTGCAGAATGACCTGGCATGTAGGTGGCATTATACTAACATCCCTTAATAACACTCTTGACAGCAGATACCAGACTGAACAGACCTTTTTCAGGATCCCCTTCAGTCACCTTGCATGAGAAAGGGACCAGAAAAGATGGTCAAAAGATAGCCTCTCTCTCCTCACCCTGGCTGGACAAATGGATCAGCAGGTTCACTCTTCTGTGGTTGAAAGTAAAATGGGTCACAAGTAGAGCCTTGCCTTTGCGACCAGGAATATTTGCACCTTGATGGACAGCAAGGACAATCTGTGCCCCCAAAGAGGAACAACCAGTAATGGAAGGTGATTTGCAAATCTCAAGGTCAACATCCCTACACAGAGATACAAACATTACCAGGGAAGGTCTGCTAAACAAGGTTGCCAATGGCCATGCCTTCTCCATCCCAAAAGTGAAATGCACTGGTAAAGTCATATTGCCATCTGGATCACCCTAGTCAACCAGCTATTGGGACATCTGACAGGGCAAGTTAGATGAATGTCAATGCAAGTGACACTAAAATCTGAAAAGGACACTACTAAGGGACTGTTCTATACAGCGCAAAATAATGCTTCACATGCTGAGGAAAGAAAAAAGCACATAAGAGACAAAAGTCAGTGATAAACCTGAAGACTGGGATAATTTCAGAATCCAGCAAAAGATGACTAAAGTTATAATAAAGAGAGAAAATTAACAATGAGGGCAAACTTGCAAGGAATATAAAACTGACAATAAGAGCATCTTTAAATACATTAAAAGGAAAAGGGGTCAAAGTAAACAAACGCCTGTTGGAAAATAAATCTCAGGAAATGGCTATTTATGAGTTACCCGAAATTGTTGAAGAAGATAAACAGATAGTTTGCATCGGTCTTTGCAGTGGAAAATACTTCAAATATCCCATTAATACTAAAGAATATGGCTTGCACCCAAGAATCCTAAAAACTGTAGGTACAGAAATGGTGGATGCGTTAGTTGTAATACTTCAAAAATAGTTTGATTTTGGAGAAGTACCAGAGGATTGGCATCCTGATTTAAAATAAGAGGGAGGCAAAAATCACTGTAGACCAACTAGCCTCACGTCTATTATTAGAAAAATGTTGAAATCAACTATTAAAGAAGTAATAGCAACACATTTGGAAATGGTAGGCTGCGCAAGTACAGTCAGCATGGCTTCATGAAAGAGAAATCTCCAATTTATTAGACTTTTACGAATCACAGTGGTACAGGGGAACCAGTAGGTGTGCTGTATTTGGACTTGCAGAAGGCACTTGACAAGATACCTCACAAGAGATTTAAGTCATAAGATGGAGTTGAGGGTAATATATTGGTGTGGATTGAGAATTGGCTAATGGGCTGGAGAGAGAGTCAACACAAGGGATTTTTCTCAGGTTGGCAATCAGTGCTGGGATCACAACAGTTTACAAATACATATTGTATATTATGAAGCAAATGTACAGTAGCCAAATTTGGCAAACACAAAGTAGGTGGATAGGCAAGTCACAAAGGGATACAAACAAAAATTGGAGAAATAATGATAATTGTCAGTGGGCAAGTGTTGTACAATGTGAAATTGTTCATTTTAGAAAGGAGGAAAAAAAGAACAGTATTATTTCAATGGAGGAAAGGGACTTGGGGGTACTGGTGCACAAAACATAAAAAGCTAGCACGTAGGTACAGCAGGTAATCAGGAAGGCTAATAGAAAGTTGGCTCTTATTTCAAGAAGGTTGCAGTATATGATGTATCAGCATAAGCATCAAGATGTAACGGTATCACAATTGAGTAACAGTAACTACAAAGGCATGAAGGAGGAGCTGGCCAGAGTTGATTGGCAGGAGATCCTGGCAGGGAAGACAGTGGAGCAGCAATGGCAGGGATTTCTGGGGGTAATTCAGGAGGCACAACAGAAATTCACCTCCAGGAAAGAACATGCTGAAGGGAGGACAAGGGAATCATGGCTGACAAGGGAAGTCAGGGACAGCACAAAAGCAAAAGGAGAGTATATAATATGGTGAAGATTAGTGGAAAGCTATTTAAAAAACAACAGAGGACAATAAAAAAGACAATAAGGGGGCACAAGATGAAATATGAGGTTAAACCAGTTAGTAACACAAAAGAAGATTGCAAGGGCTTTTTTAAGGATATATACAAGGTAACAGAGTCAACAGAGAACATTAGATCATTGGAAAATGAGGCTGGAGTAGTAGTAATGGGGAACAAAGAAATGGAGGAGGAACTGATTATGTACTTTGCATCACTCTTCACAGCGGAAGACACTTGCAGCATACTAGAACTGCAAGAGAGTCAGTGGGCAGAGGTGAACGTAGTAGCATTCTAAGGAGAAGATGCTGGGAAGCTGAAAGGTCTGAAGGTGATTAAATCACTCGGACCAGATGGACTACACTCCAAAGCTGCAAAGGAGGTAGCTTGGAGATTGAAGAGGCATTGAAGCTGATCTTTAAGTATGACTGGAGTCAGGAAAGGTGCCAAAGGACTGCAAAATAGCTAAAGTGATACCCCTGTTTAAGAAGTTGGGGGGTGGGGCGGAAAGCAGAAGAAGCAGATAAAGACCAGTTAGCCTGACCTCAGTCATTGATAAGACTTTAAGAGTAATATTATTAAAGTATGAGATTTACGGAGTTCCAGGAAATGCATGGTAGAATAGGGCTGAGTCAGCACAGCTTTGTCGTGGCAAAACCAGTGAATGTGATTAAGTTGGATTTCCATAAGCACTTTGATAAGATACCACACAGGAGGCACTAAATAAAATAAGAGCCCTTAGTATTAGGGGTCAGGTACTGGCACGGATAAAGGATTGGCTGACTGGCAGAAGGCAGAGTGGGAATAAAGGGATCTTTCTTGGGATAGCACTCGATGACTCTTGGAGTTCCAAAGAGGTCAGTGTTGGGACAACTATTCGCTTTATATATGAATGATCTGGACGATGGAACTGAAGGTATCATTGTGTCATCTGCAAACTTAACAAAGATAAGTGCAGAAGCAGGTAGTGCTGAGGAAGTGAGGAGTCTTGAGGAGAACTTGGACAGGCTGGGAGACCAGTCAAAGAAGTGGCAGATGGAATACTATTGGAAAATTGTCAGATTATGCACCTTGTAGGAATAATAGAGGCATAGACTATTTTCTAAATGGGAAAAGGCTTCAGAAATCTGAAGCACAAAGAAATTGGGAGTCATCATTCAGGATTTCCATACTTTAATGTGCAGTTCAGTTGGCAGTTAGGAAGGCAAATGAAATGTTAGCATGCATGGCGAGAGAGCTAGAATACGACAGCAGAGATGTACTGCTGAGGCTGTATAAGGCTCTGGTCAAACCGCATTTTGAATATCGTGAGCAGTTTTGGGCCCCGTATCTAAAGAAGGATGTGCTGGCTGAGAGGGGAGACTACAGGATGTTCACAGGAATAATCCAAGAGATAAAGTGCTTGTCAAATGAGGAGCAGTTAAAGACTTTGGGTCTACATTTAATGGAGTTTAGAAGGCTGAGTGGGGGATCTCATTGTAACTTACAGAATACAGAGATGCCTGGATACGGTTGACACAGAGAAGACATTCCCACAAGGAGGAGAATCTAGAACCCGTGGACACAACCTCAGAGTTAAGGGACAACCACTTAGAACTGACGAGGAGGTGTTTCTTCAGCCAGAGGGTAATGAATCTGTGGAAGTCATTGCCTCAGAAGGCCAAGTCATTGAGTGTATTTAAAGCAGAGATAATTAGATTATTGATTGGTAAAGGGATCAACGGTCATGGAGAACAGGCAGGAGAATGGGGTTGAGAATCATATCAGCCACAATGGAATGGCACAGCAGACTCTATAGACTAAATAGCCCAATTCTGCTCCTATGTTATATGGTCTAGGAGTAGGGAAGTCTTACTGCAACTGTACAGTGTGCCGGAGAGACCACTCTATCATCAAACACATTAACTTGAATCCCATTTACCACCCCTGAGAAAAAGAACAGGAAATGACATTCACCAACCTAAGGAAACCTAAACATATAAACAAAACGCAAGCCATACCACCAGTGCTTCATCCGGAGGCTCACTGATGATATTACCGAGTATGATGATGAAACATCTGAAAATGAACCTTCCAGCTCAGCAAGGACAGACCACTTCTGGATACCGAGAGCAGTTTGATCCTCTTATTTAAGGAAATATATCATTGGAGGAAGTTCAGAGAATGTTCATTCAGATGATCCCTGGCTTGGAAGGATTGTCTTATGAACAAAGGCTAAACAGGTGGGGACTCTACTCACTAGAGTTTAGAAAAATGAGTGATGACCTCATTGAAACATATAGGATTCTTAAGGGGCTTGACAGAATAATTGCTCTCATGGGAGAGTCTAGAACCAGAGGGCATAGTCTCAGAATAAAGGGGCACCAATTTAAGACTGAGATAAGGAGGAATTTCTTCTTTAAGAGAGTTTAGAGTCCTTAGACAACTTGCCAAAGAGAGGTGTGGGGCAGAGTCCATGTATATATTTAAACTCAATATAGATAGATCTTAATCAGTGGGAGAATCAGGGTTACAGGAAAAAGGTAGGAAAGTGGACATGAGGTATGCTAGATCAGGCCTTAATCTGCCATGATCTGACTGAATGATGGACCATGCTCAAGGGGCCAAATGGCCAATGCCTGTCGCCATTTGCTACGGTCTGCTTCTGGTAGTATTGTGTCCCAAAATATGACAAATGCCAGAGTTGGATGTGACTGTTTTGTTTGGAAGAGGAAGTTTGGGAAAGTGACGTTCAGAGTGATCGAGCTCTAACAGCGTCTTATTTTTGAGTCAATGCATTAAGCATTAGATCCTAACTATGTTCATCAACGTGACAGGTATGGAACTAGCTGTCAGGATTTCAGCTCAAGGCATTGGCAACTGATAGGTTACTGCTTTACGTTGAATAAACAAGTCAAATTTTACTTTGGATACAGAATCTCACCTTATACACACACATTTACCTATATACTTAATATTCTATTCATTACCCCATTAAAACTGTATGTAAGGCAAGTGATAAACAAGATATTGCAGTTGGATTTAGCTGTCTGTATTTGCATTAGTGAAGCGTAGGGGTATGAATAAGGGCAAATTCCTCATGAAGGCAGTCCAGGACTTTGATTGGATTGCTGAATCATCAGGAGTTTGGCAGATTTTCATAAAGAACTTAAAATCTTACCTGCAAAGAATACAAAATTAGCTTCAAAAAGCAAAAAGGTGAAGTAAAAGCTTTTACAAACTTGGTCAAGGTTTCTAGAAAAAAGAGGTTGTATTGATAAAACCAACTTCAAGTTGTAGAGTTAATTAAAATAACTACAATGCAAAACCCTCATCAAATTTTTAACCAGCTCAGCATTAACAATGAAGATCATAAGATTGACCATTTAGAGTTGAGGTTTGCAGTTCAGTACAAATGAAAATCAGAAAAATTGAGATGAACTCACCATCCTCCACAAAGTTTAGATATAAAGTGATGAGTTTTGTATTTTCACCACTGTTTAGGTTTTGTCCATTAAGAGTGTTGTATGCCTTCGTGGCCTCCTGAATTGCACTGTATGTTACAAATGCATGTGGTTTATGAGGTAACATGAGAAGGGTCTCCACTGTTCCAAACTTCTGTAATACTTCATTCAACTGCTCCCGGCTGACACCATTGCCCAGGCCGCCATTGGCTACAACCAAGTGCTAAGAAGAATAAAGCAATGTGAGAAATTGCAACAGGAATATAGTAATCATAAAAAAATTACCATAAAGTTTTGACTGACTTTATGTGTACCTTATAAAATTTGCAAGAAATACAGAAAAGATCAAAAGATCCCCTTGTGGCAGAGCCTAGGACCAGAGGTGATGATCTCAGAATAAGGGGTCACAAATTTTAGATAGAGATGAAGAGGAATTTCCTCTCCGAGGGTAGTGAATCTGTGGAATTCTTTACCTCAGTGGGCTGTCAAAATTGGGTTGTTAAGTATATTCAGGTCTGAGATAGTTGGACTTATAATCAGGAAGGGAATTGAGGGTTTAGGGAAAATGGAGGAAAGTGGAGATGAACATTACCAGATCAGTCATGATCTCCACTTCACTGAGAATCAAACGTAATGGCCTACTGCTACTTCTATGGCTTATGGTTTTTAATAAAAGATTTAACAGCAAAACAGTGACAGGATCAGACAGAATCAACATGGATTTACTAAAGAGAAAATCATGCTTGACAAACCTACAGCAAGGATGTAACTAGTAGAGTGATCGGGGTGGGGGTAAGCGGATGTGGTTTATGTCGACTTTCAATCGGCTTTTGACCAAGTCCCACATAAAAGAGTCGAATGAAATTAAAACCATGGGATTGGAAGTAGCGCATTGAGATGGATAGAAATGTAGTTGGCAACCAGGAAACACTAAGTATGAATAAGTGGGTCTTTTTCTGAAAGGGCAGGCAATGACTAGTGGGGTGTCACAGAGATTAGTGCTAGGACCTCAGTTATTCAAAATATATATTAATGATTTAGATGAGGGAAGTAAAAAGCCAAAAAAAAAGCAAAGTTAAGTGGGAGGGTGAGCTGTGAGGAGGATGCACAGATGTTTCAGTGTGATTTGGACAAACAATAACTTTGCAAATGCATTACAGAAACAGTATACTGTGAATAAATGTGAGGTTATTGTTTTGGTAGCAAATTGAGAGCAGGCAATATGCAATGAAACCTCGGTGTTCTCATACACCAGTCGGTGAAGATAAGCATCCAGGTGTGGTAGGTGGAAAAGAAGACAAACTGTATGTTGGCCTTCAGAGCACAAAGATTTCAGTTTGGGGTAGGGATGCCTTGCTGAAATTATATAGAGCATTGGTGAGACCACATCTGGAACAGTTTGTCCTCATCTGAAGAAGGATGTTCTTGCTGTAGAGGGAGTGCAATGAAGACTGATTCCAAAATGGTGCAACTGACATATGAGGGAAGATTGAATCAATTTTATATTCACTGGAATTCAAAAGACTAGGCAGGATAAATGCAGAAAGAAGGTTCCTGATGGCAGGAGACTCTAGACTATGGATCACAGTATAAGGACACAAGGTAAACAACTTATGACGGAGATGAAGAGAACTTTCTTCACCCTTGTCATTTGTGGTTCATTCCCTGGTCATTTTTCTACAGCTTCTGTGGACCCCTTCCAAGATCAGCACATCGTTCCTTAGAAACAGGGCCCAAAAATTGCTCACAATATTTCAAATGCGGTCTAACCAGAGCTTAATATAATCTCAGCAGTACTTTTCTCCCCTAGAATTCTAGTCCTCTTGAAATGAATGCTAAAATTGCATTTGCCTTCCTAACTGGCGACTGAACTGCATGTTAATCTGAAGAAAATCCTGAACTAGGATTCCGAAATCCCTTTGTGCTTCAGATTTCCAAAACAATTCCTTATTTAGAAAATTACCTACACTTCTATTCTTCCAAAGTGCAAAATCTCTCACTTTCCCACAATGTATATCATCTGTCACTTCTTCACCCACTTAGCCTGTCCAAATTCTTCTTCAGCCTCCCCACTTCCTCAAAACTACCTGTCCCTCCACCTGCCACGGTGTCATCAGCAAACTTAGCAACAATGCCCTCAGCTCCTTCAGTCAGATTGTTAAATGTATAACATGAATAGTTGTGGTCTTTTGTTATGGGCCAGACTAAAAACCGTCAAAATATATTAAGAGCCTTGCCTTTTTCTTATCTTAAAAGTAAGTGTAAAGCATTGCATTCGAGATGCAATTCGCTTTGTCAGACTACTCAACTTTAAGCAAAGCATGCTTTGTATTCACACTACAGTTAAAACATAGACAAAATAAAAAGAAAACAACTGGCTTCACTGTAACACTATTGAAATACTTAATATATATTAACTGTTCCAATACAGTAACATCCAATAATCACACCAAAGTTTGTGTGAAGATTTGTAGCTCGGGTGCTCGTTGTTGTGGTTCTGTTCGCCGAGCTGGAAGTTTTTGTTGCAAACGTTTCGTCCCCTGGCTAGGCGACATCATCAGTGCTTGGGAGCCTCCTGCGAAGCGCTTCTTTGATGTTTCCTACGGTGTTTATAGTGGTCTGTCCCTGCCGCTTCCGGTTGTCAGTTTCAGCTGTCCGCTGTAGTGGTTGGTATATTGGGTCCAGGTCGATGTGTTTGTTGATGGAGTTTGTGGATGAATGCCATGCCTCTAGGAATTCCCTGGCTGTTCTCTGTCTGGCTTGCCCTATGATAGTAGTGTTGTCCCAGTCGAATTCATGTTGCTTGTTGTCTGCGTGTGTGGCTACTAAGGATAGCTGGTCGTGTCGTTTCGTGGCTAGTTGATGTTCATGTATGCGGATTGTTAGCTGTCTTCCTGTTTGTCTTATATAGTGTTTTGTGCAGTCCTTGCATGATATTTTGTACACTACATTCGTTTTGCTCATGTTGGGTATCGGGTCCTTCGTTCTGGTGAGTTGTTGTCTGAGCGTGGCTGTTGGTTTGTGTGCCGTTATGAGTCCTAGGGGTCGCAGTAGTCTGGCTGTCAGTTCTGAGATGCTCCTGATGTATGGTAGTGTGGCTAGTCCTTTTGGTTGTGGTATGTCCTCGTTTTGTGGTCTTTCTCTTAGGCATCTGTTGATGAAGTTGCGCGGGTATCCGTTTTTGGCGAATACCTTGTATAGGTGTTCCTCTTCTTCTTTTTGCAGTTCTGGTGTACTGCAGTGTGTTGTGGCCCTTTTGAATAGTGTCCTGATGCAGCTTCGTTTGTGTGTGTTGGGGTGGTTACTTTCATAGTTTAGGACTTGGTCTGTGTGTGTGGCTTTCCTGTATACCCTTGTAGTGAATTCTCCGTTCGGTGTTCTCTGTACCATCACGTCTAGGAATGGGAGTTGGCTATCCTTTTCTTCTTCTCTCGTGAATCGGATTCCTGTGAGTGTGGCGTTGATGATCCGGTGTGTTTTTTCTATTTCCGTGTTTTTAATGATTACCAATCAGGCTGCTTCTATAGTTCCAATTCTTTTTGTTAAAAAAGCCTCAAGGGCTCCCGAACTATTTACTTTATTGCTTTTGAGCAGACTACTTAATACGTCTGTCTTAAGAATTCTTAATTAAAAAAAGAGACAAAATACACTTCTTAAAGCCACAGTATCATAACACTTAGCACTGAGCACTGCAGAGCTCCACCAGCCATCAGCTGAAAGAAGTCTCCTTTATCCCTTTTCTTTCCCTTCTGCCAGCCAGCCAGCCAATCCTTTATCCATGCCAGTACTTTAGCCCCTAATAATATACGGTCTCAAACAAAAACTAAAACTTAAAAGACCCAGTACAACCCATGGACAAAACCAACGTCGTCTACAAAATTCCAAGTAAGGACTGCCACAAACACTATGTAGGACAAACAGGAAGAAAGTTAGTCACCAGGATACACGAACACCAGCTAGCCACAAAAAGACACAACCCTCTCTCCCTCGTAGCCCTACACACAGAGGAAAGAAAACACCATTTCGAATGGGACAACACATCTATCCTGGGATAGGCTAAGCAAAGACATGCCAGAGAATTCCTAGAGGCCTGGTACTCCAACTACAACGCCATAAACAAACACATAGATCTAAATACCATCTATCAACCCCTCAGAAAATGAACAGGAAATGACATCACCACAAACCCCAGGAACCCCATCCAGGACAAACACATAAATAGAAAGCAGGAGACAATAGCTTTGCTTCACTTGGAGGTCGCCACTGATGTTACCTAGCCAGGTAATGAAACGTCTGGATATCAAACCTACAGCTCAGCGAGCAAACCTACGCTCTCACCTTATATAGCAGACTCCTATATGGCACCTTGTCAAAGCCCTTACAGAAATCCAAATAAATCACATGCAATGGATCTTCTTTGTCTAACTTGCTCATTACCTCCTCAAAGAATTCTAACAGGTTTGTCAGGCATGACCTCCCTGACTCAGCCCTAATTTACCAAGTATTCTACAATCTCATCCTTAATAATAGAGTCTAAAATCTTCCTAATGATCCAAAGTCAAGTTTACCATCCTATAGTTTCCTGTCTTCTTCCCCCCTCTTTTCTTAAGCAGGGGTGTTATATTTCTCATTCGCAGTCCTCTGGCACCATCCCTGACCCTAGTGATACCTGAAAGATCAGCACCAATGCCTCCTCAACCTCCTTCAGAATTCTGCAGCGTAGTCACAGAGCACGGAAACAGTCCCTTCAGTCCACTTGCCTGCATTTGGCCCATATCCCTCTAAACTTTTCCTATTCATTTAACTGTCCAAATATCTTTTAAATGATATAACTGTACCTATGTCTACCACTTCCTGGTGTGGAAAAGATACCTCTCAGATCTCTTTTAAATCTTTCTCCTCTCAAAAGTATACCCTCTAGTTTTGAATTCCCCTATCCTTGGGAAAAGACCTTTGCTATTCACCTTATCTATGCTCATCATGATTTTATGACTTCTACAATGTCACCCCCTCAAGCCAGTCAAGGCATTCAGTCCATTAAGTTTGATTCTCAATGAAGTGGAGATCATGAATGATCTGGTAATCTTCATCTCCACTTGTCCTTAAGTGATGGCCACTACACTTACCTCTGCCCTCAATTCTCTTGAAGTTCTGGTATGCTGCTGGTATCTTCCACTGGGAAAGCGGATACAAAGTACCTCTTCAGTTCTTCCTCTATTTCTTTGTTCCCCATTGCTACTTCTCCTGCAGTCCAATGTTCACTCTTTACTTTTTCTGACCTCATATCTACAAAAAGCTCTTGCAATCCTCTTTTATATTAATAGCTAGCTCTCTCACGTTTCACCTTCACCCGTTATTGTTTTTTCAGTTATCCTCTGCTGGTTCTTAAAAGTCTTCACAATCCTCTAGTTTCCCACAAATCACCATCACATTGGATGCTGTTTCTTTTGCCCTTGTCAGCTATGGTTGCCTCATCCTCCCCTAAGGATGTTGTTTCTTCTTTGGGATGAATTTCTGTTGTGCCTCCCAAATTACCCCCAGAAACATCTGTCATTGTTACGCCACTATCTTCCATGCTAGGTTCCCCTTCTAATGAACTCTGGCCAGCTCCTCCCTCACATCTTTGTAGTTATCTTTATTCAACTGTAATACCATTACATCAGATTCCAGCTTCTCCTTCTCAAACCACAAGGTGAATTCCCTATGTGTTCCATCATTTTAAGCTCCTTAATCAAGTCTGCCTGTTCCTTGATGGGCTGTACCACAAACTGCTCCAAAGAAATCTCAGACATTCCACAAATTCCTTTTTTTGCAATCTGCTACCAGCCTGATTTTCCCAGTTCACTTGCATATTGAAGTCCCTCATGATTATTACATTGGTGCCTTTCTGATGAGCCTTTTTCCATTGAGTAATTATTTTCTTCCCCACATTCTGAGTAGTGTCAGGAGCCTCTAGTTACCTCTTATTCTGGTGTCTCATCTCCACTCACACATGTTCTATGTCTTCCAACTCTATATCATTTATTGCTTTGGATTTAATTTCATTTCTTATGAACAAGCCAATCTAATCCTGTCTGCCCTATGAATAGGATATGTATCCTTGGATATCTAGTTACCAGACCTAATTCCCTTCCAGCAACATCTCTGCGTAACTCACAACGTTGTACCTGCCAATTTTAATCTGCACAACAAGCTCATTTACCTTGTTTTCTATACTATGTGCATTTAAATGCAACAACCTTAGTCCTGCGTTGCCTGCACCACCCCCTTCTCAGAGTTGCCCGTTAACTGCTCTGCCTGAACTTAAGAGTCCTGATTCTCTCCATACTCGCTGTCCTTTCACGTGTTCTGGAAACTTTTATAATCTCATTTAAACTCTGCCCCCTTTAACTTTTTTCATAATCAACCCCCTCCACTATTTAGTTTGACAGTGTTAAAAAATCACAACAACAGCATGTAATAGTCCGACAGGTTTATTTGGAAGCGTAGCTTTTCTGTAAACCAGTCACCTGATGAAGGATCAGCGTTCCGAAAGCTTGTACTTCCAAATAAACCTGTTGGAGTATAACCTGTATGGTTTTTAACTTGGTCCACCCCAGTCCAACACTTGCACCTCCACATCACAGAAGGTCAGGCAGCATCCGAGGAGCAGAATTGACGTTTCGTAAGGGCTTATGCCCGAAACGTCGACTCTCCTGCTCCTCGGATGCTGCCTGACCGGCTGTGCTTTTCCAGCACCACACTCTCCGACTCTGCTCTCCAGCATCTGCAGTCCTCACTCACTACGTTCACATCATAGTTTGAGAGAGACAGACTTACTTTAGTCGGCACAGATACAGTTACGATACCATCTTGCTTCAGGAGGATGTGTTGCGCTTTCGCTTGTTTTCTCAACAACTTTTTCTGCCCTTTGGACAATTTCATATTTCTGCAGCCGGAGGCGGCCATGTTTTACGGAGGGAATCGCCTTCCGGCTGCGCTGCCAGTACTTCCGGTGCGGCAGCTCGTATCATGGTAACGGCGTCAACGGCCGTTTGAAGGGCTCCGTCCTCACCTCGCGCCTGGCCGTACAGGAGCAGCGGCTCTCTTCATCTCTGCCTGGCCCGGCCGCAGAGCCCTCAAGTCAGGTAAGTAGGCCCTTGTTACCATGGCAGGGGAATTCAGCTAAATAAGTAGACACAAAGAAATACATTTATGTTTGTTTTTTTAAGATAAGGAGCAGCTGTAAGGTACCGGGGCGAGGATTTGAGATGGGTGCTGAGAGCATCAGCGCCGCCCATTTGTCACCGAGTGAGGACTGTGCTTCTGCTAATCCATCAAATCCAATGTCTGAATCAGTAATATCCGATCATTCAACGGTTTTTAACCGTAGAGCAATGAGGGTCAATCGTTATCTGTTTCCCACGTAGTCAGACAATGTGTTGTTACATTCATACACGAACAAATTGTGGAAACAAAGCCCCGAGATGTGTCTGCTGCTTTGTACATTCCCGAAAATGTCGGGCCAGGTCAGAGATGTACACATTTGCATTTGTGTATATATGGAGTGTACGTGAAGGGATGGAAATCCACCAACTCCGTGTTTCGGGGAGAGAAGAGGATCTGGGTTTGTTATATATGAAGCACAAAGCGTTGTTCCCCTCCCCAGCTCTAACTGCAATGCGATGCTGCGGCTGACCGCCAGTGCTACGTGCCCTTTCCTCTAGGAAATTCAGTTTAGGGAGGTGTGCCAAATAGAGACAGGTTACATCCTCATATTGTCAGATCGCATACATTTACATGGCCAAGTAACTGAGCACATCACTAATGATTTTTGATGAATCAACAGTTTTTAAACCCATTTAGTGTCATTTCTATTTTATTAAGCTAATTGTTTTAACCAAAAACTATCATCTAATGGAAATCGTGTCTTCACAATTTCAGTCGACAAAACAATTTTTTAAAGGCTAGATAAGAATATTTCATTCTACAGAGTAGTTTATTTTTATGGCTTCCCTGTTGAAAATATTATATTAATTCTTAGAAATATATTTCTAAAGAATAATGTAACAAAACATGCCTGTATTTTTTTTAATCAAGGTGCGTAAAGGATTTGTTGATTGATTAAATCATGCAAATTGTCTTGTTGCAGTGTTCAGCAATTCACACTTCACATACAGAAGTGTTTATTCAGTATGTTAAACTAGGTGGTCTGTTTAAAGTCTAAAATTAGAACTTAATCTGCAGGCCTACTTCAGTGTGGTTTTCTCTTGAGATGATCATGGATGATTTTACACAAATATATAAAATTGATACAATATGCATTTATCCCTGCAGAATTTCTTTTAATTTCACAAATACTAAATTAGTCAACATTTAGCTAAGAATTCCATCTACCACCTCTGGTGTGACTGCCATGAGGGAAATTAATTCTGTCCCTGTTTTCATGGATGGATTTTATATTGAAATTATAATCCACCTACTAGGAATCGCCGTCATTACATCTCTGAAACTGCAACTTCTGAGTCTACGTGTGTTTAAATATAGATTTCCAGGATTTATATGCTTCCTCGTAGGATGCATTGCTGAACTCACTCCATGCTAAAATCTTCTGGAAATCACTGAACTGACCAGAGCTTTCTCTTTTTACACCATTAGTCTTGCTACAAAAACTTTTTTTTAGAGCAAATCAAATCTTTCCCATGTTTGGAGCAGTGTGATAAGTTAATAATTATTTCTGAATGGCCTACAGGCATTAAAAGTCTATTTTTATATTTGTGAATGTCAACTTTCTCCCTTAATTTGAAAATACATTATAGTTATAATGTTTCAGTTTTGAACATAATCATGTATAACAGAATAATTTATTTCACACTTTTCATGATAAAAAAAATCATGAAGAACATTTAGAACATCCGATGCATTTTACTCCCTAGTTTGCTGTCTAAGAGACTGTGGTTGGATGCTTATCCTGCTTGACCTTACCACTACTATTGAACACTTCAAGATCCTTTTACTTAGCATCAGATCCAAACTGATGTTGGTATAGAGAAAATTGGGGATTGCTCAATTTTTATGGACAACCCTTTTTGAGGTCAATGGAATGCATTGTCACTCACTTTCATCCATGAAATTTATGTTGACACACTGTCAGATAATAATGGCAGAGTGCTTATTTTTGTCATTTTGTTTGTTCCTCCCATTCCAATTCAAAAATTCCACAGTAGTAAGGTAAAAATTTAATGCAAATGAATTCTCACTATTTTGGATGTATATTTACCTGTGACACAGGTGAACAATTCTGCAGGCAACCATTGACGTTTTAAAGGATTTTTTTCTTTAAAATGTTGCAAATAGAAAGAAAAAGTCCTGCATTGGCAAAATTGGCTAGGGCAAGGGTTTGTATGAAAGTTAAAGATCTGCCACCAATACAAGATAATGACAGCAAGTGTGTGAAGGAAAGAGACAGAGTATACAAAGTCATGCCTGTATCAGCAAAGACTCATCAGAAAAAATGGTTAAAAAGTCTATATTAAAATCTTTTTAATCTGAATACACTGTGAATTTGTGTTGATATTGGAATTGATGGTGTTAACAAGAATCAATTACAATGATCTGATGGTCATTACAGAAAGCTAATTGCAAGTTGACAAAGGCTACAAACTGATACTTCAGAAAATATAAGCAGAAGGGAAAAGGAATTGGAGTAGTCCTGTTACTAAAGAATATGTGCAGCCCTGTGGTAATTAATGCTTTTTATTTAGAGGATAAAGGTGTGGAATCAATTTGGTTGGGGAAATAAATATCAATGGAAGTAAGCCACTGGCAATAAACCATAAGTTCCTTAAAAATAGCTCCAGTATAGGAAAAGATGTAAATCAAGATGTAATGTACCTTATTAAATAAAAAGGTACTGCAATAATCTTTGGCAACTTTTAATCCTTGCAGACTAGTCAAATTAAGTTAGCAAGCCCAGCCTTGAGAGTAAGTTGAGTGTATTTGAGTCATTTTCTTGGAACAATATATTGTAGAAAGAACCAGGGCAAACAGACTAGTTTAGATTTGGTAATAAATAATTCACTACATACTGGATTAATAAATAATCTCATAGCGATGAATCCTCTAGCGAAGAGTAATCATAACATGATAGTTGAAACTTTGTTTAAGTATGAGAAACTTGGGTTTGAAACAAGTTTTAAACATAGAGATAATTGCAAAAGTATGAAGGTAGAGTTGCAACAATGCATTAGGAAAATAAGGTTAAAATTTATGATAGTTTATTAAATATTCAACTTAAAGTTATATTTCATCGACAAAGACTCCAAGAAAAAGAAAAAGCTTACAATACTGTGAGTATTAATGACTGACCAGAAGATTGGATGGTTGGGGGGGGGAGGGGTGGTGTAATAGATTCCGGCAATGGATAGCTTACAAAAACAGGAGAAAATAGATTGACAGCCAGGAGTATAAAAATTGATAATAAATGCATTGATAAAATACAAAAAGTTAGGAGCTTCTGGAAACTCCCAGCAGATTCATAAAAATCAAATGGAATACCCCAAGTGGGGAACATGAGACAGAGAACTATAAACCTGCTAACCTAACATCTGTTATTGGGACAATGTTGGACTCCATCATTAAGGACATAGCAGAACATTTAGAAAGCCGCATTGCATCAAGCAAAATTGACCTGTTAGCATACATAAAGGACTGGTTACCTCACAGGAGAAGAGTAAGGATAAATCGATCAACTTTGGTAGTGAGGGGACTATTGGAAGAAATTCTGAGGGACAGAAATAATCCTCACTTGGAGAGGGATTAATCAAGAGCAGTCAACATGGTTTCATTAAGGGGAGGTCATGCCTGACCAACTTGATTTAATTTTTCGAAGAAGTGACCAGGTGTGTAGATTAGGGCAAAATGTTTTAGACTTTAGCTAGGCTTTTGATAAGGTGCCACATGGGAGACCAATAGCAAAGGTAAGACCCCAATGGAATCCAAGGAAATTTGGCTGATTGGAGCCAAAATTGGCTGAGGGGCAGGAAGCAGACAATGATGGTTGAAATGTGTTTTTTCTAACTGGAAACCTGTTTCCAATGGGGGAGATCATTATTGGAGCCTTGCTGTTTGTGGTACATAGGTAAATGATTTAGACATGAACATAGGAAGGATGACCAGTCAGCTCGCAGAGGATATGAAAATTATTGGTGTGGTAAATAGTGAGGAGGATGGCCTTAGATTACAGTAATAGATGGGCTGATCAGTGGCACACTTGATTAGGACAAGCAAGGCAAGGGAAGCACAGAGGATCAAATGGACCTAAGGACGCAGTTCAGATAGATCAAGTGGTTAAAAAGGCATATGGAATACTTTCCTGTATTAGACAAGGCATAGAATTGGAGAACAGGGAGATTATGCTGGAATTGGATAAAAAGTTTAAAGTATAGCTAGAGTATTTTGTACAGTTCTGGAATCCAAATTGAAGGTGGGATATGAGAGTATTGGAGAGTGTACAGAGAAGATTTACTAGTTTTAGTTATGAAGAGCAATTGAATAGACTGGGTTTGGTTTCCTTGGAGCTGAGGAGACTGAGAGGGGGACATGATAGAGATGTATAAGAATTATGAGGGATTTAGACAGTAAGAGATGTTTCTTTTTGGTGGCAGGATCAATGGCTGGGGACAATAATTTATTAAAAGGAGCAGGAGGTTAAGAGGAGATGTGAAGAAATATGTTTTCACCCAGAAGATGGTGGGAATCTGGAATCTTCTGCCTGAAAGGGTGGAGAGGCAGAAGCCCTCATAATATTTAAATATTTGGATTTGCATTTAGAATTAGAATTAGGTTTTATTGTCACGTGTACTCAAGTACAGACCAACAATGACAGGTGTACAACGTCTCCACACGTGGTGCTATCTTAGGTGCTACCTAGTTACAAATCTTAGATACTAAAATAGATTAGGTACAAAAATAGAAATAAAGAAAAAAGCTAAAAGTTCTACATTACTGTTCTTCATTGTATATATTATCAAAATAAAGAAATAAAGTTAAAAGATAAACATCACAGTCCTTCTACAGCCTGCAGTTGCTCCACGCTGGAGGCTTTCCATCACACTGGGCCGACCTCAACTGGGCTTGCAAGCTGCTAACTGCTGTCCATGAAAGGCTAACCCCCACCAGGCCCCAGTCTGCCATCCCACTCCACTCTGCTCCACCCAAACCCACTGGCCATCCTCCTCTGCTCCTCCCCAAACCGCCGGCCTTCCCCCTCTGCTCCGCTCTGCTGTGGCCTGCTGATCACTGGCTGTCCCAGCCCGCTGATCGTACTGCTCCAGGCCCTCAGCTGCTACAGTGCTCCAATATCATCACCACCATTCTCTCCATAGACAACCTTTGGGTTGTCCATTTGCTCGCTGAGCTGGTAGATTTCTTTTCCGACATTTCATCAACATGATAGGTCACATCATCAGTGAGCCTCCAAGGAAGTGCTGGTGTTCTATCCAACTTGCGATTTGTGTGTCTTGCTCTGTTATGGTGGGTGATATTACTTCCCGTTCTCTTTCTGAGAGGTTGGTAAATGGGGTCCAAATTGATATGTTTGTTAATGGAGTTCTGGTTTGAATGCCACGCCTCTAGGAATTCCCATGCATGTCTTCGTCTAGCCTGTCCCTGGAATGGGTATATTGTCCCAGTCGAACTGGTGTTTCTCTTCATCTATATGTATGGATACTAGTGATAGTTGGTCATGTCTTTTGGTGGCTAGTTTGCTACATGTCTGTCCAATAAAACTCTGTGCACAAACACAACTGACCATGAATGGACAAGCTAGAACGGGCTATCAACATTAAACAACAGCGGACCAAGACAAAGAAAAGACTAGCCCTACAAGAAAAACTGGCCAAGTTTACGCACAGCAAAAACACAGACAATTCAGAGACTTGGATAAAGAACCTGTCAGATTGACCACTCTCAGACACAGAAAAGGCCATCCTAGTGCGAGGGTTGAACGTCAACCACAGGGACTTGGACCAAAATGACTTCCTAGCAACACTGGAATCCACCCTAAAAGACTTACGAAAGAAATCCAGCAGGCCATCAGACAGACAGTAGCACCAACACTAAGCAGAAAAAAAAGAAAGGAACACCCTCAACACATTGGAAAGGAAAGCTCTGGAAGCACTCAGGAAAGACAGAAATATCATAATCCTACCGGCAGACAAAGGGCACATGACCATCATCCTGAACTGAATACAATACAGAGGATGTGTTGCTGGAAAAGCGCAGCAGGCCAGGCAGCATCCAGGGAACAGGAGAATCGACGTTTCGGGCATAAGCCCTTCTTCAGCCCTTCTTCAGGCTTATGCCAGAAACGTCGATTCTCCTGTTCCTTGGATGCTGCCTGACCTGCTGCGCTTTTCCAGCAACACATTTTCAACTCTGATCTCCAGCATCTGCAGTCCTCACTTTCTCCTACAATACAGAGGAACCTTAAATATCAATTATCCGAATATCAGATTACCCAAGGAGATCTCAAGGTCTCAATAGGAAGGGGTGGGGGCGGGGGCAGTGTTGGACAGGGTTTGGGGGCAGGAAAGGATGGGGGGGGCAGTGGGCGTTGTTGAACGGGGTTTGGGAGCCAGGAAGGGGTGGGGGGCAGGGGGCGGTGTTGGACGGGGTTTTGGAGGGCAGGAAGGG
This sequence comes from Chiloscyllium plagiosum, assembly GCF_037043375.1. Classification (NCBI taxonomy): domain Eukaryota; kingdom Metazoa; phylum Chordata; class Chondrichthyes; order Orectolobiformes; family Hemiscylliidae; genus Chiloscyllium; species Chiloscyllium plagiosum. Next base: position 81,213,124 of record NW_028270144.1, read on the forward strand.
GTGGGGGGAGGAGGCAGTGTTGGGCAGAGTTAGAGTTGGGGGTAGGGGGGTGGCGGTGTTGTTTGGGGGGGTGGGGGGACAGAGGTGGTGTTGTACGGGGCATGTTGCATGGGGTTGGAGTGGGGGGGGAAGGTGGCGGCGTTGTACAGGGCGAGGGGGTCTGGGGCGGCGTTGTACGGAGTTGGGGGGGACAGTGGCGGGCATTGTACGGGGTTGGGGGGGACGGTGGTGGCGTTGTACGGGGTTGGGGGAGGGTCAGTGGCGGGGTTTAGGGAGTCGGTGATGTTGTCTGGGTTTGGGGGAATGGTGGCGGCGTTGTACAGGGTTGGGGGGGACAGTGGCGGCGTTGGACAGGGTTTGGGGGTGGGCAGGGTGGGGAGTAAGGGAACCAGTGTTGGAGAGAGTGGGGGATAGGGCAGGCAGGGTGATGCTCTATTCACATCAATAAACGTCACCGTAGCCAAAGAAACACTGGCCTCACTGATGGACAAACCCAGGACACAAACACCTGATGGCTTCCTCAAACTACCTATGCCTCACATCTCACTTCACGTTCAACAACAAGACCTACAAAGAAGTCGGTGGACGCCTATGGGATCACCAGTATCAGGACTCTTAGCAGAAGCAGTCATGCAGAGGTTAGAATGAACCACCCCCAAACCCTGTCCAACGCCGCCACTGTCCTCCCCAACCCTGTACCACGCCACCACCATTCCCCCAAACCCAGACAACACCACCGACTCCCCCCAACCCCGTACAACCTCTGTCATCCACATAGCAGCCCAAGCTTTGGGTCTGCTATGTGGATGACACCTTTGTCAGCACAAAACGCAACAAATTAGAAGAAATCTGCAAACGAATAAACAACATCCTTTCTGGTATAAAGTTCACCTAAGTGGAAGAGAACAACAACAGACTCCTCTTCCGAGACATCATGGTAGTACGCGAAGCCAATGGAGAGCTGCAGACCAGTGTTTAAAGGAAAGCCACACACACTGACCAGATACTCAACTATAGGAGCAATCATCCCAACACTCAAACGGAACTGCATCAAGACATTATTTAAATGACCCACATCACACTGCAGCACCCAGGAACTAGGAGAGGCCGAGGAATAACACCTGTACAACATATTCAGGAACAATGGATACCCGATAAGCGCAGTCTGCCGATTCCTACACAACATATCTAAACAAGAGGACCCAACAGACTCAGCAATTCTAGCTACCCTGCCATACATTAAAGACATCTCGGAGATGACAACCACACTTGTCCAGCTCCTAGGCATCACGGTAGCCCACAAACCTACCACCATACTGAAACAGATCCTGTTTAATTTAATGGATCCTGTACCAACAACCAACAGAATGAAGATCACATATAAAATATCCTGCAAGGACTGCAACGAACAATACATTGGATAGACAGGCAGGAAACCTGCCACCTTGATACATGAGCACCAACTAGCCACCAAAAGACATAACCAACTATCACTGGTATCCATACATACAGACGATGAGGGACATCAGTTCGACTAGGAGAATACATCCATCTTGGGACAGGCTAAACAAAGACACCCATGTGAATTCCTAGAGGCCTGGCATTCAAACCGGAACACCATTAACAAACAAATGGACCACATTTACCAATCTCTCAGAAAACGAACGGAAAGTGATATCACCTACCATAACAGACCAAGACACACAATAGCAAGAGGGACAGAACACCAGCGCTTCATCGGAGGCTCACTGATGTTAGGATAAAGTGAGGACTGCAGATGCTGGAGATCAGACTCGAAAAGTATGGTGCTGGAAAAGCACAACCGGTCAGGCAGCATCTGAGGAGGAGGAGAGTTGACGGTTCAAGCATGAGCTCTTCATCATTCCTGAGCTCATGCTCGAAACCAGCTGTGCTCTTTCAGTACTGCACCTTTCGTCACTGATGTTACCTAGCATGGTGACAATGCCTGAGAATAAATCTACCAGCTCAACAAGCAAACATACAACCTGAGCTACAAATCTTCTCACAATCGCATAGACAACCTTCCTGACTGGTCAGAGTTTTTTGCTTTCTGTCTCCCTTTATCCTTGAATAGAGGAGTTATTTTTGCTATTTTCAAATCAAATGTGGCCTTCCATATACATATATGAATTCATAGCAGGAGTAGGCTATTCATTACCTCCAGCCTGTGCCACCAATCAATAAGATCATAGCTGATCCAATTATAATCTCAAATTAGCATTTCCTGCATACCCCAACAACTTTTCACACCCACATTCCTTTTTTACCTCTGCCTTAAGAATAATCAAGGTCTCTGCTTCCATGATCTTTGCAATGAGAAACCTTTGCTACAGCAATTCAATTTGTCTCAAAACGCTGCTTTACAACAATAGCAGAGTTTATTGGAACACAAGCATCTCATTTATCATTGAAAAGGTCACATAAGTTATTTGTCAATTGAATATTTGTATCACCAATGTGAATTACAAAAATTGCAAATGAAATAAATGCTAAGTACATCAGTGTATTTTTGTAAGGTCAAATTTCTAGTGTATGTCGTCAAATAACATGAATGCATTAAAGGTTAATTTAAAATGAAGTGGTTTGTCTGTTTTATATACGTGGGGAATAATTGATGCTGGTTAATCAAAAATGCCGGTGCCTTATTTTCATCCAGTCAAAGATCTTGTGTTGATATGGATGTTGCAATTTTGTGAGGAGTACAAGAGCAGAATGCTTGAATCTGGTGATTCGTGCAGAGGGAACATTGTGCTGCAGAACAGTGGACTGGGATAACAATTGCCTGAGAGTAATTCATTTTCCAAAGTTAGTTGGTTAGAGAAGCAGGCTGAAGGTTCACTTAAATATACTTACCCTGGCCCTGAATAAAAGATTATGGCCTAAAGGTGGAAGAGATCCACAGAATCCCTACAGTGTGAAAGCAGGCCATTCAGCCTAAAAAGTCCACACCAAACCTCCAAAAAGCATCTCACCCTGTAAGCCACGTGCCACCCCTATAATGCTTAGAATGTGAATACTGGGTAATGTGAAATATAACCAACTAGTCCAAACAGACGTTTAAATGGTCTTTTTCATTCTAAGAATCATTACGTGCCTGTTCCACCCAATTCAGGCATCGTCTAAATAGTCACATTCCCCAATTTCTTTTTCCTGTATTTCTGCAATTACTTACGTTCAGAGTATGTATTCTATTTAATAAAGTTCCTATTGAATCCATTTCTGGAAAATGTAATATAGATCACAACAACTTGCTACACTAAAAACAGCCTCTCCTGTAGTTCTTTTGTCAATACCTTAAGTTTGTGCCCACCTAGTTACCTACCCGCCTGTCAGTGGACACAATTTCTGCTTCTTTACCTTGTTCTATTAAAGATAAGTTTTCAATCCTAAATTTAACTCATTATGTCATTTGGTTGTTCTTAAGGTCACCTTGACAAATATGTGTTGCCTCGAGATTTCGATTTTCAACTCTGTATAACCAACACTACCAACGATTTAATATTTTCTTCTGTACTTGACTTTGCTTTCATTTCCAGGATTTTTTTAAAAAGATGCCACATTAACACCTGATGTATTTGTTTTTCCTATTTTGTACTTAACCTTATTTGGGGCTGTTGTAGTACTGTGATTATGTCTCCACATCTAAGCTGGGAGGCCTCAGTTTAGTTCCATTTGTTCCAGAGGTGTGTTATAACATAATATTCCTGGACCAGTTGGTTAAACTTGGCTGCCTTACTATCAGTTGGTTAAATATGGAGTCCAGCTGTTTTTATCAAGAGAGAGAATATAAATAAAAGTATTTTGTGAGCTCTTGTCATGTGTGTCCCAATGTTTTAGCTGTTGGGTATGGACAGTGGTCAGAGGACCAGTCACGAGCTTTCTACAATTCTAAGTCATTTGGGAAGGAATAAGGGAAAGTCATTGGACGGTGAAGGGATCATGACAAGAAAAACTAAACAAGATGAAACGTGACGTAGGAGCAATGTTGTCTAATGCTTGATCCTCACTTAGAGAATTGTTGTTTCCATCATACTGAGAGTTGTGGTCAGATTGTCAATCTTCACTGATCATCGTGGCACTTCTAGGAATTACAGGTTAATGTTCTGGACGATATTGTTGGCAAATCAGGAGGAAAAACATTGTTATGAAGGTGTAAGGGGCACTGTACCTTTAAGAGAGTGGAAAAGCTAGCAAGGGTTTAGAGGAGTACATAGTACCAGAAAATTTAAAATGTCACATTTGGTCGAACAGCTAGATTAGTTGGGTTAGCTGGATACAAAGCAATTTTAATTTCAACCAACCAATTTAAATTATGCCGCAAGATACCGAACTCCAATCAAGTTTGAATTTAGTATTTTGACAATATTCAAACCAATTAAATGATCCAATGCTTTGGGATATAAAACCAGGAAAAATTGAACAGTTGAGGGAGAACTGCCAAGCCACCAACATATACAGACTGCCCGCAGAACAGCTCTCCTAAAGGTGCCTTTATCTATCAACGACACGTGAAACAGAATCCCTAAGAAGAAAAGAAGACAGAGGAAAATACAGAGGACGCTCTGCAAGCTGACTGGTTTTGAAATGTGATTTTTATTTTGGTTAAATTGTAATCGGGATTTTTTTATCAGATCAGTATTGTGGAGGGAAAGGTAAAAGATAGATTAGAGAAAGGAGTTATAAATAGTTGTTAATTAATTATTCTCAGTTATACTTTTAAAAAATAAAGTTGTTAATTTTTACTTTATATAGTGACTTTTGGGATAGTTCTTTGCCTCTCAAATTTTCACAGATTGGTAAATCTGGAAGAGCATGGTGTAAATCTTTTGTGTTGATGGTTTAAATTAGTGGGGGTGGGGGTTTACCCTGTGTCGTAACAATTGTATTTTTCAACCTATTTGTAGACTTATACAAACACAGTTACTAGAGATGGTGGTAAAATGCAGAACAACTGGTGCAGTGATATTAAAACTGGAGATGGTGATGAAACCTGTAGAATCGTCAAAACAGAGTTGCAACCCTAACTCTGATGAGCCTGGTATCAGCTTAGCTGCTGACTATGTTATATGAAAGGGAAGAGAAACAGATTTGGTGACCATGTTCTGTAAACTTTAGCTACACCACACCAGGGCACTCCCAGTTTTGCTGGAAAAAGGGCTCTAATGTAGATTGCAAATAATTCTTTTTTCAATTTCTAATATGTGTTCTTTTGTTTGAAAACACCAAAAAAGAACTGACTTCAGCATAGGTTAACATCCAAGTTCTTTTAACTTGTTGACTAAATGTTGCATTTATTGAATGGAAGTATCTCTTCTCTGGAACTACTCTTGAATTCACTACTTGTTTTTATTGCTTGACTGCAGAATGCTGGTTCAGCTATGTCTATACGTTTACTGCAAGTGTCTGTGGAGATTTCTCAAGTTTATCCTCAGAAAAATAACAGGTAAATGTGAGCTGCAGAGAATCTGCTACAGCAGGAAACCTGGAGCTCAAAGGACATTGAAAATAGGTAGGTTTCAAAGATTTTTTTTCCCTTTCTACTAGTTAGCATTTGTTAACTGAGACAAAAGACACTGTCACCTCCATTTGTTCTGAAGTCATGTTTGTTCATGAATAATGTCTCTCTCACCCCCCCGAAGTATCTTGGTTTTTTTGCAGCTGAGTTATGCTTTGCATTTTCCATTGTGAAAACATTGCTACCACATAGTGCCTCCCTTCTGATAAGGAAACCTCATATAAAAGGAATTTTTAAGTTGTAAAATCCAGCTGGACTCCACTATTGTCTTTTAAATCTCAACTAATTGTATGCTTTGATTACCTAATGCATGTAAAAAAAAATTGTCATCTGTCTACAGGTACAAATTGGCAGGTAGCCATTGTGTGTGTAAGTTAAAATGGTCTTTACCTGCAACCAAGGAAAAGTACACAGAGATTTGAGGGACACAATTTTATGTAGCCCTGTATGGGTTTTCACACTGAAAATCTTCCAAATGTTAGTTTTATGCTGATGTTCGTTCTGCAAAATGCCACCTGCTGCTCTGAACTGCCATTTCTTTTAATAGTTCACCTTTTCTCTTAAAGGTGCTGTTGCAATCTCTTCACATTTGGCCATCTTGCTGAATTCCTGGTCCTTATGTGTTCCCCAGTAAGCTACTTGCAGTAATTTTACACTGACCAATGCACAGTGACAATCTTGAACAAAAAATAGATCAGGTTCTCTGCAGATATTTTTGACAAATATGTGACTTGCTAAGTTGATATTTTGAATGCAAATTAGGAAACATGGCTATAACATTAGAATTGTGAATGAGATAGAAAGTGAAGTAGTCAATCCAAAACCGGAGCAGTACACCAAAGTAACGGAAGCTAAGAAGGTATGAGGGATGAGGTGGTTACAACAGACTGGGTTAGTTTAGTGAGGTAAAAACAATGACTGCAGATGCTGGAAACCAGATTCTGGATTAGTGGTGCTGGAAGAGCACAGCTGTTCAGGCAGCATCCAAGAAACAGCGAAATCGACGTTTCGGGCAAAAGCCCTTCATCAGGAATAAAGGCAGAGAGCCTGAAGCGTGGAGAGATAAGCTAGAGGAGGGTGGGGGTGGGGAGAAAGTAGCATAGAGTACAATAGGTGAGAGGGGGAGAGGATGAAGGTGATAGGTCAGGGAGGAGAGGGTGGATGCAAATTAGGAAACGTGGCTATAACATTAGAATTGTGAATGAGATAGAAAGTGAAGTAGTCAATCCAAAACCGGAGCAGTACACCAAAGTAACGGAAGCTAAGAAGGTATGAGGGATGAGGTGGTTACAACAGACTGGGTTAGTTTAGTGAGGTAAAAACAATGTCTGCAGATGCTGGACTGCAGATGCTGGAAACCAGATTCTGGATTAGTGGTGCTGGAAGAGCACAGCTGTTCAGGCAGCATCCAAGAAACAGCGAAATCGACGTTTCGGGCAAAAGCCCTTCATCAGGAATAAAGGCAGAGAGCCTGAAGCGTGGAGAGATAAGCTAGAGGAGGGTGGGGGTGGGGAGAAAGTAGCATAGAGTACAATAGGTGAGAGGGGGAGGGGATGAAGGTGATAGGTCAGGGAGGAGAGGGTGGAGTGGATAGGTGGAAAAGAAGATAGGCAGGTAGGACAAGTCCGGAAAAGTCATGGGGACAGTGCTGAGCTTGAAGTTTGGAACTAGGGTGAGGTGGGGGAAGGGGAAATGAGGAAAGTGTTGAAGTCCACATTGATGCCCTGAGGTTGAAGTGTTCCGAGGTGGAAGATGAGGCGTTCTTCCTCCAGGCGTTTGGTGGTGAGGGAGCGGCGGTGAAGGAGGCCCAGGACCTCCATGTCCTTGGCAGAGTGGGAGGGGGAGTTGAAATGTTTGGGGCGGTGTGGTTGATTGGTGCGGGTGTCCCGGAGATGTTCCCTAAAGCACTCTGCTGGAGGCGCCCAGTCTCCCCAATGTAGAGTAGACCGCATCAGGAGCAACGGATACAATAAATGATATTAGTGGATGTGCAGGTAAAACTTTGATGGATGTGGAAACAGACATGATATTTGATAGACAATGGCTAATACTAAGGATCAAATGTTCACTTTGCAACTGTTGTCCACCACAGGAAAAGTTGCTGAACTCTTGCTTACAAAAGAAATAAAAGATGGACTTAAATCCAAAGACAAAGCCCACGTTGCTAGAGAAAGTGACAAGTCTGAGGTCTGGATGCATTTTAGAATTCAGGAAAGGAGAAACAAGAGGTTGATGAAGAGGAGTACAAGAAATATAGCTCTTCGAGTCCGCTTTTATAAATATATAAAAAGAAAAAGATTAATGAAGACAAATGTAGCCCTAAATAAAAGCAAACTACCGCAGATGTCGGCAGTCTGAAACAAACATTGAATGCAGGAGAAACTTAGCAGGTCATCTGCGGAGGGAGAAACAGAGTTAATGTTTTGAGATCAGTATGACTCTTCAGAGATGGACGTCCTTGAAGATCTAAAACAGGATAATTAATAGCAGAGAGCAAGGAAATGGCAGAGCAGTTAAACAACTAATTTAGTGCTTTCCAGAAGAAGATATGCTTTTCCAGAAAAGCTAGGGAAACAAGAGTCTATGGGGAGGAGGAATTCAAGGAGATTAGTATCATAAAAAATAAAGTGCTCGTGAAACTGATGGGACTATTAGCTGATAAATCCCCAGGCCCTGATAATCTACATTTAAGATACTAAAAGAAGGTTGTCACCTTCCAATGTTCTATACATTCTGAAACAGTCCTGACAGACTGGAAGCTGGCAAATGTAACTGCACTATTTTTAAAAAAAAAAGAGGGAGGGGAAAATAAGGAATTACAGCATGATGTGCCTAACGTCATCAGTAGAGAAAATAATTTCAATGACACTTAGAAAATAGAACACAATTACACACAGTCACTGTGGATTTATGAAAGGGAAATTAATTTTGACAAATGTACTGGAGATTTTTGAGGACATAACTAGAAGAAGATGAGAGAGAACTAGTGTGGTGTATTTGGATTTTCAGAAAGCTTTTGATAAACTCGCAGAAAAAGTCAGGATGCAAAGTCAAAGTGTTTAGGATTGGCATGGTTTGAGAATTGGTTAACAGACTGGAAATAAAGTAGGAATAAATTTGGTTTTTTGGAGTGGAAGGTAGTGACAAGTGGAGTACCAGATGAATCAGCCCCAGATATTCACAGTTTAAATCAATGTTATTTCATGTGGCAATCAAATGTAATACTGCCAAATTTGCTAAAAATACATAACTATGTGGAATTGAAATTGTGTGGTGAGGAGGACATATGTAGAATATATGGAATCTCTACAGTGCAGAAGAGACTGCACCAACCCTCCAAAGAATATCCCATCCTATCCCCGTAACTCTGCATTTCTCATGGCAAATCCACCTAACCTGCACATCTTTGGACTGTGGGAGGAAACCGAAGGAATCCCAGGCAGGCATGGGGAGCATGTGCAATCTCCACACAGACAGTCGCCTGAGGGTGGAATCAATCTAAGGTACCCTGGGAGTTTGAGGCAATAGTACTAATCACTGAGCCACCATGCCACCCAAAGGGCCTTCATAGTGATTTCAGCAAGTTAAGTGAGCAAATGTGTGGCTATTGCATACACTAATGGATAAATGTGAAATTGTTCACTTGGTAGGAAAAACAATGTCAGAGTATAAGTTAAATGGTGATAGTTTGGGAAATTTCAATAGACAGAGGGATCTAGATATCCATGTTCCCAAGCAGTTGGGAAAGCAAATGGTATGGTGAATGTCATTGCAAGAGGGTTTGAGTACTAGAACAAGGATGCTTTACTGCAGTTATACAGGGTCTTGGTGAGACCATACCTAGAGTATTATGTACAGTTTAGTCTCCTTACCAAAGTTAAGATATATATTTGCCGTAGGAGGAGTGAAATGAATCTACACCAGACTGACTCCTGGGACATAGGTTTGTTGAATGAGGAGAGTTGGGTCAACTGGGCCTGTATTCACTTGAGTTTGGAAGAGTGAGAGGGGTTTGTTTTAAAACAGACAAAACTCTGGCTGGTCGACATGATGGATGCTGGGTGATTCAGAACAAGGATTTATGGTCTCAGGATACGTGGTAGGCCATTTCATACTGCGACAAGATAAAATGTCCTCACTAATGTTGGTGAATTTGTGGAATTCTCTACTACAAAAAGCTGTGGAGGTGAAGTCACTGAATATGTTTCAGAGAAATTAGCTGAAAAGTGTCAAAGGGCATGTGGAGAGAGCAGGCGTGTGTCATTGAGATAGAAAATTAGACACGATAATGTTGAATGGCAGAGCAAGCTCAATGTACTAAATAGCCTACTAATATTTCTTAGGTTTATATATTTATGCCCACATTGTTCTCCCTATAATGTCTTGACACTACTTTAATCAATTTATTGAATGTAATACACCAAATTTGATGGGGGAAAGAATAAATCATAAAAATAAACAACAGAATTTCTCAAATATTCAATATTTTTAAGCTTATTGTGTCATCATTTTTCATTTTCAAAAATGATCCAGCTCTAGTGGCAGGACAAATTGCATTTGAAGAAGACTAATAAATAGACCTGGAATGAAGTGCAATGAATGATCTGTTTGCTCCATGTGTTTTCAGTCAAGAGCATTTAAAATTGCAGAAGCGTATACAGAAATTGCAAAAAAAGTTTGTACTTTTGAATAATGTTTGAAACGTTTTTTTCAGGAAAGTTTTTTTTGCTATCTTGCTAAACCTATTTGAAAAAGGAAAAAACACTCGGATTTTAAGATTTACAAATTTTGCCATACACACTAGGCAGCAGTGAATGTGCAAAACAGCAATCTTGCATGACACCATCTGTCACTGGCTGTTTAAAATGGGCTGTGTGATGATGAAGAACTCTCTCATCTGAAAATCATGGCTAAAACTGTAGATTTGAGTGGAAGTTAAAACAGGTAATATATCATTAAATTATGCCTGCGTACAATACCTGTCACTTTTTTTATAATTAATTCTACAACAAAAAATCCCTGTGTTAGTTTTGTTATTCTAAGGTTTCTAGGAATCTTTGATAAAGGTTAGTTGAAAATGAGGAAAACCTCTGAAGAATTCCTTGGAAATCTTCTTCATCAATCCAACTAAAACACTTTGTGTACAAGGCCTATAACATCATAAATATAATCCATTATGTCCCTTGTCTAAGAGAGCTTCGTTTATGAAAGTTGGCTGCTAACTCTTCCTACTTGTGCCCACACCTCCCCCCTCACCTCCCTCCAAGGCCCCAATGGATCCTTTCATATCCGTTGCAAATTCACCTGCACCTCCACACACATCATTTACTGTATCCGGTGCACCCGATGTGGTCTTCTCTACATTGGGGAGACAGGCCGCCTACTTGCGGAACGTTTCAGGGAACACCTCTGGGACACCCGCACCAACCAACCCAACCGCCCCGTGACTGAACACTTTAATTCCCCCTCCCTCTCCACCCAAAGACATGCAAGTCCTTGGCCTCCTCCATCACCAGACCCTGGCCATATGATGCCTTGAGGAAAAGCGCCTCATCTTCTGCCTAGGAACCCTCCAACCACATGGGATGAATGTAGATTTCTCCAGCTTCCTCATTTCCTCTCTCCCCACCTTATCTCAGTCCCAACCCTCGGATTCAGCACCGCCCTCTTGACCTGCAATCTTTTTTCCGACCTCTCCGCCCCCACCCCCTCTCCGGCCTATCACCCTCACCCTCACCTCCTTCCACCTATCGTATTCCCAGAGCCCCTCCCCCAAATTCCCTCCCCCCTACCTTTTATCTTAGCCCGCTTGGCACACCAGCCTCATTCATGAAGAAGGGCTTATGCCCAAAACGTCTATTCTCCTGCTCCTCAGATGCTGCCTGGCCTGCTGTGTTTTTCCAGCACCACACTTTTCAACTCTAGTCTCCAGCATCTGCAGTCCTCACTTTCTCCCTGCTAACTCTTCCTACTTGGCAAGTCTTCTGGCACAGTGACAACCTGAAATATCTGTCTGAACAGAATATCTATGACTGTAATGTGCCGGTGATTGTCAAATGACTGAGATCACACAAAGCTGTGCAAAGGAATCTGGGATATAGAAGTAGGCGCACCTGAATTTGTGATGACCGAAAACTTATTTTATAACGTGCATTGAATTTAAATTAAATTCTAATATTAGTGTTTTGCATAAATAATGGCAATCAACTTGGCTTTCTTGTTGGGTCTGTTAAGTTGGCAAGTATTAAGAGAAGGAAGACAGTGCTTCCATGGTCAAATCAAATCCAGCAGCAACAGCGTTCTAAAATTTTGATTGTAAAATTAATCTAGTTTGAGTGTTACAAGAAAATGTGAGTTTTGAAAATGTAAGTATAAATTGCAATGAAAGCATGAGAGCAGATTAAAGCAAATATGTTACTAAACATGGATAATAAAATGAAAGGCAGTCTAATCTAAGTGCTGTGAAACTTGGGCTCTACATTCCAGCTCAGCATGAGTTGTAACTACACTAATTGCTTTGTAGAATAACTTGATTTCTTTATTTTCTTTCCAGAGGCGTCATTAAAGTCGTCCAGGAATGAAGTAAGTAAAATATTTTAGCATTCCATCCATAATTATTAATTTGTAAGAGTATGAGTAGGAAGTCAGAGCAGGGTCTGGAGTTGCATGATCAACCACGATCATATTAAATGGCAGAGCAGGCTCAAAGGGCTGAATGGCCTAGTCCTCCTATTTTTTGTCTTTCTATGTTCAAATTTGTGCTGCAAGGCCAATATATCAGTCTTAAGGTGCAATACCGATTGCTTTGTGAGGTCTGAACAATGCTTTGTATACCTTAAGTGTGACTTCTATCCCCTTTATAATGTTGTCCTTTAGCTATGAAAGTTATATTGCATTAGCTTTTCTGATTACTCACTGTGCCAGTTCTGGTTTTAAACAATCTATTTGTATACCTGTACCATACCCAAATTTCATCAGCTCTTTTTGGACCCCCTCTGTTTCTAGCTTTCTACTATTTAGAAATTATACTATGTAGATTGCTATTAGATCCTAAATAGATAACCTCACATTTTAAAATCCATTTTCCACAGTTTTCTTTTCTATTCAATTAATTGATCAGTATCTCTTAGCAGGTTTACACTGTCACATATACTGTTTACTGAGTACAATAGCACAAAGGATTATGGAAATCGGATGGGTAAAAGGCATTAATGTGTTTGATAAACCATGCTACTGAATGATGGCATAGAGTCAATAGGCTACTTAGCCTATTCCTGTTCCTATGTTCCAATGATGCTTGGAACAGCACCTAGTCTTGTCATACAAAGTTTTTTTTTTAATCCGACCATCTAAGTTATTAAGGAATACAATGACTAGTTGAGGCCCTGACATACATTCTGGTGGGACATCACCGGTCACATCCTGCCAGTGTCCCTACTCATTGGTATAATGCCAGGAAACAATTTGCTTACCAAGTTAGTAATGCAGCTTCAATCCTGTGAGTTTCATTTTCAGTCAATAGTTTGTTATTAATACCCACTACAAGTCCCTTTAAATAATATCCACAAACATTCCTGAGTTTTTTCACTCTTAATTGTTTTTGAAAAAGGCAAAAGAAGTTCGGTCATGTGAATATTTTAATGGAATAAAGTCATAACATCGTTAATGTCTCAACTAAACTGTTGCAATAAACTCCCCCAGCAGTGATTTTCTGTCTATCATGGACTACATATTGGGAGTTCCCATTTAAAGTCAATTTACTTAAAGTTATTTTACTTTAAAGTTGCTAATAAAATAAGGACAATATACTTAAGATTGTTTCCTACCTGTGTGGCTCTTAAGAACTTTAACCATGCTTCTTCTCCCATACTCAGTTCCCACTGACCTTCCTCTTGTTCCTGCTACTGCTCCCAATCCCACTTTATCATGCTCCTGTCCTTTAATATCTAAAACTGTAAAGTTCTAACTTTACAGTGTCAGCTCTTTCTGCTACCTTGTATTCTGAATCTAGAATGAAGTTCTGGGCTATATCTAGTGCTGAGAAACATCCTAAAGTACCAAACTGTACAATGTTGATTTTTGACCCCTTGATTATATCAAAAATATTTACATATGCTAAGAGAAATTGCAACAACATAACAGGAGATAAATGCTATCACTTATATGGTCTTCATTTATCACTTTGCTGGCTGCCTATTTGCTAGCTTTCTTATTTATACTGGTATTTATGCTCTCAAATCCATCTTATCTCTGCTTACAGTTTGCTCATATTTATTGTCATACACTGTTAATACTTGTTATACATGAATTTGCTGGATTATCCTATCTGGATACTTTCAGGCTGAACCTAAACCTAAACAGACTTGGCAGTTTAGTGAACGATTAACTCTGGTAGATTCATTTTTTTTCTAATTGATGGAGTTGATTGTTAAATTCACCCATCAGAAAGTGGCCTTTTCCAAAATTCCATGGGTCAAGAATTTCAAAACATTAATAATTTTGAGAGAATTAGTGAATGAAAATACTGTTAGTAAAGTCTTAGTCAGATAGCTGGAATCTTTTAGTAAATTTTGACACTGCATAGAGTCACAGAGTTGTAAAGCATGAAAACTGACTCTTCAGTCCAACTCGCTCCTGCCAACCAGATATCCTAATTTAATCTAATCACATTTGCTAACATTTGGCCCAGATCTCTCTCGATCCTTCCTATTTGTGTGCCTATCCAGAATCCTTTTAAATGTTGTAATTGTACCCGCCTTGTCCATTTCCTTTGGCAGCTAATTCTATACACGCACCACTCTCTGCAAGAAAAAGTTGTCCTTTAGGTCCCTTTTAAATTTTTCCCCTCTCGTGGACTCCGTTATCCTGGGAAGAAAATCTTGGCTATTCACCCTAACTGTGCTCATAATGATTTTATAAACCTCTGTAAGGTCACCCCTCGGCCTCCGCTCCAGGGAAAATAGTCCCAATGTATTCAGCCACTCTCAATAGCTCAAACCCTCCATTCCTGGCAACATTCTTGTAAATTTTTTCTGCATCCTTTCAAGTTTAACAACATCTTTCTTATAGCAGGGAGACCAGAATTGAATGTAGTATTCCAAAAGCAGCCTGACTAATGCCCTCTAATAACCGCAACACGACATCCCAACTCCTATGCTCAATGCACTGATTAATAAAGGCAAATGCACCAAACATCACCTTCAGTACCCTGTCTACCTGTAACTCCCTGATTTGCCCAATCAAAATGCAACACCTCACATTTATCTAAATTGAATCCCATCTGTTACTCCTCAGCCCATCAAGGTCCAGTTGTACTCTGAAATCACCTTCTTCACTGCCACTTCACCACCAAGTTTGGTGTCATCTGCAAACTTACGAACCATTCCTCCTATATTTACATACAAATCATTTATGTAGGTAACAAAAAGCAGTGGACCAAGCACAGATCTTTGCGGCCTCTAATCCAAAAAAACCCTCCACCATCACCCTCAGACTCCTGCCTTCAAGCTAATCTTGTATCCAAACGGCTAGTCCTCCCTGGATTTCTTGTAATCTAATTTCCCTAAGTAGTCTACCGACAGAATCTTGTCGAAGACCATTTGACAATGTCCATTGCTCTGCCCTCATCAATTTTCTTTGTTACTTATTTAAAAAACTCAATCAAGTTAGTGAGACAAGACCTTCAAGCACACAGCCATGCTGACTACCCCTAATCAGTCCTTGTCTTTCCAAATACATATAGATTCTGTCCCTCAGAATCACCAACAACTTATCAATCATTGATGTCTGGTTCACTGATCTATAATTCCCTGGCTTTTCCTTACCACCTTTTTTTAAATAGTGGCACCATATTAGCCAACCTCCAGTCTTCTAGCACCTCACCCATGGCTAACGATGATACTAATATCTTAGGAAAGAGCCCAGCAATTACTTCCCTAGCTTCCCATAAAGTTCTGGAATACACCTGATCAGGTCCCAGGCATTTATCTACTTCCATGCATTTTAAGACGTCCAGCACCATCACCTCTCTAAAATGGACACTTTTCAAAATATCACTCTTCAATTCTCCAAGTTCTCTATCTTCATATCCTACTCCACAGTAAATACTGATGCGAAATACTTATTTAGTATCTTACCCATCTCCTGTGGTTCCACACATAGACCGCCTTGTTGATCTTTGGGAGCCCTATTCTCTCCCTGGTTACTCTTTTGACCTAATGTATTTGTAGAATCTCTTTGGATTCTCCTTAACCCTATTTGCCAAAGCTACTTCATTGCTCCTTTTTGCCCTCCTCATTTCCCTCTTGAGTATACTCCTACTGCCCTTATACTTCTTGAGGGATTCATTCAATCCCAGCTGTCTATACCTGCCATATGCCTCCTTTTTCTTGACTAGAGCCTTAAATTCTCTAATTATCCAGCTTTCTCTACACCTGCCAGCCTTGCCCTTCACAATAACAGGAAGATACTGCCTCTGGACACTCATCTCATTTTTGAAGGTCTCCAACTTTTCGATCGTCCCTTTACCTGTCAATAGTCTCTTCCAATCAACCTTTGAAAGTTCCCACCTAATACTGTCAAAATTGGCCTTACTGCAATTTAAACTTTAACTTTTAGGTCCGGTCTATCCTTTTCCATTACAATTTTAAAATTAACAATTATGAATCACTGGCCCCAAAGTGCTCCCCACTGACACCACAGTCACTTGCCCTGCCTTATTTCCAAAGAGAAGGGTTAAGTTTTGCTCCTTCTCTGGTAGGTACATCCACATACTGAATTTTAAAAAAAATTTTGTACACACTTAACAAATTTCTCCCCATCCAAGCCCTTAACTCTATGGCAGTCCCAGTCTATGTTTGGACAGTTGAAATCCCCAATCATTACAACCCTATCATTCTTACAGATATCTGAATCTCCTGACAAATTTGCTCCTCAATTTCCTACTGACTACTGGGGGGCCTATAATACAATCCCATGAGGTGATCATTCCTTTTTTATTTCTCAGTTGCACCCAAATAAGTTCACTGAATGCACTCCCAGCAATATCCTCCCCAAGTACAGCCGTAATGTTTGCCCTAACTAAATACACCACTTACCCCTCTTTTCTCACTTCCCTTTCTATCTTTCTTATAGCATCTATACCCTGGAACACTAAGCTGCCAGTCTTGCCCTTTCCTGAGCCACGTTTGTGTAATAGCTGTGATATCCCAGTCCCATATTCCCAACCATGCCCTAAGTTCATCTGCCTTACCTGTCAGGTCTCTTCTTTGTTATTATTCACTTGTGGAACGTGCACTTCGCTGGCTGGCCAACATTTATTGTCTGTCCATAATTGTCCTTGAGAAGGTGGTGGTGAGCTGCAGTCCACCTGCTGTGGGTTGACCCACAATGCTATTAGGGAGGGAATTCTAGGATTTTGACCCAGCAACATTGAAGAAATGGTGATATATTTCCAAGTCAGGATGGTGAGTAACTTGAAGAGAAATTGACGGTGGTGGTCATACCATGTATCTACTGTTCTTGTCATTCTAGCTGGAAGTGGTCATGGATTTGGAAGGTGCTGTCTGAGAATCTTTGGTGAATTTCTGCAGTGCGTCTTGTAGATAGTACACATGCTGTTACTGAGTGTCGCTAGTGGAGAGAGGGGATGCTTGTGGGTGTAGACTGAATGGGCAGCTTTGTCCTGGAAGGTTTCAAAGCTTCTTGAGCATTGTTGGAACTGCACTTATCCAGGCTAGTGGGGTATATTCCATCACACTCCTAACTTGAACCTTGTTGATGGTGGATGGGCTTTAAGGAGTCAGGAGGTGAGTTACTGCTGCAGTATTCCTAGATTCTGACCTGCTTTTGCAGCCACTATGTATATATGGTGAGTTGAGTTGAGTTTCTTGTGAATGATATCCCCGCCCCCAGGATGTTGATGGTGAGGGATTCAAGACCAGTAACATCATTGAATGTCAAGGGACTGTGGTTAGATTGTCTCTTATTGGTGATGGCATTGAAATAAATGTGCTTTAATGTATCAATCCAACCTCGTCCTCTACTTTGCTGTTGCCTGCCTTGACCATTTGACTTGTTATTGTTTTCAATTATCTCAGCCTCCGTTATCCACCGTCCCACCACACCCGCACTACTTTAAAGCCTCCCAAGTAGCACTAGTGAATCTCCCTGCCAGGAAATTGGTCCTCTTTCAATTCAGGTGCAACCCGTCCTTCTTATACAAGTCACATCTACCCCAAAGAGTTTCCAGTAACCCAAAAATGTCTCCTGAACGGGGAGCGGACTTAGGGTTCCCAACTAAACACACTTCCTCCAGGAGTCATATTTAATTCTATTCTATTAGTCAAATCTTTATTCACAATTGATGCGAGCTGGCAGCATAAACATTAATTTTGAAAAATCATTCAATTTTGACATTTGTACCCCACTAAAATCAATAGCTTGTTTAATCAATTTTGAAGTATTTTTTGTTTGACTAATAATTTGTGTCTTATTGGTTGTACATGTTCAATCTATTCTGTTTCTTTCTGGCAGCTACTCCAGTCTGCTGTGACAACCCATGTAGACGATGTTGAAAGGACAGTCGATAACATCATGCAACTGAAAAATATTAATCATGATACCAATCCACAGTAATGGAATTTAAATTTTACATTGTGAATTTTCAATGATCTTTTAACAGTGTCATAGAGGTAATAGGAAAGTCTTACTGCAACTGTACAAGGTGCTGGTGAGACCACATGTGGAGTACTGTGAACAGTTTTAAGAAAATGTATAATTTCATTGGAGGCAGTCCAGAGAAGGTTCATTAAGATGATCCCTAATATGGAGGGATTGCCTTATGAGCAAAGATTAAACAGGTTTGGATGCTATTTGGTTTAGAAGAATGAAAGTGGTCTCATTGAAATGTATAGGATTCTTAAGGGGCTTAACAGGGAAAATGTTGAGAGGATGCTTCCCCTCATGGGCGAGTCTAGGACCAAAGGGTATAACCTCAGAAGTAAGACCACCAATTTAAGACTGAGACGAGGAGGAATTTCTTCACTGAAGGTTGAGAGTCTTGGAACTCCTTATAGACTGCTCAGACACACACCTTGTGTACATTTAAAGATGCAATAGATTCTTGATGAGTAGGGGAATCAAGGGTAACAGGAGAGTAGAGATAAGGAATGACACATCAGTCATGATCCTAATGAATGGTGGAGCAGGGTTATGGGGCCAAATGGCCTACTCCTGTTTCTGTTTCTTATAGTCTTTAAATTCACATGCATGATATACACCATTGACAATTGTTGTGCACCCAGTTCCATGCAATCTGTCTTTGAATATTACTTTCAGAGAAAGTGGATCTATCCAGGTCTGAATTTCGTAACATAATTATTCAACACTGAACATGAAAATTTACTGCATGCAAGCAGTCTTCAATTTGCGGATGAATTTTGAAGGACTTATGCCAATTCTGTTTTCACATGAACATAGTAAATCTGTTTACTGGAAAATGATGCAACCTCAATCTTACAAAATGAATGGTTACCCAAAGAAGCTAATGGTGGCCTTGAAGGGGCAGATATTTTCCCATAGCTCCAATTTAGGATGAGGCTTTTTTTTCAAAATACTCTTGATAAAAACTTAATGTTTAATAAGTGATTTATAGTTTCAAAAGCAGTATTGTATTAGTCAATCTCATGCCATTGTATGCGGATAATCAAAAGCAATTTAAATTTCCATGTTCAAACAGTATTGCACATTGGGGAGGTGGAGGACGCATTTGGGAAGATGAGAGTGGGTGGAGGAGAGAGGAGGGATGGAAGGAGGAGGGAAGTAAAAGGAACAGAGAGAAAAGTGGAAAGGGAAAGAGGGGAATAATGAATTTATAGCTCTGTTATTATAAACAGTTGAATAGAATATATCTGTATATATTAATTGATCTAATTAATAAGCTTTTCCAATCAGTTACTGTTGGAAGCAAAGTCTAATTCCCTTTTAGAGGTGTCTTTTGACTCTGTGCTACCGGTGTAAGTGACTTAAGATAAATATTAAAGGCCAACTGAACCACAAAGGGCATCACTAGCCACCAAGCTAAATCGATACAAGTGTTCCCTTTTCCCGCATGTACCTGCTTATAGCAATCTCAGGTTAGCTATTGGGCTGAACGTGTTCCCTTCTGCAAGCAAGGCCACTGAAACTTTGGCTTCATTTTAATCTCACTCTCCTGTCAGATCCTGTACCTCTGCTTCAAGAGGATGGAGGGGTAAATTCAACTGCATTGAGCTTTGAGACATCTGGCAAATTGATGTAGAATTGTCCTCATTTGTGATGGACAAGAAATTATGAGGGAACTAAAATCTTAAATCAAGATCTCGCTGCCATAATAATAGTGCCAGTCAAGGCGACTGAAGCCACTGAAGGCAGCTGGGTCACATGTAAGAAGCACATTTGTGACCTCATGACAAAATTGGTGGCACAATGTAGCATAACATCAAGCTAGAGAGAATATTGCACTGATTTCTGCCAAGGCATAACAAAGGAAATAAATAGTATATGTAAATAATATTTGTTTCTCAATATAAATGAACTGAAATTTCTAATTTATTCTGTCAAGGTTTGGGATTTCTCTGCAAGCCTGTCTCCTACAGATTGTAGGATATAGAAGATTGATTGCAGACGTTGAAAGACTCCGCAGAGATCAGTATGATTCAGAAAATCCAAACCATGAAGAAACTCTATTGAAGGTCAGTGTACAGAGAAACTGCATATTCTACTGTAATGTTTCTTTTCCTCTGCCATACAGTAGGAGAAAGTGATGACTGCAGATGCTGGAGATCAGAGCTGAAAATGTGTTGCTGGAAAAGTGCAGCAGGTCAGGCAGCATCCAAGGAGCAGGAGAATCGACGTTTCGGGCATGAGCCCTTCTTCAGGAATGAGGAAAGTGTGCCAAGCAGGCTAAGATAAAAGGTAGGGAGGAGGGACTTGGGGGGAGGAGCGTTGGAAATGCGATAGGTGGAAGGAGGTTAAGGTGAGGGTGACAGACCAGAGTGGGGGTGGGGGCGGAGAGGTCAGCAAGAAGATTGTAGGTTAGGAAGGTGGTGCTGAGTGAGGGTTGGGACTGAGACAAGGTGGGGGGAGGGGAAATGAGGAAACTGAAGAAATCTGAGTTCATCCCTTGTGGTTGGAGGGTTCCTAGGCGGAAGATGAGGCACTTTTCCTCCAGCCGTCGTGTTGCTATGGTCTGGCGATGGAGGAGCCCAAGGACCTGCATGTCCTTGGTGGAGTGGGAGGGGGAGTTGAAATGTTGAGCCACAGGGTGGTTCGGTTGGTTGGTCCGGGTGTCCCAGAGGTGTTCTCTGAAATGTTCCGCAAGTAGGCGGCCTGTCTTCCCAATGTAGAGGAGGCCACATCGGGTGCAGTGGATGCAGTAAATGATGTGTGTGGAGGTGCAGGTGAATTTGTGGCGGATATGGAACGATCCCTTGGGGCCTTGGAGGGAAGTAAGGGGGGGAGGTGTGGGCACAAGGTTTGCATTTCTTGCGGTTGCAGGGGAAGGTGCCGGGAGTGGAGGTTGGGTTGATGAGGGAGTCACGGAGGGAGTGGTCTTTTCGGAACGCTGATAGGGGAGGGGAGGGAAATAAATCCCTGGTGGTGGGGTCCGTTTGGAGGTGGCAGAAATGTTGACGGGTGATACGATGTATATGGAAGTTCCCCTGCAACCGCAAGAAATGTAAACCTTCCCCTGCAACCGCAAGAAATGCAACCCCACCACCAGGGATATATTTCCCTCCCCTCCCCTATCAGCATTCCGAAAAGACCATTCCCTCCGTGACTCCCTCATCAGGTCCAGACCCCCACCAACCCAAACTCCACTCCTGGCACCTTCCCCTGCCACCTCAAGAAATGCAAATGTGCTCCCAGGAGGAGGTTGAACAGTTTATCCACTTTACCAACACCTTCCATCCTGACCTCAAATTTACCTAGACCGTCTCAGACTCCTCCCTCCCTTTCCTAGACCTCTCCATTTCTATCTCGGGCGACCGGATCAACACGGACATTTACTATAAACCGACCGACTCCCACAGCTACCTAGACTACACGTCCTCCCACCCTGCCCCCTGTAAAAACGCCATCCCATATTCCCATATTCCCAATTCCTTCGTCTCCGCCGCATCTGCTCCCAGTAGGACCAGTTCCAATACCGTACAACCCAGATGGCCTCCTTCTTCAAAGACCGCAATATCCCCCCAGACGTGATCGACGATGCTCTCCACCGCATCTCCTCCACTTCCCGCTTCTCTGCCCCTCCAATCGCCACCAGGACAGAACCCCACTGGTCCTCACCTACCACCCCACCAAACTCCATATACATCGTATCATCCGTCGTTATTTCCGTCACCTCCAAACGGACCTCACCACCAGTGATATATTTCCCTCCCCTCCCCTATCAGCGTTCCGAAAAGACCATTCCCTCCGTGACTCCCTCGTCAGGTCCACACCCCCCACCAACCCAACCTCCACTCCCGGCACCTTCCCCTGCAACCGAAAGAAATGCAAAACTTGTGCCCATACCTCCCCCCTCCTTACTTCCCTCCAAGGCCCCAAGGCATCCTTCCATACCTGCACCTCCACACACATCATTTACTGCATCCACTGTACCCGATGTGGTTTCCTATATTGGGAAGACAGGCCGCCTACTTGCGGAACGTTTCAGAGAACACCTCTGGGCCACCCAGACCAACCAACCCAACCACCCCGTGGCTCAACACTTCAACTCCCCCTCCCACTCCACCAAGGACATGCAGGTCCTTGGGCTCCTCCATCGCCAGACCATAGCAACACGACGGTTGGAGGAAGAGCACCTCATCTTCCGCCTAGGAACCCTCCAACCACAAGGGATGAACTCAGATTTCTCCAGTTTCCTCATTTCACCTCCCCCCACCTTGTCTCAGTCCCAACCCCCGAACTCAGCACCACCTTCCTAACCTGAATCTTCTTGCTGACCTCTCCGCTCCCAGCCCCACTCCAGCCTATCACCCTCACCTTATCACCCTCACCTTATCACCCTCACCTTATCACCCTCACCTTATCACCCTCACCTTATCACCCTCACCTTATCACCCTCACCTTATCACCCTCACCTTATCACCCTCACCTTATCACCCTCACCTTATCACCCTCACCTTATCACCCTCACCTTATCACCCTCACCTTATCACCCTCACCTTATCACCCTCACCTTATCCTCCTTCCACCTATCGCATTTCCAATGCCCCTCCTCCAAGCCCCTCCTCCCTACCTTTTATCTTAGCCTGCTTGGCACACTTTCCTCATTCCTGAAGAAGGGCTCGTGACCGAAACGTCGATTCTCCTGCTCCTTGGATGCTGCCTGACCTGCTGCGCTTTTCCAGCAACACATTTTCAGCTCTGCCATATAGTGCCATTTTTTTCAATATTAGCCACACGAAGGGTTTCCTATGGGTGCTCCGATTTCCTCCCACAGTCCGACAATGTGCAGGTTAGGTGATTTGGCCATGCTAAATTACCCGTAGTATTCAGGGATGTGTAGGTTAGGTGCATCAGTGAGGAGAAATGTCATGTAATAGGGTAGGTGAATGGGTCTGGGTGGGTTACTCTTCAGAGGGTCAGTTTGGACTTGTTGGGCCAAATGGCCTGTTTCCACACTGTAGGGATTTGTTTTTGTAAAAAAAAGTTGTTTGAAGTCTTTTTATGTTCCTAATTCTAATTTTCCATAGACACTGAAGAAGTCAGTGTTCAAATGCAACAAGATCTGAATATCCAGACTTGGGCTGACAAGTGGCAAGTAACATGCATGCCACACAAATGGCAGGCAATGACCGTGTCCAATAAACGACAATCTAATAATTGTGCCTCGACATTCAATGGTGTTATCATACTGAATTCCCCACTATCAACATCCTGGGGGTTACCATTGACCAGAAACTCAACTGGACTCGCACTTAAACACCGTGGCTACAAGAACAGGAAGGAGGCTTTGAATACTGTTGTGAGTAACTCACTTCCTGTCTCCACAAATCCTGTCCACCATCTACAAGGAGTGTGATGGAATATTCCCCACTAGCCTGGATGGGTGTGGTTCCTACAACAATCAAGAAGCTTGACACCATCCGGTCAAAGTAGCGAGCTTGATTGGCACCATATCCACAAATATCCACTCTTTCCACCATCGCTTAGTAACAACAATGGGTACTGTCTATAGGATGCATGGCAGAAATTTGCCAAAAGTCCTTAGATAGCACCTTCCAATCCCATGATCATGTGCATCTGGAAGGACAGGGGTAACCGGTACATAGGAACACGACCATCTACGAAATCCCCTCTAAGCCACTCCCCGTCCTGACTTGGAAATGTACCGACATTCCTTCACTGTAACTGGATCAAAATCCTGGAATTCCCTCCCTAATGGCATTGTGGGTTGACCTGCAGCATGTGAACTGCAGCATTTCAAGAGGCAGCTTACCACCATCTTCTCAATGGTAACTATGGATAGGCAAGAAATGGCGGCCAGCCAGCAATGCCCACGTCACACGAGTGAATTTTAAAAAAAATCCTCTGGTTCTCTGCTTCACAAATCATTTGAGTATCATTGTGCCATAAAATAGTTACAGCACTGAAGGAAATCAGTCAGCCAATCATTTCAGTGATGTATCTCTGCAAGAACAGTTCATCTAGTGCCACTGTTCCCACTTTTCTGCTGTAGTCCTCTTTCTTCCTCTTTATGATGTAATTCCCTTTTGACAGCTGCAATTTAATCTGTGTGTATGTTCTCAGGTTGTGGATTCCAGATCCTGACCGATGCTGCATGAAGTTTTTTTTTCAAGTTACTATTGCTTATTTTATCAATTACTTTAACTTGTTGTCCTGTAGTTCTCCATCCTTCTACCAAAGGAAGTAGTTTCTTCTATCTTTTCTGTTCAGACTCTTCTTAATGTTGAATACCTCTATCAAATATCCTGTCAACCTTCCTCTTTTCTAAGGAAATCAACCTGCACTTCTCTGATCTATCTTCAGAGCTAAAGTTTTTCATTCCTGAAAGCACTCTTGTGATATTTTATGCATAATACCTTCTCATCTTTCCTAGATATGGTACACTGAGTGGCACAAAGTTCCAGTAAGGCCAGTCTTTTATAGGGGTCTATAATACCTGTTTATGAAGTCCTGGATCATGTACACTTCATTAACCACGTTCTGAACCTTTCTGCCATCTTGAATGATTTGTGCTCCTCCACCCTCTTTAGAACTGTACTCTTTGTTTTAACTTTTTTTTTCTTTAAATGGATGTGAAAATCACTGGTTATGTGAGCATTTGTTGTCCATCCCTAAAGACCCAAAAAGTGATCTGGTAGCTCCTTTTTAGAATCACTGTAGCTCGTCTAGGTACATCAGCTGCATTAGGGAGAGTGTTCCAGGATTTTGACAGTGAGCTTGGAGGAACACTACATGCCTTGAAATCCGGTTGATATGCAATTTGAAGGAAAACTTGCAAGTCATGGTATTCCCATGTGTCTATTGTTCTTGTCCATCCAGATCTAGAAGTCCTGGATTTGGAAGGAAAAAGGAACGTTGGTGAGTTGCTGCAGTGCATCTTGCAAGTGGTGCACACTACTCCACTTCATTAGTACTCTAAATGAATATCTATATAGTGGATGGGTTGCTAGGTTTCGGGGAGTCGAGAGGAGAGTTACAAACCACAGAATTCTCAGCCTTTGTTCCCAACTTATTATTACAGCCTTTTTTTTTTTGCACAGACATACAACTTTTACAAGTTGCTGTGGCACCACACCTGTACACTCTGAATTAGAAAATTATCACCAGTGCCTTTGCTATTTTAAACCTAAAGTTCCTCAGTGTCCTCTAATGCATGTGATTTGGTCCTGGTGACATAGCAACTTAGTGTACAGACACCATATCCAAAACCTTCTCTTTTCAATGTTTCACCAATTAAGCATTTCCTCTTCCACTATGACTTTGGCACCATCTCCTTCCTGAGTAAATGTAGTTGCCATAGTCAATCCTACACCTCTTTTTACCACTGTTTTACTTTATATAGAATCACAGATCCCTACAATATAGAAAGAGGCCATTTGACCCATCGAATCTACACTGACCCTCCACTACCTCCTCCTCCCCCTTCCCCTCCCTCCTATAACCCTGCATTTAGCATGGCCAAAGCACTTCAACTGCACAACTTTCCCTGGTCTTGTAAGGCAGCAGTGTTAACCATTATGATACCATTCTGCCCAATTCCTGGTATTTCAGCTTTTCAATTAACTTTGTCTTGTCATTGCAATTGCTTTCACTGACTTAAAAACAGTATGATCTCCTATGAATGGACTAACTATTATAAGTAGACAAAATCTATATCACCACATATGGAAGTCCCTTGATGAAACATTGCAGTGGTCCAATAGAACCTTGCTGCATTTTATGGCAGTGTTTTCAGTAGCAAGAAAAATTGGAGGCAATTTGATTGATTTATTGTATTTGTAGAATGAATGGCATTTTGCAAATTGAATGATTTGCTATCTTTAAATAAAAACATTTGGATGAAAATCTCTTCATGGTAATGTACAAAAGTTGTATTATTAACAAGTGGTTATGCATGAGCCCTACTTAGCTGAGCATTTTTGATTTTAAAACATAGTGATTAATTTTTAATACTTAATAATAGGTCATATGGTTGTGGCCATGGATGAAAGTTGTAATATTGGTGTTTAACCAATTGTACAATTGACTTGGTACAGAAATACTTAATGCATTCCTTTTTCAGTTATCAGGGAGCTAAATTACACTTGCAAAGACAAAGAGTTTTAGGAAAGCACAAACATCAATCACTCACTTAAATGATCTTTTCTGAAATCTTTTCTTGTTTCAATGCGTGTGTTACTCTAAAATAATTAACTTCTCAATTATGCCATTAATACAATTCAGCTGTTGCAATGAGCATAGCAACTACACTATGATGGTGATTGCCTGGAGGATAAAGTTCATGTGTTGAAGATTCATAAGAGACAAAGTCGCTTGTTTTTTTTTCTCTTCAGCACTGGATCTTAGATAAATGTATATGCCCATAGAATACTTAGGATTACCTTTTAATGTTGGCTGTGAGTCTCTTGCCATACCTTTTATATTTGCTTCTCTTATTTTTTTTTATTCGATTTCCCTACAAACCACATTCCATGAGAACCACTTGTCTGTGCTGGAAATACTTAACATCTGTCAGTATTCTTGGAGAGAGAGAATGTGTTTCCATTTCAGAATCTTCCAACATGACTTTTAAAAAAAAAAGGTATTTAACAATTTAAATGCAGACAAGGGAGAGAGGGTAGAATAAAATGGAAGGACTGTGATAAGGTGAGCGAATTTAAATGACTAAAGGGATGATGATGTAAGGTAAAATGAGAGTAATGATCCATTATACAAACAAAAGATAGACCTAAAAGAGATGAAAATGGGGAAGATAGAATTGTCGCCACCACTCACTTTAAAAAAAAGTCAGCAGAAGTATAATGCATGCTTCTAGACTCGCTCAGCCCTTCCAGCATTTTCTGCTTTCATTCATTTCCCAGCATCTGTCATACTTTGTTGTTGTAGCCTATACTGAACTTTTGAGATGTGACAATAAAATTGCTTGTCAAGCTTTGCAAATTTCATGTTAGATTTTGCATCAGTTTTTTAAAGACTTTATGGATTTTTCCTTTTCTAAAACCTCCACATTTATGACATGTTCCTGGTCTCTCTTTTACATGGAATTAAAAGTATTTTTGGCTGGTGTTTAGAAAAGAGGAAGCTTTTAGAAGTGTTATGATCTTGGATCAAAATGCCAAATTTAAGTTGCAATATGGTTCGGAACCAGAAACCTTTCTTAAAACAAATTTTGAGAACCCTGGTGCTTAAGAGAATAAAATCACAAGATTCTATGGTTTTGAACAAACAACAAAAGACTTCATATATGATGTTGGAAAAGTAAAGCAATCTACAATATTTACACTTTATATCTTAAATTCCAGAAAACAATTTGAGGCAAGGATGAGTAAAAGTACAAACTCTAATCGAACACCTGACAGAGCTCACAAAATAGCGAGTTTGGTCAAAACAGACCTCGTGGGTTCTTCAGCAACCCACCCCTAGACACCAGTGACACTATAGGTAATCAAATTTCAACAAAATTTACAATGGATTCCAGTTTCTTCTCTTTGGGACACAGCTTCAGAACTCCCTCGATAGCTACTCCATCCTGGACTGTCTAAATGATTTGGAGATGCCGTTGTTGAACTGGGTGTACAAAGTTAAAAATCACACAACACCAGGTTTTGGTCCAACAGGTTTATTTGGAAGCACTAGCTTTTGTGGTGCTGCTTCTTCATCAGGTGATTGTGGTTAACCACCTGATGAAGGAGCAGTGCTCCAAAAGCTACTGCTTTCAAATAAACCTGTTGGACTATAACTTGGTGTTGTATGATTTTTAACTTTGTCTAAATTATGACTCAATTTCTGGTATTTCTTCCTGCAATCAGGGCCACACTTTTCAGGAATCAAGAAACTGCACTCCAGCTCCGGTTCATACGTACATTTCAGCTTGAATGCAGACAGCTAGCTTCACCATATTTGTAATTTCCCCACATTTGTCTGAGTTCTAATCCTACTAAACTGCAAGAAGGATTCTTTCCCATTTGCTCTTAGCTGCATTGAGCTATTAATGGCATATGGCATCTTCTGAGCTCCAAAAGAATGGAAGTCTTTTCCTGAGCCTGAACTCTAATTCTTACTTGCAACCCACAGCTCGCCAGACTATTCTTGACTTTTAAGAACTCAGCACTTTCTCAAGTGGGGCCTGTTCTCCCTGTTTTTCAGTAACGGACTGATGGGTAGCCCAAACATAGCCCAGCATAGTTTTGAGGAAAGGTCACTGGACCTGAAATGTTAACTCTGATTTCTCTCCGCCAATGCTGCCAAACCTGCTGAGTTTGTCCAGCAATTTGTTTTTGTTTCCAAACATAGCAACCTTCTTTTCTGACTGCCTTCATGCAACTGCTTAAAATTCACTGTTCAGAAACTGCTTGACTTTTCTGAGTTGCCTATTGAAGACCTTGCAAAAAGCTTTGTTCTGAGATAGCGTTGAATATTTTGAAATAAAAAAAAGGAAACCAATTGGAACTTCCTGTTGCCTGAATATTACAAGTCACATTTTTTTTTGTTTTTGTTTTTGTTCATTCATAGGGTGTAGATGCATCAGCTAGGCCAGCATTTATTACCCAGCCTTAACTACCCTGGAGAAGTTGGTGAGCTGCTTTCATGAACCATTGCAGGACTTAATGTAGATGTACGTATAATGCTCAAGATTAGAGTGGTGCTGGAAAAGCACAGCAGGTCAGGCAGCATCCGTGGAGCAGGAAAATCAACGTTTCCAAGGCCCCAAGGGAGCTTTCCACATCCATCAAAGTTTCACCTGCACTTCCACAAATGTTATTTGTTATATCTGTTGCTCCCAATGCGATCTCCTCTACATTGGGGAGACTGGACGCCTTCTCGCAGAGTGCTTAAGGAAACATCTCCGGGACACCCGCACCAATGAACACCACTCCCCAAGGACGAACATTTCAACTCCCCCTCCCAGACTGCTGAGGACTTGCAGGTCCTGGGCCTCCTCCACTGCCACTCCCTCACCATCCGACGCCTGAAGGAAAAACATCTCATCTTCCACCTCAGAACCCTTCAACCCCAGGGCATCAATGTGAACTTAACAGGTTTTCTCATTTTCCCTCCCCCCATCTTACCCCAATTCCAAACTTCCAGGTCAGCACTATCCTCATGACCTGCCCCACCTGTCAGTCTTCCTTTCCACCTATCCGCTCCACCCTCCTCTCCGACCTGTCACCTGTACCCCCACCTCCATCCATATTTCACTCTCAACTAACATCTCCCCAGCCCCACCCTCTCCCATTTATCTCTCCACCCTGAGGCTTCTAGCCTCATAAAAAAAGGAAACGTTGATTTTCCTGCTTCTCGGATGCTGCCTGACCTGCTATGCATTTCCAGCACCACTCTAATCTTGACTCTAATCTCCAGCAACTGCAGTTCTTACTTTTGCCTCGTACGTTTAATGCTGTCAGGAAGAGAGTTCTTGGATTTTGGTCTAGTGATAGTAAAGAAATGACAATATAGTTCCAAATCAGCTCAGTGTGTAGCTTGGAGGGGAACTTGCAAGAGGTAATGTTCCCACTCATCTTCTGCCCTTGTCCTTCTAGGTGGTAAAGGTTGTGGGTTTGGAAGATGTAGAAGGTGCCTTGGTGAATTTCTGCCATGCATCTTTTAGATGGTTTACATCATCAGTGATGAAGGGAATGAATGTTGTTATGATCGATGGGGTGCCAATCAAGGAGGCGACTTTGTCCTGGATGTTGTCAAGCTTCTTGTGTTGTTGGACCTGCTCCCATCTAGGGAATTAGAGAAAATTCAGACAAGTACTTTGTAACTGGTAGACAAGTTAGGATTCACACACTGCAGAATTTCTAAACTTTAATCTGCTGTTGTAACTATAGGATTTTAAGTGGCTTGTCCAGTCCAGGATCTTGTCAACAGTAACCCTAGGATCGTTGATGGTGGGGAGTTTGGCAATGATGAGTGCGATTTAACATCAAGGGACAATGGTTACATTGTCTCTTGTTGAAGATGGTCATTGCCTAGCATGGATGTTACTTGGCACTTATCAGCCCAAGCTTGAATGTTGTCAGGCTTGCTTCATATGGACAAAGACTACATCCGCATCTGAGGAATCCTGAATGGTGCTGAAAATTGTGTAAACATCCCCACATCTGTTGTATTTTGAGGCGCAGGAGTATAATTCGGCCATTCAAGCCATTGAGTTTGCTCTGCCATTCAATGAGATCATGACTAATCTGACAATCCTCGACTCCACTTCGCTGTTACTTTCCCTATAGTCCACGATTCCCTTACTGATCAAACATCAGCCATGAATATCCTTAATGCCCTCTCTCCAGCAAATAATTCCACAAATTCATTTGTCTGAGACAATTCCTCCTCATCTCTGTCTTAAACACTCCAAAACTTTGGGCAATTATTAATTAGCTTAATGTATGGTACCCTAAGGTAGCCAAATATGTTACATCCACTGCTTTCCCTGTATCAATCTTGCTTGCTATCACCTCAAAGAAATCTCGTACATTTGTTAGGCATGATTCCCTCTTCACGAAGTCATGCTGACTGTGCTTAATCATATTATTTATTTGTAAATGCTCTAATGTTATATCCTGAAGATTATTGATGAAGTAGCTTAAGATTCTTAGGTGTATGAAATTAGAATGCCTCATGGGCCCTCTTGTGGTGCAGTGGTAGTGTCCTTACCCTGAATCGTGAGACCTGGGTTCAAGTCCCACCTACTGTAGAAGTATGTAATAACATCTCTGAACAGGTTGATTAGAAAATAGATTATTAAAAAGTTTTTTTTTAATTTACGTCATGAATAACTAATTTTGAGTTGCTTGATCTGTTTGAAGTCTGTAACATACAGCATAGTGGTAGTGCAAAATGAATACATATCACTGTATTAAAATGTATTTTTATTTTGGCATGGTTTGCTGGCAACAACTTATTCAAGCAGCACTGCTTCCATTTTCATTTCAGCTCAGTTACTGTGCATGTTTTAAGAAATGTGGTGAAACTGTGCATGTTCTGCATTATTTTTAAATCACCCTACTGCTTCACTTACCACTTCTTCAGATACCCTCACTCCTCGCCATACCATTTCTCACTCTTTCTCAATCTTTGCCTCTCCCAACCTTTCCTAACTTTTCCTGGTTGCGACTTCCCTTTCCTAGCCCCATCTACTGCTTTTCACTTTTGTCTCCTGTCAGCAAGAACTTGGAGGAAGGAAGTGAGAGGGAAACAGCAAGAGAGTTGAGAGCAGGAAGAAGTGAGGAGCTCGGAAGAGGTAATCAGTGAGCAATAAAGAGTTGAAGATGGAAATGGCAAGCAAAACAGCAAGTGGGAGGAAGTAAAGGTAGGGGGAAGCAGTGAGCTGGACTGTTAAGAGTGACAAACACTGAAGGGGTGGAAGCTAGAACTATGGCTTGCTGGAAGTAGATAGCAATGAAAGAGGAATGCAAAAGTAGATGAACAAGAATCATAAATTAGGAAGGTGATGTTGGAGTGGTTACTTTCAATAAGTTTTTAATGTGTAAAAATAATACAGGTCTGAAACACATCCCACCCTTGTATGCTTTCCTACAGGGAAATGATTAACAACTGTGTTTTCAACACAGATTAGGAACATTAAATCTGTGTTAGTTGTATTTTCTGCTTTGCAGGCACTAATAATAGTTAAATTCACTTTCTATCTTCTATATTGTATGTTCACCTTCCAGTTATAGTTTAAATTTTTTTTTTGTTTTCTATGAATCTGTCAGCTGTGGACTTTCCTTCGCCCTGATGTAACACTGAATGGTCGAATTAGCAAACAATGGTGTGAAATAGGTTTCCAAGGTGATGACCCAAAGACTGACTTCAGAGGAATGGGGATGTTGGGGCTATATAACTTAGTGTAAGTATAAATTATAAGCTATAGCTTTAAAAAGAAATCTGATTTATCTCCTCACCTGCTTAGTGTATGAATTATGTAAGAAATATAAATGCCCTTTCTCTTATTCAGATTTTTTGCAGAACATGACAATACAACTGCACGCCAAGTTCTTTTTGATTCTCACCAACCAAAGTACAGGTAACTTGTTCATATTTAGTCATATTCTTTATTTAGCAATGTGTTGTCATTACCATGCGCTTGTAACAATGTATAAACTCATTTGAGTCCTACATATTGTAATTAAAACATAGTAGAGTTATTTTGTGTAGATATGCAAAATTAATATTATTGAAGGTCATCTGCAAATAAAAGCCAATTGGAATATATCCCTGAAACACAGTGAACCAGACTTAAAAATGTGCTATTCATGTTCATTAAAATGTCAAGTATGAAATACAAATGAAGATGTGCATTTGATTTGTTACCCCTAACTCCAAGTGGAAGGTAAAGGCTGAAATTGTCAACACCATTCATTATCTGGTAAATCTAAATGCATTTACAGCTGAAGTGATCATTTTCCTGAATAACAACTATATTACTAGCATTCATTTATGTAACATTGACAGGTTCAGTTACACCAAAGTAACTTCACTCCTGAAACGACCATTAAAAAATTGCATAAACAAAATCATATGTTTTAGGGATACCAATGCTGAGATTGTACTTGAAATGAGTTCAATTACTTGGTATATGTGTGTGTTTTCACCTACCCCAACACAAGAAAAGATAAACCTTTTTTTTTCACTAATTATTCCGAGTATGCTTTTGCCTGGTTTCTGTCTTTTGGGTTATTTTCTTCATTGCAGGTTCATACATTGTAACAATTTCATATTCATTGTCCATTGTCATATTGTTTTTATTATGGTTTTTTTTAATTTTAGGGAACTAACCAAAGAAGATGTAAGGTACTTTCTTTGTTATTCATGTGTATTTGCTTTGCATTAGTTTTTATTGTGTCATAATCCATTGAGTGATCAAACATTAGTGTTGTGCAACATTTTTTGTATGTAATAATGGAAAGGTGTCTGACTATAACAAATATAAATTCCTCAATATCAGCACCTCAGTGGCAAGAAAATTATTTCTGAGCAAATTGCTATTCAATTCTTTAATATTGTCAGTATCTCAGAACTAAAAACTACCAATCACCATACATTTATATTTCATAACAAAGTGGTTAAAAATAGACTAGGCTTTTTTAGAATGGGATGAATCATCTGATAACAACTGATAATTTTATGTGAACAGTTACATCATTGGCTAAAATTCATGGCCATAAAATGACTGATTAATACATTCTAAAATAATATTTAATCATAAAATGCATTAAAATACACACACCAAACTGTATGGAGGCAAACTTTTGAAGTACTAGATAATTAATTGCAAAATGGAATAGTGATTCTGCTGTTTCAGGTGCTGACTCACAGGATTTTGATTTACTGATATTAAATTCATTACATAATTTTGCAAAACATAATTGATAAATTTTGATACCAGATGTGGTCCAAACTGCCTTAAATTTACTGAACCACCTTCAGTATCATTTAAACTTTTGTTACATTACAAGCCCCTATTTGTTGCCTCTACACTCAACTATTCCATTGCACTTTTGGCTGTTCTCCCATATTCTTTCTTCCACAAAGTTGGAGTGTCCAAACCTCTGCTTCCTGTGTCATAACTTGCACAAGTACCATTTCCTTCTCACCTCTGTATTTATTGAACAGCTTTGGTTTCTTCCCAAACACAGTCTTTATTTTAAAACTCTTACCTTTATTTTCAAATCTCCCATGACCTTATCACTATCTGTCTGTCATCTCTATCAGCTCCACTATCTTTTGCGATAACTATGCCCATCTAATTTTGGCCTCTTGAGCATCTCCAATGTTTAATTTCTTCACAATTAGTAGCTGTGCTTTCAGTTGCCTCGGTTCCAAACTCTCTAATCACTTTACTAAACACCTCAGCTTCTCTATTTTGCTTCCCCCTTTAAAAGCACTCCTTAAAATCTACCTCTTTCACCAAGGTTTTGGTCATCTCACCTAATATCTGATATGTAGTTCAGTTATCATATTTATTTTATACTTGTGAAGTGCCATGGGAGGGTTCATTATGTTAAAGATGCCTTTTAAATGCAAATTGTAAAGTATAGTTATTAGAAGAGGCAATTTATTTAGTCCATGACCAACATCGAATCATACATGGTAGATCCAGTCTTCACGTTAAATAGAGACAGATAAAATCAGAAGACTTTGGAGCAGAAGCGGGCCATTCAGCCCATTGAGTCTGCTCTGCCGTTCAGTGAGATCATGGCTGACCTAACGATCCCAAACTCAACCTTCCTGCCTTTCCCCATAACCCTCGATTTACCCTCCTGATTAAGCATCTGTCTCTCTCAGCCTTGAATACATTTAATGACTTAGCCTCTCCAGCCCTCTTCAGTAAAAAAAATTCTACAGATTCACTGCACTCTGAGAGAAGAAATTCCTCCACATCTCTGTCTTAAATGGGTGACCACCTATTCTGAGATGATACCACCAAGATCTAGACACTTTCTCAAAGGGAAACAACCTTTGCACATCTCATCTATCAAGACCCCACGAATCCTGTATGTTTCAGTAAGGTCACCTCTAATTCTTCTACAATCCAATGCTTACAAGCCCAATGGACACCCCCTGCCCTCATACAAAAAACGTTCCATACTAGGGATCAATCTAATGAACCTTGTCTGGACTGTCCTCAATGCCAGTACATCTTTCTCTAACAAGGGTCCAGAACAGTGCACAGCTATGGCCTGACTGGTTGCAAGACCTCCCTATGCTTATACTCCATTCCCATTGAATTAAAAAGTTTATTTTTGTGTGATTTCATTGCTACCTGCTGGATCCCCATATCGCCTCACATGTAGTTACATCTTCCTGTACTGATCCCAAACCAAATCTGAAGTACCTGGCTGAAGGGAAGCAAGGGCCTTCTGGAGCATAGTGTCCAGGTAACTTTCCTGCTCCTTGATGCATTGCAGTATCTGAGCGTTGGACTCTAGTTCATAACTTTGTACCAAAATTCTGAGAGCTGCAAACACCTAATACATATGTGATAGGGTTAGTCATTTTACAATTGCAACATCTGCCCTTCCATTTTTATTTTGTTTTTGTTTAACCAATTAGGTTTCAAAT
The DNA here is from genome assembly GCF_037043375.1 of Chiloscyllium plagiosum. NCBI lineage: Eukaryota > Metazoa > Chordata > Chondrichthyes > Orectolobiformes > Hemiscylliidae > Chiloscyllium > Chiloscyllium plagiosum. Next base: position 81,248,465 of record NW_028270144.1, read on the forward strand.
TTAGACTATCATTCAACTCCTATTCATTGGGTTATAACTGTCCATACAGTAATTATTTTAGGTGTTAAAATTTAGAACTTTGAGGTTGAATTTCCCAAACATTGGCTGTCAATTTCAAGGTGTTTCCTTGAGTACAAGCGAGTTTTTGAGCAATTCTCCACTACTCACCTCAGTAAGTCTGCACCATGCTCTACAACACTGCTTGTGTCCTACCTTGCACTCACCAGCAACAGAAATTCTGGCCACAGTCAGCTTCTTCTTGGACTCCTTCCGCCAGCATCATATTTGAAGCTCAGCTGCGCACCAGGTCAAATAATGACAGCCAGAAATAGATCTTCACAATATATGTAGTAGAAAGGAAACAAAACAGAACAGTTTCTGAGGCATGTGGCATGAATAACATTTCATTTTAGAATATCACATTTATAAATACATTGGCACTTTAAATCACCACCTTTTTAATTGACTGACAGTAGAGTTACCAATATACGAATGAAGCTTCAGAAGCTATCTTTAGCACCACTACTCATTCCCTGTTCCCATTGGAGTATAACATCTTGTCAGCATTGAAAATGTGGGCATCACATGTGGAATAGGGTTCAAATGGTCGTTGTAGTTAACTTCTGTGAAATAACAGCAAAAATGAAGAATGAACAAACAAAAATGTTGCATTTGCTTCTGGGACTAAATGAGGACTGTTTGCCTTTTAAGCAAGAACACATTTATAAGCAATGGATGATGACTTCACCCAGCACTAATCTGTTGAGAACAGAAATCCTATCTACCTTATTGAGCCTCTTGCTGCATCACTCTATCATGGTTAAAGTGTTTTTTTTTCTGTTCACTGTCATCCTCCAACTTTTTTTCCCCCTCTTTGGAAGACTGCTGCTGCTCTCAAGCTCTTCAGCAACAACCATGTCCCTTCTGTGCCTTCACCAATCGAGCAGAGCACTGCATGCTTGGATTATGTGCGTGGGTTTCCTCCGGGTGCTCCGGTTTCCTCCCATAGTCCAAAAATGTGCAGGTTAGGTGAATTGGCCATGTTAAATTGCCCGTAGTGTTAGGTGCAGGGGTATATGTAGGGGAATGGGTCTGGGTGGGTGCACCTCGGCGGATCGGTGTGTACTTGTTGGGCCGAAGGGCCTGTTTCCACACTAAGTAATCTAATCACATTTTGCCCCCAGCCCAATCCATGCATTGGAACATCATCAGGAGACCTGGTTCTGCTTCACCATCACCCTGGTGGAAGAATAGGCAGCATTGTATCATGTCCAGTTCAGTCAGGGGTTGTATAACAGAATCATCAGCCACAATTATAGTGGGTAGTCCTTGTTTCCCAGCAGCCATCCTTGTCAGGCATCCAGGCTTTGAAATGAAGCAGGAACCTGAGCATTCTCAATGATACAGGTGACATTGGCAGCTTCCAGGGCATGTAATGCAGACATCTAAGATGTGGTACTGATGATTACTTGATGACTTGGACATTGATTAGATGGAACCCTTTTTTTGTTGATGAAGTTAGCTGTGTTTTGATATGGTGCTCTGAACACTGTATTGCACCTTGGGGTAATCATAACTATGTTGGCAAAGCCGCCTATAGAGGCTGCAGCACTGACATAGGGAGAGGAGATGAAGCAATGTGGTCTTGGACAAATACCTTTTATACATTTGTAGTTTGTAGATTGAGACATCCTGCACAAATCCCCAGTGGATCCTTGAAGCAGTCAGTTGCTTTAAGAACTTATGCAGCTCTCACTTTGTCAGCCACTAGTGTAGAATAATCACCAAACTTTTCAGATTGCAAGTCCTGCTCCAGCAAAGGTCACTTTTCTGTAATGGTTTCCCAAGACATTCTCATTTTTTGGCAATGTTCTGTCTCTCCAATGTGGAAGAAATAATTGGGCCTCCAGTATTTCAACATCCTGAGGAGATTTACATTTGTAACCTCATGTGGAGGTTGTTTGGCAGCTGCTATAAGTTACTGCAAGTCCTGGGCTTGATGATCCATTCATTCCTCCTCAATTTCTTGGTACCTTTGTTGTGCAGCAGTCACAGTGACGACAAATCCTCCTGTTGCTACATCCATTCATGATGGTTTCAAAGAGTCTGAGTGAGGTATATCAGCAGAAAACAGCTTCTTAGTAATGTGAGCAGACAGCATTTTGCATCTCTCCGAAATGACAGTTTACCATAGTCCACGAAACAGTGGGACATGAGGATTCCAACAAGGAGGGCCATGGACTGTCTATATGTCGATCTTTGACATCGTATATCTTGTTCTAATGCATGCAGCACAAGCAATGTGAATGAAATGTGGTAGAATTACTTGACGCCCACCCCAACATCACCCAAGAAAAGACAGCTTGTACATAAAAGAATGTTGTCAAATACTTAGTTAAAGGTGAGAGCACCATGTCCTGTGCACCCTTTGAGACCTTGAATTGTCTTTGAGTTGTGATCCACAGATTACACCTCCGGTGATTACTTTTGCTTCACAGAGATGACTACGATCGATTTGTAATGATCAGTGACATGATCAGGATTGTTTGTGACCGAGATTTGTATTTGGCATAGTTGGTCACTGCATGTAATTCGCATGCAGAATTCTACGATTACAGATATCACTAATCTGTACTCTCAGTGCTTGATTAATGCAACTGCCCCTTGAAAGATCTCACAAGTACACTCACTCTCCCCCTCATTTTAAAAAAAAACTTACTCTGCCCACTCCAGGTGTGGTGGCAGCTGCTTTGCACTTCCAATGCACATTTGCAATTTGAGTGAGGATAGAAGGCAAGAGTGATTTTCAGTCTCAAACAGCTTTTCCCAAATCTCAAACAGCTTTTCCCAAATCCTTCATGTTCCTTTCTTCCTTGCACCGCAAATGCATTTCATCAGGTTTGAGCCTCTATATGTTCCTCAGCAACTCTTCCATTTAAGTCTCCAATTTACCTTTAAAACCCAGGCCTACAGCTTGGACAGCCCAAACATCATGATGCCTTGTTGCACCATTGAAGCCAGGATGATGCTGATTGTTGATGTCTTCCCCACACACAGCTCCCCCTTTAATTTGGAAGTGCTGCCCAATGCTCATTTGTATCCCACCTGTGTTGACGTTGCCTCCCTACCCAAAACCCTTCACAATTATCATCCACCTACATTGCAGTGTGCTGCCTCCAATCCCCATGTTTTCCACATTCGACTTCCCCAAACTTGCACACGTGGCAGTGGACCCGCTAACTCACCTTTCAGTCAACAGATCCCCAGGACCAACCACCCTCCTGACTGACTTGAAAGAACTGGCCCATCCAACTGAATGATCAGACCTTTGACTGATATCTGTGCCGCAATTAAACTGACTTACCACTAATCTTGGATTGGGTGCCCTAGACCTACAGGACTGACCATGGCCGATTCCTAAACACCCCATGCATCTGACTGACCGTGTTCAAACTCCTGCACTGAGATTGGATAATGCCTTGACTGACTGGCAACACCCTTGACAGTCCCTCTGGACTTGACTGAGTGCTTATCCCTTTAATCTTTTACACATGACCGAAGCACATGCACTGTATTTGCTGCATAAGGTGTTAGTGTTACACTGGCATAGCATAGTGCTCTCCAGCAACATAGTCGCACCTTCACTGATCATTGCTGGTAAATATCACAAGCTACCGGCTGTCTGCCAAAATGAGTCACTAAACACTGCTCTGCTTTAAATATCATTGGCTTCTTGTGCCATTTCATGAACCTGTCTATATCCTTGAGAAATTCTACAGTATTGTCACAGTTCACAATACCCCCAGGTTTTTACCTTCTGCAAATTTTGAACTTCTGTTAGGTAAGAGCACAGAACTTGGCTCTTTGAGCTTGCTCTGCCATTTAATAAAATTATGACAGAGCTGATTTTGCCTCAATTCTACGTTCTTGCAATCCCAGATAATCTTTTGTCCCTTAGATGCATTAATAATCTATCTCTTGCTGCCTTAAAAATATTTAAAGATTCTGCATTCACTCTCTTTTGAAGAAAGGAATTCCAAAGGCATTCAACTCTCTGAGAGAAAAATAGTTTCCTCATCTCCTTTTTTAAATAGGCAATGATCCTTAGTTCTGGATTCTCCCACAAGAGGAAACATAGCTTCAACATCTGCCCAGTCAAGTTCCCTCAGGATCTTTTTTGTTTTAGTTAAATCACATCTGACTCTCCTATCTGCATTCCGCAGAGATCATTCCCTCCAGGACAACCTAGTCCACTCCTCCATCACACCTAACACCTCTCCCATTCCATTATAAGCCTACTGACTCCCACAGCTATCTGAACTACAGCTCTTCCCACCCTACGTCCTGTAAGGACTCTATCCCTTTCTGGAGAAAGTGAGGTCTGCAGATGCTGGAGATCAAAGCTGAAACTTTATTGCTGGAACAGCACAGCAGGTCAGGCAGCATCCAGGGAACAGGAGATTCGACGTTTCGGGCACAGGCCGAAGAAGGGCCTGTGCCCGAAACGTCGAATCTCCTGTTCCCTGGATGCTGCCTGACCTGCTGTGCTGTTCCAGCAATAAAGTTTCAGCTCTATCCCTTTCTCTCAGTTCCTTCGCCTATTCGCATTTGTTCCGATGAGGCCACTTTCCAAAGTGGTGCTCTTAATATGTGCTCCTTCTTCTCCAACCGTGGCTTCCCACCTACAGTTGTTGACAGGGCTCTCGACAGTGTGCGGTCCATCTCCAGCGCCATGACCCTCACCCCCTCCCTCCCCTCCCAGAACAAGGATAGGGTCCCTCTTGTTCTCACCTTTCACCCCACCAGCCTTCACATGCAAAGAATAATCCTCCGCCATTTTCGCCAACTCCAACACGACGCCACCACTAAACACATCTTCCCTTCCCTCCCCCGTCTGCATTCCACAGAGATCCTTCCCTCCTTCCAGGACAACCTAGTCCACTCCTCCATCACACCTAACACCTCTCCCATTACACACTGCACCTTCCCATGCAATTGCAGAAGGTGCAACACCTGCCCCTTTACCTCTTCTATGCTCACCATCCAAGGCCCCAAACACTCATTTCAGATTAAGCAGCGTTTCACTTGTACCTCTTTCAATTTGGTCCATTGCATTCGTTGCTCCCAATGTGGTCTCCTCTATATCAGAGAGACAAAACGCTGACTGGGTGATTGCTTTGCTGAACACCTTCAGTCTGTATGCAGTCAGGTCCCGGACCTTCCCATGGCTTGCCACTTCAACACACAATCCTGCTCCCATGCCCACATTTCTGTCCTTGGCCTGCTACAATGTTCCAGTGAAGCTCAACGCAAACTGGAGGAACAGCATCTCATCTTCGACTAGGCACGTTACAGCCTGCCGGTCTCAACATTGAATTCAACAACTTCAGATGTTAGTCCGATCTCAACCCCTCTGTTTTCATTCTGCTCCGTAATATTATTTCATTCATTTTATTTATCCTTTTTTTATATTCTTTTCACTGTTCTGTACCTCTTATTTCTTGATTGTCTCTCTTCTTGTTCCCAACTCTTTCATCACCTTTTTCCTCTCCTCTTCCCCCTTTGTTATCCTTCTCCCCTGTTTTCCATTTTGCCTCTGCTTCACCCATCCCCCACATACTTTGTCACACAGCACAGGCTTCAGCCTTGGTCATTCACAGCTCCTAATCTCCCTATAATCTCTCTATGCAGTGTCATTACCATCTCTTTATTGCTACCTTTGCTTCTGGAGCCATGACCTTCTCTCAGCCTAGTATAAATACCTCCCCATTTCTCCCTTTTTTTAAGCTTTGACAAAGGGTCAGTTAGACTCGAAACGTCAGCTCTTTTCTCTCCTTGCAGATGCTGCCAGACCTGCTGAGGTTTTCCAGCATTTACTCTTTTGGTCTATTTATTTAGTGTCCAAAGCATCTTTATTCATGTACTTTGCCTGATTAGATACAGCTATCAGACTTTATAAGATGCAGATATTTTTAAAATGTGCAATTACAAAACATTGAACAGAAGCCATTGGAAGTTAAGGGTAGTTAATAAAATACAATTACTAGAGGCAACGGAATTGGCAATTTCTACAGATGGAAGGAGGCAGGTGCACATTAAAAATAAAAGAAAGGAAACTCGACACCAACTACTCACTTGTAACAGAGATAGGTCAGAGGGCAGATAGCTAATCTGCTTTTTGGCAGTAGGCTGATCATTAAAATATTTTAATGAATCTGCATTACTAAGATATTCTGTCTCTGATCCAAGTTTAATGCTGATTAGGCTTCAGGAAAACTGCCGGTTTAAGGCAGAGGGGAACAACTGGATGAAACAGCAAATGCTTTTCCAGTACACCTGCTTGAGGAGCAGGAATGTTTGCACCCCAACCTAACAACTTTGCTTCAATATCTGCATTGACTCCACACAGCATCCCCACCCCATCTGTCCCTGTAATTGGACAGCCCCACTATTTATCTCCTTCCCAAGCCATAATAGCTTGTTGATATTCTTTTGTAGTTTGCTTTGCTACCTTGTTGAGTTTGTACAGTGGGAAACAGTTGCTGGTAATGTAACCAAATGTAACAATAAGAATTTACATTTATGTCTTCAGAACTTGAATTTCTATATTTGACATGGTAGCTAAATTGTACACAGCCATGCCACATGAACTATGAAATAATTGAGCTATTTTAGGTGTTAATTCAAGGATTAATGTAGGCCAGCAGACCTGGAAAACTCCTTGCTCTTCATCAAATAGTGCTGTGAGATCTTTGACAATGTAACACACTTAATTGCTCAGTTTGGCATAGAACTATAGAATAGTTACAGCACAGAAGGAGACTGTTTCTTTGACTTGTCATGGTTATGTCAGTAGGAAAACGTGAGGACTGCAGATGCTGGAGAGTCAGAGTCAACAAGTGTGGCACAGAAAAGCACAGCAGCATCCAAGGAACAGGAGAGTCAACGTTTTGGGCATAAGCCCTTCATCAGGAATGTGGGGAGGGGAAGGGGGCTGAGAGACAAATAGGAGAGTGAGGTGTGGCTTGGGGGGAAGGTAGCTGGGAAGACGCAGGAAGGGAAGATTGTGATAGATCTGTGGGAAGTTGTGGTGCGGATAGATGAGAAGGAAAATGGGCACGTAGGACAGGTCAAAAGGGCAGTGCCGAGTTGAAGGGTTGGTTCTGGGATGAGGTGGGGGGAGGGGAGATTTAGAAACTATTGAAGTCAATGTTAATGCCGTGTGTTTGAAGGGTCCCAAAGCGGAAGATGAGGGTCAAGTCGTTGGATGGCTTGGATGTGGCAGCGAAGGAGGCCCAGGCCTTGCATGTCCTTGGTAGGATGGGAGTGGATGTTGAAGTGGTCGGGGAGACAGGATACCAACTCACAGAAGGTTTTAGGGAATATCTCTGGGACACATGCACAAAGAATCCCACTGCCCTGTGGCCGACCACTTCAACTCCCCTACCCACTCCACCTATGACATGCAAGTTCTGGGCTGCCTCCACCGCCAAATCCAAGCCACCCAATAACGGAGGAAGAACGCCTAGTCTTCCACCATGGGACCTTTCAACCACACGGCAATAATATCAACTTCACTAGTTTCCAAATCTCTCCTCCCCCCATCTCATCTCAGATCGAATCCTCGAACTCTACAGCGCACTCTTGACCTGCCCTACCTATCCATCTTCCCTCCCACCTATCCGCTCCACCCTCTCCATCAACCTATCACAATCACCCCCCCACCTACACCTATTTATCGCCTTCCCAGCTACCTTCTCTTCCACGCTCCCCAGCCCTACTCCTGCCCTCCTATTTATCTCTCGGCCCCCTTTCACCCACCACATTCCTGATGAACGGCTTATGCCCGAAACATCAACACTCCTGCTCCTTGGATGCTGCCTGACCTGTGCTTTTCTAGTGCCACGCTTTTTGACTTTGGCTATGTTAGTTCTTTGCAAGAGCAATTCAGCCAGTGTGACTCCCCAACTTTTTCCTATAACCTGCAATATGTTCATGCAGTAACCAAAAAATGATGACTGCATATTTTAGTTTTATGATGAGTTGCACTGTTGCTGAGCAACTTTTAAAGGCTCATGTCTGTCTGACATGGACAGATCCTCTGGTTTATTTTTTACATAATCTTAGAATTCCGACAGTGTGGAAGCAGGCCAATTTGCCCATCAAGTCCACACTGACCATCTGAAGAACTTCTGTACCCTATCCCTATAGCCCTGCATTTCCCATGACTAATCCACCTAGTCTGCACATCATTGGACTGTGGGAGGAAACTGGAACACCCAGAGAATACCCACAGAATGACTTAGCTCATCAGTACCGTTCTTGATGTCAGAAGAGGCTATGCAATTTTCTCCCAAGTTGACAGATTCAATGTTGAAAGATTGAATTAAGTAAATGTTCTATTATAAATCCAGTGGTTTGATAATTGAACAACTGAGTACTATTAATAATTTGCTGACCAATTAATAAAATTGAAACCAATAAGGTCGTATTGATCATTACGAGCTACCGATCCAGTTTCAGATCATCCTGTAAGTCAGTTTCGTGTTGAACAGTGGCCCTAGCTAACACTGTCTAAGCTGCATGACCATTTATGTTCTGCGTATGCCGATCAGAGTGCCAGTAAATTGACTTCCAGTTCCAGTCCAGTTCCCTGCTGTGCACAAACATCGGAGGTCCACATTAGCCAATAATTTATCATATGTTGATTTTTCTGTCAACTATTTTTGATCCATCTTTCTGTTGTAATTGTAACTCTGATCTTGACATGGTTGGAATTTCTTTTGGATGTTTGGGAAATCTGAAGTCCAGGTTCCTCCACGTGCTGTGGAATGTTTAATTGCACAGTTGGGGAGAAACATTGCAGGAAATGTAAGTAATAGTTCAAGAAGCAGTAGCAACTTGCATTATCTAAAATCATTCATTTATTTACTCTATATTCAGATAAAAGCAAAATGTACATGTGTAGTTTGGTTTGTAGATTCCTGAGGGTAGCAGTTGGTTTCTACACTTGCATGTAAAAGGCAAACAGTGAGGCTGTCCAATTACAGGGACAGGTGGGGTGGGGTGCTGTGCTGTGTGGAGTCAACACAGATATTAGGTTGGGATACAAGCATTCCTGCTCTTCCTGTCTAGCAGGAGACCTGCAAAAGCATTTGTTGTTCCATCTAGTTGTTCCCCTCTGCCTTAAACTGGCAGATCTCCTTAAGCCTAACCAACATTAAACTTGGAACAGAGACTGAATATCCTCATAGTTCAGGTAAAAACAATGACTGCAGGTGCTGGAAACCAGATTCTGGATTAGTGGTGCTGGAAGAGCACAGCAGTTCAGGCAGCATCTAAGAAGCAATACTGCTCCTCGGATGCTGCCTGAACTGCTGTGCTCTTCCAGCACCACTAATCCAGAATCCTCATAGTTCAGTTTTATCAAAAGACGCTTGGTATTCAAAAATGTTTAGTCACATAACTTTCACTGACCTAGAAACATGTAGCTGTGATGATGTTCAGTGGAGAGTTTTGTGTTGCATGTTAATATGAACAGCACAGACTGATCACAAATTGAATACTATCCCAGAAAGAAAACCATTAAGACTTGGGAATGTCACACACTGGCCCATCTTGTATATTTCTAAAGTGAATGTTCAGTAAGACAGGTACATTCATTTCCCAGTATTTCTGTTTATCTTGCTGTTTTTACCTCTGGAGTTATCATTATAATTATGCAAAACAATTTGTGAAATTTCAATATTATTGTCATTAGCCAATAATCATCATTTATTGGTTTTTCTGTCAACTATTTTTGATCCACCTTTCTGCTGTAATTGTAACTCTAATCTTGACATAGAGATGTACAGCATGGAAGCAGACCCTTCAGTCCAACCCATCCATGCTGACCAGAAAACCTAACCCAATCTAGTCCCACCTGCCAGCACACGGCCCATATCCCTCCAAACCCTTCCTATTCATATACCCATCCAAATGCCTCTTAAATGTTGCAATTGTATCAGCCTCCACCACTTCCTCTGGCAGCTCATTCCATACCCTCTGCATGAAAAGGTTGCCCCTTAGGTCACTTTTATATCTTTCCCCTCTCACCCTAAACCTATTCCCTCTAGTTTTGGACTCCCCGACTCCAGTGAAAAGACTTTGCCTATTTACCCTATCCATGCCTCTCAGAATTTTGTAAACCTCTATAAGGTCACCCCTCAGCCTCCGATGCTCCAGGTAAAACAGCCCCAGCCTGTTCAGCCTCTCCATATAGCTCAAATCCTCCAACCCTGGCAATATCCTTGTAAATCTTTAATTGTGTGCAGTATTCCAACAGTGGCCTAACCAATGTCCTGTACAGCGCAACATGACCTCCCAACTCCTGTACTCAATACTCTGACCAATAAAGAAAAGCATACCAAACGCCTTCTTCACTATCCTATCTGCCTGCGACTCCACTTTCAAGGAGCTATGAACCTGCACTTTGTTCAGCAACACTCCCTAGGACCTTACAACGAAGTGTATAAGTCCTGCTAAGATTTGCTTTCCCAAAATGCAGCACCGTGCATTTATCTGAATTAAACTCCATCTGCCACTTCTCAGCCCATTAGCCATCTGGTCAAGATCCTGTTGTAATCTGAGGTAACCCTCTTCGCTGTCCACTACACCTCCAATTTTGGTGTCAACTGCAAACTTATGAACTGTACCTCTTATGCTCGCATCCAAATCATTTATGTAAATGACAAAAAGTAGAGGACCCAGCACCGATCCTTGTGGCACTCCACTGATCACAGGCCTCCAGTCTGAAAAACAACCCTCCACCACCTGGTTGGGATTTCTTTTGGATGTTTGGGAAATCTGAAGTCCAGGTTCCTTCATGTACTGTGGAAATGTTTAATTGCACAGTGTGCATACTTTCTTAATGTGTTCCCAACTCAATTGAGGGTGGTGCTGGGTGGACGGTGTCTCCAATTCTTTATTAGTTTTGAGACGGGGTTGAAGGTTCCCAGTTATCATAGCTTTTATTACAAAAGCAGATACACTAAGGCTGGAAAGACACATTCCAGGATGCCCTGGTCAGCAAGTAGTACTATAAAGGCATTTGCCTTTTGTCGCCCAAAGCTGTCCTTGCCTCCTTTCTACTGATGGATGCTATAAGACCCAGTAAACCTGGCTGACGAGGGTTAAATCTATAAGAGAAGTTGCATTTCAAGCTCCCAGCTTCACTATAATATTTAATTGGTCAGTGCATCTTCTGGGGACAGGTTGGCTGGCAGCCTTCTCTGCCTTTGTTCAACTCAAAAATGATTGAAGCATAATTGCCTTTCATAATTTTTTTTAGAAATGTTGTATCCTACCTGATCTAAACCACCCAGTTTTAAGTGGTCAAAAATTCAGCGAGGAACTTGTGTATAGAGTCTGAGGAGGTAGGGGAAGCCCAAATTGAATTTTTTGCATCTGTCTTTACTAAAGAAAAGGAGCTTGTGGTGAATGAAACCATTTGCGGAGCAGGTACGCATGCTGGAACGGATAGAGATTGAGGAAGCTGATGTGCTGAAAATTTTGACAAACATTACGATTGACAAGTCGCCAGGGCCAGACCAGATTTGTCCTCGGCTGCTTTAGGAAGCCAGAAATGTGATTTCTTCACCACTTGCGAAGATCTTTGCATCCTCGCTCTCCACCAGAGTCGTACCTGAGGACTGGAGGGAGGCAAATATAATTCCTCTCTTCAAGAAAAGAAATAGGGAAATCCCCGGCAATTACAGACCAGTCAATCTCATGTCTGTCGTCTGCAAGGTGTTAGAAAGGATTCTGAGGGATAGGATTTATGACCATCTGGAAGAGCATGACTTGATTAAATGCAGTCAGTACGGCTTTGTGAGGGGCAGGTCATGCCTCACAAATCTTATTGAGTTCTTTGAGGATGTTACTCGACAAGTTGATGAGGTTCAAGTGGTGGATGTGGTGTATATGGACTTCAGCAAGGCATTTGATAAGGTTCCCCATGGTGGGCTCGTTCAGAAGGTCAGGAGAAATGGGAAACAGGGAAATTTAACTATCTGGATACAGAATTGGCTAGTCGACAGAAGACAGCGAGTGGTAGTGGAAGGAAAGTATTCTGCCTGGAAGTCAGTGGTGAGTGGTGTTCCACAGGGCTCTGTTCTTGGGCCTCTACTCTTTGTAATTTTTATTAATGACTTGGATGAGGAGATTGAAAGATGTGTTAGCAAATTTGCAGACGACACAAAGGTTGGAGGTGTCGTTGACAGTATAGAGGACTGTTGTAGGCTGCAGCGTGACATTGACAGGATGCAGAGATGGGCTGAGAGGTGGCAGATGGAGTTCAAACTGGATAAATGCGAAGTGATGCATTTTGGAAGATCGAATTTGAAAGTTGAGTACAGGATTACAGACAGGATTCTTGGGAGTGTGGAGGAACAACAGGATCTTGGTGTGCAGGTAGATAGATCCCTTAAAATTGCCACCCAAGTGGACAGGGTTGTTAAGAAAGCATATGGTGTTTTGGCTTTCAGTAACAGGGGGATTGAGTTTAAGAGCCATGAGATCTTGTTGCAGCTCTATAAAACTTTGGTTAGACCGCAAATACTGTGGTATTTGGAATACTGTGTCCAGTTCTGGTCGCCCTATTATAGGAAAGATGTGGATGCTTTGGAGAGGGTTCAAAGGAGGTTTACTAGGATGCTGCCTGGAATGGAGGGTTTATCTTACAGAGGTTGACTGAGCTCGGACTTTTTTCATTGGAAAAAAGAAGGAAGAGAGGGGACCTAATTGAGGTGTATAAGATAATGAGAGGCATAGATAGAGTTGATAGCCAGAGACTTTTTCCCAGGGCAGAAATTGTTAAAACGAGGGGTCATAGTTTTAAGCTGTTTGGCAGAAAGTATAGAGGGGATGTCAGAGGTGGGTTCTTTACGCAGAGAGTTGTGGGAGCATGGAATGCATTGCCAGCAGCAGTTGTGGAAGCGAGGTCATTGGGGATATTTAAGAGACTGCTGGACATGCATATGGTCACAGAAATTTGAGGATTTGTACATTAGGTTTACCTTACATGAGGATCAATGGTCGGCACAACATCGTGGGCTGAAGGGCCTGTTCTGTGCTGTACTGTTCTATGTTCTATGAATGAAGAGAAAGGTAATAAACAGAATACAATAGTAGCTGGAGTACATGGATCTTGCAGCTGCTTCTGGGATTGCAGGCTTAGTTAAAGATTTATTATAATTATTATTGTCGTTGTAGTTTACTAAGATTTTTATTCATTTCTTTGAATAACATGTCAGGAAAACAAAAAAAAATCATGATTTTCTTTCAAATGACTTTTTCTAAATGAGCTTTCCAGGGTCTACTGTGAATGGTTGAGGGTTTTTTTTCTAAATCAGAAGCTAAGAAAGACTTGTAGATGTTTGAGTTTTTTTTTTACACGGCAAAAGTATTTTTTGTTGTAAAGCTGAATAGTTTATTTTAAATAAGGAGTTGTGTTTTGTTTGGCGAGTCCTGAACATGGTGGGCTCTGGAGATTTTTTTTCTTCCAGGAATTTATTGATTAGGAGTCTTTTTTTATTCAGTTGTTCAACTAAGTCATTGATTTTATTTAAGTTTTATATGTTTGAGATATATATTTTAAATTTCTTTCCATTTTATTATTATTTTCTGGAGGCAATGAAAGATAGTTTATTTTATATATAAGGTGCTACTGTAAATTCCTTTCTTAGGCTTAATGTTATTAAGAGCATATTTGAGGTACAGAGGGAGATGGCTAGTAGATTTAGAAAATTTATTCCACAGCAGTGTCAGTCAAATAGATGGGTGACTGTCAGGAATGGTAAGAAAATAGTTCAGAAGTCTCTGGTGGCTCTGGAACTGTTGAAGGTGACAGCCTGAGGAAAATGGAAGGGGCAGTCAGATATCAGACACTTGCAATGATTCTTATGTTAGGTAGCGTTTGACATGATTTAATAGAATTATTGTTACAAAGAACTCTCCTGTCAGGGGCTTAGACAGGAGATTCTGTGGCAGTGAGTGTAATTTTAGGATGGTTTGTTGCTTCCCTGGTGCTCGGATTAAGGGATGTATCTAAACATTTCAAACATTTTGTTAAAGGTGAGATTGAGAAGCCAGAAATTATTGTACTGCTTTAATCTTTACCTTAAAAATGTCACTCCTACCAGAGTGAATTTAAGAGGTTAGGTACAGGATTAAAAAATAGAACCTTAAAAGTAGTAATTCCCAACGCCAAATTCAAATGAAGGGAGGAACAAACGGTTGAAGGAGATAAATCAATGGGGGATTCAAGTTTTTGGACAATTGGAAAGTTTTTTGGGATAGAAAATACCTCTTCAAAAAAGATGGGTCTAACCTAAACTAAAACAAGGACCAATATCTCAACAGGGAGGTTCGCCCATTTCATTTAGGGAGATTTTATACTGATAGAGAGGGGGAGTGGAGGAAGTCTAAGTCATAGTGTAAACAGAAGGATTGATGGGAAAGTTCTGAATGTGAGGAGGACAAAATCAATTCGAAACGAAAAACAAGACAGTCAGATTATATACTAACTCTGAAGAACTAAATTGCATTTATTTCAATGCAAGGGGTGTTGTAGGTAAGGCTGATGAACTGGAGGCATATTTAAGAGCATGGGATAGGGACATCTTAGCTATTACAGAAACCTGGCTGATTGGTAGCTCAATGTTCTAGGTTTCAGATGTCTTGGATGGTGAAGAATTTGTCAAAATTTTCTTTATCAATATGTGGATGCTCCTACGAGAGAAAGGACAAAACTAGACCTCCTTTTGGGCAATAAGGCAGGGCAGGTGACTGAAGTAAAAGTGGGTGAACGCTTTGGGTCTGGCGATTAGAAATCTATTAGTTTCAAAATGGTTATGGAAAAGAATATTCCTTCCATAAAAGTTAAAGTTTGTAATTGAAGTAAGGCAAACTTCAAGGGTACGAGACAACTTTCAAAAGTTGATTAGAGTAGACTGTTCGCATGTGAAAGGAAGTCTGAGAAGTGGGAGGCATTCAAGAGTGTGATGATGAGAGATCAGAGGCATTATGTTCCCGTTAGAGCAAAGGGTAAAGCTGGTAAAATTGAGGAGCAATGGATAAATAAAGATATTGAAGAAGGGCTTATGCCCGAAACGTAGATTCTCCTGTTCCCTGGATGCTGCCTGACCTGCTGCGCTTTTCCAGCAACACATTTTCAGTATTGAGGTTTTAGTCAAGAATAAAAACAAATCTTAGTTTAGATATTGACAACTTGGTTCAATTGAATCTCTTAATCAATATAAAGAATGTAGCAGCTTTCTTACAAAAGAAATTAGGAAGGCAAAGAGGGGATATGAGATAGCATTGGCAGATAAGGTTAAGGATAATCCAAAGAGATTCGAACAAATACATTTAAGAGCAAGAGGGTACCGAGAGCGAGGGCCTCTTAAAGATCAAGGAGGTCGTCTTTGTGTTGAATCCCAGGAAATGGAAGAGATACTAAATCTCATGTCAGTTTTTACTCTGGAGAAAGAAATAGAGACTAAAGAATGCAGAGAAATAAACTTTGATATTTTTTAAATAGTTCACATTACAGAAGAGGAATTTTGGGAAGTCTTAAAGAATATAAAGGTAGATAAATCTCTGGGATCTAATTTCAAGTACCCAGAACATTGTAGGAGGAAATTGTGAGACCCCTTGCAAAAATATTTGCATCATCTAGGGGGAGATGCCTGATGACCAGAGAGTGGCTAATGTTGTACCTTTGTTGAAGAAAGGTTGTAAGGAGAAACTGTGGAACTATAGGTCTGTGAGTCTGACTTTGATTGTGGGTAAGTTGTTAGAGGTGGCTATAAAAGATAGAATGTATGGACATTTACAGAGGCAAAAATTGATTAGGGATAGTCAGCATGATTTTTTTCAAGGAAAATTGTGTGTTTCTAACTTGATTGAGTTTTTTGAGGAAGTTACCAAAAAAGATTGATGGCAGGGCAGTAGACATTGTTTATTTGGATTTTAGTAAGGCTTTTGACAAGATTCATCATAGTAGACTAATAAATAAAGTTAGGTCACATGGGATTCAGGGTGAGCTTGCCAATTAGAAACATAATTGGCTTAATGGCGGGAGACAGAGAGTAATAGTGGAGGGTTGCTTGTCAGACTGGAGGCCTGTGACCAGCAGTGTTCCACAGAGATTGGTTCTGGGTCCAGTTTTGTTTGTCATTTATATGAATGATTTGGATGAGAATATTTAAGGCATGGCTAGTAACTTTGCAGACGACACCAAAAGTGGTGGCATAATAGACAGTGAAGAATGTTTTGTCAGATTACAGGGTGAATCTTGATCAAATGGTCAATGGGAAGATGAAAAATGGCAGATGGAGTTCAATCTGGATAACTGCAAAGCATTGCATTTTGGTACAACAAACAAGGTTGGACATATACAATTAGTGGTAGGGCCCTGGCTGGTGGTGTAGAACAGAGGGACCTTGGGTGCAGATACATAATTGTTTGAAGTTTGTGTCACATATAGACAGGGTGGTTAAAAAGGCATTTGGCATGCTTGCCTTTATTGCTCAGTTGTTTGAGTATAGGAGTTGGAAAGTCATTTTGAGGTTGTACAGGACATTAAGGCCTCTACTGCAATATTGTGTACAGTTCTGGTCGCTCAGTTATAGAAAGGATATTTTCAAGTTGGAGAGGGTTAGAGTCATAGAGATGTACAGCACGGAAACAGACCCTTAGGTCCAACTCCCCCATGCCGACCAGATATCCCAACCTAATCTCGTCCCGCTTGCCAGCACCTGGTCCATACTCCTCCAAACCCTTCCTATTTATATACCCATCCAGATGCCTTTTAAATGTTGCAATTGTAGTAGCCTCCATCACTTCCTCTGGCAGCTCATTCCATACACGCACAACCCTCTGTGAAAAGGTTGCCCCTTAGGTATCTTTTATATCTTTACCCTCTCATCCTAAACCTGTGCCCTCTAGTTCTGGACTCTCCCACCCCAAGGAGAGTCTTATCCTATCCATGCCCCTCATGATTTTATAAACTTCTATGAGATCATCCCTCAGCCTCCGATGCTCCAGGGAAAACAGCTCCAGCCTTTTCAACCTCTCCCTATAGCTCAAATCCTCCAACACTGGCAACATCCTTGTAAATCTTTTCTGAACCCTTGCAAGTTTCACAACATCTTTTTGATAGGAAGGAGACCAGAATTGCACGCAATATTCCAACAGAGGCCTAACCAATGTCCTGTACAGCCGCAACATGACCTCTCAACTCCTGTACTCAATACTCTGACCAATAAAGGAAAGCATACCAAACGCCACCTTCACTATCCTATCTACCTGAGACTCCACTTTCAAGGAGCTATGAACCAGCACTCCAAGGTCTCTTTGTTCAGCAATACTCCCTAAACTTACCATTAAGTGTATAAGTCTTGCTCTGATTTGCTTTCCCAAAATGCAGCACCTCGCATTTATCTAAATTTAACTCCAACTGCCTCTCCTCAGCCCTTTGGCACCTCTGATTAAGATCCCGTTGTAATCTGAGGTATTACTCGCTGTCCACTACACCTCCAATTTTGGTGTCATCTGCAAACTTACTAATTATACATCTTATGCTCAATCCAAATCGTATCCACTGGTCACACGGCTCCAGTCTGAAAAACAACCCTCCACCACCACACTCTGTCTTCTACCTTTGAGCCAGTTCTGTATCCAAATGGCTAGTTCTCCCTGTATTCCATGAGATCTAACCTTGCTAACCAATCTCCCATGGGAACCTTGTCAAACGCCTTAGTGAAGTCCATGTAGATCACATCTACTCCTCTGCCCTCATCAATCCTCTTTGTTACTTCTTCAAAAAACTCAATCAAGTTCATGAGATATGATTTCCCACGCACAAAGCCATGTTGACTATCCCTAATCAGTCCTTGCCTTTCCACATACATTAACATCCTGTACCTCAGGATTCCCTCCAACAACTTGCCCACTACTGGCATCAGGGTCACTGGTCTATAGTTCCTTGGCTTGTCCTTACCACGCTTCTTAAATAGTGGCACAACATTAGCCTACCTCCAGTTTTTCGGCACCTCACCTGTGAGTATTGATGATACAAATATCTCAGCAAGGGGCCCAGCAATCACTTCCTTAGCTTCCCACAGAGTTCTAGGTACACCTGATCAGATCTGGGTACTTATCCGCTTTTATGCATTTCAAGACATCCAGCACCACCTCCTCTGTAATATGGACATTGTTCAAGAGGTCACCATCTGTTTCCCCACATTCTATATCTTCCATGTCTTTCTCCACAGTAAACACTGATGCAAAATTCTCATTTAGTATCTCCACCATCTCCTGCAGCTCCACACACAGACTTCAAAAGAGATTTACCAAGATGTTGCCAGGTACAGAAGGTTTGAGTTATAAAGGAGGTCTGGATAGGCTGGGAATGTTTTCTCACTGGAGGGTAGGAGGTTAAGAGGTGATTGGATAAAAATGTACAAAATAATGAGAGGTATAGATAGAGTTAATGGTAGTTGTCTTTTCCCTAAGATGGGGGATCTCAAGACAAAAGGGCACATTTTTAAGGTGAGAGGAGAGAGATTTAAAAAAGACATGAGAGGCAAATTTTTACACCACACAGTGATTCGCATGTGGAATGAACTTCCTGAGGAAGTGGTGGATGTGGATACAATTACAACTTTAAAAGACATTTGAATAGATATATGAATAGGAAAGGTTTGGTTGCTGGAAAAGCGCAGCAGGTCAGGCAGCATCCAAGGAGCAGGAGAATCGATGTTTCGGCATAAGCCCTTCTTCAGGAATGAAGAAGGGCTTATGCCCAAAATGTCGATTCTCCTGCTCCTTGGATGCTGCCTGACCTGCTGCGCTTTTCCAGCAACACATTTTTCAGCTCTGATCTCCAGCATCTGCAGTCCTCACTTTCTCCAAGATTTGGAGAGATATGAGCAAGTGGGACTAGTTTAGTTTGGGGTTCTGTTTGGCATGGACTGGTTGGACCAAAGGGTCTGTTTCCATGTTGTACGACTCTGGACTAAAAATAAATTTAAAATTAATTGATGTTTCAGTCATCGAAGCATAGCACGACCTAATGTTCTTTCCTTGTGTTGTCAGTTCTATAAAGTAATCTGCCTTACCCTCTTCAATTATAAAGTTTCTATACAAAACCTTAATCAGTCAACTTTCTTAAGAAGTGATGGAGTTGCTGAGTATTTCACCAATTGCTTTGTTCCCAATTTCCAGCCATCTCAGTTTTTAATTTTATTTTGTAACCATTTATCTTGGGAAATGATTTTCACATTAACTTACTGATTTGGGAAAAAAAAATTGAGCGCAAAATAAAATGCACCAACTTTGAGGCCTAATTCGCTTCATGCCTGATCCATGTAGCCTTGTTTTACACTCAAGACGTAGGAAATGTGTTCATTTTGGAAACCGTGCAGTTGTTTGTGACTAAAATGTAATTGCTTGCCATCCATTTGAAGTAATTAATACAGTACAAGTTGATATTGAATGAGCAAGAACATGTTGGATTGTGAAAATTAACTTGTTTTAATTTTTTTCAAACAGCAAAATAAATACAAAGGAATGGGAAAAGAAAAAAAATGATCAGGCAATTGGGTGAGTATTCACTGGTGTATACTCATAGGAAGGAAGATTAACAAGTCAAATCATAAATTGTGGCATGCATAGTTTCTGAAACTTCTGCTTAAAAACATACTCCAGAAATAACATTCATTGAGGATGATTTATATTTATAAGTGAAAGTACACCAGTTCTTAATTTAATTAGTGTCACTAGTGGATTTGCTTGTAAGTCAGCAAATTGCCACCATAACATGCTAGTATTGTATCATCCGTAATAGGTGCCCAGTTTTGAATAACTTTTGGCCAAGTTTGTCTTTGAGCATGGTTGGTGACAGAAGGAAAAAAGAATGGAAAAAATATTACATTCCCGTTTAACAAATAAAGTAGAGAAAAAATTGATAGGTATTAGCCTGGGCTTATTGCTTGCACAACTATTACCATCCATTTTATTTTCAAAAAGACTGTGGGCTTACATATCCCATTTTCATTGTGTTTTGTTGAGCAAGATTCATGCTGCCTGGTCCTCCATATCTCAGTGATTATCACACAGTCTTCTGCTGTTCGCCTTGTTAATTATGCCACTAGGCTCTTCAGTACTAAACTTGTGCAGTTGTGTGACAAAAGCAGGTGGCTGCACTCACCACTGACGGGACCTTGCAGTACTCATGCAACTAGTGCCAGCCACCCACCACTTCTCATGCTGTAACTTCACCTCAGGGTGGTGCTCAAACATTACCACTGATAACATTGCCCAGAAAGAAAATCTTGCTTCCCACTTCGCACACAGGAATGTGATGATGCTAGTTGGTGGAGAGAAGGGCTGTCCATTCTCTTGTTGATCGCTGCAAGAGGCTATACCATAAAACCTAACCAGCCTGGATCCAAGTAGCCTGGGTCAATGTTGTATCTTAGGTTAAAAGCAGTGCTAAAGTATGATCCTTGATCCTCGATACATTCAGGACATCAGTTCATGACGTGACACCAAGCACAAGCCTGCTGTTCTATTCTGTTGACTGAAATCCTTCTGTCTTCTGTCATGATTCACCTGAAGTTGTGCATTGGAAATCAAGCCCAACTAATACCAGATTCACCACAGCTGTGAAGGTTTAATTAAACTTCCAAGATCCCAATTTTCCTCAGACTGTCTCCTACCCAAATTAGAAGTCCAATACGCCAGGAGTTTTCAGTAACAATAAATAAAACTTTCTTATTGTAAAAAAGGGTAAGATTTCCTTCCCAAAAGGGTAGTCAAAAACCTTACCCTCTTCTTAAAATTCACTCACTCGAGCACATGCATCCCTGCACATGTGCTCCCCTAACACGGGGCAGGGCGGGGATAAAATAACACTTAAATCTTACAAGTAAAGGGAAAAGAAATAGGGATATGCCATTTTGCACCAGCAGTTCAAAATCTAAGCTAGATGAGTATTAGATCATCAGCTTCAATAAGTTCTTTGGTTGGGCCCAGGATCTTTCTAGTTATCTCTGAGTTTTAAAATAATTTCTTTCAACATTTCTAAATATTTCTCCAGCCTTTAGCCAGAGCAACTTTAGAGGAAGGAGAGAGCAAAGAATCGATGCAGCTAATTCAGGCAGGTCTCCTTTCTTCTCACTGTTACATTACAACTCAACCAGAGGATTGTTGCTGAGCTGTCCTGAACCTATTACAAATAGTGCCAGTTTGCCTGGATCCACTGTCCCCAACAAGTAACATAACTTTGTATTTATCAGATTGCTCCACTTGTTTTTCGAAGACTGCAAACAAATCCTTGGTCTTTTTGTTCTATAAAACGGTCCATTTTCCTCATTTTCAATCCTTAGTCCAAAGACAAAATAAAACTCTAAGGGATCCGAGCAACATGGTGAAATTTGTGACAGAATCAGGCAGGAAATCCGGTGAGGCCTATCTTGATATTAGGAGCATCTTGCGGCATCTTCTATGCATCTGCTGAGTGGCAAGGTGAGTTTCCTGCTTGGAAGTGACAAGTTCCTAATTACAAAGGATTCATACTTATTAAAAGCCTTTATTAATGGCCCAACTCACCTGTCAAAAGAATCAGCTTCCTATCTTGCCAAGCACAGCAAACAAGCTAAACATCAAGAATCCTCAACATGGAAGTCGGAGCAGGTACTTCTGCTTGCCGCAGCTCTGAAGGATCTCCGTGTTGAACACTGGGCACCAACATCTCAATGCATGTTCTATGGGCACCAGCCATGTAACCCCCCATGTCCATGGATGCTGGCAGCTTTCACGTGCCAGCCTCTACGAACCCAAATGGCATGTCTCAAATCCATTTACAAAATGTGTTTCCATTTTATTGGTGCATTTGCAATAATTATTGTAAAGCTGCAGTAGGACATTAATATGGAATGGATTAGGCTGCATCTACAGACTGGTCACTTACTGTCATAGCACTTACTCACTGAATCCTCTGCTCACAGCATCCCTGCCTTGCCTTTTTATGCTTTGCACCATCAGCCAGAGACAACAGGCTCATATTATTTTCATCTTGCCTTGCCATTTTGCACAGACACAAATCCTGGACACAGCCAGTCAGCCACTCAGGGTTGTCAGAGTCACGGTGCTCTCCAGAAAAAAAGAATGAGGAGCTCTATGTCGGGCTGTACACCATCTGTCTTGGTGCTTTCTATCCTGTTGTGGCCTGGAATATGAAAGAGAATTATAAAGGGAGATGAATGTGGGTGGCACAGCTATTACGTTTGGAGTAGGTGTGAAGGAGTCCCAAGCAAGTGAATAGTCAGTGCAGATGCCATGCAATGATGGCAGAGATTTGGGTGGGTAAGAGCAAGTGAGGAAAATGGTGCCGATAGTAATGAGAGTAGTAGAGCATGAGGTGGATACAGCTGCAGAGATAAAGTATGAGGTATCAGAGAGATTTTGGTTGTACTTACACAGTGGAATGGAAAATGTCATTGATTTCTTCCTACAGTGCTGTGCATTCCTCCATATGACTAAAACTGTTTTAATTCAGGTGTCATCCTTAGACTAAGTTTGTACTGCCGACACTTGGGAAAAAGGGCATCCTGCATCTGTACTACTCTGTCTACTAAGACTCCTAGGTTCCTACTTGCAAAGTGGAGCTCCAGCTTCCTCTTTTCTGCCTTGTCAAGGGCAATTGTCAGAAACCACACAGAGTAGCTCTGGAGTAATGGTGCCTATCTGGGTGCACAACAGGCTTTTAAGAGTTGCATGGATGCAAGGGATTTCAGCAAGTATCTAATTAGTGGCAAGCCATTCCACGGCTAGATTTGAACATGAAGATCGCCATTGGTTGGGCAAATGGTGGGCAAAATGAGTTGGGTAAGAGATGGTGAGAAATCTTGAGGCTTCATAGCTGGGAACGTTCTTCAAAAGTATAGAGTGTGTAGAAGATTGCTTAGAAAGGAGTTTAGGATGGCAAAGATGGGCCCCAAAATATCTTTGGGGGTTGGAATCAAGGAAGCCCAAGGCTTTTTCTAATTATACATAGAAAACTCGATTATCTGAACAAGATGGGTGGGCACTATTTCGTTTGGATAATTGATTATTTGGATAATCAATTTGACCTTAAATAAGGGAAACCATACTGATGTAACGCTGTGCTCTACTGGAGAGTTTGTTTAAATCTATAATTTAGATGAGTCTGCTATTTAAACAAATTAATCTTTGCATTCGCCAAATTGCAGATTTAGTTGAGAAGATCTAAACCCTTACCGTCACAAAAATATATGAAATCCAAGCATTAAGCAAAGTCCCGAACAGCTTCTATGATCACGAGCATTTGTCAGTTTCTGTGAACTCAGTGTCACAACCGCCTCACGCATGCATTTACTTGCTCGGCCATTTTTTTCATATCTTTTTTAAAAAGGTATGAAACTTCTACAGACTGACATTCACAGAGAACTTATAAAAGAACAGAGAAAGTTGACGTGCAACTCAATTGTCCTCCCTTATCTCAAAGACGGAAGCACCACCTCGTATATGCATTTACTTTCTCAGCCATTCTTTTCATGACCGGCCCAGTAAAGTGACAGGAATACCCTGTAAAGCAATTACTTTTGGTAAGCGCTGTGTAACTAACCCTTACCTAAACAGTATCCAGTCGCTGATGCTTGAGGTGCTTGTGCTTTTGTTTTTGCCATTATTTTAACATGTTCACCAATGCACTTACCGAATACACTTACCTCATTGATGTAACGTTTCTGTGGGACCTTGAGATCTTCTTCGGATAATCCAAAATTCGGATAATTGCTATTCGGATAATCAAGGTTCCTCTGTATTATGAGTAAGAGGATTACCAGGGAAAGAGTGGTACCTATTAGAGTCCAAAGGGGCAACCTCTGCATGGAACCAATGATCATGGGTGAGATCTCAAATGAATACTCCTCATCTGTATTCACAAAAAAGGATGTTGTAGCTGGGGATTTCAGTTGGGATGGTGAGGTTCTCGAACACCAGATTAATAAGCAGGAAGTTTGGATATTTTAGTGAGCATCAGATGTGTAAATTCCCAGGTCTTGATGAGATGTATCCCAGGCTTCTATGGGAGGCATGGGAGGAGATTGTTGGGACCTTGGTAGATACATTTAATATTGCTTTAATACTGGCCACAGGTGAAGTGCCAGATGACTGGAGGACAGTTAATGCTGCTTTGTTCAAGAAGGGCAGTAGGGATAGACCAGGTGATTACAGACCAGTTAGTCTAACATCCATGGTAGTGCAAGTATTGGGAAACATTCTGAAGGACAGAGTTATTCAATACTTGGAAAGGTAGGGATTGATCAGGGATTTTTAGAATAGATTTGTTAGAGGGAGTTCCTGTCTGACTAATTTAATTAAGTTTTTTTGAAAAGGTGACAAATATATATTGATGAGGAGGGGGTATGATTTACATGGACTTAAGGAGAGCCTTTGACAAGGTCCCACATAGAAGGCTGGTCCAAAAGGGAAGAACCTATGGAATCCAAGGTAAGTTGGCAAACTGCATCCAAAAATGGCTTACAAATTGGAGGCAAAGAGTGATGATGGAGGTTGTTTTTGTAATTAGAAGCCACAGAATTTGGTGCTGGGACACTCTCTGGTTGTTATGTACATTAATGACTCAGATGCAAATGTAGAAGGTAGAATTACTGCTGTGAGGCAAATCACCAGCCTTGGAGTCAGGGTTCAAAGTCAGAGTCATTATACGAGGAAATACCAGAGCTCCAGGGAGAGAAAGATACCAACAGCACAGTGGTCAACTGTGATTCTTCTCTCAACCCAGAGCATTGTCAAGTTATTCTTATACATTGTGTGATATAATAGATCAGTGATGAGGTTATTGTCTCTGTTATAAATTTTGTTTGTTGTAAACATTGCAGAATCGTTGATAGTTTTGGTGCAGTCATTGTCAGTTCCAGCGCAGCCTTTGTTAATTTCAGCACAGTCGATGTCAGTTTCAGCGCAGACATTCCATTTCAATGAGGAGGGTGATTACTGCAGCCCTGGCTATTAGCACTTTGTATTGGGTCTGTATCAAACTGTTAGCATTTCCATCAAAGGTGCTGGCTGGACCCAGACACTTCAGAAGGCAGCATATGCTACTCATGTATATTCTCTCCCCCACCTGCCTTAATCTAATCAACTAGGTTGAGTGCATTGTGCTGGCATTCTGGTGCCCCCTAGCAGTATCTGTTTGCTCTGCTGTCTCTCTCCGTCTTGTGATCTGGCTGCCAAATTATGGTTCAGTGGCCATCTTGTGTGTCTGTGTGCCTCGTGTCACCCTGCCCCGTGCCATCTCCCACTTCATTACTAAGTTCAGTAAATGTAAGGTGAAGCATTTTGGGAGGTATAATAGGGGAAGGATATACAAAATCTATATTGCAGCCCCTTAGGGAGGACTGAGGAATAAAGGGATCTTAGTGTACATGCCCATAGATTCATGAAGGTACCAGGACAGCTAGACATGATGGTCAAGGCGGCTTGCAGGATGCTTGTCTTCATTAGCCAGGGCAAAATGTATCGGAGCACGAATGTCTTGGCACAACTTTATAAAACGTGTTAGGCCACTGATGGAATGCTGTGCGCACTTTTGTTCGCCACATTATCGAAAGAATGTGATTGCACCGGAGAGAGTGAAGAGGAGATTCACCATGATTTTGCCATGATGGAAGAATCTCCATTATGAGGAGAGAGTGGATAGGCTGGGATTGTTTTTCTTCGAGCAGAGGAGACTAAGGGGGGGATCTTTTTGAAGTATAAATTGAGAGGCATAGACAGAGGACATCATAAAAATCTCTTCCCATGGCAGACATGTCTCAGGAAATTCTTTTTCAACGAGAGGGTCATAGATGTATGGAACGTGCTTCCTGAGGGGGTGGTGGAGGCAAGTACTCTCTTGGATGAGCATTTAAATGCCAGGGCATATATGCTATGAAACAAATGCAGGTAAATGGTATAACCGTAGTTTGATGTTTGTTGGTTGGCATGGACATGGTAAACTGAAGGACCTGTATCTGTGCTGTGTGACTCTGACTCTATCACC
This sequence comes from Chiloscyllium plagiosum, assembly GCF_037043375.1. Lineage (NCBI taxonomy): Eukaryota > Metazoa > Chordata > Chondrichthyes > Orectolobiformes > Hemiscylliidae > Chiloscyllium > Chiloscyllium plagiosum. Next base: position 81,274,602 of record NW_028270144.1, read on the forward strand.
ATCCAAAAAAAACCCAAAGCAAATTGCACTTTGTCAAAAAACAATAAGATTGAGGCTATGGTCTCTCTCACTTCAGCTTTCATTCTTGTTGATCAAACCACTAAAAACTTAATCATTCAACCCATTCTTGCTGCTATCCCCTTTTTATGATCAAATTCTAATTCTAATTGGCTTATTAGTGCACGGACAGTTCATTGTCAGTCTTTGATTACATGAATAATATGTGCCTAATTCAGATTGGTTTCTTTAAAAATAATGGCCACCTTTGTGATATTGTTTCTGCTGACTCCTAGTTCAATCTGACATGCCAATCATTTTATAAGATCATCCCTTGCATAACAGCTTGTCCCTCATAGTTTACCCACTCCATAGATCTTATCCAAGACAAGATAGCACCAATGAGGCCATTGTGCCTGCTTAGACTACATAGTGCCACCTCCTAGTGATTAACTAATATCCCAAATGTTGAAACTTGTATCTCAAAAGGTCAAATGACTACAAGACTAGAAAATTCAGAATCTAATTCCAACATAACACATATATACCCAGAGGCTTTTTGCATACTTTATTTTAAAATCATTTAGCTTTGCAACAGCTGTGTCTTTGTGTAAAAACATTTCACCCAAAAACATTTCCACACGTTAGCCGAGTTTGCATTACATTAGATTGAGTCATAAAACAGCAATAGAACTACAAACCTGACTTTTGACCTAGGCTTTCTTCCATATGGAACAGTGTAGAACTAACCACGATTAAGTAATATATAATTCACTTGCATGATGAAATCAAAGTTATTGATTATTGAAAATTAACTCAATCCTATAATTGTCTCCCTTGACCCCACTTAGACTTTGAGAGAAGGTCATTTGTTTGGAAACGTGTGATCACTGCTTAGAAAATTTGGCTTTTAAGAACAACTCCATGGCAGCAAAAATGATCCCTTTCTCAAAGAAAAGCAAATTGCAATGCTGTTGTGTAGGAACCCAAACTAAAGTAGAAGTCTTTTTTTGGACCCAGAAGGTACAACACTTTTGAGCTCTTTTCTACCATGTAAGTTCCACAAAATATACAGATCAGGCAGCATCCAGGGAACAGGAGAATCGACGTTTCGGGCATAAGCCCTGAAGAAGGACTTATGCCCGAAACGTCGATTCTCCTGTTCCCTGGATGCTGCCTGACCTGCTGCGCTTTTCCAGCAACACATTTTCAGCTCTGATCTCCAGCATCTGCAGACCTCACTTTCTCCACAAAATATACAGTCAGCTTTTAAGAATTTTTCATCAATTCATTTCAATCTGTTGATTCAGAATTGACATACTTGCTTCAAAAATGTTTTTTTTTGGACTTCTTTTTATTGTTAGAATTTTATTTTTGAGTTTTTATTGAAAAGAAAATTAGATCTGTGAAATTTGTGCTATGCATTGAGCAAAACTTTGAAAAACTGTCTCTTCTGGCAACAATAATCTGCAGAAATGATCTTCTTTTGAATATTCTACCTGACATCATAAAAAGTTTGAAAGCACTGGCTACCGTCACTGCCATGATAATATCCTAGCTGTGTCATTGAAGATGTGCACTTCAGAAGTAGTCTGCCTTAAACCAAGATGTTCCAGTACAATTTCAACACACTCACCTAACTGGCAAAATGGAAAATTGCCCAATGCATTGTGAGCACAAAAAGTATTGCCAAATCTAGGCAGACGAATTACTACCCCAACACTCTACTTTCAATCATCACTCAAAGTGTACCATCAAGCCCTGACATAGAGGTAACATTTGGCAAGCCTAGCACCAACATCTGGGAGAAAGGGAGGACTGCAGATGCTGGAGATCAGAGCTTAAAAATGTGTAGCTGGAAAAGCGCAGCAGGTCAGGCAGCGTCAAAGGAACAAGAGAATCGACGTTTCGGGCATAAGCCCTTTTCAGGAATAGCACCAACGTCTGCAAATTTCAAGTCAATGGAATTGAATGGAAATCTCTCTATTAACTAAAGTAAAATCTACAACAGAGAAAGATAATTGTAATTGTTGAAGGCCAATCATCTTAGTTCCAGGACATCACTGCTAGAATTCTTCAAGGCAATCTTCCAGGCTCCACTATCTTCAGATGTTTCAATAATGATTTTTCCTTCATTATTATATCATAACTGGGAATATTTATTGACAATTACTACACTGTTCAGTTCCATTCACAATTTGTTGGATGCTACATACAGATATGGACTGCTTCAATTAAGACTGGGACACCATTCAGGTTTAGGTTGATAAATAGTAGATAACACAAGTTTAGCTAATGATCATCCCTATTAAGAGAGATTCTAACCACGTCTTCTTGATCTTCAATGGGATTGCCATTATTGAACTTCCCCACATCAACATCCTGGGAGTCACTGTTGACCAGAAATCCAGTTAATGGAGCTACCTGCGGTCTGAGGCTGCATGCTACAGTGAGTCATTCACCTCTGAATCTGAGACTTTTTGCATTGTAGGTGGCATAAGTTGGACATGTGATGTAGTAGTCTTCACTGGCTTGAATGACTGTATTGCCAATAAGAAACTTGACAGCCACAAGGGCAAAATATTCCTCTTGACTGGCATCTGTCCACTTCCTTAATCATTTGCTTTCCTCCAGAACTGGTACACCATGATAGTAGTGTGTACTATCTACAAGATGCACTGCAACAACTCTTCATGGCTTCTTTTACAGCACATTTTAAACCCGTGACCTCTGCTGAGAAAAGAAGGACAGCAAGTACATGGGAATATACAACTCCAAATACCCCTCTGAATCACATAGCAGCCTAACTTGGAAATATCTGTTTCTTCGCCATATTCGACAGATTTAAATCCTGGTACTTGCTTCTGAACTGCAGTTATGGCGTATCTACATCACAGTGACTGCAACAGTTCAAGAACATTGTCCATGACTTTGAGGGCAGTTAATGCTGACCTTTCCCAACAATGCTTACATCACATGCAGATCAAAAAATTACCTCTAATTCAAATTTATGTAAGTGATCTTTTAATGATCGCTAATTACCATGATGATCTGCTAGTTTTCTTTCTCCCAGGAGCAGACATTTTATAAGGTAATTGCTATATCTCATCATTAATATCTGGTCCAGTCAAAGAAAATTGGGAGTTGTTGCCAGTCTGTTATGCACATTTCTGACATTTCTTGGCTCCTTGGAATGTATATTTCCAATGCAAAGAATATTAATATCATCTTAGTGTTAACTCTAGCATTCTGAAACCCACATGACATATGTGATAATTCTTGGATGATGTCATTCTTTTTTCCCATTGCCTCATTTGCTGCATTTATTTGGCAAACCTGTTTAACTGAGGAAAATTATTGCTCATGACTCATTTCATAATTCAATTGTTTTAATAAATGACCTTTTAATTTCAAACTTAGATTTAAAAAGGTAGATAAATTGAGACAATGGTGGCAGAACTGATAACAAATCCAACGTAATTACAATTCAAAGAATAAACTATGTTCATGTAATGAAGTCATGGTTAGGAGTGAGGAAACTTAAGCAACTGGTGAACCACCTCTGAGCTTTTGGTATGGACAAGAGATCTACAATTATTTCAGTAAGGATTAGAATATTAAAGTGGCTCCCAGATCAAAGAAGAACTGTTGTATACAAGGGGATTCTAGTAAATGGGTCGTTAACTCCATAAAATGTAAATTATTCGTGCCATCCACACCCACAGAATCAAACTGTTAAGGAGATAAAAGATAATTTACTTTTGAATTTGAGTATCTCATAAATGCCATATATCTATGGAGATCAGTTATACAGGGGAAGGAGTCCTTTGTATATTTAATGTAATATGGTGTTTTCACATTTTTACAAGCAGTTCAATTTGAGAACATCTGGAGAAAGAGGGAGAGAGGAAAAAAATGCAAGGCACTGAAAAGCAGTTTTTTTCTGTCTGTTCAGTATAATCGGTATAGTGGCAACTACGAACCTAGCGATGTTCCTGAGTTTTAAATTATTCAGCATGAATGCAGTGTGGCCTAAGTTCAAGCAACAAAGTTTTCATTTATGAGCAAAAGAAGTTGTAGAATCACGTAACTGATTAGCTGGATCCCCTGAGGAGGAATCATAGTGAATTCTGGAGAACTATGCCATACTTGGTTTAATTCCAAAAGAAGTAAGTGAACCCTCAATAAATGTTTCACTGAATATATAAGGAAAAAATTGGTTGGAATTAAGGAGAAGGAGATCAGGATTTATATTCCAAGTTTTGAGAAACAAGTGTTAAGTTAGAATTGCTTGTTTTGTTATTTAATACATTAAATTTGCTTTTTTTTTGCCTCATGGCATAGTTCTTCCAGCTAATTGCTAAGTGTTCAAATGATATTTTGTGTGTTAATAGTCTCTCTACTGAGGTTTTTTTGCACATTCTAAAGCCATTAATTTTATTACACTTCTAAATATGCAGAAGAATATTCAAATCTTACTTGTTTTTATTTTGATTTACTCTCTCAATTACAGATTCTCCTTTGCTATAGTGGGAATTAACATCACTGACCTTTCATATACTCTGCTAGTAAGTGGGGCATTGAAAACCCATTTGTACAATGTTGCCCCTGAAGCACCATCACTTTTTCATTTCCACAAAATCTTCTGTAAGTAGCTTCCAGACACGTTTTTGAAAAATTCGTATTGAAATGGTGATCTTCCAGACATAAACATTTTAATATGCATCAATCTTAACTTCAAATATGGGCATGAACAATTTGTAATAGTTCATAATATTTTGCTGTTCAACTATCATTTCAAACTCTGGTCCAGATATGTAAAGTCTGGGAACCTGTGACTATTGTAGAAGATCAATAGTGACTATTGTAGAAGATTGTGGGCGGCACGGTGGCACAGTAGTTAGCACTGCTGCCTCGCAGCGCCAGAGACCCGGGTTCATATCCCGCCTCAGGCGACTGACTGTGTGGAGTTTGCACGTTCTCCCCGTGTCTGCGTGGGTTTCCTCCGGGTGCTCCGGTTTCCTCCCACACTCCAAAGATGTGCAAGTCAGGTGAATTGGCCATGCTAAATTGCCCGTAGTGTTAGGTAAAAGGGGTAAATGTAGGGGTATGGGTGGGTTACGCTTCGGCGGGTCGGTGTGGACTTGTTGGGCCGAAGGGCCTGTTTCCACACTGTAAGTAATCTAATCTAATCTAATCTAATCATAAGACATCAGAGCAGAATTGGGCCATTGGACGCATCGAGTCGGCTACGCCGTTCAAACATGGTTGATGTTTCCCAAACCCGTTTTCCTCCTTTCTCCCCATAACACTTGATCCCCTAAATAATGAAGAGCTTGTCTTTCTCTGTTTTGAATACATTCAATGACTTGGCCTCCACAGCCTTCTGTGGCAATGAGTTCCACCGATTCACTACTGTCTGGCTGAAGAAATTCATCTTTATCTCGGCTGTAAGGGTCACCCTTCACTGAGGCTGACACCCCCCCCCCCCCACCCCACATCCTAGTCTCTCCTTCTAAAGGAAACATCTTCTCCATATCCATTTAATCAAGGCCTCTCAGTATTTTGTCAGTTTCAATCATGTTCTCCTTCTCATTCTTCTAAACTTCAAGTACAGACCCAGAGTCCTGAAACATGTGACAAGCCCTTCATCCCTGGGATCATTCTTGCAAACCTGCTGTGGACCCCCTCCAATGACAGCACATCCTTCCTTAAATATATGGTCCATGACTGCTCTCACTAATTCAAATGTTATCTACCTGGACTTCAAGAAGGCCTTTGACAAGGGGCCGCACAGGAGGCTGCTGAATAAGAAAAGGGCCCATGGGGTTAGAGACAAGTTGCTAGCAGGGATAGAAGATTGGCTGTCTAGCAGAAAGTAGAGAGTGGGGATAAAAGGGTTTTTCTCAGGATGGCAGCCGGTGACAAGTGGTGTTCCACAAGGCTCAGTGTTGAGACGACAATTTTTCACTTTATACATGAATAATCTAGATGAAGGAACTATGGGCATTCTGGCCAAGTTTGCAGATGATACAAAGAAAGAGAGAGGGGCAGGTAGTATTGAGGAGGCAGGGAGACTGCAGAAGGATTTGGACAGGTTAGGAGAATGGGCAAAGAAGTACCAGTTGAGTACAGTGTGGAAAAGCGTGAGGTCATGCACTTTGGTAGAAAGAATAGAGGCATGGACTATTTTCTAAATGGGAAGAAAATTCAGAAATCTGAAGTGCAAGGAGACTTGGGAGTTCTAGTCCAGGATTCTCTCAAGGTGATCTTGTCGGTTGAGTCAGTAATTAGGAAGGCAAATGCAATGTTGGCATTCATTTTGAGAGGACTTGAATTTAAAAGCTGGGATATACTTCGAAGGGTCTGGTCAGACCACATTTGGAGTATTGAGTGCAGTTTTGGGCCCCATATCTCAGGAAGGATGTACTGGCCCTGGAGCGTGTTCAGAGGAAGTTCACAAGAATGGTTCTAGGAATAAAAAGCTTAACATATGAAGAATGTTTGAGGATTCTGTGTCTATGCTCGATGGAGTTTAGAAGGATGGGGGGGGGGGGGTAGTGGAATCTAATTGAAACTTACAGAATACTGAATAGCCTGGACAAAGTGGATGTTGGGAAGAGGTTTCCAGTGATAGGAGAGACAAGGACCCGAGGGCACAGGCTTATAGTTAAGGGAAGGCGTTTTTACGCAGAGGGTGGTACGTGTATGGAATGAGCTGCCAGAGGAAGTGGTAGAGGCTGGTACAATTGCAACATTTAAGAGGCATTTGGATGGGTATATGAATAGAAAGGGTTTGGAGGGATATGGGCCGGGTGCTGGCAGGTGGGACTAGATTGTGTTGGGATATCTGGTCGGCTTGGATGGGTTGAACCCAAGAGTCTGTTTCCATGCTGTACATCTCTATGACTCTAAGTGATTGACTAATGATAACTGTCCCTCAATCAGCAACCTTAATAATCTTTAACTGGACTACTGAATTTTAAACTTTTAAAATGGAGAAAGAAGAGAAAGATTTACCAGTTCTAATACAACACTACCTTCAAATTCCCTGAAATATACAAAAGTTCACGTAAAATTGGCCATCACTTGCAAAATCAATGTCCAGTGTATGTACTGGAATGCAAAAAAATTACAGTTTTCCTTCCTCGCATTAATTGTAATTTATCCCAGTTTTTCTGTGCTGTGAGCAGCCAACAGTACTGAATAAGTGAGTCCTTTACTTCTGTTACAAATGTTGAAAACTCACCCTTTTCTTGTCCAAAGTAATTTTCTAAATCCCTTCAAGTGGAAGCATTGTAATTTAGCTTGCTTTGCTTTTGTTTTTCAGTTAATTGAACAAATTAAGTTATAATATAATTAAGTATTTAGCTATTACACAATTTTCCTGTTAAATGTTAAAATTTGTCTTTTCTATGATCCATACAGGCTATCTGATGCACCAGTTTCACAAATTTTGGATTGAAGAGGATCCACTTGATATAATGGAATTTAATCGTGTTCGAGAAAAGTTTCACAAGCGGATTATAAAGCAGCTTCAGAACCCAGACATGATCCTATGCCCCCGTTTCGCAGCTTCAGAAAATCTAATTAATCTGTAAATCTTGATCTTGCCATAAGTCATGTCACTGCTTCATCTCTGTACTTGTGTGTGAACTGATTTTAAGAAACTGAAGTTAAATCACAGCCTTGATCACAACCAGCATATTTGATGACCATGGTGACTGTATGCATGCTTTACTTTAAGTATAATAGTTCTCCATTTGGTGCCGTAAAAGGACTACACATGCTAAACATTACATGAACACTGGAAGTATTCTCCATAAACACTTGCTCATATTGTGGCAGTGTGGAGTGTTACAATCTAATCAATGGAAGAGACTTCTCTATTTTTTTATTGTTTTCTTACATCAGCACAGATAAGCTGTACTTTTGTTGTGCTTTGTAATGCTGTTAGATGGTAGTTATGTAATAATGTTTGTTCAGAGCTTTTATCATGATCTTAACAAATTTGCAGGCATTACTTACTATGGAAGAATGTATTTTGATCAAAGGAATAGTGCATTTTTCATAACCATATGCACAAATGCCATTTTAATAGGATTAAACTATATATTTGGTAATTTTAATAGCCCAATAATTATGGGTAACTAAAGGACCTACACAATTGTACTTTGGTTGTCTGTAGATTAGGAAGAGTAATAATAAGCTATTTTGACATCTTTGTTTTGAAATTTTCATGGCAAGTAGTTTGTCTGCTCTTGGCATAAAATATATTCTACAATTTGACAATGGTTAACAATAATCTTATTAATATGCAGAATAAATGTTATTGGACATACAGATGTGCAGTAGAGTGCGCACGATGGATGTTTGCTTAATTTTTTTCTGAACTGGAATATGGAAAATTTTGTGATTCTGCGCCATATCTAATCAACAGATATGTCTGGGTCAGAATGGATAAAAAGTAACTTTTCCAGCATTGTTATTCCGATTATAACATACAGATACAAACAAAAATGTTATGTAAAAATCAGTAGCTGGAGGACATTTGGTTAAAATATTGTGAAATTCCTAAATAGGGAATCAGTTACGTGAATATTTTTATTTCTAAAATCATGGTGTAAAATTATATGTGTTTAAATACAACCACATCTCATCTGTGAATATAATATTAGAAATGATACATTGTCTTTCCTCTTTCCTACAAAACAAATCCTCTTTAATGAAAATGTTGCTGTTGAATTGCTTGTAGCTTTGTTTTGAAGCAGCCTGTACATACTTCATTTTGCCCTCATATCTCATTCACCATTATACTAAATATAAGATTCTTAATGGAGTACTAATGCTTCTTATTTATTGCTTTCCACCTCACTCAATAACAACTCCCACACTCAGCCCCTGTGTAGATGGGATTGAAGTGTAAGTTTTTACTAGTGCAAATAAATGTATTTAAATCCAGTTAGGTGTTAATAATTGGATCCTCCTGATATGGTTCAAAAATAATTTGTTTTGGAATTGTAATTTGTTTGTTGCCTACAGTATATTAGTAAGGACCACAGTATTAATATTTTAGTAGAATGTTAAGAGTATAACCATATTAATAATGCGCATACTGTGAATTTTATTTAATAACTGATCGAAACAAATCTCTTCAATCTGCAGTTTATTTTATTTAGCAAATGCACAACTTCAGAACCAAGCAATAGCCTCTTCATTTGCTGATTTGAAAATGATCAATTCACCACTTAGTATGTAAAGGGAATATGCTCAGAAATGTGCATCATTGTTCGTATCTATGCATGAATGCATATGGAGTTTGTACTGAGGCCTTAGTGATGGAGGTTCGGTGATGAAACATTGGAAAAGAATCTCTCAACTTGCTGCTATATTAAATGACAGCATAACAGGTAATATATTATCCACGTTTTGTCTAGTTCCAGAATGATGTCATTCATTTTGGGGTCACTTCAGAAATGAGACTATTTCAGAAAGCTTAAGTACTAACTGAGGAGATATTCTGAATGAAACTTCTCTTACATAAAGTTTGCATCTAATTATGCTTAAAACATTGCTGTGCTTGTTCTAGTGACTTCATTCTTCTTATTACATGTATGTTTAGATTAGATTATTTAGATTACTTACAGTGTGGAAACAGGCCCTTCGGCCCAACAAGTCCACACCGATCCGCCGAAGCGCAACCCACCCAGACCCATATCCTTACATTTACCCCTTCACCTAACACTACGGGCAATTTAGCATGGCCAATTCACCCAACCTGCACATCTTTGGATTGTGGGAGGAAACCGGAGCACCCGGAGGAAACCCACGCAGACACGGGGAGAATGTGCAAACTCCACACAGTCAGTCACCTGAGGCGGGAACTGATCCCAGGTCTCTGGCGCTGTGAGGCAGCAGTGCTAGCCACCGTGCCCCCCCACTCATGTGTTCACCTTTATAACAAAACACTTGAAATTGGAAAGTGTGTGGATGTGAAGTCAATAAAATATTATTTCTACTTCATATTCAACTCTAGAAGTAAGCACGTCTTTTAAGTTTCCTTGTTCTTGAATTTAGTATTAAAACTTATTATTTGCAGATGTATCTAACTCTAATAGTACTTTTATAAACAAATGAAAAAATATTAAATTAAAGCATGTTACAGAGAAATGTTTGGAATATTGTAAGAAGGTAAGGGAGTTTCAAGAACGTAAGCTATAGGTCAAGTTGTTTTTTTATTGAAATGTAATTTTAATTTGGCCCACTTCCTGGCAAAGAATTTGCTAGGGCATTTGGTCTACATCGTAACGGATTTAAAAATCAAGCTGAATTTAAAGCAGGTGATCTATATGAACACTTGCATTTTCCACAGGGTGGGTAAAATTAAAATCATCCCGGCTGCCAGAACAGAGAGATCACTGTTTAAATTTATTTGAATTAAGGGAATAGGAGTTCTATGACTTTACAATAAAGCTAATGGGACAATTACATGAAGTCATATTTCTGTTTCTACTGTCCTATTAACATTAACAATCTTTCCTATCATTAATTATAGTGGAAGAATTGAGTTTTTAAGTGCTCAGAATTTGATTTCTAGTGTAAAAGATGGAGTTAGAATTCTTAGATCTTTTCAAGTAAAACTGTCCTCAAACCATCAGGCTTTGTCTTTCATTCAGAAAACCCATTTTCTTGAATTATAAAGTCAGTCATTCTCAATTATATTTTATTACTTAAACTAAAGTTTAAATTAATGAATTAACTAAGTTATTACCAAAAAGATTATTCATGTTCTTACAACTTGAATTCATATATTTGAGTAATTACATCAAATTACAATTCAATTAATGTGGAATGCAGGGGATGACCTTGGAAACATTAAGACCATCGTTCAAATTTTATTCATTAGTTGTCAATTCTCATGGGCAGTCTTTGTTTCATGTTCCACTCAGTATTTAATCAAAATATAGCTGGTTATGTTGGACCAACATCAAAATATGCATCCAATTAATGTTCATAAGGTATATTATTCTTTAACACATTGTTTTGTTAATTGTGAAAGTATACTCTGCATCCAGTACTAATTCCAAAGTCTTTCATTACCAGTGGTATATTAAATGAACACTTGCTTCCGGTATTATGCTTGAATGTTGTAGGTTCAGACAGCGGAGCCTGGCCTCCAGTTGTTCATTAGTAGTCGACTATGTTTATGTGGCACCCATTGGGTTCAAAAGAGAAAAGCTGGCTGTGTTATGGGCCCATGTATTTACACTAGGTGGATTCAATTAAAATCATCCTTAAGACTTGTAAGAGAGTACAGATTAAATTATTTTACTCAGTTTGTGTATGAATTTGGACTTTGCAATGTTGTGCAATAACTTTTATTGGATGCTTAGGAGCTTGTATAATGTACAGATCTCAGTTTCTTTAATTTTGAAAAATGTAGATTTATTGTTTTTAAATACTATTTAATTTCACATTTATCTTCCATAATAGATATTTCTCCACTTATCAGCCTAGCAGCAGAGTATCTATGTTTTAAGTTCATATTTGTTTGAATGTTGAAGAACCAACTCTGGGCAAGCTTTCTTTGACTTGGTTTTGTCCAATGACAAGAGGTTAATTAATTATCTTCTTGTGAGAGGTCCTTTATGAAAACATGACCATGACATGATAGAATTCTTTATTAATAGAAGGTGAAGTACCCCTCAAATTCAAAACTAAGGTGTTAAATCTAAACAAAACGCACTACAAAGTTAAGTGGAATACATTGGTTGCAATAGGCTCAGTAACTTCATTAACTTCATTACAAAGGATAGGTGATGGTTAATATTAAAGGAACTAATGAATGCATTGCAGCAGTTGTGCATTTCTTTCAAATGAAAGAACACAACAGGAAAAGTGACCCAATCATGGTTAATAAAAAAATATTAAGAAGTTTATTAGATCCAAAGAGGAGTTATACAAAGTTGCTAGAAAAGGTTGAAAGTCTGAGGACTGGCAGCATTTTGGAATCTAGCAAAGGAAGACCAAGTAGTTCATTAAGAGGGAAAAAATGAGTATGGCAATAATATTGCAAAAAACATAAAAGTGGCAGTAAGAGTTTTGTTAAATATGTAAAAAGTAAAAGATTAGTGAAGACAAGTGTGACACCTTACAGATTGAAACCCTAGGTTTGATGATGGAGAACAAGAAAATGACAGACCAATTATACTTCTATCTTCACAGAAGCTACACTCAGCTTCGCAGAGATGCCAAGGAAGGAAGTGACACTTAGGAATGAGCTATTAAAGAACATTAGTATTTGTTTACAAAGTGCTGGTAATATTAATGGGAGTGGAAGTTGATAAATTCTCAAGGCCTATAATCCACATTCTAAGGTATTACAGGAGATAGGCATCGAAACAGTAAACGTGATAATTATTAGTTTGTAAAATGCTGCAGTTTCTGGAACAATCATAGCAGTTTGGAGGATGCCAAATGTAGCCTCACATTTTTAAAAACAGTGGGAGAAAGGAAACTAGGAATTACAGACTATTTAGCAAGACATCAATAATATGGAAAATGCAAGAGTCTATTGTCAAAGATGTAATAACAGAACATTGAAATAATACCAGATGCATGACAACATGAATTTATGAAAGGAAAATAATGTTTGACAAACCTACTGGAGTGTTTTGAGGAGGTAACCAGCAGATTAGATAAGAGAAAACCAATATATATGATTTATTTGGAATAACAAGCAATTAGGAAGGCAACTGGTATGTTGGTCTCTATTGACAGAGTCAAGAGTGTGGTGCTGGATAAACTCAGCAGGTCAGGGAGCATCCACGGAGCAGGAGAATCGATGTTTTGGGCAAAAGCCCTTCATCAGAAATGAGGATGAGAATCAGGAATAATTCTCATTCCTGATGAAAGGCTTTTGCCCAAAATGTCGATTCTCCTGCTCCTTGGATGCTGCCTGACCAGCTGTGCTTTTCCAGCTCCACACTCTCTCGACTCTGATCTCCAGCATCTGCAGTCCTCACTTTCTCCTTTGTTGATAGAGGGTTTGTGTACAATAACAAGGAAGATCTACCATAGCTGTACAGGTCCATGAAGAGACCACACCTGGAGTATTGTGTGAAATGTAGTTTCCTTACATGAGAGAATATATACTTGTCATAGAGGGAGTGCAGTGAAGGTTCACTAGGCTGACTGACTGATTCCTTGAGTGGCACTTTGTCATATGAAGAGAGATTAAAGCATTCGGTATGTATTCACTGGAATTTATTAGAATGAGAAGAGGTTTCATTGAAACATTTATAATTCTGACAGGGTTGGCAGACTTGGATATAGGGGTGATGTTTACCTTGGTCAAGGAGTGCCAAGTCACTGAATATGTTTTAGGAAGAAATAGATTTCTCGAAGCTAAAGATGCCAAGAATAGGGGGAGTGTGTGGGTGTATGATATTACAAGGCATTTGCCTGCTCCATCCTGAAGAAGGGTTACACCCGAAACGTCAACTTCGCCTCCTAATGCTGCCTAGCTTGCTGTGTTCTCCCAGCCTCCTGCTTTTCTACCTATTTTCTATGGTGATGTTTTTAGAAGATGCTAAATTAAAATATGAATAGCATTATATTTAAATTATATTAAAATTATGCAGCATTTACACAGGTTTTATTTCCGTTCAGTTTACCCTTTTTTAAGGCCTACGTATAATGTTTCCTGCTACTATCTTACTTCAACTGGGGAAACAAAGAGAATTGCTTCATACTCTACCACAGCTAACATGTGATTCAGATGATAGCATTCTGATATTTGGATGCATATATTTGGTAACATTCCTTTTCTAAAATAATTATGGCTTCTACCCCAATATAGTAATGAAGACATGTTTCTTTGTTAGGGATTATGATCTTTAGTTGATCCAATACACTCTGTTGCAATGGTTCACTTGGACTGGTTGGGTGGTTTCTACATGATTGAAGACTCTGTGACACAATTTTAAAGAAAAGTTGTTGATAGCAACATTCTTCTTTCATCCAATGCCACAAAATAGATTCAATTGTCAATCATATTGCAGTGTGTGGAATTTGTGTTCAAGATGGTGTCTTGTTTGCCTACGTAGTAATCACTAAGATTCATTTGTAAAACTTGAATGGTACTATCTAATGCAAATTACTTGTTTTTTCCCCCCTTTACACTCCCCTTCCCTTCCATAATAAAAATAATCTATTGAGAGGGGCAATTCATAAATGAAAGCTCAAGTTTCAATTGAATTATAGTAGAATTTAATGTTGCTGTCCACTACCTGTCAGAGCTATTAGACTATATTTACAGTTGCTTCAATGACATGAAGTTAATTTAAATGTTTTAGTCTATGCATATCTATTTGAAGGATGTTACTGACGTTCAAGTGTGTAGATTTGGAGTAGGTGATGTGCAGCAAAATCAATGAAGATTTGGGTATTCTGAACAAATACTAATGAAGGGAAGGATGTTAATATGTAAAAAGGTATAAATGCTACCAATTCAAAATCATTGATACTTGGAAATTATGATTTTTCTCATGGCATTTAAACTTATTGTAGAACAGCCTTTGAGAAATATGTACTGCATAGCAACACTGTGGTATGTTATACTTGTTTTATTACTGAACATTAAATGGATATTATTGTATGTTTCAACATTTTAATTTTCCTGGCATAATTCTAAATAAATGCTGTTATGCTTGCTGTATCTTCACATTCTGTTCAGAACTTAGACATGACTTTTTCTGTTTTTATTGTTAAAAATTGAAAATAGAATGCTTGTTATTTAAACAGCAAGATCTGATGAAATACAAATCCTTTCACCATCCAGAGGAAGTTACAGAGCTCTACCACCTTATTCCAAAAGAACAGTGATGTTGACAGCATGCTCACTACACATTTAGATTAGATTAGATTACTTACAGTGTGGAAACAGGCCCTTCGGCCCAACAAGTCCACACCGACCCGCCGAAGCGTAACCCACCCAGACCCATTCCCCTACATTTACCCCTTCACCTAACACTACGGGCAATTTAGCATGGCCAATTCGCCTAACCTGCACATTTTTTGGATTGTGGGAGGAAACCGGAGCACCCGGAGGAAACCCACGCAGACACGGGGAGAATGTGCAAACTCCACACAGTCAGTCACCTGAGGCGGGAATTGAACCCGTGTCTCTGGTGCTGTGAGGCAACAGTGCTAGCCACCGTGCCACCCACCAGTTTAGTTCTTTTACAGTCCCCATTGTTTGTCCCTTTTGTTTTAAGCGAATGCCTCCTGGTCTGATTGCTTGATGCAGCATTTTAAGTCTTAACTATACCAGTGAAATACTTGAAACCAACTTTTAAAATGGTATATTTCACTCATCTCTGTTCTTTCATCTTTGAAGAAGAAAGATTCTAGGAACTGGATTAACCAACTATGCTTTACCAAGAAGGTTAAGAATAGTATCAAATGGAAAGAATAAATACAAAGTGCCAAAGATTAGTGGTAAAACAGAGGATAGGGCAATTTTTTTTAAAAAAAACAAAAGGTTACTAAAAGAAATAATAAAGTTAGAGATTTATGAGGAAAGGTTTAATAGTTAGACTTGTACTCTAAATTGGAGTTTCGAAGAATGAAGGATGACCTTACTGAAACATAAGATTCTGAGGGGGCTTGACAGGGTTGATGCTGAGAGATGATGATGATGAAATATGTGTAAATAGGCATTATGAAGTTGAGAGGTGAATTAGCAGGATTTCTAGCCTTTGACCTGCTTTTTTAGCCAGAGTATTTATATGGCAGGTCCAGTCAGATTCTGGTCAATAGTTACCTCCAGGATATTGATAGTGGAGGATTTGGCACTTGTAATTGTATTGAGTGTGAAGAGCGAATGGTTAGATTCTCTCATTGGAGATAGGCATTGTTTGGCACATGGGCAGTGTAAATGATACTTGGTCCTTGTCAGGCCTAGTTTGAAAATCATCCAACTCGGTGTATTTGGACACGGACTGCTTCAATATCTGAGGAATTGCAAATGGTGCTGAACATTGTGCAATTATCAGGGAACATCCCCACATCTAAATTTTATGATGGTGTAATGGTCATTAATGAAGTAGCTGAAGATGGGCCTAGAACATTCCCCTTAGGAACTCCTGTAGAGATGTCCTGGGTCAGAAATAGTCATTACCTCACATTTGTGTGGCACGAATGTAACTTGCCACTTGATAGCCCAAATCTTGATATTGACTAGATCTTATTGCGTTTGAACATGAACTGCTTCACTACCTGAGGAGTTGCAAAAGTGCTGACCATTGTGCAGTCATCAGCGAACATTCCCTCGTCTGACCTTATGATGAAGGGAAAGTCATTGATGAAGATGGTTGGGCTTAGGACACTACCCTGAGGAACTCCTGCAGAAATATCCTGGAGCTGAGGTGATTGACCTCCAAAAACCACAACTATTTTTCTGTGTGCCAGATGTAACTCCAATCAGTGGTAAGTTTACTCCCAATACCCATTGATTCCAGTTTTGCTGGTGCTCCTTGATATCAAGGGCTGTCACTCTCACCTCACTTCTGGAATTCAGCTGTTTTGTCCATGTTTGAACCCAGGCCATAATGAGATCGGGGTTGAGTAGTCCTGGCAGAACCCAAATTGAACATCCATGAGCAGATGTTACATGATAGCACTCTTGATGGCACTTCACTTTACACATGATCAAGAGTTGATTGATGGGGCAATAATTGGCTGGGCTGGAGGAGTTTTGCTTTTTAAGTATAGGATATACCTGGCAATTTTCCACATTTTCAGGTAGATGCCAGAGTTGTAACTTTATTGGAAGAACTAGGCTAGGGGAGTGGCAAGTTCTGGGGAACATGTCGACAGTAATCTCGCTCTAATTTTATGAAGGCCTATATTGCTAGAGTATTATCTGAGTCCATAGTATTTGCAGTATCCAGTGCCTCCAACCATTTCTTGTGGAGTGAATCAAATTGGCTGAAGACTGCCATCTGTAATGCTGAGGATCACTGGAGGAGGCTGAGATGGAGCATCCACTTGGTATTTCTGGCTAAGGATTGCTGTGAATGCTTCAGCCTTATAAGCTTGGCGAAGGGGACTATAAATTTTGGAGCACAAGTCTGTAGTACTCTCTCACAAATATTGTCAAGACCCATGGCCATTTGAGACTTACAAAGCTGGATAAATTTCCTTCCAGGGTGATACCTATCCCATGTTACTGGGGAGAATTCAAATAAATTTGTTGGGGATCTGCGAGATCACATTAGAGGGGGGAACAAAACAAAGTGAACGGAGAACTGGTTTTAAAATAGGAAATAATAAAGTATGGGTGGAGTCAGAACAAGGAGGAACATAATAAGGTTCAAATAAGATTACTGTGCATGCATATAAACTTCTGGACTGTGATGTGTATTGCCAAAAAAGGGGAGGACTGTGTACTAAACGAAAAGTGGTCTGGAAGGATAAGGAAGGAAGAAAAAATATTAAGGAAAGCATTACAGTGCTGGGAAGAAAGGTTGTCAGTGAGAAGTCCAAGACAGAATCTATTTGAATAGAGTTTGCAGAGAATAGATTTACAATAGATTCCATTACTTGGGTGTGTTCTTTCGGCCACAAATTAGAAAGGTATAGATGAACAAATTTGCAATAAGGTTAGAAAATTGTAGGGTAGTACTGATGGGATGTGTTTCCAATATCCTAACATGGATTGGGTTAGTAACAGTTCATCAACAGTGTCCAATAGAAATTTCATATCAAAACAGTCCCAGCTTTATTAGAAAACAAGTTACAATAACTTTTATTTCAAAACGATACCATCTCTAATCCTATTCGGCCCCTTAAACTTGCAATACTTCCCGAACCTCTCATAAATTTGTACAGCTACTCTCTCTCTCTGTGCATGCAAACTTACTTTCCCTTTTCCTCTCTCTCTGTCTCTTTGGATGGTCAGTGTTGTGGAAAGATCTGGGAGCATTAGCATAACCTACCTTACTTTGTCTTTCTAAACTAACCATCTTCTGCCACCCTAGTCTACTGCTTACACTTAACCTATCACATTACACCACCATTGCTCATCTATCATGTGATTTAACTAACCTATCAAAGTGTGCTACCATTATCTGTTAACTGAGCCCTGTAACATAACCCTATGCATGCATCACACCACTAAGTTAACTACATAACTGCCAAATTAACTTCCATATATTCCATATCAGCAGGTATGGAAAATAAAGAACCTGAAAGCATGGAAAGGGTTAAAGCATGAAGACCATTGGGAATCTGTGTTCTGTGGAAAGCAGGATGGGATAGCCATAGTGGAACATTCTTACAACAATTAGCAGAGTAAGGTTAAGGCTGAAAGGTCACTATGGCGTGATGAGATAACACAAGTAATAAAGCAAGTTTCTCTGTTGTGTTATTATGACAGGATTGGGACCGTAAATATTTGGGACATGACATTAAAATATCTAATTAATAGTTAGTAGAGTCAGCTTGAGACAAGAGACTATTGTAATAGATGGAATAGCTAAATATCTATCATGGTAGGTTAGCCTGCAATGAAAGACCATTATAGCAAAGTTAGCAATAAATATCCAATCGTGGCGTTAGAATAACATCAATTAGAATGTACAACTAAAGAGATAATGGGAACTAACATCACTGGTTTATTGTGTAGCTAGAGTGAGGTACTTTGAGTAATATAATTGGACATGCTGATATGCTAACAGAAACATGTTAAAAAAGATATAAAAATCCACGGACCCTGAGGTTCGTGGGCATTTGAGGATCTGCTTTCTCAGTGTCACGTTTTTTTGTTTGCAAATAAAAGAACTACTTCTTGAAGAACTCTCCGCGTCTCCTGGTGGTTCTCTATATTTTCTCCATAACATAGGTCTCTGCTTTTTTGCCATGGCTGGTCTCTTCAGATGGTCCAAGAGATTGGTCTGTAGGTGAATCCTGTATGTATAGCGTTTTGGAAGGTTTTCTGGAAGTGTCTATAGTTGTGGCCAATCAGGGAGGCTCATTTAATAGTTTGAAGCATTCACAATCATTTGGATAGCTTGATACTGTTTGTTTCTTTGTTTTTTTTCTTTCCTTTGTTTGGTGAATAAATTGTTGGCGAATATGTCTGTCCAGGATATTTTTTACATTATGCTAATGTCATTAGCACCTAGGTGCTGTGTTTGCACTGTGTCTGGTATCTAGGTTTTGTGACTTCAGAGTTTTACTTGGCCAGCATACTCAGCATCCCATCTTATTTGACCAAGTTAGCAACCTGTACTTTTGCAGCCTAATATGCAGCTACACCATTGACCAGGAACTGAGCTGACGAGCCAAATAAATAATACTGTGGCTAAAGAGCAAGTCAGAAGCAAGGATTTCTATGGCTAGTAACTCATGTCACAGCCTGTTTCCCCAATGCCTGCTCACCACTTAACAAGTCACAAATGAGGAGTGTGATGGGATACTCTGTTTCTTGCCTTGATAAGTGTAGCTCCAAAAACACTTAAGGAACCCAACACCATCCGCGACACCTTCAAAGTTCACTCTCACCACCTCTAGTGCACAGAAGCAGCAATGTGTGCCATCTTTAACATGCATAAACAATTCTTTCTCAAGCTCTCCCTTTGCCTGAATTGTAGTGAGCCATCAGGTTAAACCAATAGTTGGCTCTATTAGAGAGCAGCTGTGCCAGCTGATAGGAATATGGCGTCTTTACTTTTTTAATTCTAGCCGAACCAGTGATGCTCACACCCCATTAATAAATAAAAGAATGAACGCCACATCATTGTCAGAAAGATTCAGAACACGTTAGTAAATGTCGGAGCTCACTTGGTCACACTCAACCTCATAAGTATGCAATAAGCAGCGTTTATTATTATCTTTAACATCTCATTTGCATTTCAACCCGGAATGAGAGATTGGCAGTATGTGCAAAAAAAAGATGTAGTTGCAGAAGTTTCAACACTCGGAGCTCAATAAAAGCCAGGAACGCAATGCTGCCAACTGTTTCAATTACAGTACAGGCAGCGCCCTTTTGCCAGGACTTTCTATTTGTCTTCAAGATGGTGCTAGACTGTAAACGTCACATCCGTCAGAATAGGGGCTTCTTTCCTGTCTCGTCACCATGGTATTGTGAGGTGATTGTCTGCGGTGAGTTTCTGTCAGAATGAGCAATACTTGGGTCGATTTGGGTTGTGCGATTTATCTTTACAGTGCAACTGTCATTTCTTCAGAGAAAGTATCATGAGCGGGAAATGAAGGTGGGATCAGTGTGTTGGGCTGGGTTTGGGACCCCGATGGATGCTGCGAATAAAATCACCTGAGAAACTATCTGATACAGATATTGGGGGAATTAGGTTGAGCTCAGGAATCAGAATGGAGCACACCGTGCATCTTGGTGTCTCATCGAAAATATAAAAGCGAAGCGTAAATTTTGAGCTCCGCTGAAAGTGGAGGCTGCATTATGTCTTGTATCGGTTGGTAAGCGCAGATTAAGCTGCATGAACCAGTGTCAGCATCAATGCAGCGAGATTGGGTGGAGCTTTCCAGCTGTATCAGTATCTTGATTGAGTAGCTTTTGGCTGTTCTCGACAGTGAAGTTATAATGGTTTAAAATCTATTATGTCAATTAAGTTAGCATTGGAAGTTTCATTCATTCCAAGACCAACTATCCAAAGAATTACATAAGTTTCATTTAAACCACATGAATTGCTCTTATTTAGTATGTTATCATAGCTTGAGATTAATCATTTTTCAGAGAATTTATAATTGGGTAGAAGATTCAGTTCTGTTTGTGTAATCCCAGTGACAATACGTTAACTATTAAAATAAAATGTGCTTCAAAGTTGTACTCTGAAAAAAATAAATTAGAGGAAGATGTACAGCGTTTGGATAAGGTTGACAAATTTGCCATTCACCTATCGAAATATGACTGGTTGCTCTCTGTCATGGACCAGTCCAAACCCCCTGAAAACATGTCAAGGAGATAGAAAAACTTGGGGTGTAGGCTTATTTTAAAGGCAAATGGCAGGCAATGTGTGCTAGATGCAATTCATTTGGCCAAAATACAGGCTTGAAGCAAAACACACTTTATTTACGTATTGTGGTTAAAATACAAGCAAAGTAAAGGGTTGAAAAACTTAACAATAATAGATTATTGGAACAGATGTTATTTAATAATTAAATATAGTGACATCCCATGAACACACCCTTAGCAAAAGCAAAGTCAGTAAAAATAAACTGTCTCACATGCAATTCTAGCAGCAGGAAGGGAACCCCAGCTTTTAGCTGTAACAGAAAGAGGAAGAAGAGCTTCCACATCCAGCTTTAAGACCCCAGCCAGTGCTTCATAAAACTAAAAATAAAATTATGGTTCTGTCGGAGTTAGCCCATTCAGGCTGCTCCTGCGATTCCAACTTTAAAAAGCAACCCAAGTCTCACAAACTGTTCACTTTATTGGCTTGAAGCAGCATGCTCATCACCTCTATCTCAACCTCTCTTCAGAAAAAAAGGACAAAGCACACTTAAAGCCATCGTTTTGTCACATGCTCATTCAAGATTTCAAATGTGGCTCTGTTGCTGATCTTGCACTTGCTTTAAGAACTAAGTTGACCAATCTAACTAGTTGTTAGCTTTTCCAAAAATGTGCTGTGTCACCTGTTAATTTGGATAGTTCCATATTTCTGAGCATTGTCATGATTTTATGTTGATTTCGGTTATTAGTGTCAACATGTGCAGTAAAATGAGTTAAAAAATGTATTTCCCCAGATATTACTCAATGATGAAATCCATTTTGGGTTCCACAATAGCCGCTCAGCTCATGATCTCATTATAGCATAGCTGAGAAACATTGGACAAAAGAGCTGAATTCCACAGTTGAGGTAAGAATGACAGCCCTTAACATTAAGACTGCATTTAACCAAGTGTGACATCAAGGAGTTTGAGCAAAACTGGAATCAATGGATGTCAGAGGGAAAACTCTCTACTGATGGAGCATGCCTGGCCCATAGGAAGATGATTATGGTTGTTGGAGGTCAGTCACCTCAGCTGTAGGATGTCTCTGCAAGAATTAACTCAGGCTAGTGTACTAGGCCCAAGTATCTTCAGCTGCTTCATCTATGATCTTCCTTCCATCGTAAGAGTAGTGATAAGGATGTTCACTGATGTTTGCACAAATATGCAGCACTATTTCTAACTCTGCAGGTACTGAAGCAGTCCCTTTCCAAATGCAACAGGATCTGGACAGTATCCAGGCTGGGGCTAACAAGTGGCAATTAACATTTGCACTACACAAATACCAGGCATTGAACATCACCAATAAGAGATGACCTAATCACCACATCTTGACATTCAATAGTGTTACCATCACTGAATTCTCCATCATAAACTCCTTGACGTTACTATTGACCAGAAACTCAACTTGACTCACCATATAAACACAGTGGCTACAACAGCATGTCAGAGGCTAGGAATACTGCAATGTGTAACTCATCTCCTGACTCCCTAAAACCAATCCACCATCTACAAAGCACAAGTCAGGAATGCGATGGAATTTTCCTCACTCGCTTGGATGAGTGCAGCTCCAACAACAGCCAAAAAGCTTGATGCTATCCAAGAAAAGCAGCTTATTTGATTGATACCACAGCCACAAGCACCCACTTTGTCCATCACTGACACTTGGTCACATCACTGTATACTATGTACAAGATGCCCTGCAGAAATTTGCCAAAGATCAGACAGCATCTTCCAAACCCATGATCACTTCCAACTAGAAGGATAAGGCTAGTAGATACATGGGAACACCACCTGCAAGTTCCCCTCCCAGCCACTCACCATTCAGACCTCAAAATATATCACCATTTCTTCACTATCACTGGGTCACAATCCTAAAATTCCCTTCCTGATGGCACTTTGGGTTCACCTATAGCACATGGATTGCAGCGGTTTAAGAAGGCCACTCATCACCTCCTCCTCAAAGACAGCTAGAGATGGGCAATAAATACTGGTTCAGCTAGCAACACCTATGTCCTACGAGTGAATAAAACATTTCCCATGTGTCCAATTGTAACCAAGGAAGACCGCATTCTTTGTGAAATGTATCATTTTATGATACACTCAATCCAGGATTGTTAGGTGGCACCATTTACTTCTGTACCACGATAAGAGACACGATGGAGTATTGCAAGTGTTTCAGTAGGTCGCTCAGGATCTTTCTGGGGTCGCTGAACAGCTGCTGTGGGGACAAAGTTAGAGAAAGCAACAAACTGGGATGGATTCCATTCTAGGATTACTGGTGTTTAGCTGCCTTTCAGGGAAGGGGGTCAAGAGCAGTTAGATTGCCTTGAGCTGCTAGAACAAATTCAGGAAGAAGTTCTAGGAATTTGCAGGGGAGGCGGTGATGTAGAGATAGTCTCACTGGACTAGTATTCCAGATCTCCAGGCTAACATGTTGGAATCCTATCATGAATTTGGAAACTAGAATAAAAGGCCAGCCTATAGGTGACCATGCAATCACTGCTGGTTATTGTAAAATAAAACCTCTGGTTCAAAAATGCTCTTTAAAGAACAAAATGTTCTATCCTTACTTGGTCTTATCTACCTGTGCACAGTTGACTCTTAATGCCCCCACCTCTGGGCAATTAGGGAGAGGCAATAAATTCTGGCAGTGCCCACATCCCATGAACATATTTTTTAAAAGCACTTAACTAAGAATTGGAATCAGAATTCAGAAAACTCCCAGGTGTATGACGAAAGTGGAAAGTTCACTGGCTGTATGTTGAGGAAAGATCTGAGGGGCTCAGAAGAGCCAATGAGCTTTAATACTTCACAATAGCTGAGAGAGTGGGGTTTGAAAAACCCGTAGCAGATTTTTTTCATACAACTGAGCAAGATTACGAGCTCAGGGAAAACCAACAGACCTATTTGGCTTGGTGAAACTAGCGTTCAGAGAAGAGCTTGAGTTATACTTGTGAATAAGTACTAGTGTTCAGTTTTGGAGTTGAGATGAGCATAGATACAGGAAAGGAGTGTCATCAACTAGAATAGGCTCAATCATTGAGACTGTCCATAATAGTGACTCATGGAAATAAGTTTAGGCCCAGATCAACAAATGTGATGAATCTTAATCCCTGGTGAAGTTTGGTGAGACTTGCTAACCCACCATGTCCTTAATATATGGGAGAATTGCTGAGAAATCTGTGGGATCTGTCATGGTCCATCTGCTAATTGATGTGTACTGCAGGGGGTTCAATCACAGTCCATTACCCTTGTTTACTGCATATTACTTAAAATCATAAAGTCATACAGCACAGAAACAGACCCTTCAATACAACTAAACCATGCCAAGCATAATCCCAAACTAAACTCCTCCCGCCCCTAGCTGCTCCTGGCCCATATCTCTCCAAATCTTTCCTATTTATGTATTTATCCAAATGTGTTTTGAACGTTATAATTGTGCCCACATCTGCCACTTCCTCAGGAAGTTAATTCCACATGTGAACCACCCTCTGTGCCCCTTATGTCTGTTTTAAATCTCTCTCCTCTTCGTGAAAATGTACCCCCGACTCTTGAAATTCCCCAATCTTAAGGAAAAGACATGTAACATTTAACCCGATCTATGCCCCTCATGATTTTATTAGGTCACCTCTCAACCTCCTACGCTCCAGTGAAAAAAGTCTCAGCCTATCCAGCCTTTCTTTATAACTCAAACCTTCCATACCCAGCATCCTGGTAAATCTCTTCAGAAACCTCTCCAACTTAATAACTGAACGACCAGAACTGGACACAGTACTCCAGAAGAGGCCTCACCAATGTCCTGTACAACCTCAACATGACTCCATCTGCCATTTTTCAGCCTATTGACCTATTTGATTAAGATCCCTTTGTAATCTTAGAAAACCTCCAGTCTCTACTATGCAACCAGTTTTGGTGTCCTCATCAAACTTATTAACTGTGCTGTCTATATTCTCACTCAAATCACTTATATAAATGACAAACAAAACAGGTCTCAGAACTAGTCCTTGTGGAACACCACTGGTGACAGTGTTCCAGTCTGAAAAACAACCCCGCCCAGCACGCTGTCTCCTGCAAATTATGTATCCAATTGGCAAGCTCACCCTGAATCCCATGTGACGTAACTTTATTAATTAATCTGCCATGGTGTCAAATAAGCTGTATATGTATTGTAGATTGGATTACTGTTCTAACTGGTATAGTATTGTTGTTTGCTCAAAACTGTGGAATCTTGAGGCTTTATTCACTTATTGAGTCTCCAGAATCTCACATTTTGACTACTTTAAAAATAAAGTTTACTGGTCCATAATCAAATCATAACACAGTTTAATGGTCTCAGCTAAGATCATAGCATAAATTTGCCAGTTTGATGCAGGACCATATTAAAATTTGGAGGATTCATCTGGGATTATATCACTCACTCACATGGTTTTCCTGAACTACAAAATGTCCATCAATATTAATTAAAATACCCTCTTTCTGCAGCTCCACACATTAGTAATGTGTCTTCAGATGTTTATAGCAACAGACATGATATTTTGTTTATCCAAGTAGCATTCATTTGCAACTTTCTGATTAATTGCCTTGAATACCTGTTGCCAGTGCAATGAAGAACTATTCAATAGAATGTGTTGGTCTGGCAATGGTATTTTTAAGTCTATTTATCCAAGAAGTATGCTTCAAAATATTTAGATGATTGAGCCTTTTACTACATAAGTAAACACTGGGTAATACTAGCATATCTTTTAAGCATTTCCATAGATTTAAATGGTTATTCATATTTTACAGACTACTTTTTAATTTTGTTTTATCCCTTTAGATTCTCCCAGGGTTATGCCTCTACTCTTCCCTGACCTTTCTTCAAGTCACAGAAATGTGAGTTGTCTAAAAAAAGCTTAATTATCTGACTGTTCCTTCATTTTGGGGTGTGACTGGCATTTCTTCAATAGTTGACTGTGATACTATGTTTAATATTGCCATGTAGCACTTTAATGATCACTAAGGGGCAATTGTCTAAAATAAACAAACATCTTGGAAACTTGCTTGTGATGACAATGTTTAAGAGTAGGTTCCTTGTATATTTTCTCGATGTGGAGGAGCTGGTGTTGGATTGGGGTGGACAAAGTTAAAAACCACACAAGAGCAGGACCAACCTAGGTTTGTTCAATATATCATTTCAGTTGCATGACACAGTAATCTTTTGCTATAAATTCTGTGCCTTATGGTCCTCCTGCACAGCTTCCTGATGAAGGAGCAGTGTTCCAAAAGCTAGTGCTTCCAAATAAACCTGTTGGACTATAACTTAGTGTTGTATGTTTTCTCAGTCATATTCAATATAAACAATTTAGTAAAGTAAGTTATTGAAGTTTTACAAACTCCATAGTCTCTAATAGTTTTTTTAAAATACTTAAGCTTCAAGTTAATAGCTGCTTATAATCTGGCATTCTCAATAATTTTGTGGGATTTTGGAGATCAGTTAGTGCACAAGTTACTGCAATTGTTTCTAAGCATAAATGCTTTGCATATTCGTCCCAGTAATCTGGGCCGTCTTTGATTTCTTACTTTGATCTCAAAGTGCGCAGGCTTGCTGTTAGGCAAACTGCAGAACAGATCACATGAGCCCCTTAATTTTACCTTAAAGACACAGTCCCAAAACATAACAATATTGTAAACCTTATAATTGTAACATAGAGTTATAGAGATGTACAGCATGGAAACAGACCCTTCGGTCCAACCCTTCCATGCCGACCAGATATCCCAACCCAATCTAGTCACACCTGCCAGCGCCCGGCCCATATCCCTCCAAACCCTTCCTATTCATATACCCATCCAAATGCCTTTTAAATGTTGCAATTGAGAGAAAGTGAGGACTACAGATGCTGGAGACCAGAGTTGAAAAATATGGTACTGGGAAAACACAGCAGGCCAGGCAGCATCCGGGGAGCAGGAGAATTGACGTTTCGGGCATAAGCCCTTCTTCAGGAATGAGGCTGGTGTGCCAAGCGGGCTGAGATAAAAGGTGGGGGGGAGGGAATTTGGGGGAGGGGCTCTGGGAATACGATAGGTGGAAGGAGGTGAGGGTGATAGGCCGGAGAGGGGGTGGGGGGCGGAGAGTTCGGGAAGAAGATTGCAGATCAAGAGGGTGGTGCTGAATCCGGGGATTGGGACTGAGATAAGGTGGGGGGAGGGGAAATGAGGAAGCCGGAGAAATCTATATTCATCCCGTGTGTTTGGAGGGTTCCTAGGCAGAAGATGAGGTGCTCTTCCTCCAGGGGTCGTGTGGTCAGGGTCTAGCGATGGAGGAGGCCAAGGAGCTGCATGTCCTTGGTGGAGTGGGAGGGGGAGTTAGTGTTGCAATTGTACCAGCCTCCACCACATCCTCTGGCAGCTCATATAGGTCAGACTAAATTTTTTTAAAAGTAAGTAAACGTTCCTATAATTTCCTTTTAAAATGTATGCTTGCACAAAATCTGGATAATTTAAGTAAAATATTTCTATTTTGATAACCTTGTTTTTACTAAATGTATCACGATTTGACTGAAGATTTAAATTGTATTCAGCTATTGAAAGTAAGAAATGTATTTGTGAGAAAAATGTACAGAATATTTTGTCTTTGCAGATTTGAAACGTGAACCAATTCAATCATGGATTCAGTTTCTAGGATTTCTTTCAATGGAATGGCGGAAAGAAGGCTAGTCTTTATACGGTCTGAGAACCACGGCGAGCAGGTTTTGAATACACTTCAGAACTTCCGGGAGCAAAACATGTTCTTTGACTTCACTATATTTGTCAAAGAAGAAAAGTTTCAATGTCATAGGTGCATTCTTGCTGCATGCAGTGATTTCTTCAGGTACTATCAATTAACTGGGTAGCTTTTAGATATTGTTTGTATTGTCAACTGTAAAACAGTATGCATCTCTGAATCCCTTTGGTTCAATAACATTATAGCAAATATTGTAAGTGAATGTATGTTTGTGATGTAATGTATAAACTGCGGGATAATTTAGAGTTGCCATAACCAGCTAATTGAAGTAGTGCTGCGCTGTCATTGATTTAATATAGGAGAAAACGAGAACTGTAGATGCTGGAGATTAAAGTTGAGAGTGTGGTTCCCGCAAAGCACAGCAGGTCAGGCAGCATCTGAGGAGCAGGAGAGTCGATGTTTTGGGCAAAAGCCCTTCATCAGGAATGGCTTTTGCCTGAAACGTCGACTCTCCTGCTCCTCAGATGCTGCCTGACTTGCTGTTTTTTTTCTACCACCACACTCTCGACATCAATTTAGTGTAGTAGATAAAGGAGCTTCTTCTGGCTATTTCTGCTGCACTTTGCATTCTCAGTGGATTTGGATGATGCCTGGAGTTACATATTTCCTCTTGATGACAATGGTTTCAATAAGCAGCATTTGCCCCTTAGCATATAGAAACTACCTTTTTTGTAACCTGCGTTTGTAAAATTGCATACCTGAAGGAACATCAGGCATTCTATTTACTTAGATTTATTTTCTGACATTCCACTAGCTTTGTTATGAATCATAAAAGGCTACCAAATATCAAAAGTACAATTTAAAATGCTCAGCAAATGAAGTTTATTATCAGTCTTCCTCTTTACAAGAATGTCCAATTGAAGAAGTGTTTTGCCTTGGACTGAAGCATTACTCTGGCAAATTCAGGTCTGAATGTTTGCTGTCCGTTGGGGGCTCTGCAAGTCCAATCGGGGAGAAAATGCCCCAAAAGTTGGGATTTTCTTTCAGGGTGGAGGGGTTCTCAGGGAGTTTGATTACATGACCCTGGAACATGTGAAGCTGGTGCTAGTGTGCAGACAAAGTAGCTCTCACTCCTCGCATTCCTAAAAACCATACACATGTGCCTCCTCACCCCCTCCCCCACCCACCCAATGACCCTTCGTAGCCTCAGAGCCATCCTATACCCTTCTTCCCATATAGTTCTTCATATCTCCCATATCAAACTGTGCCTTGTATCTACTCCCTTTGTCTTTCATATCCCATGTTACTGGCAATCTATGCCTTCCCCCCCACCCCCCCCCCCCCCCCCCCCCCCGGCCCCCATCACGATTTGCCCTTACATGTGTGCAATTCTGGTCTCCCTGCTGTAGGAAGGATGTTGTGAAAATTGAAAATCGGAAAAGATTGACAAGGATGTTGCCAGGGTTGGAGGGTTTGAGCTATTGGAAGAGGTTGAATAGGCTGAAGCATCGGAGGCTGAGGGGTGATCTTATAGGGTTTTATAAAGTCATTAGGGGCATAGATAGGTTGAGTAGCCAAGGTATTTTCTCTAGGGTGTTGGAGTCCAAAACTAGAGGGCATAGGTTTAAGATGAAAGGGAAAAGATTTAAAAGAGACCTTAGAGGCAATCTTTTCATGCAGAAGGTGGTGCATGTAGGAAATTAGCCGGCAGAGGAAGTGGTGGAGGCTGGTGAAATTACAACATTTAAAAGGCATCTAGATAGGTATATGAATAAGAAAGGTTTCGAAGGATATGGACCAATTTCTGGCAAATGGGACTAGCTTAATTTAGGATATCTGGTCGGCATGGATGAGTTTGACAAAAGGGTCTGTTTCCATGCTGTACAGCTCTGATTCATTCAGTATCCACTGAGGACAGAGCTCATGTTCCATACTGAGATTAAATAAAGTTCTTTGTGACTATTGCAGATTTTATTTTTTTAAAACAAAACATTTCCATTTGTAGAAATCTATTTCTGTGTTCCTTCAACTATATATTCCTATAACAAC
The DNA here is from genome assembly GCF_037043375.1 of Chiloscyllium plagiosum. NCBI lineage: Eukaryota > Metazoa > Chordata > Chondrichthyes > Orectolobiformes > Hemiscylliidae > Chiloscyllium > Chiloscyllium plagiosum. Next base: position 81,304,381 of record NW_028270144.1, read on the forward strand.
AGACAATTCATTCAAGTGCATAATCGCTCATTAAAAAGAACCTTTCAAATTAATGGCTCCATTTCGAATTGTCCATAAGCACTTGGAGGTGTGAATCAAACTCTTGAAATGACAGCACCCATCTGTGATTTTTGGAAAGTTGTGACAGCAATTATGCAGCACTAATCTAGTAATGGAAATCCCCAGTCTTGTGTCACAGAGTGAACCAGCAGACATTGATTTTCTTTTACCTGACATGTTTGTCCAAATAGTTCAAGGGAAGAGTTTTAAATGATTTGACAGTTTCTTTTCACTGTTCCTCTTAACACTTGTGATAGTTGCAATGAACTTCACACTTCCAGTGATTTTATGCACATTTACACATGTCCATGCCAACTTTTAACAATTCCAAAGGACTTAAAGATAGGTGAGAGACAGATAAAATTGATGAGACAGGAAGGCTGCAGAGGGACTTGGACAGAGTAGGAGAGTGGGCAAAGAAGTGACAGATGGAATACAATATGGGAAAGTGTGAAGTTATGTACTTTGGTAGGAAGTATAGAATAGTACAACACAGGAACAAGCCCTTTGGCTCACAATGTCTCTGCTGACCATGATTACATTCTACACTAATTCTAATTGCAGTGCATAGTCTGTATCCCTCTATTTCCTGCCTGTTCATGTGTCTGTCTGAATGCCTGTTAAACCTTGCTATTGTATCTGCTTCTACCACCTCCTCTGGCAATGTGTTACCCTCTGTGTAAAAATAGCCTGCCTTGCGTATCTCCTTTAAACTCTTCCCCTCACCTTGGGGGAAAAAGATGCCAACTATCCATCCTATCCATGCCTCTTATAATTTTATATAATTCCATCAAGAAACTCTTCAACCTCTTAAGCTATAGTGAAAACAATCCAGGTTTGTCCAACCTCCTGTAATGGCTAACACATTGCAATCCAGGCAACATCCTGATAAACCTCTTCTACACCCTCTGCAGTGTCCTCATCCTTGACGATCAGAACTGCACACAATACGACCAAATCTGGCCTAACTAGAGTTTCATACAGCTATAATATGACTTGCCAACTTATATACTCAGTGCCCTGACTGATGGAGGCAAGCCTCCTGTACCCCTTCATTACCACCTTATCCATTGTGTTGTCACTTTCAGAGTGACACTCCAAGATCTCACTGTACATCAATGCTCCTAAGGGTCCTGCCATTTACTGTATACTTTCCTCTTGCATTTGACCCTCAAAATGCATCACCTCAAATTTGTCTGAATTACACTCCATCAATTTCTCCATTCGCCAACCGATCTGTATCCTTTGGCAACCTTCCTCACTAACCATAGCTCCATCAATTTCCATGTCGTCTGCAAACTTATGAATCTGACCACTGACATTTTCATCCAAATCATCTTTTTATATTACAAACAGAGGTCCCAGAACTGATCGTTATGGAACACACTGGCACAGAGCTCCAGCCATAAAAACATCCCTCCACAAGTAACCTCTGTCTCTATGACCAAGCCAATTTTGTATGCAACTTAGCAATTCACCATGGATTCCATGTGATTTGATCTTCTAGACCAGCCTACCATAAATGACCTATCAAATGCTTTAGTAAAATCCATGTAGGCAACATTGATTGCCTTGCCCTCATCAATTATGTTCGTCTCTTTCTCAAAGTACTCCATTGCATTTATGAAGCAAGACACCCCCCTCCACACAAAGCCATGCTGGCTATCCCTAATAAGTCCATTATTTTGCCCAATACAAGTGAATGGAGGCATAAGCTTTTTCTAAATGGGGAAAGCTTTTGAAATCTGAAGCACAAAGAGATTTAAGTGTCCTCGTTCAGGATTCTGTTAAGGTTAATATGCAGGTTCATTTAGCAGTTAGGAGGGCAAATGCAATTTTAACATTCATTTCAAAGGACCTGGAATACAAGAGCAGAGATGTACTGTTGAAACTGTATCAGGCTCTGGTCAGACCATATTTGGCATACTGTGAGCAATTTTGGGTCCATAACTTTGAAAGGATGTGCTGGCCTTTGATGGGGTCCAGAGGACTTTTACAAGAATAATACGGGGAATGAAGGGCAAGCCATGTATGGAGTGGTTGGGAACTCTGGGTCTGTATTCAATGGAGTTTAAAAGGATGTGGGGAGAGTCTCGTTAAAACTTAGAGTATTGAGAGACCTAGCTAGAGGGGACACGGAACGTATATTTCCACTGCTAGGAGAGATGAGGAATCAAGGGCACACCCTCAGAGTGAAGAGACAACCCTTTCAGAATGGGGATGAGGAGAAATTTCTTCAACCAGAAAGTGGAACTCATTACCACATGAGGCTGTGGAGGCCAAGTCATCAAGTGTATCTCAGACAAAAATAGATAGATTATTGATTAGTAAAGTGATCAAAGGTTATGGGAAGAAGGCAGGACAATGGGGTAGAGAAACATTGATCCATGACGGAATGACAAAGCAGACTAATTCTGCTCCGATATCTTATGGTCTTACGTACACCTGCTGTCTCCCAAAATGTACATGACTTCTCCCAAAGGCAGCTTACTTTTCCCATATCTGGGGCCATATCTGAAGGTATACCATACGGCTGCTAAGGGATACCCTTGCTATCCAAATGAACCCACAAAAGTCAGATCTGCTGCTACCAGACCTAATCCGTACGCATTGTGTTTTACCCATCTGGGTCATCAAAATCAGCCATACTGGACTTCTGTGAGCAGCTGACTCAGTGAAATGTAGATGCACAAAATATGGTATGCCTCTGTGAACGTGGTAGGTGCTGTAATTGGGAGACGGGCTTATGATTTTTGGACTCTTCTGCCATTTTCATGCTGTTAGAATCCAGGACCAAATCTCTTCACAATTTGGTTTTAAGAAAGCAATTACTTGGACATAGAGCAAGATTTGAAAGAAACCTTATTCTTTAAGATGTAAGTTTTCAATCTTGTTTATTAATTTTGAAATATTAAAGTGAACTTCATAAAATTGCTATCCATTAAGTAGTTGATGATGTGAATACCTTATGCGAATGTGGGGTAGTTAAAAATCATGTTACTTTCAAAAGGAAAGTGTGCAGGATACAGTTGACTGTAAACAAATTCATCTAATCATTTGCCAGTAGTGGTATTGTAATGTAATTAACTACATGTAGAATAGTGAGATATAATCAGAGGGTGTTTAGCACTAAATCTGACAGCTTTATGCTGACTCTTCTCCACAAACTAGCTCAAGTCCATTTTCACTTTATCATTTGATCTCTAGCCCTTTAATAATCACAGATTTTCTATTAATTAAGAAATTACCTCTGCAGCAACAAAGGTTTGATGCACAGAATTTCACATTCTAAGTATTTTATATTTGTAAAACAAATTGCTCGTAATTCTGCTTTTGTGATTATATTATGTTTGCACTGTCTAGTTCCTGTCTGTCTAACCTATTATGAGTGACAAGTTTCTTAATTGTAATGATATTTGCATAATGACATATTCCTGTTGTCTGCAGTTGGGTCTTTCTTTAACAATACTCTTAATCTGCTCCCAGCACTTAATCAATTATAAAATCTAAAATCTGATAGGGAAGCACAAGTTTATTGTCAGTTAGCATTCTGAATTGAGTTTTACCTTGGATTCCATGTCAATCTCTTAAACTGTGTGTTTGACTCCCTTTTTATAGATGTTAATTCGCACTGCCTTAGATTTGCACACTTGATTGTAACCTATGAATGCAATGATCAAATTCCCTTCTCAACTTCCCTCATCAATTAGTCTTAAGTACATTTATTCCTTTAACTTCTCTGGAGGTGAACCAAGCTAGTAGCATGTGAGGTCATTTGGTTTGGCTTGTAACCACTTTATTCCATTGCGGACAAAATGTTCAGAATTCTGTGTGCAACAGGTATATAAGAGCAAGAGTTGGTCATTCAGCCCATCATGCTTGCTCTGCTATTTTTTATGATAATGGCTGATCGAACACTCAATGGTTTTTACCAAACTATCTTTATAACCTTTACACCATTGATAATCAGAAATCTATCAATTGCTATTTTAAATATACTCAAAGACTGTAGATATGCTCAAACATTCACCACCCTCTCAATTAAAAAAAAACTGATCATCTCAGCATTAAATGCCATATATTTATTTTCAAATTCTGCCTCCTGATTGTGGACTCTCCAACCGGGGGAAGCGTCTTGCCTGCATCTACCATATGTGTCCCTTTATGTATTTTGTACATTTTAGTGAAATCACCTTTCATCCTTCTAAACCCTAGAGATTACAGACCCAGTTTACCTAATCTCTCTTCATAGGTCAGATACGCAATCCTGGGAACAAGTTTGGCAAACCTTTTTTTCACTCCCTCTGTGCCAATAATATCTTTCCTGAGTTAAGGAGACCAAAATTGGTCACAGGTGTGGTCTAACTAATTTTCTTTACAATTAAAACAATACTTCACTACTCACATGCCCAAATGGTCTCTCGATCAAGGCTAACATTCTATCAGCCTTCTTAATAGTTTGCTGCATCTGCACATTAGCCTTCAGGGACTTATTGACAAGGATACCCAAGTCTCTTTACACATCTACACTTTCCATCATCTCACCATTTAAAGAAAACTGCACATTTGTTCATCCAACCAAATTGGATAGCCTCATATTTTACTATTATTAAATGGCATCATATTCAATGAATGCAAACATAAATGTTGTGGATAAATCACTACAAGTTACCTTTAATTCAGCTACTTATTAATAAGTAGTGAAACAATTATTTAAACGTTATTACATATAGCAATCAAAATAAAACCCCTAGTGTAGGCAAGTTAAGCCTCACAATTTAGCTATTACCTGATTAATGGTGAAATCTGGCCAGGACTTCTTCAGCAGTGTCTGTCTCTGGAAGTGTCCAGGGTTTGATCCTTATGCAATGTTTTTCTTAAAAGTTCTCTGGTGCAGTTCCGGTCTTATACAGATTTTCATCCTTCAGATCTGTGATAAGATATGTTGATGATGCTTTTAAAGTCCTTTCATCCAAGTTACTGTAGGTTTGTAGCTTGCCTTCAAATTTGAAGTAGATCCTTTATTCCTTTTTACGTGGCTTAACAGTCTGTGTGAAAACAAAGCTTTCCTGTAGTTAGCTCTTTAAATTCTTCTGTGGGGCAATCATTTGTCCTTTGCGAGAATAAAGCATTCAGTTTATTAAACATGTGTCAAAGCAGCTTTGTCCATGTAGCCTCTATTCTTTCTTTTAGACATGGCTAATTCCTTTCAATTCCTGTATATGTTTGCCCTTGTTTTTAATAGTTTATTCCAGTCAAAATTATTACTGCTGCTTTTGAATATTACAGTTTATCTTTGATTCATGAACAGTTATTAAAGTTTTTACATCTGTAACATCACACAAAGTAATATTTTAGTTTCTCTGCCATTTCTCTATTCTCCCATTATAAGTTTTCCGGACACTGCTTTTAATAGACTCACATTCACCCTTGACATACGTTTTTACATACCTGTTGATACTTTTACAGCCCATTTTTATGGATTTTACTTGATTGCATTCGTATCCTAATCTTCCCTTCCTTAAGTTTGTTGGTCCGCCTTTGCTGTATTGTAGAATCTATCCAGTCTTCAGATTTTATACTATTTACTACTCCAACTTTATAAGCTTTTCTTATAATCTTATGCAATCCTTAACCTCCTATAACAGCCGCAGTTGACTTTTTGAATTTTTGCAGTTTGGAGCAATGTGTAGTTACTGTTCATTGCCCATATACACTTGTATATTTTAATGTATTTTCCAATTCAGCTCATCTGCACTTCATGCTTGAATAATTTTCCATATTTTAACACTTTTCCTTCAAGTTTAATGACCTTATCTTCAAAAGTAATGCAAAAGGATCTTTTATGACAAGATTATTAGTTTGTATTACGTAATTCTCAAACTAAAATAGCCTGTCTCTCGGCAGCTTTTGACATTTACCTGATATAGCCAGAACAGTTTTGTTTGCGTACTATTATAGTAGTAAATGGAATACACATTTTATTTACCCACTTAAAGATATCTTAAGTTATGATAGTCTTTCTGCCCACCTTCTTCGACACTGCAGTCTTACAACCACCTTCACTGACCACATGTATCTTATGTCAGATTGTATTAAACCACTCTTTAGAGATAAGCAAAAATAAGACATTTTTCATCATCAAAGAATGGGATGTGACTGGAAGATTAAATAATAGTTCATGATTGTAAGGTCAGAAGCGGACATGTTTGCTGATGATTGCACAATGTTCAGCATGATTCATGACTTATCAGGTACTGAAATAGTCCATTCCCAAATAATTCAGGTTTTGACTGACAAGTAGCAAGAACCATTTGCTTCACAGCCAGGCAATGGTAATCTCTAATGAGAGAGAAAATAACCATTGTCTCTTGACATTCAATGGCATCATTACTGAATTCCCCCAGTTACCAGCATCCATGGCATTACTATTGCGCAGAAACTGAATAAGACTAGCCATGTAAAAACGGTGGCTGTAAGAACAGATCAAAGGCTAAGAATACTGTAGTGAGTTACTCACCATCTGACTTCCCAAGCTTGTCCACCACCTATAAGGCGCGTCAGGAATACTCCCCACTTGCCTGGATAAGTGCAGCTCTTACAGCTCTCAAGAAGAACATTCTATGCTGCAGACATCAATGATCATCCAGGACAAAGTAGCCCACTTGTTTGACATCACAAAAATTCAGTCCCTCCAACACTAATGCAAAGTGACAGCAGTTTGTGCCATCCACAAAATGCACTGCAGAAATTTACCATTGCACCTTTCAAATCAAGGATCACTCACACTTGGAAAGGCAGCAGTTACTAGGGAAAGCTACCAATTGCAAGTTTCCCTCAAAGACACTATTGCTGTTCCTTCACCATCACTGGGTCAGAATTCTGGAACATCCTCCAAAACGACGTTATGGATATATCTTCATCATATAGACTGCAGTGGTATTAGAATCCGTTCACCACCATCTTCTCAAGGCAGAAGTGGGTACTGCAGATGCTGGAAATCAGAGTCTAGATTAGACTCCAACACCACTCTAATCTAGACCTCCACCATCTTCTCAAGAGGAACAAGAGACAGGCAATTAGTGATGGCCCAGCCTGCATTGCTCACATCCCGTTAATTAATTGAAAGAAGAAAATAGAATTCTTTAAAACAAGCACCTAACCTACATTTAAAGCTCCTCTAAACAATACAGGATTGGCAACTCATGTTGCATTCTGGTCCCACAAAATATTTTAGATTAGATTAGATTACTTTAGATTACTTTACAGTGTGGAAACAGGCCCTTCGGCCCAACAAGTCCACACCGACCCGCCGAAGCGTAACCCACCCAATACCCCTACATTTACCCCTTACCTAACACTACGGGCAATTTAGCATGGCCAATTCACCTGACCTGCACATCTTTGGACTGTGGGAGGAAACCGGAGCACCCGGAGGAAACCCACGCAGACACGGGGAGAACGTGCAAACTCCACACAGTCAGTCGCCTGAGGCGGGAATTGAACCCGGGTCTCTGGCGCTGCGAGGCAGCAGTGCTAACCACTGTGCCACCGTGCCGCCCATATTTTTAGGCAATATTCTAAATAAAGCTCGTTCTCAAATGTATTTGGAACAGGTACAAGAAGTGCAGGATTGCAATCATCTTTGTTGTACTTGCTTCAGACTGCCCATTTGCTCAGGTTAAAGTAAAAGCATATGTAGGTGCTATGAATTAAGTGAAGAACAATTGCTATTGTACAGAGGTGATTGTGTAACGGCTACTATATATCATTATCTGTTTAATCGGTATTGGTATATTTGTGTGGAAATTCCTTGTGTGGGGGACATGGTACATTTTTATTTCTTGAAAATTGACCAAACTCCTTGATCACTTGTAAGATGACAGATAGTAACAGTATGACAAGTAGTGAATTAATATGACTGTTCCCATATAGTGTCAACATGCGGCATTATTTTGTGCAGAGTCCCAACAGCCTGTCTTCCATGGAGAGGTGAATTTGTCTTCATGGCTACTACTACCACAAGCTTTTGTAACAGGTGAAAACAAGGTGGCAGAATGAGGCTCCTTGTGAGATCCCATAATGAAAAAGAAATGCAAGGGAGGTGTTTGCTGCAGAAGTTGTGTATGAAGAGATGGATGTGTCAACAGTTGTCATTCTGTCAAGCTTTTGAAGCACAAAGTCCCATTATACGCGATAGAAAACATTTCTGGACATCCATAAAAAGAAGCAAGGGCTTTTGCATCAATAATTATGTGACTTTAGCAAGGCCTTCAGCAAGGTACAATGGTAGACTGATTAGTAAGGTTAGATCACACGGATTCCAGGGAGAGCTAGACAATTGGATACAAAATTGATGGGACAGTAGGTGACAGAGGATAGTGGTAGAGGCTTGTGTCTGTGGCCTGTGACCAGTGGCGTGATGCCAGGATCAGTGCTGGGTCCACTGTTGTTCGTCATTTATAGAAACAATTTGGATGAGAATACAGGAGGCATGGTTAGTAAGTTTGTGGATGACACCAAAATTGGTGGTATAGTGAACAGTGAAAAAGGTCATCTAAGAGAACAATAGGATGTTGATCAACTCAGCCAATGGGCTTAGGAATGACAGGTGGAGTTTATGCAGATAGATGTGTGCTGTTGCATTTTGGTAAGACAAGCCAGGGCACGACTTACACAGTTAATGGTGGAGCCTTGGGGAGTGTTGTCAAACAGAAAGGCCAAGGGATGCAGGCCTTTGAAAGTGGTGTCACATGCAGACAGGGTGGGGAAGAAGGCATTTAGCAAAAGCAGCAGTGCTGCACAGTCATGGATTGTTGTCATAGATATTCCTCCACCTTCTTAGCCTTTCTCCATGACCATCTGAAAGAAGACTTTAAGTATGCTCCACTTCCTTCAAATGTTGATTGAAAATAATCCTCAGTTGGGAGATGCAAATGAAACACTCCTTTCCCAGCTTTCTGCACTTCAATAATTTCAAAATAGCTTGTTTTTTTCCTCCCCTTAACCACTCCTATGCTAGACACTGTTTCAAATGCAGTATGGTAATAACTAATGGTAATAGCTACGAAATTGGCGCAAAGAAAATTCTTTTCCAAAAGGAGATTATGCTAGCTAAATTTTCATTGCCCTGATGAATACAAGAATGCATTCATTCATCACACTCTCCTTTGAAAAGCCCCAGTAAAGCCCTGCACTAAAATGATTTTGCTGTCCTTTTATTCAGAGGATTATGGCAACTAACGTTTAATTAACTTAATCTACTTAAGAGATCATGACAATCAATTTGGTGTATGACACTCCGTGTCAGAATGCTCCGGTAGGACTCCACACATCGACAAACATATACAGAACTCACTTCTTTGTAAGACAACTGACAGAAACCCACAACCTTGCATAGACATTAATGTCAAACTGAGGGGCATCTGACAACAACTTAGAAACATAGGAACAGGAGTAGGCTATTCAGTCCTCGAGTCTGCTCTGCTATTCAATATCCCTTGATACGTTTGCTTAATAAAAAATTGTCTATCTCAGATTAAAATTTAACAATTGAATTAGCATTGACTGCTATTTTTGATGAAAAGAGTGCCATACCTCCAGTACTCTTTACTTGTAAAAGTCTTTCTAACATCTCGTCTGAATGGCCTGGCCCTATTCTTAGACTATGTCCCCTGGTTGTAGAATTGTCAACCAGTGGAAATAGTTTATCTTTCTCTATCTAGTCTTTCCCTGTTACTATCCATAGTTGTAAACCTGTATTGAACTCCCTCCAGGCCCAAGACATCCTTCCCAAGGTATGGTGACCAAGTCTGCTCACAGTGCTAGGGTGGGGTCGAACTAAGGTTTTGTATAATTGCAGGATAATATCTGCATCCCTGTACTCCATCCTTTTAAATATGAAGATCAAAATTCCATTAGCATTCTTAACTATTTTCTGCACCTGTTCTTGACATTTTAAAGAGCTTTGTACGTGAACCCCAAATCTCATTAGACATCCACTGTATTTAACTTTGTGCATTCTAAAAATCTTGATCTACTGTGTACCCTCACATTTGCTTATATTAAAATACATCTGTCACAGCTTTGCCTATTCACCTCATCTATCAATATCTTGTTGTAATTTTATGCTGTCATCATCACTATCTAACATTGTTGCCAAATTTTGTATTGTCAGCAAATTTGGATATATTTGACTTTTTATTCTTTATCCAAGTAATTTAATGAATATTGTGAATAATTGAGCCCCCTAACACAGATCCCTGTGGGACATCACTAGTCATGTCTTGCCATTGAGTACTTATCCCATTATCTATTTCCTGCTATTCAACCAATTTCCTATCCATGTCAGTAAATCCCCAATTCCATTGGCTTCCACTTTAGTTAACAGTTTCTTGTGTAGGAATTTATCAAAAGCTTTATGTAAGTCCAATAAACAGCATCCATTAACTTGGTTCTGTCCACCAGCAGTATCACCTCTTTAAAAAAAAACTCTGAGATTTATCTTGAATCCATGAAATCTCCCTGATTAATGGAGATTTTACAAGGTAACCACATACTCTACCCTTGATCTCCAACAATTTCCCAGTTAACTGATCTGTAATTCCCTGGTTTCCCTTCTTAAACAGCAGAGTGACATGAGAAAATTTCCAAACCAGGGGTACAGTTCCCGAATCCAGGAAACTCGGCTAGTTTATTGTTAGGGCATCAGCAGTGTACTCTCCTACCTCCTTTAACATCCATGGATAGAAACCATCACATCTTGGGGATTTGCCACTCTTCAGTTCCATTAATTTCCCCACTATAGATGATTACTTAAGCTAATTTTATTTAGACCCTGTCTCTGATCCTCTCTTAATTTCTTTGGGATTTGCGGCAACACTTTTCCTTTACTGTTGTGAATATGAATCAAAATATTCATTCAGCATGCCTGCCATTTCCCCCATGACAATATCCCTGCAGCCTTCAGTAGGCCAGTTGTACTTTTAACCAGCCACTTTCTCATTATATAACTATAACATCTCTTCCTATTTTCTTTTATGTTCCTTGCAAGTTTCCTTCCATAATTCTTTTTAGCCATACTTATAAACCACCTTGTGGTCCTTTGTTGGTTTTTGCATTTGTCCCATTCTGTGGGGTCCAAATTTTCTTTGCATTTTTAGAATCCCTTTTTTATTTTTATTCTGTCCCTTGCCTCCTTAGATTCCTTGCCTCCTTAGATGTGAAGTGGAGCTTATTTACACAGTTAATTTACCCAAAATATTCTATTTCACACTTTTCTGAATTCAAGGGAAAGTCATCTATCTGCCCACTCCTACTAACTTAGTCATGTTCTGCTGCATTCTTATTCCAAAATCCCTAATTCACCTGCAAATTCAAAATTATTCCGTATGTCTACATGCAAAGTAATAATATAAATTGAAATGAAAGGGAGCCAGCAGTGATGCCTCGTTCATACCATTTCCCAAATGTCATCCACACACCTTAATTTTGACAAGAAATCATATAAACATTGAAATATTCCTCATATGAACCACCTTCTGTGTGAAAAGGTTGCCCTTCAGACTCTTTTAAATCATTCACCTCACCTTAAGAATATGCACCCCCCTAGTTTTGAAGGTCCCCTCTAGGGAAAAGTCCTTTGCTATTCATCTTATCTATGCCCCTCATGATTTTTTTAAACCTGTATAAGATCATTCCTGAACCTCCTACACTCAAACAAAAAAAGTCCCAGCCCATCCAGCCTCCCTGTAATTCAAACCCCCCAGTCCTGGCAACATCCTTGTAAATCTTTTCTGAGCACTCTCCAATTTTATAATATCCTTTCTATAGCAGGACGACTAGAACTGTATACAGCACCCCAAATGTGGCCTCACCAACGTCCAGTACAACCTTAATATGACATCCCAACTCCTATACTCAATAGTCTGAGCAATGTAGGCAAACACACTAAATACTTTCTTAATCACCCTATCTACCCGTGATGCAACTTCCAAAGAACTATGCACGTGAACCCCTAGATGTCTCTGTTCGATAACACTATCCAGGTCCTACATTTGTTTTACTGCCCTGCCCTTGTTTGTTTGACCAAAATGCAATATCTCGCATTTATCCAAATTAAACTCCATTGACCACTCCTCAGCCCATTGGCCCAATTGATCAAGATCCCTTTGTAACCTTACATAACCTTCTTCACTACCAACTATATCACTAATTTTGGTGTCATCTGCAAACTTACTAATCATGCCTCCTAACCTCTCATCTAAATTGTTTACATATATGACAAACAACAAATAACGTGGGAAAATGGTAAATTATCCATTTAAGCAGAAAGGGTTTAAAAAAAAGGAGATAATCTGAATGATGACAGTGCTGAACTTTGGTTTTGATTTATATTATTATTTTGCATGCAAACATTTGGAATAATTTTGAATTTGTAAGTGAATAAGGGACTTTGGAATAAGAATTCAGCAGAACATGATTAAGTTAGTTGTTTGTAATTTTGATGTCATCTGCAAACTAAATTCTCATCCAAATCGTTTATAGAAATGACAAACAACAGTCCTAGGGAGTGTTGCTGAACAAAGAGACCTTGGAGTGCAGTGGAGTCACAGGTAGATAGGATAGTGAAGAAGGCATTTGGTATGCTTTCCTTTATTGGTTAGAGTATTGAGTACAGGGGTTAGGAGGTCATGTTGCGGCTGTACAGGACATTGGTTAGGCCCCTGTTGGAATATTGCGTGCAATTCTGGTCTCCTTCCTATCGGAAAGATGTTATGAAACTTGAAAGGGTTCAGAAAAGACTTACAAGGATGTTGCCAGGGTTGGAGGATCTGAGCTACAGGGAGAGGCTGAACAGGCTGGGGCTGTTTTCTCTGGAGCGTCGGAGGCTGAGGGGTGACCTTATCGAGATTTTCAAAATTATGAGGGGCATGGATAGGATAAATAGACAAAGTCTTTTCCCTGGGGTCGGGGAGTCCAGAACTAGAAGGCATAGGTTTAAGATGAGAGAGGAAAGATATAAAAGAGACCTAAGGGGCAACATTTTCACGCAGAGGGTGGTACGGGTATGGAATGAGCTGCCAGAGGAAGTGGTGGAGGCTGGTACAATTGCAACATTTAAAATGCATTTGAAAGGAAAGGTTTGGAGGGATATAGGCCAGGTGCTGGCAGGTGGGACTAGATTGGGTTGGGATATCTGGTCGGCATGGACAAGTTGGACTGAAGGGTCTGTTTCCATGCTATACATCTCTATGACTCTATAACCAGGTGGACCTCATAGAATATGAAGTTCCTGATTGAGTGGGCCACTTGTGCCATTTAATAAAATGATGGCTGCTCTGATTTCAATTTCAACTCTACATTCCTACACACCCTTTGATAATTTTTCATCTCTAAACAAAAATCAATTAATCTCTGCCTTAAACATTTTTACAGATTCTGCACCACTGCCTTTTGAGGAAGGAAATTCCAAAGGCTCATAATCCTCTGAGAAATTTGTTTCCCTCATCTCTGTCTTAATTAAGTGACCACCTATTTTTGAACTGTGACCCCTGATTTTAGATTTTCCTGCAAGAGGAATTATCCTTTCCACATCCACCTGGTCAGGTCCCCTCAGGATCTTATATGTTTCAGTTGTCACCTCTGACTCTTCATAACCTTAGAGGATTCGTGGCTAGCCTGTTTAGCGTTTCCTCATGCGTCAATCTACTCATTCCAGGTTTAATCTAGTTAACCATCTCTGAACTGCTTCCAACACATCAACATCCTTTAGCAAGTATGGTGATTAGTACTGTACTTCAGATGCCCTGTATAACTGAAGCATAACCTTCCTACTGTTGCATTCAGTTCCCCTTACAATACATCATTGCTCACTGTACCTGCAGACTAATCTTCTGTGATTCTTGCAGTTGGAAGCCCAGATCTCTCTGCAATTCAGAATTCTGTATTGTCACCATTTTGATTATCTCCTTTTTTAAATCCTTTCTGCTTAAATGGACAATTTCCCACTTTCCCACATTATACTTAATTTATCAGATGTTTGTCCAACCACTTAACCTGTCTATATCCTTTTGTAGACTCCTAATGTCCTCTTCACGACTCACTTTCCTACCTAACTTTGTTTCATCAGAAAACTTAGCTACCATACCTTCAATTCCTTCATCCAAATTATTTATGTAGATCATGTAGAGTTGATGCCCCAGCATCGACACCTGTGGCACACCACTCATAACATCTGCCAGACTGAAATAGAGACATTTATTCCTATGTTCTGTTTGCTGTTAGCCAGCTAACCTTGCATTCACAGCAATATATTACCTCCAAAAACATTCGATTTTATTTTCTAAAATAAGCTTTGATGTGGGACCCTATGAAATATCTTCTGTAAATCAAATTACAATGCATCCACTAGTTTCCCAGCACTTCTTCAAAGATCTCCAAAAAATTAATTAAACGTTATTTTCTTTTGACAAACCCATGCTGGCTCTGCCTGCAGTATTGGGCCCAAACTTCTCTCCTTTAAACTGTGTGTAAAATTCAATTATGCAATAGTCACTGATACCCAGAGACACTGTCACTACAAGTCTATAATTAATCTTACCTTGTTGGTCAAAATCAGGTCTAGTATAGCCTGCTCTCTGGCTAGTGCCCTAATATGCTGGTCTAAGAAATTGCCCCAATAACAATCAATAAATTTCTAAAATCTAAACTACTTTGGCCCCATCTGATTTTTCCACATACTAGAATTGACAGTAATTTTAATTTTCTAAACATGTACTAGGAAAACGGTTAGTGTATTTAAGTGTACTTGGAATTTTTAGGTCAAAAACATTCAAATTTGTGTATTTGCAGAAAGCCTGTCTAAAATGTAACTTCGCAAATTGTAACCTGGACCACAGATAATAATGGCAGTAGTAAATCTTGAAATAATTACTTAAGACTCAGTTTCTTTATTATCCTAGTTAATACACAAGTTCTGTTGCTGTTTTCCTTGCAGAGCCATGTTTGAGGTTCACATGAGGGAAAGGGATGATGGAAGTGTAAAAATCACTAATTTATCTCCGGAAGCTGTGAAGGCATTTCTGGATTTTGCTTACAAAGGATATGCACGGATATGTGAGACCAATGTTGAAATGTATTTTCAGATGTCTTCATTTCTTCAAGTGTCTCTGTTAGCTAAAGGCTGCGGTGATTATCTCATCAAAAAAATCGATGTCAAAAACTGTTTCCAAATTTTGTCTCTGTCTGAGAGTTATGGTTCTACCAATTTGTACAATCATGCTTTGCAATTTTTAGTGAAGCACTTCTCTCTTCTGTCAAAGTCAAATGATTTCTTAGAAATTAATGTTGGAGTGCTAGAAAAATGCCTTGAAGCAGATGCCTTGAACGTCCCTGATGAGGACACTGTTCTGAATGCTGTACTTCAATGGACTCAATATGAAGTGGAGACAAGAGAAAAACATTTACCTTGCCTGATTAATCTTGTGAAATTGCATCAGCTATCCAAAGAAACTCTGGAGAACTTAATGAGATCTGAAAGTTTGCTAGCAAATAATCCTGAATGTATGGAATCAATTTGTAATGTTTTTGATAAATTTGAAGAGCATAATGGGCTTTTAACTGATGCAAGACCATCCACAACAGAAAGCTACATATTTGTTCATAAAACAGAAGAAAATAGTACAATAAAGCATACCTTTTGCTATAACATTAAAACTGATACCTGGAAAGAGTTGCCTGCTGCAAATATTATTGATTTTCCAGGGTCAAGTTTGGTTGTTTATGGAGAAAAAATATTTATTACTGGAGGATGTAAGATTAGTTGCAGTAAATCTATACGATTGCACATTGCAGAACGATGTCATGATGCGACTGACCAGACATGGTGTTACTGTCCAAGAACAAACAATTTCACTTCAGTTTCATCAATGAAGAACTCTCGGACCATGCATTCATCAGTTGTCGCAATGAAGCAACTTTTTGTAATAGGTGGGAAAACCAGAGGAGCACAAGAAATGCGAAGTCTTTTAAATGTTGAATCCTACAACCCTCTTACCAAAGAATGGAGATCAGTGAGCCACTTGCCAAGAGGAATTTACTATCCAGAAGCAAGTGCCTGCAACGACGTTATCTATGTCCTTGGATCGGAGGTGGAAATAGCTGATGTCTTCAATCCATCATTAGATTGTTTCTTCAAATACAATGTGTCCTCTGATCAGTGGTCAGAACTTGTTGCAGAATTTGGCCAGTTTTTTCATGCTACTCTTGTGAAAGCTGTCTCAGTGAATTCCACATTGTACATTTGTGACCTTTCTACTTACAAAGTCTACAGTTTTTGTCCAGAAACTTGTGTTTGGAAAGGTGAGGGCTCATTTGAGTGTGCCGGCTTTAATGCAGGGGCTGTTGGGATTTCAGACAAAATTTATATTTTAGGTGGGGATTATGCTCCTGATGAAATCACAGATGAGGTACAGGTGTACCATAGTCGCAGATCGATATGGGAGGAAGTATCCCCAATGCCCAAGGCTTTGACAGAGTTTCACTGTCAAGTGATTCAATTTAGCAGAAATAGGGATCCCTGGAAAAATTAATTGTAATGTCTGTTTTTGATTGGTGATAATTGGCTCTTTATTTAGTTCCAATTATTTATATTTGATTTTAATTTAATTAGTTATTTATTTTCTCCCTAAAATCGTGTCACCTCACTTCCCGAGAGATGGGAACGTGGAAAGAATGTTAAAAAGCAATTCGACAGTACTGACCAAAACCAAATCCTTTGTCTTTGGTATAAAACAGAGTTAACATAATTTTCTGAAAAGGACAAATGTTTGACAAATGTATTAGATTTCCCTGAACATGTTGGAACAAGGGAACTAGTAAAGGTAGTGATTTTGAATTTCCAAAAGGCATTTGATAAGATACCACTTAAATGTTTAGCTCCAACGTTAAGAACTTGTGGAGTTGGAAGTTGTATAATAGCATGGATAAAAAAAAAATGGCTGTCTAATAGGAAACAGAGACTGAATAAATGTCATTTCCAGTTGGCAAACTCTAATTAGTAGAGTGTCACAGGCCTCAACTATCCAGTCTGTAATGATTTGGACGAAGGGACCAACTCCATTTTAGCCAGATTTGCTCAAGAAACAAATACAAGTGGGAAAGAAAGTTGTGAGGAGGATATAGTGCATCTGCAAAGAGAAACAATTACGTTAAAATGAGTGGACAAACCCTTGACCGGTGGTGCTCACTGTGTCAAGAAGGATAGGTAAGCAGAATATTATTTGAATGCAGAGAGAAAACAGAGTGCTGTGATACAGAGGGATCTGGGTCTCCTTCTCTATGAATAACAATGCAAACATACAGGTTCAGAAAGGAAATCAAATGGAAAGTTGTCTTGTGTTGCAAGGAGGATGAAGTATAAATGTAGAAACATCTTTTTACAGCTTTACAGGACATTGATGAAACTAAAACTATATAGTTTTTGTTTCCTTATTTAAGGAGGCATATATCTAGGATTCCAAAATCCAACTTAATTTTTACTGTAACACTCAGGGTCTGACTAAGTATGAGACCATGTCAGATACAATTGTCTTTAGATAAGATTTACAAATTTATTAAGTTATCAAAACAAGTAACAGAAATGACACTCAACCAGACAATGGACTCAGCCATTGCACAATGAATACCAACCCTGTCAGGTGGCTGGAGTATGTCTCCTCTTTCTTCTACTTTCTTATTTTTGCATACACAGCTATTGAAAAGTCAGCCTTATTGATCCCTTCCAAATCACAATCCATATCAGAAATGACTCTGAACTCCAATATTGCATAATTAGATACATAATTGATTAGGTGATATGTGCATAATGCATGAAAAGTTCATGGCCAATCTTTGATTTCCAATTGGTTTCGTTAAAAATTGTGGTCATTTTAGTTGTATCACTTCCTAGAATCTGAAGATTTAATTCTTTCACATGTCAATCAATTTATAAGATCAACGCTTTATTAACAGCTTGTTCCTCTTCGTTTACCCTTTCAGCAATTTCTACAGGATAAGATTATATCCGTAAATCAAATTTGTGTGTCTGCTAAGTGCATGGAGTACCATCTTACGTGATTAACTACCATCCCAAATATTCCAAATGGTAACATAAAAATTCTCCAAAATCTACTGATTGATCTTTTAAGGTCTTATTCAGTGGTGGAGTCATCCTAATCAGCAGACCTTCACCTATCATTTCACTGTGGTTTGTAGCTCACCACTGAGATAATAATACATTTTATGGTACATTCCTTGTCCAGTTGTTTATAATAGAGGGTTATATGCTATAATGTCCTCATGAATGATATCACACATTTATTGTCTCAGATCTTGCTTAACTGATATAAATCACTCATAAATTCAAGCACCTGTCAAAGATTTTGTTTTAGAGGCCATCTGCTTAATATGTTTTTTTCTCCCCAGTTATGTATATTTGTAACAAATTATTTTAAAATAAGGAACATTGTAGAAAAGTTGCTTATAACTATTTAATATAAACTTACATAAAATTATTAAGTACTAATACATAAGGTCATAAAGTAGGTAACACTTAAGTTATGTAAAGTGTGTATAAAACATAAATGCACGATAAACATTGAATAAATACTAAGACAGTGAAATATTTTCATACATTAAATCAATATATAACTTCCATAACAGAACAATTATGCTGCTCACAAAACTAATCATGCATTTTTACAAAAGTTAACTCTAAATATGTTTAGCAAAATATGCAACACTTTTTTCTACTTCAAACACTACAAATTAAAAACCTAGATCACAGCTGTTATCTCTTTCCTCTGCTGATCGTGCAAGATTCTTACTAACAACTTGAATCTAAAAGAATGTCATTTGCTCATTAAATCATTGCAGAGTTTGTCAGTTTATTCTAGGTAAAACCTGTGATGTGACACTAAACAGTCACATTATTAAAACCCTACATTGGTTATAATTAAATCAAGATAACATATTGTCAGGTTCATTGGTTAATATATTCTGAACAAACTAATTATGAAACATGAATTTCCCTACTTATTTCTGAATTGGAGGCAGTTCAGAAAAGCTTTGTTAGATTGATCCCTAAGTTGAAGGGATGACCTATTGAGGTTTGATTGAGCAAGTTGGTCCTGCTCTCACACCCATTTGAGTTTAGAATTGTGAATGATGGTCGTCTTAAAACATGAGGGTGCTTGATTGCATAGATATTAGGAGTATATTTGGAAATGAGGGCATCGTTTCAAAAGAAGGGTCTCCTATTTAAGAGAAATTAGGAGGAATTTCTTCTTTCAGATTGTTGTTAATCCTTGTTCTTAGTAGAGAATTCCAATGGAAATGGGGGTCATTGAATGTATTCATGGCTGAGTTAGACAAATTTTGATCTGCAAGGGAGTTGATGGTTATTTGAAAAAGGTAGAAAAGTGGAGTTGAGATTATTATCTTGTTGATTGACTCAAGGACCAAATGGTCTACTCCATTAGCATTCAAGGCTGGTAGTGGATATTTGGCCTGTGGAGCACTACCAATAGAGACATTGATTACAAAAGCTGATGAACATAATGATTGGTCAAGTCGGTTGATTCGAGCAGAAAGTTGGGCCAATTGTGATGGTAATGTCCCACTTATGTGTAATCAGTGGTTTAACAATATATTAGCAGCTATCACATCTATACTAAATTAAAAAAAAGAGAAGAAAAAAAAACAGGAGCGCCCCTCCCCTTCACTGTTTTGATCACACAGCACTGCCCTTTGATGTGAAGGGCAGTGTTTGTCACTGGCCACCCGGGTGTTTTCCTATCTTCCTGGTGGTGGAATTTGAATAAAGATTCGTGCAAAACAAAAAAAGGAGAAAAAAAAATAAACAGGAGATAAGGGCAGTGTTTGTCACTGGCCACCCGAAAAAGAAAAAAAAATCACATCCGTACTGGCCCGGGTGTCCTTGGAGAAGGAGCACGCGGTGTCGACCAACACCCTGGAGTTGTTCAGGGAGAGATGGGCGCCGCAGGGAGTGGAGTGCATCATTTCTCCCTCCAACTCTATTTTGATTTAGTCCCTACCCTCCCCTTCACTGTTTTGATCACACAGCACTGCCCTTTGATGTGAAGGGCAGTGCTTGTCACTGGCCACCCGGGTGTTTAAAAAAAAAAATCACATCCATACTGATGTAAAGTATTTTGAAGAATAAATACCTCATAAGGGGTGATGTCCTTTTACTTGGTTGGTTCTGTGAATTTTAAAGAATGAACAAAATATAAAAGTCATGAATCCCCTGGTTGAGTGACACAGTTTTGGGGTCCTTATGGAGCAGCTGAATACATGGCAGAAGGTTTTCTTTCCTTCAAGTGACAAAAAGGTCCTTAAAACAAGTAACTAACTCAGGAAAAAAACCCACAATTATTTGGCAGAAATTGTCAAATGCTTGTAAGCATCATCTTATGAATATAGATTTGGTACCACAGTTCATTTAAATGGCGAAGACCCCTAGGAAGGGATTGATGCTCTCCCACCTCCTCATATTTGACCTTGTAACAAATTCTTCTGTGCCTGTCCTTTGCACTCCAAGCTGTTATTCGTTACTTTTCCATTTGCAGCTTGTCCAATTATAGCAGGTAACCATACCAGCTTTCTCCTTATAATACTTACACTTCCTGCTGCTGCTCCCATCCCAATAGGCATAGCATAAAACAACTGTCAATGTTCACCTGATCACAAATATAGGCTTTTCATGCCTCTGCCAGTTACTTCCACACTTTTCACTCCAGTTACTCTCATGCAAATGAATGCCTCTGTCCTTTTGTCTATAACTCTCTGTTTCAATAGGGACAGGAGATAAAGATGCCTCAACAGGTTGCACATCTCTTCACAAAAAACACGCACTAAATTACTCCAAATCATTTTGTAGGTGGAGCTAGAAAGGAAAGCGACCTTCACCACAGAAGAGATCATTTGCCTTCATTCAGCCCCTTAACACAGTTGGACAAAGCCATGCTAATCTTTAATGAAGACAGCTTGAAGAACACCTGTGATGATAGGTTTGGAAGCAGTGGTCCCCAGCTCTTTCCTACTGGCTGCCCAGTGCTGCCATACAGCTGCCATGTAACTTTTGACACGATGCTGACACTTCTCTCCATCAGTAGGTTTTCCTAATATTTACATTCTAGGAGAGAACACAAAGGAATATAAGTGTTCCAGTATAAGTGCATCCAACATCAGTCTCTCTTTCCAACCCACCACCCAAAAAAAAACACCAGTGTGGAAGTTGACAATCCAGTTGGGATGAATGGTCAGCTGGGAGGGAATGCTCAAGGTGATTTATGAAACAACTGAGCAATTGCAGGAGCTAATGGAGTTTAATGTGGGTAAGTGTGAGGTTATCCATTTTGGTCAGAAGAATAAAAAGGCAGTTATCTAAGTAGAGAGAAACTTAAATGCTTTTGTGCAGTGGACTCTGGGCATGCTCAAGCAAGAATCGCAGAAGGTTAGTGTGTAGGTACAGCAGGCATTGAGGAGAGCAAATAGAATTTTGGTATTTATTGCAAAAGGAATGGAGTATAAAAGTAGGGAAGTATTGTAGTGACTCTGTAAGGCATTGGTGAGACGGTATTTGGAGTATTACACACAGTTTTGGTCCACTTACTTGAGAAAGGGTGTAATTGATTTGGACGCAGTACAAAAAGCTTCACCAGATGAATTCCAGAAATGAAAGGATAGATTCAGCAGTTTAGGCCTACACTCAATGGAACTTGGAAGAATGAAGAAGATCTAATGGAGGTAGATAAGATTCTAAAGTAGATTCACAAAGTAGATGTGGAATGGATGTTTTCCATTTTGTGGCAATCTGGAATGAGAGGTCATAGTTTTCGGCTAAGTGGTGGCAGATTTAAAACAGAGATAAGGAGCAAGGTTTGAGAAGATTTGTAGCTCAGGTTGTGGTTTTGGAAGTAGGTTTGCTCACTGAGCTGCAAGGCTCATTTCCAGACGTTTCATCACCCTACTAGGTAACATCTTCAGTGGGCCTCAGGCAAAGCATTGCTGAGAATTCCTGCTTTCTATTTATATGTTTGGGTTTCTTTGGGTTGGTGATGTTATTTCCTGTGGTGAAGTCACTTCCTGTTCCTTTTCTCAGGGGGTGGTAGATGTGGAGATGAGGAGAAATTACTTCTCTCAAAGGGTCATGACTCTGGAATTCCCCAGTGCAGTGGACACTGAGACATTGCATAAATTTAAGGAGGACAGATTTTTAATTAGGAATGGATTAAAGGTTCAGGGAAACAGGCAAGAAAGTGGCTTTGAGGCTGAGATGAGATCAGCCATAATTATATTAAATGACTGAGCAGGCTTGAGGGGTTGAATTGCTGATTCCTAGTTCTTCTATTCTAATGAAAAGACCTCAAGAGATGGCACACCACGGGAGAAGCCCACATCCTTGCTCTTTTGTAAAGGATAAAGATGCTGATTTCAGAGGCTTAACCAACGAAAGAAAAGTGCTTAACAAGAAGCCTGCCAAAATATGTCTTGAGTATAGAGAAATACAAATGTAACATGTAGAACATTAGTACTCTGCAAGTTCCCGTGGACTATGTGATTACCTTTGTGGTTACTACAGGAGAAAGTGAGGACTGCAGATGCTGGAGATCAGAGCTGAAAATATGTTGCTGGAAAAGCGCAGCAGGTCAGGCAGCATCCAAAGAACAGGAGAATCGACGTTTCAGGCATAAGCCCTTCTTCAGGAAGGATTCCTGAAGAAGGGCTTATGCCCGAAACATCGATTCTCCTGTTCCTTGGATGCTGCCTGACCTGCTGCGCTTTTGCAGCAACACATTTTCAGCTTTGTGGTTACTACAGCCAAGACCTCTATGCAGGATTCTGTGTCACCAGTTTTTGTTGCTTTGATTGGCACCAATTTGAGCTTCAATTAGTCCCTTGGTTCTATTATCTCTGCCAGTTTCAAAATGTTGATGCTGGCAAACCAAGACTTGGGTCTGGATTTTCTTCTTCTGAGAAGTAACAGAATGGAGGTAATTTTTTTAACCTACTTGCTCTGGAATTGGCCTGTCTCCTCTCCAGCTTTGGGTCTGCCACCTTGCGGGCCAGATCCATCTCCCTGCCAACTAAGACCCCATCCCTGGAAATTCTTGCTCAAAGCTGATGACAGAGGCGATTTCACAAACTGGAATTGAACCTGTCTGATGTCTTCGAAAGAGAAATTCCAGCACTGGGTTCTGTACTGTGTGCACCAGTCATAGATGGCATTAGTGTTAATGGATGGAGATTTAATTTTATGGAGTACAAATAAATAGATTTGTTCAAGTATTGTCAATATGGGCTTTGAGTGGGTGTACAGTACAATCAGCTGAAACATAGCTCTAATTATTGTTGGTGAGGTACAGCCTTCCTCATACTTCATCCCATTCCTTACTTGACCTCAAACTCTCTCATTTCAAATGTTGGAAGGATCTTTATTTCAGATTTCTGTGAACTGATAAATTGTGTAGGCTAGAGAGATATCTCAACAATGTAATGCATTCTTTATAGCCTCAAAAGGAGGAATTCACCTTGATTTTCCCCAGAGTTTCAAGCCTACCTAAGCATAACAATTTGATTTAGTGCTGCCATGGCTCACTGTGTCCCTTTGTTCACCAGCACACAATTCGTCCACAGAGGTATCAGAAAAGTGTCGGTAAATAGTGTACTTTGCTTCCCAGTTGCACACAATTAGGTATGGCAGGCTATATCTATGCAGCATCATAGCTTCCAGGGAACAAGACACATAGCAGTGTGATTTTTCCCATGGCTGTTGCATACTTTTTACTCTTTAAAGAGTGGTACCTTTTCCTATTAAGGAATGAAGCTAGCTTTTCTGGTAGCTTGATGGTCACATTTGTGTCACTGGCTCCCTGTAGCCAGGAAACCCTGTAATTGCTGCAAACCGCACATCATTTGCCTGTTGGCTCAAGGAGAAGCTTGATGTAATGATTGGTATCCATCAGGTTCCTCTTGCTGCTGCATCTTTTCCTTCTTTTCTTCCTCCATCCACAAATAAATAACAAGGATTATTTTGTTCCTCTTCCAAATACTTCCTTCTGCAAATGAAAGGATTAAACTGTGGAATAAAATAGCATAAAAATCTCCCAGATCCAAGAATACCAAAAAAAACCACATGCAGGACTGTGGCATGTGAAGTTTTGCAAGTGAACCTTTAAATAGCTCTCCCCGTCTTACTTTCTTCTTTGTACCAATTAATAATAGAGTAGTTCCATTATTCAGCATAACCATAATCAATGAAAATGGCACTTAAATATCCTAATGAGCCTCTAGTCTTTCAGGCTGCACCAGTATTTACTGTAAAACAATGTAAAGTTTTTCTTTTCAAAACCTGAAAAAAATCATCTGAAAGTTGCAATTAAAAAACTTCAATTAATCTAATTGTAATGTGTTACTTCTTTGCAAATTACAGTAGCAATTTGCATTTATACAGCATCTTTAACATACTAAAGTGTTCCAAATGCTTCACAGGGATGTTATCAAACAAAATTTGATACCAAGACGCGTAAGTGCAAGTGGCCAGAAACTTAAAAATAGCTTTTAAGGACTTTCCTAAAGGAATACAAAGAAGTGGAATCATAAAGGAGAGAATTCCAGAGCTTAGGGCTTAGGCAGTGACGGAATGATGAAAATCAGAGATGTGTAAAAAGCTAGAATTGAGGATGGAAAAAATTTGAAGAGCTGTAAAACAGTTGGTGAGCACATTGGGGAGAGGTGAGGTTATGGAATGGTTTGAAAAGTGGAAAGTTTTTAAACCAAGGTTTTGCCTCTCACTTAGCCAATGTTGAACAGGGACCGTAAGGTCTCAGCTGAATAACACCAGGTGTTAAGATGAAGACAGATCATTTTGTTTGTGCTCAAATTTGTGGAAGGTTCGTATTTATTTGAGCATTAGTATTTTAAAACTATAAATGCTTAAAATACACTGAAATTATTTTCGAATATTTGTGAAATTTGTATAGGTTCTAATGCACGTTAACAAAAAAAAGAAAAAGACTGTGAAATAAAACTGCATAAAAGAAAGGCAAAACTTTCTTTAACGTGAGTTATTTTGCTTCTGGCAAATAGTTTCAGCCTGACCATTTTCTTTAATGGATAGGAAATCTGGTGGGGGGGGGGAGGGGAGTGGAGTATAACAGATTCCTACCATTACTGCCCTTTCCTCAGAGAGAAGACTACCCTGCTTTACATCAAGTTGAAACTGCTTGGAATTTCCATAGGGATTCTTCTATTCTCATGCTATTACTTCCATGAAAACATCACAACAACATTGATGCTATTTATTCAGTTTTCTTTCCCCCAGAACTACACTGGTGAATCTGGGAACTCTAGTGGAAATTCTAGCTCTACATAGAACTAGATGAAAGTGATAATACCAGAGGTTTTTTGAAACATATTGTGACTTAAGGGTGATTGAATACATACCCAATTTCCACTTAACTAAATGTAAATGCTTTGAGTTTTCATTATCATGAATGCTCCTTAAAGAGGGCAGGACAAGGAGATGAGAAAAATACATTAAGGGAAATGTGTTATTGTAGTCAGTACATAGAAAAAAAAATTGTCTTTAGGTGAAATGTACTTTAGTTTTCCTTGTCTAATACAATAAAATATTCAGAATCATATTCACGTCAAAGGACTGCAGTGATTATCAGCAATAGGAGTTGAACCTTGACCCAAAGAGACATTCAGAAAGCATTTTAATTGTTACACTGCTGTTTAACAAAACTATTATTCTGGGATTATTATACAGTGAAGCATTAGACTTCCATAAGTGAAATGCTAATGATTCCATGTATTGCTAACATTTCATTTTAATGTATTTTCCATTAAAAAGCTGTAAAATAGAAGCTAGTCTTTCCGTTTCAATGTTATGTGATGTGACTTATAAATTCAGTTTGCTTACGTCTGAATAAAAATGCAGTAGTAAAATATGTGCAGTTTGAAAGCTGTGAAATTCCACATTTTTAAATTTTTGAATGTTGTTGTGCTCTAGATATGATGGATATTTAAAATTGCAATAGGTAACAGTTTTTATAAATTGTTGCAGTTCAAAATGTAAAGCTTGGGTTTATGTCGATTTAGAAATGTGAAAAGATGAATACAATTTCTACATGCATACTTGGTAAAAATTACATCCATTTGTCATTTTTCTGGCAAACGACAATATATGACCTTTGAATGCAGTGAACAGCAAGGAACTGTTTTCTTTTATAATCCACTTGAAATTTAGTGTTTGCAACATAGTACAAAGGGTATAATACCGTTTTTCTTATCGTGATTTCTAGCTATGAACTTTCATGTCGAGTATTTAATGAACAGTGCTGCATATTTTAACTCCATTTGGAAGATAATATACTGCAATGTGGCAACCTTCAGATCAATTTATATTTATCATTTAAAGTGAATGTTTCTGTAAATACCATCTGAAATAAATGAACAATGATTCAAATGATGTGTACAACAATATAAATTATTTCACGCCCTATGAAGCTCCATGGGGCATATGTGTTTTTATGTCATTTCGATAAAAGTTATATTGTTAAAGTTGAAAATGTTTCAAACCAATTTCCTGCGTAAATACATCAAAGTGCATTAAGAAATGGGCGGCACAGTGACACAGTGGTTAGCACTGCTGCCTCACAGCGTCAGAGACTCGTGTTCAAATCTTGCCTCAGGCAACTGTCTGTGTGGAGTCTGCACATTCTCCCCGTGTCTGCGTGGGTTTTCTCCGGTTTCCTCCCACAGTCCAAAAAATGTGCAGGTTAGGTGAATTGGCCATGCTAAATTGTCCGTAGTGTTAGGTGAAGGGGTAAATGTAGGGGAATGGATCTGAGTGGGTTGCTCTTTAGAGGGTCGGTGTGGACTTGTTGGGTTGAAGGGCCTGTTTCCACACTAAGTAATCTAATCGAAGAAAAAATTTGTACAAAGAGAATTTTAAATGAACTCTAAATGTACCCAGTAATAATCTCTATAATTTATAATGTATTTAAATAACAATACTAGTATTACAGCCCATTATAGATGAAGTGTTTTGCAGTATTGATCCTCCTTCCATCGTAGCATTCAACAATTCCCAAACAATTAATCAACATTACAATTTCTTATTCATAGGATTTGGATTGACACTGGCTAGGCCAGTATTTATCACTTAATTGCCATTGCTAAGCGTATTTTAAGTATTAATCATTTGGTGCTTATAGAAATTCCTGACATCAGTTTCGACTGGCTTGCACTAGTTTGAAACTATTCATTTGTCAGGCTTATTCCTTTAACTGCTCTGAAAAAATCTTTCCATGAGGAAAAAAACACTATAACTGCTTGTGACCCCAGTTTCTTTGAGAAATAACCAGCAGGCCATTCGATCCCCATTTGTCGTCTTGTATTCATATGGCACTAGCACTAATGTTGCTGCGTCCACAGACTATTTTAATGGCTTTTCATAATTTAGTGTTTCTACACTGGTGTGGTTGTCACTGTCAACACAATTTTCAACTTGCCAAAGACACTCTGACATTCTTGTGTCATTTCAAATTTTCTGCCTTTCTTTAACAAATTTATCGACTGTGCTGAAGTTCAAAACAAACTAACAATACCCACTTCTGTCAATATATGAGGGAGTGGCATGGTGGCTCAGTGGTTAACACTGCAGCCTCACAGCGTCAGGGACCCAGCTTTGATACCAGCCTCGAGCGACTGTCTGTGTGGAGTTTGCACATTCTCCCCGTGTCTGTGTGGGTTTCTTCCAAGTGCTCCGGTTTCCTCCCACAATCTAAAGATATGCAGGTCTGGTGAATTGGCCATGCTAAATTGCCCATAGTGTTAGGTTCATTGGTCAGGGGTAAGTATAGGGTACGGGAATGGATCTGGATAGGTTACTCTTTGGAGGGTCGGTGTGGGCTTGCTGGGCTGAAGGACCTGTTTCCATACTGTAGGGAATCTAATCACAACATTTTGCATTTTGTTCAAGGCATGGAAAAATCCAAAATAGCCCTTTAGATTTCTCTAGATGATAATTGGCCATATGCAACAATGTGGCTCAGGTAAAATACTTTTGCTTATTGTTATTGTTTATTATTGAACTATTACTGGTGTATTTCACATTCCAAACAGCAAGACTTTGCATTTATAATGTCCATCTAGTGTTAAAAAAGCTGATCTTACTCTTACCCTATCAATGAAACTTGCCAATATAATTTTAGGAAGTCAATTTTGGTGACAAATTACATGTCTAATTCTTTCAACCCAGTCTCCAATTTTGGAATAGGATATGATTTTGCTTTTGTTACCACTTTAACCTCACAATAAGCAAAATAAAATCTTTGCAACTGATCTGCTTTCAGACCATCATGATGGGAAAGATTCAGCTATCACTACTCAGTTCAATAACATCACTGTGAATTTGAATTTATTATTTAATCTGATGCCTACTTGAGCTGATTTCTAAGGATGAGGTCTGTAAAAATCTTGTTTTACAGGTCACACATGTAAATTGACATCATGGCCAACCACAGAAGTTTTTCTTGACCTATTAACACAAATCGATCTATGAGCCTACAATAGCGTTTGTAAGAAATTTCATTAGTTATCTGGAAGATAAAATATCATGCCATCTAATCTTTTAAGCAACTTCATATTATCCAATTTGATTTCTGAAGGATTGACCTTTTAATTTTTAATTTTATTTATTTTTCAGCATTACTGATATTTTCATTTCATTCCCTATACCTTTTACTACTGCAACTACACCTTCCTCCTGACTACCCTCCCTGACATAGTATTTCTTTAACCTATTAAGATGTCATACTTATTTCTCCTCCTGGCTGGAGTGCTCGCTACATAATGTACATAATTGAGTTTCTTTTTGATTTGATAAAATCCAATTAATCTTGCTTTTACTGATTCCCGAAATAATATTCGCATGTGAACCAGTATAAACAACAAGTGATAGACAGAGCTAAGCAATCCCACAACCAACAGATCAAAACTAATATCTGCAGTCCTGCTACATTCAGTCGTGATTGGTCATCGTTTAAAATGCACTTGAGAAGGAGTCTCCACAAGTATTTTCATTAGCGAGTTTTGAGAAGATTTGTAGCACAGGTTGAGGTTCTGAATGTAGGTTTGCCTGCCGAGCTGGAAGGTTCATTTTCAGGTGTTTCATTACCATCTGAGGTAACATCATCAGTGAGCCTCTGGATGAAGCACTGGTGGTATGGCCCACTTTCTATTTAAGTATTTAGGTTTCCTTGGGTTGGTGATGTCATTTCTTGTGGTAATGTCATTTCCTGCGGTGATGTCATGTCCTGTTCTTCTCAGAAGGTGGTAAGTGGGATCCAAGTAAATATGTTTATTGATAGAGTTCTGTTTGGAATGTCATGCTTCTAGGAATTTTTGTGCGTGTCTCTGTTTGGCTTGTCCTAGGATGAATGTGTTGTCCTTACTTATCTGTATGTAAGAATTCTAGTCAGAGTGGGTCATGTTTTTGTGTGGCTAGTTGATGTTCATGTATCCTGGTAGCTAGTTTTCTGCCTGTTTGTCTAATGTCGTGCTTGTTACAGTTCTTGCAAGATCCCTATTGACTGGGACAACACATCCATCCGAGGACCCGCCAAACAGAGACACATGAGAATTCCTAGAAGCATGCATTCCAATTGGAACTCTATCAACAAACACATTGACTTGGATCCTATTTACCACCTCCTGAGAAAAAGAACAGGAAGTGACACCACCAACCTAAGAAACCCTAAACATACAAATAGAAAGTGGACCATACCACCAGTGCTTCATCTGGAGGCTCACTGATGATGTTACCCAGTAATGTGATGAAACATCTGAAAACTAAACTTCTAGCTCAGCAAGAAAACCTACATCCAAAATATTTCCATCCTCAAGGATGGAAGAACCCAGCACATCAGTGCAAAAGATAAGGCAGAAGCATTTGCAACAATCTTCTGACAGAGTGAATGATCCATTTTGGCCTCCTCTAATGGTCTCCAGTATCACCAGTCTATAACCAATTCCGTTCACTCCATGATATCAAGATATAGTTGGAAGAATTGGATACTGTAAAGGCTATGGGCCCTGACAACATTCCAGCAATAGTACTGAAGATTTATGTTCCAGAGCTTGCCACCTCCCTGGCAAAAGTGTTCCAGTTCAGCTACGATACTGGCTACTAATTGGGGGACAGTGTGGAAAATTGCACAGGTATGTCCTGAACACAAAAATCAGAACAAATCCAACCTACCCGATTGCTACCTCATCAGTCTACTCTTGGTCATCAATAAAGTGATGGAAGATGTCATCAACATTGCTATCAAGCAGCACCTGCTTAACAACAACCTGCACGCTGACATTCAGACTCCACAAATGCCAAGCAAAGACCATTTTCATTAAAGACAATCTAACCATTGCCTCTTGACGTTCAATTGTATTATCATCACTGAATCCCTTAATATCGACATCCTGGGGGTTACCATTGACCAGAGTCTCAACTGGACTCGCCATATAAATACAATGGCTACAAATGCAGGTCAGACACTCGGGATACTGCAGTGAGTAACTCACTTCCTGATTCCCAAAGCCTACAATGGACAAAGCATGAGTGTCAGTACTCCCAACTTGCCTGGATGAGTGCAACTCCAACAGGACTCATGAAGCTTGACACCATCGAGAACAAAGCAACCCACTTGATTGGCACAGTCTCTAGCATCCATAGCCTACACCACTGATGCTCAGTAGCAGTGTGTGCGCTATCTACAAAATGAATGCAGTAATTCACTAAAATTCCTGAGACAGCACCATCCGAACCCATGACTAGTTCCATCTAGAAGGAGAAGGGCAGCAAATACATCGGAGCACTACCACCTGCACGTTCCCCTCCAAGCCATTCACCATCCTGACTTGGAAATTATATGTAATATGTAATACTGTTCCTTTACAGTTACTGGGTCATAAACCAAGAATCATGGCTCCACCCTTACTGCACATGGAATGCAGCAATTCAAAAACAACTAGAGATGTGCAGTAAATGCTGTCCCAGCAAGCAATGCCCATGTCCCATGAGTAAACAAAAAAAACCTAACTTGTCTCCAGCAACAAAACATTAAACTTTAGCTTTTTTATCTTATTTAGTTTTCATTGTTTATTGCTTTGTGATTTTCAATGCTTTGATTAGTTTCTCTTTAAAACTCAACTGAGTCTGGAAATGAGCCTTGGTTTATCATTTTCTTTCTTTAATCAGTTTGAGTGGTCCATTCATGTCATGTCCATATACCAGTTGAAAAAGACCACATATGAGGGACTCGTTAGGAGCATCTTTACTTTCTTAAACATATTTAACCTATTTTTCCTAATCAACCTGTTTTATGTTGGGAGACAAAAAAGCTACATATGCTGCAATCCGAAATAGACAAATTGGAGGCTGGAAGAACACAGCAAGCCAGGCAGCACCAGGATATCGAGAAGTTAACGTTTTCAGGATAACCCATCTTCAGGATCTCTGGTGAAGAACCTTCTCCTGAAACATTGACTTCTTCACTTTCCAGAGCTGGTGGGGCTTGAACCTGGGCGTCTCAGTCTAAGGAGTCTGAACTCTACCTCTACACTACAAGAACCTCTAAGAGCAGCTTTGATAGCAAACATTGATCCCTTAATCCCAATCATCAGGTCATTGCTGACAATACATTTTGTTATGGACCAGGCTAGACCCCACTCAAAATATTTTAAAAAGATAGCCAAGACCCTAACTTTTTCTAATTTTAAAGGCAGATGTGATGTGGATATTCCAGGTGTGAGGCAGCTGATCAAACAACTCAGCTTTAAGCAAAACAGAACTGTTGAAACATGAACCAAAAAAAAAACGGAACTTGGAATAACTTAACTATTGGGAAATGTAACCAACCTGATACAGAAACTATTAACTATTCTGATATAGTAACATCCCACAAACACACATTAACAAAAATTTAAATTCAAACACAGATTCTTACAGGGAGGAAACATCCAAAGAGTTTTCAGAAGAAGATCAGAGGAGTTCTTTACTGAAGTTTGCAACTCCCTGGAGTCACACGTTACTCCCCTTCACTTATTAAACTGTTAAAGTCTAGTTTGTTCTGCACCTCTGCCTTTACGACCTCTCTTGGAAAAAAAGAGAAAATAAACCATTTTACAGTGACAGCATTGTCACAATTTACATAATGGTCTTCAAGCTTTGTTGATGATTTGGTAACTTCTAATGATTAACCACAGGTGTCTTCAGTACTGGTTTATGATTGTGTATTCAAGGGTATGGAGGGAGAGTCTATTCTAGACTAGCTAGAACAAAACTTTGCTGAAATTCGTCATTTACATATACCTTTTAATCATTCCATTATTTGAGTTCCAATCTAGTCTGGATTACATTAAAATGTCACCAATCTCAGATACATAGTGTATTTACCCAAGAAAAGCCTTTGGAATTACCCCAGACTGACAATCCCTGATACTGTAATTCAACCTTTATCTGTTTATTCTATGCCCCCTTCTATGTCCTACTTTGTTAATCCTTTCTGATTCCCAAAGGCTTTCTGGAGCATTCTGCTAACCTTGAGTCTTATCGTATACCAGGTTCAACCAGACAATTCTGTTCTTTTAATTTTAAAAAAAATTCAATGCCAGAATGAAGATGTCTAACATTTATTGCCTATCCCTAATTGCTCAGAGGGAGTTAAGAGTTAACCACATTACTGTGGGTCTGGACTTAAATGTAGGCCAGACCAGGTAAGCATGGCACTTTCCTTTTCTAAAGGACATTAGTAAAACATTGTGGGTTTTTCCCCCAACAATTGGGTTATGGTCATCATTAGACTCTTAATTCCAGATATTTTTAAATTGAATTCAAATTCCACCATCTGCCTTGGCCAGATTTGAACCCACGTTCCCAGAATATTATCTGAGTCTCTGGGTTAACAATCAAGTGACAATGCCATGAGGCCATCACCTTCCCCATAGTGTAATACAAAAAATGTAGGTCCTGTAAAAATGGTTTCAATTTGCTCATCAGAAATGCTCTTATACTTTCCAATCAATTTGATAATAATGCCCTTAAGATCCTCCAGCACAGTGGTAAAACTCTGGCCTTGGTCTGCAATGAATTGCTTGTCTTGGATCCCTTGCCCCGTTTCTGAACTTTCCTTAAACAGTTAACTTAGGATTTGGACTTACTGGTCCATAGTATCTAGATGGATGCTATCTACAAGATTCCTGTATTGAACCCTATAGAGGAATAATTTATCTCTTTCCGTTCAACCATAACCAATTTATGGATGTTCCTATTATAGTTTCTAAATTTTAATTTGAATCTTAGAGTCATACGGAAATAGATCCTTTGGTCCAACCCATCCATATTGACCACGTTTCCCAAACTGAACTACTCCCACTTGCCTCCATTTGGCCTAAATTCCTCTAAACCTTTTCAATCATGTACCTGTCCAAAAGTCTTTTAAATATTGTAATTGTGCCTGCATCTAACACTTCCTCTGGCAGTTAATTCCACGTACAAGCCATCCTCTGTGTGAAGAAGTTGCCCATCAAGTCCCTTTTCAATTCCTCCACTCACCTTAAAACTATGCTACCCTAGGCAAAAGACCTTTGCTATTCATCTTATCTGTGCCCCTCATGATCTTATTAACCTCTATAAGGTCACCCCTCAACCCCTGACACTGCAGGGAAAATTCCAATCTATCCAGACTCTCCTTAGAAATCAAACCCTCCAGTCCCAGAAGCATCCTGATAAATCTTTTCGAACCCTCTCCAGTTTAATAACATTCTTCCAATAGCAGGGCCACTAGAAATGTATGCAGTACTCCAAACGTGACCTCACTTACATCTTGTACAACCTCAACATGACATCCCAATTCCTATATTCAATGGTCTGACCAATGAAGGCAAGCATGCTAAGTGCCTTCTTAACCAGCTTGTCCACCTGCAACACAACTCTCAAAGAACGATACACCTGACTCCATAGGTCTCTCTGTTCAACAAAACTATCCAGGGCCCCACCATTAACTGTATAAGTTCTGCCCTTGTTCGTTTTACCAAACTGCAATGCCTTGCATTTATTCAAATAAAAATCCATTTGCCACTCCTCAGCCTATTGGCCCAATTGATCAAGATCCCTTTGTAATCTTAGATAACGTTCTTCACTGTTGACTATATCGCCAATTATGGTAGTCATGACTTAGATGTACAAAGTTAAAAATCACACAACACAGGTTATAATCCAACAGGTTTATTTAGAAGCACTAGCTTTTGGAGCGCTGCTGCTTCATCAGGTGTTCGTGGAGTATAAGAACATAGGACACAGAATTTATAGCAAAAGTTTACAGTGTGATGTAACTGAAATTAGATTAGATTAGATTACTTAGATTAGATTATTTACAGTGTGGAAACAGGCCCTTTGGCCCAACAAGTCCACACTGACCCGCCGAAGCGCAACCCACCCAGACCCATTCCCCTACATTTATCCCTTCACCTAACACTACAGGCAATTTAGCATGGCCAATTCATCTAACCTAAAAATTTTTGGAGTGTGGAATGATACATTGAAAAAGACCTGGATTGTTTGTTAAGTCCCTCATCTTTTAGAATGGGCAAGGAGAATCCAAAGGGATTTTACACATACATTAAGGACAAGAAGGTAACAAGGGAGAGAATAGGGCCCCTCAAAGATCAGCAAGGCGGCCTTTGTGTGGAGTCGCAGAAAATAGCGGAGATACTAAATGAGTATTTTGCATATGGAAAAGGATATGGAAGATATAGACTGTAGGGAAATAGATGGTGACATCTTGAAAAATGTTCAGATTACAGTGGAGGAAGTGCTAGATGTCTTGAAATGGGTAAAGGTGGATAAATCCCCAGGACCTCATCAGGTGTACCTGAGAACTCTGTGGGAAGCTAGAGAAGTGATTGCTGGGCCTTTTGCTGAGATATTTGTATCTATTTTTTTACATTACTTACTGTGTGGAAACAGGCCCTTCGGCCCAACAAGTCCATTCCGACCCTCCGAAGAGCAACACACCCAGACCCATTCCCCTACATTGACCCTTTCACCTAACACTGCGGGCAATTTAGCATGGCCAATTCACCTAACCTGCACATTTTTGGACTGTGGGAGGAAACTGGAGCACCCGGAGGAAACCCACGCAGACACGCGAAAAATGTGCAAACTCCACACAGACAGTTGCCTGAGGTGGGAATGTACCATCGATGGTCACAAGTGAGGTGCCGGAAGACTGGAGGTTGGCAAACGTGATGCCACTGTTTAAGAAGGGTGGTAAAGACAAGCCAGGGAACTATAGACCAGTGAACCTGACGTCGGTGGTGGGCAAGTTGTTGGAGGGAATCCTGAGGAACAGGATGTACATGTATTTGGAAAGGCAAGGACTGATTAGG
The DNA here is from genome assembly GCF_037043375.1 of Chiloscyllium plagiosum. Lineage (NCBI taxonomy): Eukaryota > Metazoa > Chordata > Chondrichthyes > Orectolobiformes > Hemiscylliidae > Chiloscyllium > Chiloscyllium plagiosum. The sequence continues at coordinate 81,339,961 of NW_028270144.1, forward strand.
GACAGTCAACATGGCTTTGTGTATGGGAAATCATGTCTCACAAACTTGATTGAGTTTTTTGAAGAAGTAACAAAGAGGATTGATGAGGGTGGAGCGGTTGATGTGATCTACATGGACTTCAGTAAGGCGTTCGACAAGGTTCCCCATGGGAGACTGATGAGCAAGGTTAGACCTCACGGAATACAGGGAGAACTAGCCTTTTGGATACAGATCTGGCTCAAAGGTAGAAGACAGAGGGTGGTGGTGGAGGGTTGTTTTTCAGACTGGAGGCCTGTGACCAGTGGAGTGCCAGAAGGATTGGTGCTGGGCCCTCTACGTTTTGTCATTTACATAAATGATTTGGATGCGAGCATAAGAAGTACAGTTAGTTAGTTTGCAGATGACACCAAAATTGGAGGTGTAGTGGACAGTGAAGAGGGTTACCTCAGATTACAACAGGATCTGGACCAGATGGGCCAATGGGCTGAGAAGTGGCAGATGGAGTTTAATTCAGATAAATGCGAGGTGCTGCATTTTGGGAAAGCAAATCTTAGCAGGACTTATACACTTGATGGTAAGGTCCTAGGGAGTGTTGCTGAACAAAGAGACCTTGGAATGCAGGTTCATAGCTCCTTGAAAGTGGAGTCGCAGGTAGATAGGATAGTGAAGAAGGCATTTGGTATGCTTTCTTTTATTGGTCAGAGTATGAGTACAGGAATTGGGAGGTCATGTTGCGGCTGTACAGGACATTGGTTAGGACACTGTTGGAATATTGCATGCAGTTTTGGTCTCCTTCCTATCAGAAAGATGTTGTGAAACTTGAAAGGGTTCAGAAAAGATTTACAAGGATGTTGCCAGGGTTGGAGGATTTGAGCAATAGGGAGAGGCTGAACAGGCTGGGACAGTTTTCCCTGGAACGTCAGAGGCTGAGGGGTGACCTTATAGAGGTTTACAAAATTATGAAGGGCATGGATCGGGTAAGTAGGCAAAGTCTTTTCCCTGAGTTCGAGGAATCCAGAACTAGGGGGCATAGGTTTAGGGTCAGAGGGGAAAGATATAAAAGAGACTTAAGGGGTAACGTTTTCACACAAAGGGTGGTACGGGCATGGAATGAGTTGCCAGAGGAAGTGGTGGAGGCTGGTACAATTGTAACATTTAAGAGGCATTTGGATGGGTATATGAATAGGAAGGGTTTGGAGGGATATGGGCCGGGTACTGGCAGGTGGGACTAGATTGGGTTGGGCTATCTGGTCGGCATGGACGGGTTGGACCGAAGGGTCTGTTTCCATGCTGTACATCTCTATGACTTTATGTTGGTTTCAGTTCTTTCATATGTAAGTCCCAGAATTTTCTTAAAGTTACATTCTCAAATGAACTTTAACAATAGGTGCATTTCGGCCCAGATAATGCACTGAAGGTGTGAGCTGCCCTGTGTGAGACTGTCTGTGCCGCAATGTTCAGACTGATTCTAATCTAAAAAAGGGATTGACAGAATCTTTCATGGATTCATGCAGTTTTTAAGCAAAATAAAATATAATTCTGCAAGTACAAATTCACCCCACAAACCTATATGTGTATGCGTGTATGTAGGTGTATGTGTGCGGGTGGTGGGGGATGGTTGAGTGTCTGTGAGAGACTGTTTGAGTGTAAAGGGGTATTAGTCTATGAGAGGGTGCACGTGCACATGTGAGTGTGGGAGTGTATGTGTGAGTGTATGAGAGAGGGTCTGCATGAGTGTATGGGTCTGTAAAGTGTGTGTGTATGTGTCTGTCTGTCCTCAGGAGACAGACACTAGCTGCAACTGACAGGATGTGCAATACTTCCCATGAGCCGAAAAAGTATTCAATGTTCTTCACAGCCTGCAACACATTATCAATGAGGATGAGCACCTTGCCAAGACCTTCTCCACACCTCCACTTCTCGCCTTTAAACACTACCAAATCTCAAACAGATCATTGTTCGCAGCAAATTGCCCAGTGTTCAGGACTATACCGTGGGAGATTTGTTAGATCCAAAGCAGCCATTTTGTCACATATTAAAAGCCTGGAAGCCATTTTTGATTCTCATCTTAGTGTCTGCTTGCTAAGCTCGTACTTTCCCAGGCTCTGTGAGGTGGTTGGCCTTGCAGCTGTACTAATGCCTGATAAATCAATCCTTTCCCAGCATGAGGATGCTCTTCTTTTACAAGAACCTATTGTGTTCTAACACTTGCTTGTCTGCTACTAACCAACACTGTCCAGACATTGCGCAACTGAGGCTAGTGACTGGGCAAAGTGCCTAACCTGCTCATTATACTGCAATTAACAGTTTGCTAATTGTTAAATGATTGTAACCTATATAATCGCACAATTCTCTGTATCTCGTCGGAGTGACTTGTGACCATTAGGTCGACTTGTCTCTCCCTGTGAGCTCATGAGTAAACAGTCAATAACTCAAGGTTTGTGTGGCGCGATTTATTGTTCCCCTAAATTGGACCGCTATGAGTGGGTCACCCACTCGATAATTCATTTCATCCCCAAAAGTTGGCTTAGCCTGCAGGACCTCTATTTCATGAGGTTTCCCGGACTTGTTGTTTCTCAATTTTGCCTCAATTTTGTGCAATCTCCCTGAGTTGGCGGGTATTTTTTTGCGACAAGACTGGGAGATGAGATTTCCTCCCTGAGTCACCGGGTTTCTTTTGCGACAAGATGGGAGAGTTGTTTTCACCACTGGTGGTGCTTCCCTCAGCCACGAGCTGGAAGGAATAGGTTTGGGCTGTGGTGACGGAGGCAAGTAGTTTTAGTTTTGATCCTTCAGGATCTGATAGTGACACCTTGAGCCACTAGCAACGTGCTGCGGCAAGAAAAGTTGCGTTTGGAGACATCTCCAAAGTCCCCCCGGCAGATTGTGGCTGTTCCTCCTCTGAACCAACAAGTGTGAATAGGGAGCTGGGTTCCTTTGTAGCTATGGGCTGTTGTGAGACGCTGAGGCAAGATTGGATTGAAGGAGACCATGCCGGACGTTGTGATTAATTTGGCAGTGTTCGCCTTGAGTTGTTGACCAGGGTCGCGAGTTCTGTTGTCTCTGCTTCTCTGTTGTATCTGTATTTGGCTTGGCTTGCTTTGCTGCTTTGCCTGTTTGTCTGCTAGATTTTGTTCTCTTTGTTTTGGTGTTTGTTCTTTGGTTCTTGCTTGTTTGCTTCCAGTGTAGTGGGATTGCTAAACTCTAAATGTAAGAGAAGGGCTGCCCCCCGGGACAAGTGAATCATGTCTCGCTGAGCAGGGCAACTCATGTCTGGTTGCTGTCTGAAGAAAAACCCAGAAGTGCCATGGTAAATATATTCAAATCAAGAGTAAGGTAGGAGATACCCAGGTCCTGCCAAGTCACCAGCTGATATTGTTTGAGAGATGAAATATAGAGGGTGACTGCTGCTTTTGTCGTGTCCATAAAAAAAGAAAGCTGGCCAGGGACAAAATGCCGCTGGAAATGCTGATACAAATCTCACTACTCAGCCACAAGAGGATACTCAAAAGGGTCCTCATGTCTGGACGGAAAGTGATGCTGAGAACATCTTACGCTTTGCAAAATTAGTAATAAAGAATTTGCTTGCCCCAGGGTTATCACAGGTGAACCCCCATTTGATAAGCCCTGGACCCACTCTGAGGTCCGTGGCATGCTTCAAGATGTCCCCGATCCATTCGAGTGCCCAACATTATTTTTAATTGGCTAGTAAAAACTTGCAATAATTACAGTTGCTTGCTTCAGACTTTAATGAATTTTGCATATGGGACACATTGAGCAACTCTTAAAGACTCCATTGTATTTCCTCTGGGTTATGGACTAATGCAGAGGCACAAACAACTTGCCTTGAAAATGTTGTTAGAATTGCAAATGGAACGTCTGAGAGGTATTTAGATTTTTCACACTTGCTTAAGCAGCTATGTGTCACAGCCAGGATTTATGAGGTTAAACTCCCTAACTTTGACTGTTCTGGAATGTGAGTGCCTCATTACCCTTACAAGCAAGGAATAAACAAAAGCTAAAAACTGAGATATGAAGAAAACTGAAAAATGTTCGTGTGTGTGTGTGAGAGAGAGAGAGACTGCCTCAGTGCTGATTCTCTGCAGCTTGCAGAAAGTTTAACCCTTTGTCAATTGGTTGGAATGCACATTTGCTTGTTGGTGATTGAATGTTTGTGGGGTTTTTTCCCTGGAGCTCGAAATCCAGGAATGTTTTGAATTTGAGTTGCATTTTGGGAATTTAAGATGATTTCTTTTAATGTTAAGGAACCATCAGTGATTATGAAATGAAATATTAAACCCCCTCCCCCCAACCATTCTTCTTACAGGCCATGACTGCCCTACTGTCAATTTCCAACTAATCATGCTTACATGAAAGCCAATCTCATTTAATTTCAAATCAATTTAATATGGAGGAAGACAGCATTACAATCTTTTTTTAAAAAAGTACTTTCCTTAGATTCTGCACCATTTGACATCAATATAAACTTGCTCTCAAATTCCCCATAATTTTGTGCTACTGCCAAAGATCATTTCACCCCTCTCACCCCTATGTGTTGGACTAATGAAAGAATTGACTAAAGAAATCAAGCAGTAGCACTAAATCTGGGCCTCAGGTGCAGAATCATTCTGTTCCAGGATGAGAACAGGTATCTGCTCCATTTTTAATTATAATCTAAACCTAACATTGAGGAAATCACTTCAGACTTTAACATTTGCTCATTGAGTGGAGGAATTGCATGAACTTTATTTAATTTAGTTTAATATTGTAAAACTGGAAGTATAAAGATAGACCCAAAATAGTCCACACCAACAGTATTGTTTTCAGAAAATGAAACCAGCAGATTTATTTTTTTTTGTTTCAGACTCATTTGTTTCCACTTAATTTTAAGACTGCTACATCACATTGGTGATTATGGAGTACCAGTTGTCGTAGCTTTATTCTATATTAATTTCCCTCCCTCACTGACAATTGAAGTTTCAGTTCAACATTATGTTGTGATAAATCATGTAACAAAATTAATATCCTATTGTTAATATGCGTCTTTGGATTTGGCCATTATTTGTGCATTAGAAGTATTTTGTTACCATGTGAGTTGACAAGACCTTTTAAAGCTGCTACAGTCATTTCACAGCCTATAGCATTGTAAATGAGCAATGACTGGTCAGAACTGCTTAAGGAACCTAATCTGGGATTTAAATTAAGGGACTAGAACCAGATAATTATAATGGATTTCAGAATTGAAAACTGTGTACATTTTACATTTTAAATATTGAATTTTGAATAAATGAATTTCCGGTTTATATTGATGACTTTTAAAATGTTTTAGTCACTTGTTCAATTTCTACGTCTGAATTACGTATAATGATTATTGTAGGTATTTTTTTTAATAATCAATTGTATTAGCGCTGAATCACAAAATCAGAATTAATTGGCAGGATCGCTTGGTAGTGACCTATTGTCACATTGTAAATGACATTTCTCATTGTCTCATGGTTAATTTGAAGCATGGCTGCGTTAATTCATTGCTAACTAAAGAATGGAAAGATACCTTACTGGCCAGTTGAAGGAATTCTGCATGTGACTGGGAAATAGAGGTATCTGCTGGAGATGGAACTCCCAAAAGCTGGGAAATATTCATAGCTGACTGTGAATAGGTAGATGAAAAAACAAAGGGAACATGAGAAACAGTGTAAGGCCAGTAAGACTGAGGAATATACAAACAGGGTTAAAGGCAACAATGCTGTAAAATAAAGAATTTAAATTCTATTCGGAATCCTGAGCCTATGTCTGGCAAACTGACCCTATTTGAAGATGGGGATGACACTGATAGGGATGAGAATGGGATTTTATTCCTGGATACCTGCTGAGACCCTAACATCCCCTGATTGTCTCCAGCACATGCCTCTTATTACAAACCTTTCCTTCTTTTGAAAATGAAGCGTCCAGTCTTCATAACCAACATCATTGGGGTGAGCAGCCTGAGCCATCCTAAACCAGGGGCCATCCCGGGAATTACATTAATGTTAATGAAGCATGCCCCGATCGCAAGAATAAACCAGCCCAATTTGCTCAGTATGTCCAAAGGATGATACAGATTTAAAGACAGCAAAATTCTGGGAGTAGCCTGAATATGAATGGCTTATGCTACAAGAATGAAAAAAGTGGCTATCTGTCTGACAGAAGTGGTATACAGCTCACAATTGAAAAAAAAATCGAGAAGCTGATTTACCTTTGTTTAACCCTATGCTTTTGAAATGTTTTCCTCCTGGTGTCACTGACATGATCTGGACAAACAATATGAACTAGTCCAGGAATTTCCAGTCGCAAATGAGGTGAGTGGTGGTTTTCTATTGGGATGGCCAGAACCAGACTGAACCACGATGCAAGTTACAGGTAAAATCGATTATATCCAGCGCCCTCACAATCCCAAATGCCATGTACCAGCCCTGACAGGGTTGATTGGGACTAGGATACCCGCTGGGGGCGGAACCTACCTCAGACGCCCACCTAGCAACCACCGCTGAACAACCCTTTCCCCAGTGGACACTTGAAATGGGGATAGGCAGGATCCAGTATTACACCTTTGGGACTGGGAACAAGACAGTGAAATCCCTCAGGGACAAATGGCTGTCCCTTGCTTTAACTGTGGAAATGTGGTCCCTGGGGAGTGATGTGTCCTTAATGTTACCTTGGAGCTAATGCGCGGATCGACATGCTAGCATTCTGGCAAAAGGAAAATCTGCTAATATACACTGACTCTTCATTGTGCTTTTGGTGTGACCCATGATTACGAAGCCTTGTGGGAACATAGAGGATTTTTAACCCCTATGAGGCAGCCTAATAGTAATGCTGTTTCGTCCAATCAATCTGGCAGTTATCAAGATGTTCAGCTCACGGTGAGGCAACTGATACAGTCTCCAAAGGTTAGATTCCCTACAGTGTGGAAACAGACTCTTCAGCCCAACAGGTCCACATTGACCCTCCAAAGATTAACCCACCCAGATCCATTCCCCTACTAATACACCTATCACTATGGGCAATTTAGCATGGCCAATTCACCTGACCTGCACATCTTTGGACTGTGGGAGGAAACCAGAGCACCCGGAGGAAACCCACATAGACATGGGGAGAATGTGCAAACTCCACACAGACAGTCGCCCAAGGCTGGAATCAAACCTGGGTCCCTGGTGCTGTGAGCCACCGTGCCGCCAAAGGAATGAGCAGACAAATGCTGCTGCCAAGCAGGCAGCCTTACACCCCAAACTTCTGATCCCATTGGGTCCCCAGCAAAACCTGGATAGAGACAATATGGGGACAGATATGCCAGACCTGGGTAAATCACAGGGGAAGGCCTCTGCTGAAGAACACAAGCTATGGCCTCAAATAGGATACTCCCTCGATACTCAAACCAAAATGTGGGTGACCCCTGCTGGACAAGTTTGTGTTCCTTCTTTGCTGTGGCCTATTTTAGTTGATTATGTGCATATTTGTACACACTTGGGCAAGGAGGGAATGGTTAATACTCTATTACAAACTTGGTGGGACCCAGATTTTCAGAAAACAGCTATGGAAAGAGCTGAAGCATGTTTAATTTGTAAACAAACAAGATGGATGCCCTGGGGACTTTTTACTTTTTACTTGTCTACAACTTGCTTTTATAGAATCACCTCACGTACATTGTTATGAATATTGTCGAATAATGGTAGATGCATTTAGTAGATGAATCAAAACTATCCCAGTGACTGATACAGCTGCCACTATAGTGTTGGACAAGTGGGAAATATCTGCATCAATTAACCAAAACTCTTCAAAGTTTACATTCACAGGTATGCCAAGTTTAAGAATTAGGAACGGGACACATTGGAGCCTAGGTGGAAAGGCCCATTGATAGTCCTGCTGGTCACCTATTCAGCAGTCAAAGTCAAGGGGAGGCTGCATGGAAGCACAGGACGCAATGCAAAAGAGCGCTACCCTGGAGGAACACCAGAAGACCCCATCAGAGACACATCTTTAGCCTTCATCCAGTGAATGGCTCAGCCTGATCATTCCGCCTTTCACTACACTATGTTTGACTAGGGCCCTGTGGACCTAATGACCTCTAACAAGAGGGAATTACATCTCAACACTTTTCTTTAGATGACATACCTTTATGCACAAAAGGCCAACCATTCTAGCTGCTGGCTTTGTGTCCATATTCCCATCTACTCCAAGGGAGGGATCACCTGAGACCCATACGTTTTAATAAATCTGGCACTGCTGAATGGTGGTTGCATCTGGGTCGTTCTGCTGCTTTACAACTTTTCACCTCTCCCCTAGTTTCCTTAAGTTGGTGGGCATCCCAAACTCTTACGAGAATAACACCCGCCTCTGTTGGCAATCAGCATGATCTCTCACCTATACCCCCCTCCCTGTTCCTCACCAATCTCACAGCCATGACTACACTCCTAGGAAGTATTTGTATTAAAAGCAAACATTCTTCAGGATGGCAAGCTGGTTTCAGTAAGCACCTTCACTACCTCCTTTTTTCATGTGCTTACCAGTCCACTGCGGATGGAGTTCCCAACAAGACAGCCATCAATTCCTCTTTTACCACCTTTTGGACTGGGATCAAATGCAACCATTTGTTGGCCTTCAACGGCACTTATTTCATTTGTGGCCAAAAGGCCTACCCCTAGCTGCCTGCATCCTGGACTAGCAGCTGTTATTTAGGTTATGTTGTTCCCTTCCTTTACCACTCCTACACTTCACCTTTCGAGACTTGAAACTTCGTATTAAGAAGGCCCGCACTACCTTTCAGCACCTTTTAACTATCTTCCACACACCACTCCCTGACCCCCCCTCCCCCACCTATGCTACCCTCCAGCTTGAGGTTGAGGTTTGCTGTATTGCAACCAGTCTGGAAGAGATTGCCAGTGCCACATCTTCAGCCTTTGACCTGCACAATGCAGAGATGGTCGCTGTCCATTACGAACATTACGAACATTGCCGCACGTATTCATAAGGCGGCCTCCACCTTATGTGACACTGCTCCCCTTTGGGACCTTTGGACTTGAATGGGTAGTTTGCCTGGCTCTTGGGCTTCTACTCACCTCCAGGGCCTTGTGGTTCTCGTTGCTGTTTTTGTTTTGTTCCCCCTTACCATTATTTTCTGAAACAATGCTATCTCTACTGATGCTAAATACCCCTATTTCTTCCCAGCTTGTAAGGCTTCCTGTTTCTGATGTTCCTCCACCAGTGGATGATTTCATTGATGAAAATGTGTTGCTGGAAAAGCGCAGCAGGTCAGGCAGCATCCAAGGAACAGGAGAATCAACGTTTCGGACATAAGCCCTTCTTCAGGAATGGCTTATGCCCGAAACGTCAATTCTCCTGTTCCTTGGATGCTGCCTGACCTGCTGCGCTTTTCCAGCAACACATTTTCAGCTCTGATCTCCAGCATCTGCAGCCCTCACTTTCTCCTCGATGATTTCATTGACACCTACTCTGACTGATAGTTACCTGGTCGACTGTAAACCCAACCGCCTGACATCCCCACCCCCTCCAACACCAGGCTGGCTATGTCCATCCTTTTGCCAGTTCCTCTGAACAGCCCTGATTTGGTGAAAAGAGAAAAAGGAAGGAATTGTGGGAAATTTGTTAGATCCAAAGCAGCCATATTAAAAGCCTGGAAGCCATTTTTGATTCTCATATTAGTGTCTGCTTGCTAAGCCCGTACTTTCCCAGGCTCTGTGAGGCGGTTGGCATTGCAGCTGTACTAATGCCTGATAAATGAATCCTTTCCCAGCATGGGGATGCTCTTCTTTTACAAGAACCTATTGTATACTGACACTTGCTTATCTGCTACTAACCAACACTATCCAGACACTAGGTGACTGAGGCTAGTGACTGGACAAAGTGCCTAGCCTGCTCATTATACTGCAATTAACAGTTTGTTAATTGTTAAATGATTGTAACCTATATAATCACACAACTCTCTGCATCTCATTGGAGTGACTTCTGACCATTAAATCGATTTGTCTCTCCCCGTGAGCTCATGAATAAACAGTCAATAACTCAAGGTTTGTGTGGCGCGATTTATTGTTCCCCTAAATTGGACCGCTATGAATGAGTCACACACTGGATAATTCATTTCATTCCCAACAAACACCATACAACCTTGTCATGGTAGACGCTACAAGACATGTCAGAGTGTTGACACGGATACCACCATTACACGTGGGGACACTTCCCACCATGTATGTGTCAGGTACACACGTGACTCGGCCAACGTTGTCTATCTCATACACTGCAGACAAGGATGCCCTGAGGTATGGTACATTGGTGAGACCGAGCAGAGGCTACAGCAATGGATGAATGGACACCGCACAACAATCAACAGACAGGAGTGTTCCCTCCCAGTCAGAGAACACTTCAGTGGTCTGAGACATTCAACCTTAGATCTTTGGGTGACCATCCTCCAAGGCGGACTTTGGGACAGGCAACAACGCAAAGTGTCCGAGCAGAGGCTGATAACCATGTTGGTACCCATGGTACGCCCCCCATGGGGATGGCCTCAACCAGGACCTTGGGTTCATGTGACACTACAGGTGACCCCACTGCACTACACACACTCACACAGACACTCCTACAATCACACACACTCCTACAGACCCATGCACTCACACAGACCCTCTTTCATACACTCACACATACACTCCCATGCACACACACAGCCTCTAACAGACTTATACCCCTTTACACTCACATACACACACTGTCTCACAGACACTCAAACCCCCTGCACGCACAGACCTACATACACATACACATGTTTATGTTCGTGGGGTGAATTTGTACTTGCAGAATTACATTTTATTTTGCTCAAAAACTGCATGAATCCATGTAAGATTCTGTAAATATATTTTTTAGATTCGAATCAGTCTGAACATTGGGGCACAGACAGTCTCACACAGGGCACCTCACACCTTCAATGCATTATCTGGGCAAACGTGGCACCTATTGTTAAAGTTTACATATGAAAGAACTGTAACCAACATGCCCATTCTAAAAGATGAGAGACTTAACAAACAATCCAGGTCTTTTTCAATATATGATTTCAGTTACATCATGCTGTAAACTTTTGCTATAAATTCTGTGTCCTACAATCTTATACACAACCACCTGCTGAAGGAGCAGTGATCTGAAAGCTAGTACTTCCAAATAAACCTGTTGAACTATAACCTGGTGTTGTGTGACTTTTAACCAATTATGGTGTCATCCGCAAACCTACTAACCATGCGTCCTAAATTCTCATTCAAATTGTTTACATGAATAACAAAAACACTGTGGACCCAGCACCGATCCTTGCAGAACACTGCTGATTACAGACCTTTAGTTCAATAAACAATCCTCCACCATCACTCTCTGTCTCCTATATCAAGCCAATTTTGGCAAGCTCTCCCCGAACCCCATGTGATCTAAATTGACGAATCAGTCTGCCATGCAGAACCTTGTCAAAAGGCTTTTCTAAAGTCCATGTATACAACATCTACTGCTATATCTTTTTGGTTACATCCTCAAAAAACTCAATTAAATTTGTGAGACATGATTTCCCATACACAAACCCATGCTGACCATTCCTAATCAGTATCTGCCTCTCTAATTGCATGCAAATCCTATCTATCAGAATCTCCTCCAACAACTCACTCACCACTCAAATTCAATGGATCCTAGGTTTTGCCTGATTAGCACTGATGCCTCACAGCGCCAGGGACCCGGGTTCAATTCCTGCCACATGTGACTGACTGTGTGGAGTTTGCACATTTTCCCCGGGTATGCGTGGGTTTCCTCCAGGTGCGCTGGTTTCCTCCCACAATCCAAAAGATGTGCAAGTCAGGTGAATTGACCATGCTAAATTGCCCATAGTGTTAGGTGCATTCGTCGGGTAAATGCAGGGTAGGGGAATGGGTCTGGGTGGGTTACTCTTCAGAGGGTCGGTGTGGACTTGTTGGGCTGAAGGGAATCCATATTGTAGGGAATCTAATCCTTACAGCCTTTCTTAAATAAAAGCATAACATTAGCCACCCTCCAGTCCTCTGGCACCTCACACATGGCTGTAGATGATAGAAATATCTATCTAGGTGTCCCAGAATTTCTTCCCTAACTTCCTACAATGTCCTGGGATACACTTGATCAGGTCCTGGAGATTTATCCTCCTTTATGTTTTTTAGGCCCTCCAGTGCCTCCTCTTTTGTAATGTGAACTATTTTCAAGATATAAATATTGATTTCCTCGAGTTGCCTAGCTTCTATGTCTTTCTCCACAGTAAAAACCAATGTGAAATATTTGTTTAATTTCTCTCCCATCTCCTGTGCTTCCACACATACACAATCTTGTTGATCTTTAAGGGACTCTTTTGCTCTCTTTGGATTATCCTTAACGTTATTTGCCATGGCTATCTCATATCCTCTTTTAGCCCTCCTGATTTCCATCTTAAGAATACCCCTTTTCACCTTATATTCTTCAAGAGATTCACTTGATCCCAGTTGTCTGTTTCTGTTGTGCAACTTGAAAGGCTTCAGAAAAGATTTACAAGGATGTTGCCAGGGTTGGAGGATTTGAGCTACAGGGAGAGGCTAAACAGGCTGGGGCTGTTTTCCGTGGAACATCAGAGGTTGAGGGGTGACCTTATAAAATCATGAGGAGAATGGGTAGGATAAACAGACAAGGTCTTTCCCCTGAATTGGGGGAGTCCAGAACTAGAGGGCAGAGGTTTTGGGTGAGAGGGGAAAGTTATAAAAGGGACCTAAGGGATAACTTTTTCACGCAGAGGGTGGTGCATGGATAGAATGAGCTGCCAGAGGAAGTGGTGGAGGCTAGTACAATTACAGCATTTAAAAGGCATCTGGATGGGTATATGAATAGGAAGAGTTTAGAGATTAAGGGCCAAGTGCTGGTAAATGGGACTAGATTAGGTTAGGATATCCAGTCGAATTGAACCAAAGGGTCTGTTTCTGTGTTGTATATCTTTATGACTTTATGTGCCTCCCTCTTATTCTTGATCAGAGCCTCAATATCTTTATTCATCCATTGTTCCTTACTCTTACCAGCCTCACCCTTCACTCCAACAGGACCGGGAACAGCTCTCTGAAACCTAGTTATCTCACTTTTGAAAGCCTTCCACTTACCAGTAGTCCTTTTACTAGCGTACCTTTACCAGGCATTATGAGGAGACACGGAGTAGACCGGGATTATATACTTTGGAATTTAGAAGAATGAGGGGGGATCTCATAGAAACATATAAAATTATGACTGGAATAGGTAAGATAGAAGTAAAGAGGATGTTTCCACTGGCAGGTGAAGCTAACATAAGAAGATATATCCTCAAGATTAGAGGGAGCAGATCTAGGACTGAATTGAGTAGGAACCTCTTCACCGAGACGATTGTTAATCTATGGAATTTCTTGCCCAGGGAAGTAGTTGACGCTACTGCAGTAAATGTTTTTAAAGCTAAGGTAGATTTTTTTTAACAATAAAAGAATTAAGAGATATGGTGAGAGCACGTGTAAGTGGATCTGAATCCACAAAAGGATCAGCCGTGATCTTATTGAGTCGTGGAGCAGGTTTAAAGGGCCAGACAGCCTACTCCTGCTCCTAGTTCTTATCTTCTTATGTTCTTATGAAAGTTGTCTCATACCATCAAAATTTGCCTTACTTCAATTCAGAATTTTAACATTTATACAAAGCCTATCCTTTTCCAAATATTCCAATCCAAATGTTATCCAGTATAGACTTGGCTAATTTACACTTTCCTCTCACTATAACCCCTATGAATCCCCATTATGATATATTCAATTGAATTACACTCCAATAGATTGTTGCAAGTTCACAAAAAAAGACATATTTATTGTTTCTAAACTTTAACTGAGGTTTCTCATTATAATAGGCTCATATCAAATAAATCTTTCTACACAGTACAGTCATGCTATTCCTGGTATGAGACCAGTGAACTTCTGCTGCACTCATTCTATAGCAACTATATCCTTTCTTGGAAACTACAAGTAGTACTCCAGGCGTGGTCTCACAAAGGCCATGTATAACTGTAGTAAGACATCCCTAGTTCCGAATTCAAAACCTTTTGCAATGAAGGCCTATGTATCATTTGATTTCTGAACTGCTTGCTGCACCAGCCTGATTACTTACATTGACTAGTGTACAAGGACACCCAAATCCCTCTGTACATCCACACTTCCCAATATATCACCATTTCAATAATACTCTTCCTTCTGCTTTTTTACACTAAAGTGTGTAACTTCACATTTAGTCCTGTTGCACTGCATCTAGCAGTGTTTTCCCACTCTCTCAACTTGTCTCAATGACCTTAAAGTCTCCTTTCTACCTCCTCACAGCTCACAATCTTGCCCTGTTTTGTGTCATCAGAAAATTTGGAAATGTTTCATTTCCTCATCCGGGTCATTTTTATATATTGTGAATAGCTGGGGTCCAAGCACTGATTCTTACTAGTCACTGCTTGCCACTCAGAAAAAAAACTTATTTATTCCAACTCTCTGTTTCCTCTCTGTCAACTACTTCTTGGTTGTTCTAATATTACCCCCTAACCCATGTGCTTTAACTTTGCGCACTAACCTCTAATGAGGGAACTTATCAAAAGCATTCTGAAAATCCAAATACCTGTATATTACATCCTGTGGCTCTCTGTTATCTATTCTACAAGTTACATTCTTGAAAAACTTCAGTAGATTTGTTAAGCATGATTTGACTTTCATAAACCCAAGCTAAATTTGTTCAATCCTGTTAATGCTTCCCAAATGTTCTGTTATCATTTGATATAGAGTACAATTTATTTATTAAAATAAATACACTATCACTAGAGAAAAAGTGCTAGAGAAACTAATGGGGCTAAAGACTGATAAGTCCCATGAACCTTGAGTCTTGATGGCTCAATTATTAGAACATGAGCCTTCAGTGGTTAGCACTGCTGCCTCACAATGCCAGGGACCCAGTTTCAGTTTCAGCCTTGGGTAACTTTTTGAGTGGAGTTTGCACATTCTCCCCCTGTCTGCGTGGCTTTCCAACGGGTGCTCTGCTTTCCTCCTACAGTCCAAAGATGTGCAGGATAGGTGAATTAGCCATGGGAAATTCAGGGTTAAAGGAATAGGGTCGGTGGAGAATGGGTCTGGTTGGGATGCTCTTTGGAGGGTCAGTGTGGACTTAGTGGGCCAAATGCATTTGCATTCTTCTCTGACGTAAAGCTGTGCGGTCATCTGAAGCAACACCTGAATGAAGCATCGTTGAGTAGATTATTTGTGATTAGGCATCACTTAAAAATGCATTTATACAGCACTTTTCACAGCTAGTGGACATCACAAAGTGCTTTGCCTTTTTAAGAATAATCATAAATTTTGTGCTTCACAAACTACCACAAACAATGATGCAACAATGAACAGATAATCTGTTTCTGTGACATTGATAGAGGGATAAATACTGGCCAAGACACCAGAGGTGATACCCCAATCTTCCTCAAAATTGTGACATGGACATCTTTTTTATTAATAAATATTTTTATTGCAAAGAAGATTTTGAATTTTTTACAAAAAATATAAAATTACTATGAAATAATAGAATAATCTTGCAATATAACAACAATAACAGTAGACAAACCACTACTCTACTCCACAACAACTTGGGAGAAAAACTAAACTCTGCACAAACTACAAATCAATAAATAGCTAAATCAGAACAAAAAAAAACTAAATTAAGCTGAGTTAAACTAAGGCAATTTAAATTAAATTATGTTGTTACAACACTCAGCACAATCCCACCAAAGCTTCCCATCACCAGGAGCATCAATTGGCATATCCGTATTTGTTCAGAATTCTTCCTCCCAGGGGCTGCCAGACACAGCTCTCATGGCTACACAAAAACTCTAAACAATAATGCCGATAAATCTGTGTCTATATGATTCAAAAAGGGCCACCACGTTCTATGAAAAAGTTCAGTTTTTGGTGCACCATACTTGTAAGGAAGTCCAGGGAGATGTGCTGTATAACTAACCTACGCCACCAGAGCCCTGGGAGATTTTCCGACACCCAGCTCATCAGGATGTTCTTCCTCGCACAAAATGAAAGAATACTAAACAATTTCTTCCCATGCGCTTCCAAAGAGGGGAGATTCGGTGAACCCAAGAGGAGGTACACCCGACTTACCTTGACCTTGGTTCCAAAACACTCGCTATAGCGCCCCAATACCTCCGACGCTTGTGGCATGACTACAGCAATGAGTAAAACTACCAATATCTGTTTTACATTTGGTGCACATTAGTGGATAGAGGGGTGTGGATTTTCCAGACTTTAAGGAATACCAACTAAGTTCCCTACTATCCTATGTGGTTGATTGGCCTTGCCAGCACCCGCGGCCAATTTGGCTGGACATTGAGGCCCTCCAGGCAAAGTGTCCCCTCATTAATCTGTTGTTTATGGACAAGATGAGTACTGTTATGGGCCATTGCAGAAATCCGATTGTCCTTAATGCAGTTAAAGCATGGAGAATGTTGCAACAAAGTGAGGACAATTTACAAAAAGCTTCCCCTTTTACTCCCATAGTAGGTTTGGTAGTATTCCAGCTGGGATTGATGAATTCTGGCTTGAGGCTCTGGGAGTCCAGAGAGTTTCTTGTTTGGGAGACTTATTTGATGGAGAGGTCATGATGTCTTTCGAGAAGCTGAGTCAGAAATTTCGCAAGCTGCTCCGGTGCCAATAAAATCTGTGGAGTACCTTCAATTGCATAGCCTATGTCCTATTGCAATTCAAAATCTTCCTTATGGTCTCCCAAATATCCTCCCACTCCTCTGGTGAGATCTCCACCCTCAATTCCTGAGCCCAAATTCCACACAGCTGCCCAATGTCCTTCAAAACACTACCTCCTAATAAATGATATAGGGTGCTGACCGAGAGAGTGCCCGTGGACCAAAGCACTCTCCTTTCCATATTTGACTTGTAGGGTCTAACGATTAATGTTGTCTTTCTCTGTATGAAGTCCCTAATCTAAAAGTAACAAAAAAGGTCCCTCCTAGATAGCTCATATTTCAGACTCAGCTTCTCGAAAGACATCATGACCTCTCCATCAAATAAGTCTCCCAAACAGGAAACTCTCTGGACTCCCAGAGCCTCAAGCCAGAATTCATCAATCCCAGCTGGAATACTACCAAACTATGGGAGTAAAAGGGGAAGCTTTTTGTAAATTGTCCTCACTTTGTTGCAACATTCTCCATGCTTTAACTGCATTAAGGACAATCGGATTTCTGCAATGGCCCATAACAGTACTCATCTTGTCCATAAACAACAGATTAATGAGGGGACACTTTGCCTGGAGGGCCTCAATGTCCAGCCAAATTGACCGCGGGTGCTGGCAAGGCCAATCAACCACATAGGATAGTAGGGAACTTAGTTGGTATTCCTTAAAGTCTGGAAAATACAGCTAGCAACCTGTCAATGATGTGGGAGACCATCAAAGCTTACACGCGAGGCTTGATCATCTCCTACTCAGCGACCCAGAAGAAATTAAAGGGAGAACAACAGCGTCTGCTTGAAGCCCGCTTAAAAGCGGCTGAAACAGCATACACTGATAGACCTTCTATTATTAAATTGCAAAGGATTACAGCTCTTAGGACAGCTCTAAACACTACACTTACTCAAACGGCTAAGAGGGAAATATTATTTGCAAAGCAAAGGTTATATGAATATGGCGATAAACTGGGTAGATACTTAGCATTTCTTGCAAAGAAAAAAAAGGCCCCTCAGACTATTATGTCTATCAAGGAAAGTACGGGTATTTTGACTCATGATTATAAAAAGATTAATGCGACCTTTAGAGAATTCTATTCTGAGTTATATAAATCACAGGATTGTGAAGATAGGACGAAGAGGATGCAGTCATTTTTTTAAAAATTTGACTTTTCCAGACCTAACTCCGGAACAAGTATCGGTCCTAAATGCTCCTCTTACACCCCAAGAAATAGTTGATGCAATTAGGCACCTTCAAAATGGTAAGACGCCGGACCCAGATGGCTTTCAAGCTGAATTCTATAAAGAATTTACAGAAATACTGGCTGGTCCACTTATGGACATGTATAACTATGCATATAGTCAGGGCTGTCTCCCACCTTTGCTGAAAGAGGCAAATATCTCTCTTATCCTTAAAAAAGGAAAGGACCCAGAAGATTGTACATCATACAGACCAATATCCTTGCTAAATGTAGATTTTAAAATCCTCTCTAAAACGTTAGCACTGAGACTAGAAAGGATACTGCCACATATTATAAAGGAGGATCAGACGGGGTTTATTAAGGGCCGTAGATCATCCAATAATGTTAGAAGGGCTCTGAATATGATTCAAGCTTGTCATCAGGGAAAGATACCAGGAGTAGTGGTTTCATTAGACGCGGAAAAGGCATTTGATAGGGTCGAATGGTCATATTTGTTTTACACATTGGAGAGGTTTGGTGTTGGACAGGTGTTTACCAAATGGATCTCAACATTGTATAGTGATCCCAAAGCAGTTGTGGTTACCAATGGATTAGGCTCGGATAGCTTCAGTGTGGGTAGGGGCTGCCGTCAGGGATGTCCCCTCTCGCCATTGTTACAGTGATCTGTAATGATTTTCCTCTTGTCTGAGAATAAAAGGTTAATAAGTGGATATTTTACTTGAGAAGCCTCGATGTCCAACCAGATTGATTGTGGATCAGACAAGACCCAATCAGCTATATAACTTAATAGGGAACTTAATTGATATTTCCTAAAATCTGGGAAGTCCAATCCACCCCTTGCCTGTGGAAGCTGTAGCTTCTTCAGCTTAATGAGGGGCCGCCTATGGTTCCAGATAAAGGAACTCAGCCAGCCGTATAATTTACATAAAGCTGTCCTCGGCAGCATCACCGGAAGCATTCTCATAGGATATAGGAGACGGGGCAGGATATTCATTTTGATTAATGCTATTCTACCCAACCAGGAAATTGGCAGGTCTCCCCATCGCTGGAGGTCCTGCCTTATCCTTTCCAATAAATACACAAAATTAGCCTTATACAACTGACCAAATACTGGAGTAATAAAAATGCCTAAATATAAGAAACCCTCCAGGGACCAGCGAAAGGGAAAAAGGGAACTGTCCGCTAAGCGGGGTATCACAGCAAGGCCACCCATTGGCATAGCCTCCGATTTTGAAAAATTAATTTTATAGCCTGAGAATGCACTAAATGTATTAATAACTTGGATTAAGTGAGGTATGGACATCAAAGGGTTACTGAGGAATAGAAGAACATCATCTGCATAAAGGGTAATTTTATGTTTACCTGTACCAATCCTTGGGGCCACTATATTAGGATCAGCTCGTATAGCTTCTGCTAGTGGTTCAATTATTAGCGTGAATAACAATGGCGAGAGGGGACATCCCTGACGGCAGCCCCTACCCACACTGAAGCTATCCGAGCCTAATCCATTGGTAACCACAACTGCTTTGGGATCACTATACAATGTTGAGATCCATTTGGTAAACACCTGTCCAACACCAAACCTCTCCAATGTGTAAAACAAATATGACCATTCGACCCTATCAAATGCCTTTTCCGCGTCTAATGAAACCACTACTCCTGGTATCTTTCCCTGATGACAAGCTTGAATCATATTCAGAGCCCTTCTAACATTATTGGATGATCTACGGCCCTTAATAAACCCCGTCTGATCCTCCTTTATAATATGTGGCAGTATCCTTTCTAATCTTAGTGCTAACGTTTTAGAGAGGATTTTAAAATCTACATTTAGCAAGGATATTGGTCTGTATGATGTACAATCTTCTGGGTCCTTTCCTTTTTTAAGGATAAGAGAGATATTTGCCTCTTTCAGCGAAGGCGGGAGACAGCCCTGACTATATGCATAGTTATACATGTCCATAAGTGGACCAGCCAGTATTTCTGTAAATTCTTTATAGAATTCAGCTTGAAAGCCATCTGGGCCCGGCGTCTTACCATTTTGAAGGTGCCTAATTGCATCAACTATTTCTTGGGGTGTAAGAGGAGCATTTAGGACCGATACTTGTTCCGGAGTTAGGTCTGGAAAAGTCAAATTTTTAAAAAATGACTGCATCCTCTTCGTCCTATCTTCACAATCCTGTGATTTATATAACTCAGAATAGAATTCTCTAAAGGTCGCATTAATCTTTTTATGATCATGAGTCAAAATACCCGTACTTTCCTTGATAGACATAATAGTCTGAGGGGCCTTTTTTTTCTTTGCAAGAAATGCTAAGTATCTACCCGGTTTGTCGCCATATTCATATAACCTTTGCTTTGCAAATAATATTTCCCTCTTAGCCGTTTGAGTAAGTGTAGTATTTAGAGCTGTCCTAAGAGCTGTAATCCTTTGCAATTTAATAATAGTCTATCAGTGTATGCTGTTTCAGCCGCTTTTAAGCGGGCTTCAAGCAGACGCTGTTGTTCTCCCTTTAATTTCTTCTGGGTCGCTGAGTAGGAGATGATCAAGCCTCGCGTGTAAGCTTTGATGGTCTCCCACATCATTGACGGGTTGCTAGCTGTACCTGAATTAATTTCTAAAAAAGTTTTAAATTCTTGAGAGAAGTACTTTACAAATTTACTATCTTTTATTAAGAAGGGGTCCATACGCCAATGCCGAGGGGATGTCCCACTGTTCCTCGCCTTAGTTTCCATATATACAGCAGCGTGGTCAGAAATTGCTATATTACCTATTTTACAGGATGATATGGAATTTAAAAAAATTGAGGGGGCAAAAAACATATCAATTCTGGTATGACATTTATGTGGATTAGAGTAGAAAGAAAAATCTCTACCCTGTGGATGAAGACATCTCCATACATCTACTAATCCTAATTCTTTTGTTCAGATCCATCAATTGTCTAGATCTGGGAGATACTCCTGCAGTACTCTTGGGAATCCTGTCTATTTCCGGATCCATAATACAATTAAAGTCTCCCCCTATAATTATATGACGGGCATCAAAAGCCATCAATTTTGAAAAGGCTTCCGTTATAAATTTAAAGGGGTGTGCCGGGGGGCAGTACAAATTTAAAATCCCATATTCCTCTCCATTTATGAGAGCTTTAATCAAGATATATCGTCCAGATTCATCTTTTATCTGCTTTAGGATTTTGAAAGGGAAATTCTTCCGAACAAGAATAACAACTCCCCTGCTTTTTGTGCTAAAAGAAGAAAAAAAGGCCTGATCAAATCCGCCCTGTCGTAATTTCAAGTGTTCTTTATCTGACAGGTGTGTCTCCTGTAGGAGAGCTATATCAACTCTTTCCTTCTTAAGATTTGATAATATTTTCTTCCTTTTAAGTGGCGAATTACTCCCCTTGACATTCCAGGTGCACCACTTAACCGATTGATCAACCATAATCCTCTGGGCCAATCCGAGACCCCTCGGGAGGGGGAACCCTATCCAGAACATCCCGAGCATGGAACATGTAAAATTTACAAAAATAAACCCTCTTTAATACACCCACAACAATACAGTAAAAAACTATTTCTAAATAAAAAAAATATAAAACGTATCTAAGTGGAGACTTTCCCCCTTGTTCCCAGGGGGCATCACTTCCTCTCCAAAAATCCCTCATATCCTCTCCCAACCAATGCCCCACCCTTGACCCAGGCACTCCTCAATAAAATGAGGAAAATTCAAATATAATACAAAGCTAGAGTTAACAGTGAGCACCCCTACCAACACCTGGGTATATTTGGTAATGTTAATACCATATATAAACATATAACTATAAAATTACCAGTTCAACAAATAATAATTAAATATGATAATACAAAATAACGAAGGGAAAAACAACCCCGCTCCTAAAGACAGAGGTAAAATCGAATAAGGTAACCACCTCCCCCCACCAACATTAACCAAATCCCCCAGCTTATATATACATATATATACATACACATACATATATATATATATACATACATACACACACACACATATACATACACCCCTCATATATACATAAAATAATAACAGAAAACAACTCCAAGGGGGGGGGGAGAAAATCAAATCCCTCTCCCCACCCCCCATAATAATATTAAGCAATAAGGTAAGAAAAAAAAAGGGAGGGGATATAAACCAAAACGGGGGGGGGAAGGCAGACCAACATCCATTATGTCCTACAGTTTATCTAAGAGAGTCCAAGAATTCCTTAGCTTTTCTGGTGATCCAAAGTTATATACGGATCCTTCATGGTTAAAACGTAACATCGCTGGGTAGCGTAAGGAGTACTGAACATTTAAGTCCCTTAAACGCTTCTTCGCCTCATCGAATGCCTTCCTCTTTCGAACCAGAGCCAGGGAAAAGTCCTGAAATAGCATGATCTTGGATCCTTTGTAGATCATAGCTTGGGGGTCTTTTCCGAGATTTCTAGAGGCTTCTAGGAGTATCTGCCTCTCCATGTAGCTCTGCAGCCGGAACAGGACCGGGCGTGGGCGCTGGTTCGAGCCAGGCCCGCGTATTGCTACCCGGTAGGCCCATTCCACCCTTACCTGGCCTGATCCAGCTTGCAGATTTAAAAGTTGTGGCAGCCACTGCTCCAGGAATGCTGTAAGCTGGCCTTCCTCTTCCTGTTCGGGAAGGCCCAGCAAACGAATATTTTTTCGACGACCTCGATTATCGAGGTCGTCAATATGATTTTCCAAGGTCCGGACTCGCTGCTCGAGAGTCCGGACCTGATCCACGGCCGATTGAGCGGTTGTCTCCGAGGTCGCGGCCTTTAACTCCGCCCCTCCGACTCGGCGTTGAATTTCTTCAATTTCACGGTCGTGCTTCTGCAGCGCGGCCGAGAGCGACTCCCAACGATTCCTGGATTCGACGATAAAGGCATCGATCTTCGAGTCAAGCTTGGAAAGCATTTCTGCAAGGCTTGCTACTGTAGGTAAGTCCCCCGGGGCGGCTGTGGACGCCTCTGCTGCAGCTGGAGAGTGTGGGGGAGGGGTTCCTGCTTGCTGAGAGCTGCGGGCTCCCTTCCCTTTAGTCATTTTAACTTAGGATAAAGTTGCTTAAATGTAATATTACACAACTAATTGAGTTACTAAACTATTATAAATGATTTATAAATGATTTGGTGAGCTTGGTAGGGGGTAGGTGACCCACTGTGCCCAAGTCTTGGGAGGAGCACTATAGACTCAGTCTTACTGGGTCGCCGCCATCTTGGATCCCCGGCAATCTTAATAAGAGGCCGCCTGCGTCACCAGATAAAAGAGCCAAGCCGACTGTTAAGCTTTTGTAGTGCTTGCCTGGGCAGCATCAAAGGGAGCATTATCATGGGAAATAATAAACAAAGAAGAACATTCATTTTAACCAGAGCTATTTGATCCAACCAGAAGATCCTCCCAGTGCCAAAGGTCCTGTCTTATCTTCTCTAGCAACTGCACAAAGTTAGCTTTATATAATTGATTGAAGGCCAGAGTGATAAAAATGCCGACATACAGGAAACCTCCCTGTGACCACCTGAAAGGGAATCGGTTTCCACTCCCAAGATCGGGTACTCTCATAAGATCCCTGACGTGCATGGCCTCCGATTTCATAAAATTGATTTTGTACCCCGAGAAAGAGCCAAATTAATTAATCACTTGTATTAAACAGGACACAGATATGGTCGGGTTAATTAGAAAGAGAAGAATATTATCTGTGTAAAGGGTGATCATATGCCTGCCTGATCCTACCTCCGGGGCAGTTATATTGGGGTCCCTCCGGATGGCCTCTGCCAATGGGGCGGCACGGTGGCACAGTGGTTAGCACTGTTGCCTCACAGCGCCAGAGACCCGGGTTCAATTCCCGCCTCAGGCGACTGACTGTGTGGAGTTTGCACGTTCTCCCCGTGTCTGCGTGGGTTTCCTCCGGGTGCTCCGGTTTCCTCCCACAGTCCAAAGATGTGCAGGTTAGGTGAATTGGCCATGCTAAATTGCCCGTAGTGTTAGGTAAGGGGTAAATGTAGGGGTATGGGTGGGTTGCGCTTCGGCGGGTCGGTGTGGACTTGTTGGGTCAAAGGGCCTGTTCCACATTGTAATGTAATCTAATGGCTCAAGCACCAATGTAGATAGCAACGGGTGAGAGGGGGCACCCTTGTCAGCTGCCTCTGCCAATAATAAAATTGTTAGACCTTATACCATTCGTGAGAACTGTGGCTTTCGGGTCATTATGTAACACTGCCACCCACCTGGCAAAAACCCATCCGAGGCCAAACCGTTTCAGGACATATAAGAGGCACGGCCACTCCACCCAGTCAAACGCTTTCTCTGCATTCAGGGAGACTACCAAGTCCGGAATTGACCCTTGCTGACACACCTGGATCATATATAGCACTCTCCTAATATTATTAGAGGATCTGTGACCCCTAATAAAACCTGTCTGATCCTCTCTTACAATGAGGGGTAAGACCTTCTCCAGCCTCAATGCCAGCATTTTTGACAAAATTTTAAAATCCACTTTCAGTAATGATATGGCCTGTATGAAGTTCAAACCTCTCTTAAGAATAAGAGAAATATTTGCTTCTTTCAGAAAGGATAGGAGGGAGTCCTGACTTTACGAATAATTGTACGTATCCAACATTGGCCCAACCAGCATGTCTATGAACTCCTTATAAAACTCACTCTGAAATCCATCTGAACCGGGCGCTTTACCACTCTGAAGCTGCCTCACTGCCTCCTGTATCTCTTGGATTATCAGAGGGGCATTCAAAAGAGATGCCTGCTCTGAAGTTACACCTGGGAGGTCCAAGGTCCTAAAAAAGGACTCCACTTTTGCCAATCTGTCCTCACAGTCCTCCGACCAGTACAAGTCAGAGTAGAACTTCCTGAATGTTGCATTATTCTTTTTGGGATCGCAGGTAGTATCAGCACACTCACTAATGGATGTGATAGATTCGGTGGCACTCTTCTTTCTGGCCAAGTATGCTAAATACCTACCTGGTTTATCACCATACCCAAATAACCTCTGTTTCACAAAGGAAATCTCCCTCTTTGCTGTCTGGGTGAGCGCAGTGGTCAAAGTAGCCTGGAAGGATGTAATCCACTGCAACTTAGTCACAGACGGTCTGTCAAAATATGCTGTATTGGCTGCCTTCAGCTGAGCCTCGAGCATACACTGCTGCTCTCCCTTCTGCCACTTCCAAATCGCCAAGTGAGAAATAATCAAATCCCTTGCATAGGCCTTGGCAGTCTCGCAGACCACTGACGGATTACTGGCCGTGCCTGAATTAATGTCCCAAAAAATTTTAAATTCCTGTGAAAAATACTCAGTGAACTTGCTATCCTACCGGAGGACAGGATCCATTCACCAGTGCCATGAGCCTTTCCCATTATCATCGGCCTTAACCTCCATTTACACTGCTGCATGATCAGAAATGGCTATGTTCCAAATTCAAAAAGGCCGATGGGGCAAAAACCATGCCAATCCTAATATAGCACTTATGTGGGCTAGAAAAAAGGTGAAGTCCCTACCCACAGGGTGAAGACATCACCACACATCCACCAACACCAATTCCCTGTTCAGGTCCACCAGCTGCTTGGATTGCGGGGATATATCTGCAAGAGCCCTAGGCACCCTATCCACCTCAGGGTCCATAAGCTGGTTAAAGCTTCCCCCTATAATTGTATGACGTGCCCCAAGGGCCATCAACCTGGGCACACCTACTGGATCGCCACCATCAACCTGGAGAGCGCATCTGTTAAAAATTTAAGAATGTAAAAAACACCCAGCCAAACCCTCCCTGCTGCAACTTTAAGTGCTCCTTATCAGTTAGGTCTGTTTCTTGCAGCAAGGCTACATCGACCCTTTCCTTTCTAAGGCTTGAAAGTACCTTTTTTCTCTTGATCGATTAATGACTCCCCTTAACGTTCCAAGTGCACCATTTAAATGGATAGCCAAAGCCATCTGAAACAGCCCGTGACCCACCCCCCCAGGAGGAAAAACCCCATATATAATGTGCCAAGTGAAAACAATAAACAATTTGTATAAACTTGGAAATACAACTACAAAAACTACCAGATCAAAATTTCTAACAACTACTTCTACAAGTGATGGGGTTTATCCTCATGGCGGAGACAAGAATATTGAATGCTTCTACTAGTGACATCCAGGTTTTCAATGAATCTATTGGTAGGGTTAAGGGTATTTTCTTATGTTGGTTCTCTCATCATCTAAGGCTGGCACAGTCTTACAATCAGCTCTATCAGTTGTGGTGTTACGGATGCAAAAAGTTTGATTGGTGTCCACTATATCTATATCCTTTCTTCAATTATGACATTATCATTTGAATCACTGCCCATGTGGTCACTGCCCTTTGTCTGTCTTCCTCCTTTTTAAAGTGCTGTTGTCAGATAATTTTTTTCCCCAAAGTTTCAAAACAATGCAACAGTTTATAAGATAGTAATTACTGCTTCTAGAATTCAAACACTGAAAATACCTCAAAAAAGGAACAGCTCTTACAGCCACTACCCAGAATCCTTCGGCTATAGGAAGGATGTTTTGAAACTTGAAAGGGCTTGGAAATGATTTACAAGAATGTTGCCATGGTTGAAGTTTTGAGCTATAGCAAGAGGCTGAATAGGCTGGAGCTATTTTTCCTGGAGTGTTGGAGGCTGAGGGGTGACCTTATAGAGGTTTGTAAAATCATGAGGGGCATGGATAGGGTAAATAGACAAGGTCTTTTCCCCAGGATAGGGGAGTCCAAATCTAGAGGGCATAGGTTTAAGGGTGAAAGGGGAAAAATTTAAGAGACCGAAGGAGCAACCTTTTTATGCAGAAGATGGCACATATATGAAATGAGCTACCAGAGGAAGTGGTGGAGGCTGGTTACAACATTTAAAAGGTACCTGGATGGGTATATGGACAAGAAGGGTTTAGAGGAATATGGGCCAAATGCTGGCATGGACAAGTTCAACCGAAGGATCTGTTTCCATGCTGTATATCTCTATGACTCTATTATCCAAGTAATGTTCAAGATGGAAGAGTGCTGATTCAACATTTGGAGCAACTGCTCAGTAGGTTTTCTTTAGGTTGCTTGACCTAAGGCCCTGAGGATCTATAATTGGTTTGAAGCCAGCAAATGATAGTATTAAGATTGAAAGGGTAGATGTTTCTTTAGCTTTATTTTGATCTTCATTATTTCCTCCTAAAGTTTTTTTTTTAAAGTGATTGTTCAATTCAGTCTGGTTCACAATGAGGCAATTTCTCAAACCATTTAATGTCAGCTCCATAATGTTGGACTGGGGTCACACATAGGACAAAATTGATAGGACTGTTAGATTCCGTTCCCTGAAGGGCAGGTTTTTTTTTTAACTCAGTGTGGTATAAATAATCCAAAAACCTCAATTACTATTCACCAGATTTTTTAAATTCAGTTTCATAAATTAGTGCTTCAGGATTTGACCTTGGATCACTACTCTACTATCATAACCATTTTACTCATTATAATCATTTGTGTCACTGTCTCAAAACACTGTCTCAATGTGATGTCAGAAACGACATTGTGAAATTGTCAGTAGTAAATGTTATGACATCATCTTGGAACTAATTTGCTAGGCAACAAATGTAACATTATTCCTGTTATCTTTGGTTGCAAAACAACATTCTCTATAGACACCTGTCAGATTCTCAGGTTAATTTCAATTTGGGGTAAAGTTTTGTGTGCTTAGTAATGCTTTTAATGCTAATAATATTTCATTTTAGTATACAAGTACTTTTATCACCATTTTCCTTTGAAGTAAAATATTACTATAAATTGTATTTGAAAATGTCTATCTTAATCACGTTTCATTTCTGGAGACTTTAATGCAAATCCAAAACCCTAAGTAATACTGTTTTGATCTTTTTTATTCACCCTTGGGCCAGCATTTATTGATTATCCCTGGCTAACCTTGCGAAGTTGGTAGTGAGCTGCTTTCTTGAACCACTGCAGTGCATGTGTTGTAGGTAGACCCACAATACCCTCAGAATCGACCCAGAGACACTGAGGGTCTGTCAATACATTTCCAAATCTAGATAGTGAGTGACTTGGAGGGGAATTTACATGTGGTGGCATCCCTATTTACCTACTACCCTTTTCTTTCTACATTGTAGTGGTCTTGGATTTGGAAGATGCTGTTTATGGATTATCACAATTTTGTGAATTTTTGCCGTGCATCATGTATTGAGCATCTATGAAGGTGGGAGTGGATGTTTATGGAACTAATTAAGCAGGCTGCTTTGTCCTGGATAGTGTCAAGCCTTTTGACCCTTTTGAGGGTTTTGCAGCTGCAATCTTCCAGGCAAGTAGGGAGTATTCCAACATGTTCCTGATGAAGGGCTTATGCCGGAAATGTCAACACTCCTGCTCATTGGATGATGCCTGACCTGCTGTGCTTTTCCAACACCACACTTTTCAACTCAGTATTCCAACAGATCCTGACTTGTGCCTTGTAGATACTTTTGGGGAGTCAGTAAATGAATTAGTTGCTACAAGATTCCTAGCCTCTGTCCTGCTTTTGTAGCCACCATGGCTAGTTCAGTTGAGTTTATGGTCATGGTACCCTAGGGTGTTAGTAGTGTCGGATTCAGTGATGGGAGTGCCATTGAATATCAAGGGAGATAGTTAGATTGTTCTTTTTGAAGATGGGCATTGCCTGGCATTTATGTGGCGTGAATGTTGCTAGTCATTTATTTAACCCAAACCTGGATATTGTCCAGATCTTGCAGCAGTTGGAGACGTACTGCTTCAGAACCCTGCCTCCTATCCCTTAATTTTTTCGTTAACAAAAATATATCAATCCTAGTTTTAAATTTAACAATTAATTTAGCATCAGTTGCTGTTTGTGGAAGAATGTTCTACATGTTACAATCTTTTGACTGTAGAAGAGTTTCATATTTTCACTCCTGAAAAGTTTGGTTTCAATGTTTACGCTCTCCTCCCAAATTCTTCAGTTCCTGGTGAACAGAAATAATTTCTCCATTTCTACATTATCTGTTTTCTTTAATATCTTGAAAACCTCAATTAACCCACTCCTTAGCCTTCTAAATTCCATAGAAAAACCCATTGTGTGATCATTCTGGTAAATCCAGTTTCATCCTTCCAAGGTCAATCTATCCTTCCTAAAAATAGGTGCTCATAACTGCTCAAAATAGAGTCAAAGAGACAAAAAGGACTATAGCATAGAAAAAAGTCCTTCAGCCCATCGAGTCTGTGCAGGTAAAACCAAGCACCTAACTTTCTCAAATGGTAATACTCAAGTGTGACCTGACCAGAGTTTTGCATAATTGAATCAAACCTCTATTCTCTTGTATTTGAGCCTTCTAAATATACAGGCCAGAATTTCATTAGCCTTTTGGTTCCTTTCTGTGTTCTTTTTCTCCATTATTTCCAGTTTTTCACCATTTAGAACCATATTTCATTTTTTACCTCCAAGTGGATGATCCCACTTTTAGCTACATTGAAATTAATTTGCCCAGTCGCAATCTCTCAATGCATTTTATAAGATTAGACTTCAGTCTATACTACTTATAATAGAGTCCCTTTTTTGTTTCATCAGCAAGTTTGAATCCCATCACTCAAGTTGCTAATAAGTGCAGTGTAATAATCATATCTTACTAATTAGATTGCCTGCCCATTTTCCCTACTCTCTGTCTTATTCTGCTCAGTTAACTCCTAACCAAACTCTTTAATTTCATGAGATTCAACTTCAACTAACATTCTCTTATGAGGTGGGACTTGATCAAATGCTTTATGGAAAACCACATAAATTACACCCATGGAAACAACCCTGCCCATTACTTTAGTCACCTCTTCAAAATATTCAATCAGATTTGTCGGGCTTGGTTCATGTTGGTTTTCTCTAACCAATTAGAAGTTTCAAATATTCAAGTGCTCATTCCTTACCAATTTGTGAATAACAGATGTTCAGATAAATTGCTCTAAATTATTTGGTTTCTTTCCATCAACTTTTTTTAAAGTAACAGACAACTTGTTCAACTTTCCAACCTAAAAGAATAATTCTTAAATTAAGGTAAGTTTGGAAGACTGTGCACTCTTTAGTGACTGCCTTCCAGATGCTTTTACCCAGTCTAGTGGTCCTATACAGCACTAACCAATGATTGGAAGAAGGCTACTAAACTCCAATGAAAGAGACTGTATAGTCCTTACAGGACTTTGCACAGCTCTGAACCTAGAATGTCTAAATAAGATCCAATGGCACTCAAAACATTTGACGGCATTCAAAACAAAGTAGCCTATTTGACTAACAACCTACCCACCATTTTATGCACTCATTCCCCCCACCACCAATGTACTGTGTACCAATTATGAAATAACACCATGAAGAATAAGGGCAGCAGATCCACACATCATCCTGACTTGGAACTATATCACTATTTCTTTCTGTAGAAATCCAAGACTGTTCCTAAAAGCATGTATGTATGGAGACACCAGCACCACAACCATTGCAGCCATTGACAGTTGTTCATTAGCATCTGCTCAAAAGCACCTAGGGATGGACAATAATTGCTGGCCCTGCCAGCGATGATCACATCCCAAGAATGAATGTAAACTATTAAAAGACTTGGCTTTGATTGTACCACATTCGAATGGACACCTGGAGTCTGGCCTGGGTAGCTGTTGGAACAGCAAGACTCCATAAGAATATCTTGAGCCTCCCTTGTCACAACTCTCCTCTTTCTCTATTGCTCATTTGAGAGCTTCTAGGGGGCAGTCGTTCAGAAAATTTCAATACTTCGTTTAGTCAGTAGGCCCCAGGGTCATGTGATTTTCCGCCAATGCCACTTATATTGCACTTCCCATTCAAAATGGATACAGTTGTGATGTGATTTCCTCATGGAATCCAGCTGGTCTTTAGAATTCTGAGGCATTTTGCTAATTATCCATAGCAGTTTAACCATGTGACTGCCTGTTGTTCTTGTGATGTAGCAATTACAGTGTTATTCGAAACTGATGTACCAGAACGCATCGAGTTTCCATGTTGCTGATAAATAGCTTTGTGAAATAAAATATGTATTAATCATCATTTTAACTAGTTTGAAAATTAGTGCACACTTTGTCAATCGTAAGCATTTACATTAATTTATTTCAGAACATTTGGCCGTACACAACATCCTCCCATGCTTACTTCTGCTACTGGAGTAATTTAATCCTTATGGAAAATCATGTGAAGATGACTTCAAAAATGGGGAAACAGCAGTGTTCTCCTAATGCCGTCTCAACATCAAACCAAACAAAATGTCATAATTCCAAAAGATGCTCCGTGGCCAACTCAAAGCAAACACCAAACTTAAGTGCCAGAAAGTTGTCTTCCTTTCCAAATTTTCCTGCAATTCACATCAACCCCAGATGTAAAATGCCATTTCAAGCATGGAAGATTCACGGACAAACAGAACTTAAGAACCATTTTCAACACCTGATTAAATCTGTTTACCCGAACACTGAAAGGCGAATGGAGAATGAACACACTGAAATGACAACATTTTCAAACCCAGATGATTTTTCTTATCATAAGTCACAAAATGTTCTGGAAGAAATGAGACGTGATCTTCATTCTAATTTCTGGAGTACTGATTCCACTGTAACCCTATCTGATGTCGAATTTGTAAGTGAAGAAATAGCAAGTAGTTGCTCATCCACATATAGCATTGATTCTTCAACAGAGAACTCCCTGAATTTAAATACTGGTGGAAACCAGTTACCTGCTAATGTTTATGAAGAGGTGTGTTACCAGATGAAACAACTCCAGCATTTGACACATCATGTTGAAAAGCTTGGAGAAATGGTAAGGAATGATTTTAAATAACAAGACTAATTGGCAAAAGACAGCAAATGAATAGTTCTCTGTAAAGAAAAAGTGTTCATTATAACAGTTGTAGTAAATAACTTGATTTCAGCAGGAGCATTCAGCATCATAATTTAGTGTGAATACTTCCCAAGCTCAATAGCTCTCAACTTGGGTTTCTGTTCAACAATGAATTGAATTTCCAGCTTCACAATCAGCCTGTTTCCAGATTCACTTTTATTGAGTACATTAACAGTCAATGCCATAAAAATCAACAAAAAAAAATTACAATTACATTCGGAGAAAGCTGGTTTGTTAGGAGCAACTTCAATTCCTTGAAAACTAATAATAATGGTGTTATCAAGGAAAATAAGGAAATAACAGGCATGCTGTAATCCAGAAAATCCAATGAAAGCATAATGAGTCAGGGAAATGGACTCAACAAAATTAACAGTAATGGCAGGATTTCAAGTTTGAGAAGAAATAGTTGGAAATATTGCAGATGCCCAAATTATAATCTTCTAAAGTTTTCTCCATTTAGGATTTTTTTCTCTAGATTGGAGTGTTGTGCATGCTTTTGAAGAAAGGTGAGAGAGGGTAACCAAGGAATTACAGACAAATTAGGCTAACATCTGTCAGTGAAGGTCACGATGGCACAATGGAAGAGAGTTAGGATAAAGTTTTGATTAACAAGGAATTCAAAGATTCTGAAGGATGGAGAGGAAACGGGAGTTGAGAACCGAATCAGATCCATCATGATTTTATTGAAGAGCAGAGCAGACCCCTAATTTGTGTGTTCTCATTTTCTTATAATCTTGTAAATTTTAAAGAGTGGTCACGCCTCTAAAACTAACCAAATTTTTTAAAGAGGTCCCTAAAGTCATGGACAGGTCAATGGCTCTGGATGTTATTTAAATCACCTTCCAGAAACATTTGATAAAATCCATTGTAAAAACCTAGTTAAAGCTGGAGGTAATTGGAACAGCAAATTATTAATCTTGGTCATTGCCTGATTCTTGTGTGGCACAAATGTTACAAGCAGTCCAAATGTGAATATTGTCCAGGTCTTGTTGCTTTTTTACAAGGACTACTTAAGTATTTGAGGCTCCCCTTGAAAACTCCATCCACAGAGCCAGGAGGATTGTACTGTGTACAGTTCTGGTCGCCACATTACCAAAAGGATGTGGACGCTTTGGAGAGGATGCAGAAAAGATTTCCGAGGAGGTTGCCTGGTATGGAAGGTGCTAGCTATGAAGAGAGGTTGAGTAGGTTAAGATTGTTTTCAATAGAAAAGAGGAGATTGAGGGGGGACCTGATTGAGGTCTACAAAATCATGAAGGGTATAGACAGGGATAAGCTTTTTCCCAGGGTGAAGGATTCAATAATGAAAGGTTGCGCTTTCAAGGTGAGAGGTGAACAGTTTAAGGGGGATACATGCAGCGAGTACTTTACACAGAGGGTGGTGGGTGCCTGGAACGCATTGCCAACAGAGGTAGTCGTGGCAGGCATGATAGATTCATTTAAAATCGTCTGGACAGATGTATGAGTAGGTGGGGAGCAGAAGGATACAGATGCTTAGGAATTGACCGACAGGTTTAGACTGGATTTCAATTGGCTGAGGCTTGGAGCACCGAAGGGCCTTTTCCTGGGCTATAAATATTCCAAGTTCTTCTTTGTTCTTTGATTCTGACCATTATTGTGCACCTGGAATCAAATATATTAGACTAGATAGGGATGACAATTTTCCTTTTTTTATTAATTTTATGAGCAAGTTGTTTTTTTTTGCAGCAATACAATAGTTTCACAATCAACATTTCTGAACCCAATTTTAATTGCAAATTTATGTAATTAAAATTTTGAATTCTCCACCATAGTAATATATACGTTGTATAACCAGACTCTGAAGATTTGTAAATGTTTAGCATAACCCCTCTGTTTTCTTGCCTTCCCAGCAGGCACTTTTTGTTACCTCTTCCCTTTCTGGCCTATGAATTTTCCTTTCCATCACTTCCTTTGCTCTAATTATGTATATCTGTTGTGTTAAATTCAAAACTCACTTGCACTGGAGTAAAATGCATAATAGAAAAAAGAGGAAATCATTATAGTATATTTGATTAATCAGAACGATTATCTATTTTTTGATGTCATATCATATTGCCATTGATGATGCTATTGTCACATCAAGAAGAGATCAAAGCAGAGAGGAACATGTAAAAAGAGGTTTTAGGTACTACACTAGAGAACTTTATAGAGTAATCTGTAATATATACATATAGAGGTAAATAAAGAATGTCATAGTATTGAAGTGAGGGGGAGAACATTCCTCTAGGATAAAAACTAACCAGGGATGCCAGTGACCAAGAGTGTTGGTAAACAGGTAAAGTCAGCAACTTCTTCGAGTATAGAAATTCAAAGCCCAGAGGAACTAAAAAGTATCAAACTATGCCACCCTAGAATAAAAAGCAAATCATGCATAAATTTTAGTTTGCTTCATGCTATTGCTTCATTAATTGTATGAGAAGAAAAAGCTAATAAAAATGAATAGAAAGAATAGTGCCTGGTGGTGTGTAGGCAATGAAGCTCATTTGTTTCCACCACAATCTTAGTGGAATCATTCAGATGATCTTGCTTCATTTCTAGCTTTCTTCAATCCTCATCCACACTCATTGTTATTCACTAATCTGATTATTGTCCTTCTAGTGGGTGGCACAGTGGTTAGCACTGCTGCCTCACAGCGCCAGAGACCCCGGTTCATTTCCTGCCTCAGGCAACTGACTGTGTGGAGTTTGCACATTCTCCCCGTGTCTGCGTGGTTTCCTCTGGGTGCTCCAGTTTCTTCTCGCAGTCCAAAAATGTGCAGGTTAGGTGAATTGGCCGTGCTAAATTGCCCGTAGTGTTAGAGGAATGGGTCTGGGTGGGTTGTGCTTCGGCGGGTCGGTGTGGACTTGTTGGGCCGAAGGGCCTGTTTCCACACTGTAAGTAATATAATCTACTTCTGTTTATGCCTTCACTCTTTTCTTTAATTGCTGCCAAGACTATATTGTTAGGTTTTCAATTCCAGTATGGGGGATGCATTTGGCTATCTTTCTTTCTAACTGTTTGCAACCCTTTTGATTTATAAACTTCTCCTCCTGCTGAATCTACTCATTTTGTATTTCTGCTAATTTTAACTATCCTCTACTTTAGCTACATTTCAAAATCTGTG
Organism: Chiloscyllium plagiosum; assembly: GCF_037043375.1. Lineage (NCBI taxonomy): Eukaryota > Metazoa > Chordata > Chondrichthyes > Orectolobiformes > Hemiscylliidae > Chiloscyllium > Chiloscyllium plagiosum. The sequence continues at coordinate 81,374,973 of NW_028270144.1, forward strand.
AATGCCTCTCAACCTCTTTTTTCAGAATGCACCCCTCGTATTCATGTACTGCATCACTCCAAACTACTGACTCTACCAAACATTTTTGTAAGCTTCATGCTGATACGTTTAGACATCTAGATGGTTCTTAAATCACTGATCACACCTCTTGCCATTGTTAACTAACCTGGAGTTTATTCTCAAACATGAATTTGATATTTATCATCAAATCAAGGTATGTGAAATTGTCCATGTTCTCCATCTTGAAGCTTTTAATCTTGACTTTTCCATTGTCATTTAGTGCTATAATGTTGGTCTTTGCCTCATAAATGTTCAGCCCAAAGGATTCACCATGAAAAGACTTTCAAAAAATTATTTTTTTAATATTCTATCCAGTTTTCTGACTTACCACCCATCTTTGCATAATTCTATGATTCTTTTAAGTGTGAATTGTTAATGAAAATTAAGTAGGTTAATGTTGCAGCTATTGTAGTGGAGGTTACCAGCACCCTCAACCTTGGTAGTTGAACTGTCAATCTCACAATCTTCAGTTTTGGAGATTGGTTGAGTTTCGTTTTATCCTTTGTGTTTGTTTTCAACTGGTGCAGACTCAATGGGCCAAAAGGCCTTTTTCTGTACAATAGACCTCCATGACTCTTCTGTAGTTCTGATGCTTTTTGACCATGATTGGATTACAGCATTCAGTTTGGGAGATGTTCCTTTTGTTATCCTGTTTCCTTTTGTATTGTTTGTAGCATTCAGTGAGAGAAGATGTTCCTTTGGTGCAACATAGGAGTAACTAGAGATGTGTAGTTCTTTGACTGTGACCTTCACAGCTCACTAGCACACTCAAACACAGACTGGTACACACAGGATTGTTCAGACCTATTAGTACCTTCCAAAAGAGTTGTAACTGGCTTTTTAACCTCTGTCCTTATGTATTCTTCAAAGAGAAAAACATAAAGTATGTGTGTGGTTTGGGACATAATCCATAAATGTAGCTTGCTGTTGAGCAAGAGGTCCGCAGCCCCTTGTTACTTTTGTAGCCACAGGAGATTACAGTCCAGTCTGTTTTGAATTCCCACTTCACCCCTTTGAAGTGTTATTGTTTGAAGTTCTCCTCACATCCATATTAGACTAGTGTGAGTCTCTTGCAACTGACAGCCCTTAATTTTTATCCACAGTCATTGGCTGTATCAACCTTTTTTGAAAAACATATTTTGGAATTACAAGTGCACACAGTACTTTGGGCTCCAACCTTGGTCATGGCACTGAGTAGCTCACAGCACACTACTGCTAGCTGTTAGACTAGGCTTACAGAAGGTAGTGAGGGACCAACAAGAGGGAAAAATAGATTTAACCTTAACCTCACTAATCTGCCTGTTATAGATGCACTGTCTGTGACAGTATCAGCAAAAGTAACCACTGCACAGTCCTTCACATTGAGAATACCACCTGTCTTGTTGTATGGCACTATCACCGTACTAAATGGGATAGGTTTTGAACATATTTAGCAACTCAAAACTGGGCAATCACGAGATGCTGTAAGCCATCAGCATCTGCAGAATTTTACTTCAACACAATCTGCAACTTCATGGCCTGGCACATCTCACACTCGACAATTACCATCAAATTAGAAAATCAACCCAGGTTCAATGGAGAGGGCAGGTAGTCATGCGGGAAGCAGTATCAGGTATACCTAGAAATGAGATGTCAACTTAGTGAAGCTGTAACACAAGAATATTTGCGTGCCAAATGGCATAAGTAGCATACGTTAGACAGAGCTAAGTGATTCCACAACCAATGGATCAGATCTAAACTCGGTAATCCTGCCACATCTAGACTTGAATAGTGATGGACAGAAATTCCATAAGTACCTCCATCCTCAATAATAGTGGGAGGGAGAACCTCAAACATGTCAGTGTAAGAGATAAGGTTGAAACATTTACAATCGATAACCAGAAGTGTCAAGTCCTGCCCTTGCTGTGCCCCCACAGCATGACAGGTGCCAGTCTATTGGCAATTTGATTCCAATTGATATCAAAAAATGGCCGAAGGAGTTGCATTTTGCAAAGATTATGGGCCCTCAGATATTTCCGGCAATAGTACTGAAAAACTAGTGCTCCAGAACTTGTTGTGCCTCAATTCAAGCTCAGTGCAGGTACAGCATTGGTATCTAACCTGCAATGTGGAAAATTGTCTAGGTATCTACTTTACACAAAAAAAGGACAAATCCAACCAGGTGAAGTACCTTAGTCTACTCTCACTCGGTCAAGTGGTATGGTAGCTCAGTGGTTAGCACTACTGCCTCACAGCACCAGGGTCCCAGGTTCAATTCTAGCTTCAGGCAACTGTCTGTGTGGAGTTTGCACATTCACCCTGTGTCTGTGTGGAGTTTGCACATTCACCCTGTGTCTGTGTGGGTTTCCTCCCACAGTCTAAAGATGTACAGGTCAGGTGAATTGTCCATAACACTAGGTGCATCATTCAGAGGGGAATGGGTCTGGGTGGGTTACTCTTTGGAGGGTTGGTGTGGACTGGTTGGGCAGAAGGGCCTGTTTCCACACTGTAGGGAATCTAATCTAAAGTGATGGAAGAGATCATCACCAGTGCTATCGAGTAGCATTTGCTTAGCAATAACCTGCTCTGTTTTGATTTCAGCAGACTCACTTAGCTCTTTAACTTGTTACAATCATGATCCAAGTATAGATAAAAGGTCTGAATTCCAGAGGTGAGGTAAGGTGAGAGTTGGTTGGCCCTGATATCAAGGCTAGATTTGACTGAGTGCGGCACCATCGGATCCAAGCAAAATTAGAGTTTGTGCGAATCAGAGTGAAGACTTTGTGCTGATTGAAACCATACCTAGCTCAAAGCAAGATATGGTTGTCATAAATCAGTCATCAGGACATCTCTACAGGAGTTACTCAAGGTAGTGTCTTAGACTCAACCATCTTCATCAATGACTTTCCTCCGTCATAAGGTCGGAAGTAAGGATATTCACTGATGGCGGCACTGTTTGTGAATCCTCATATAATGATGCATCCAGACCTGGACAATATGCAGATTTGGGCTTACAAATGGCAAGTAACTTTGAACCATGCAGTAGGTAATGACCATTCACTGAAAGAGGAAATTCCACAAATATCTCCATCCTCAATGATGATGAAGGGGAGCCTCACACTTCAGTGTAAGAGATAAGGTTTAAATATTTACAATCTACAAACATTAATGACTATTTCCATCAAGGGTTAATCTAGCCTTCACCTCTCAACACTCAATAGCATAGCCCTCATCAAATCCTTCATTATCAATCTCCTGAAGTCACCGTTGAACTTAATCTAAACAGAATTGTTTGGCTGCAAGACCAACTCAGAGGCTAGGAATTCTGCAGCAGGTAACTCATCTCCTGACACTAAAGTCTAGATTAGAGTGATGCTGGAAAAGCACAGCAGGTCAGGCAGCATCCGAGGGACACTAAAACCTGTCCACCAACTACAACACAGGTCAGGAGTGTGTCTAGATCATAATAACTAGGAACAGAAGTGGGCCATTCAGCTCATCAAGTCTGTTGCACCATTCAATGAGTTCATGGTGACCTGACAAACCTTGACTCCATTTTCCTGCCATTTCCCCAAAATCTGTGATTCCTTTAAAAATCTGCCTCAACCTTGAATATATTTAATTACCCAGATTCAATAACCCTCTGTGGTAAAGAACTCCCCAGATTCACTACCTTCTGAAAAAAGAATTTCATCCTTATCCCTGTCTTAAATATGTGACTCTTTATTCTGAGATTTGAGTCTTTGGTTCTAGATTCTCCCAAAAGAGGAAACAATCTTTCTACATCTACACTGTCAAAACCCCTCATGGAATAAACCTGTTTTGCCAGGATGAATACAGCTCTAATTACATTCAAGATGCTTGACATAATCCATTACAAAGCAGCATACTTGGTTGGCACCACATCCACAAAAATCCATTCACTTGACTTCGAATGTATGGTAGCAGCAGAAATCTACAAAGGATCCAAATACCTTCCAAACATGTGATCACTACCGTATAAAGATGCAAGTGTAGAAGATGCATAGAAACACCACCACTTGCTAGTCTTCTTCTGAGCATCACATCATTGTCACTTGGAATTATATTGCTGTTCCTTCAGTGTCACTGAGTCAAAAACACAGAACTCCTTCCCCAACTGAATTGTGGGTCTACCAACATCAAATGGACTGGAGCAGTGCAAGAAGGCAACTCCTCACTACCTTCTCAAGGGCAACTAGGAATGGTCAATAAATGATTCATTCAGTAAAATCAATATCCCCAAAATGAAACTTTCTAAAAAGGCACTATGAATGTGTTGTATTGCTAATCTATGCCAAAGATTTTATTTTTAAACCTTTCCCCAAATGACCCTTCCCCACTTACCATGGAGGCACTAATAATTGAAGCCAAAGTGGTTCAATATTACCTTTTTCGATGTTGATATCTTAATTCATAGGACAATATGTATGTAAATGCATGTAAAGAACCTTTAGAGTGAACTTGTGTTGTGTCAACCTGCAGTTTTCATTTACTTCCATGATGTTGGAGTGAGACACAGACCCAAATGCTTACTTATGGGAAATAAAACAGGATAAAACTGAAAGCACCACACCACACTTTTCTATCTCTTAATGAGATGGAAAAGCCTTGGACTCTGATCCTCTGCTTTACCTTTGTGGAGAATAAATAGAAGGCACACAATATTTATAACCACAACAAAATATGTTAGCAAATAAGTCATTCTTAAAGCTGGCATTCAACATTTATTTCATTAAATTTCCAATTCCTTATAGATTCCAATAATGTTTGCAAAAGTACGACCTATCTTATTGAAAATTGTTGCTTGGTGCAGGGTAATATAAAATTTGAGTATTGCCAAGTAAAAGAAATATGTTGTCAGGGGTTTTCCTCTCATCAGGGCACTCATCAGGATTCAACTGTAAGTTTACAACATCTCCAAGGCAACATTGGTTTATACAGTTCGGGAATAGGGTATTGATTGGTTGGCATGTGGGCTCTAACTGGTAGAGGTATTGCCATGGAGGATGCACCAAAGGTATATTTAACTGCCAACTTTTAAAGTCAAGTCAGGCAAGTCAAATCTGATTAGTCAATATTTGGAGATGCCGGTGTTGAAATGTGGTGTACAAAGTTAAAAATCACACAACACCAGATTATAGTCCAACAGGTTTAATTGGAAGCACACAGGTGATTACTCCTGATGAAGGAGCAGCGCTCTGAAAGCTAGTGTGCTTCCAATTAAACCTATTGGACTATTACCTGGTGTTGAGTGATTTTTTTACTGATTGGTCAAGGATTTGCCCTGGAGAACATACCAGGGTTTGGCTGTCCCCCAAGCTTTTACACAGTGACATGTAAGACCTATGCATTGAATTTAGTAAAATTAATTTTTGTTACTCTTACTTTGTGGAAATATATTTGAACATGTGTTTTTGTGGTGAGATTATAAGATTGGCATTACTTTAAATATAAGCGATTGTCTTAATTATATATTTATATTTATATATACTAGTACAAGTAACTCTTGTGATAGAGTGATCAAAGCAATATGGTAACTATAAAGTAGCTTAAATGTGTATTTAATGCCAATGAGATTATAACATGAGGACCTTTAGCCTACTGAAAAACATGTGAATATACCTTTGATATTCATGTGTAGAAGGCTAAGGGTCATTACTGTTTGATCAAGATAGCATTACTTTTATCCATGAGTTTGTGCTTCAACCAATCTTATGGAACATAGCAACAGAGAAGATAATCTATAATTATTCATTTCAAGAATGGGCATGTTAAAGAATAGAAAGCAAAGGCTAGAAAACAAAATGTCCATGATATAACATTGAATTAGAAGTGTAATTTATTTATCAGTACATTTCCATTGATCATTTTGATCATTATTTTTCTTTGAATAGTTAGTGGCAAGTGCTGTTTGAGAAGCAAAGCCACATGTTTACCATCACATTGTATTGTAAATATCAAAACAGATGGCCATATATATTAAAGGGCATGCATCATCCCATGTTTCTGTATTTCAAACCAGAAAATTGAGAAGAGACCTCAAAAGAGGCCAACATCACGCTGCTTGGTAACACCAAGATTGCAGGGAATAGTAGAGGAGAAACAAATGGAAGAAACGGTAGAATTGTTTGCTTACTTTGAGTTGTTTTAAAATACTGCTTGAAAATATAATATCTTTTCTGGGCAGCATCATTGTCATCTTGTTGATTTAACAAGTATAAAGATTGGTAGAATCTAATGAATTGTAGCCCTATTGCTCCTAATGACTGAGCTTCTATGGAGAATTATAAAGCTGATAACGTGAAGTAGCTTTGCTATTTGCATGCAATTTCACCATCATGTTCATGCCCATGAATCATGAAAGGGTGACACATGCCCTTTCAAATAATTGCAGAGGATCAAAATAGGGCATTTACAAAAGATGTAACATACAAGAAACCAGAAGTCAAACAAATAATTGCACAGTTAAATCATCTTCACACTGCAGCCACTGGATAGCTTCCTTAGAGAGAAAGCAAACAAACAACAGAAGTCATGACAAACTGGCACAATTTATTGTAGGAGCTACTTTTACATAGGCAACAGTCGGTCACTCCTGATAGGATTTAACGAGAAGCCACATAAGTAGCACAGTCATCAAAACAACCATAAAGTTCAAGAAGAGCTCTTGTGTGGATTTATCCATGGTCGTAGTGTGTTAAGGAGCAGGAAGTCGCAACCAGTTGTGTAGAAATAGACCAGTTCAGATGAGCCAACACCTCAGAATAACAGCAGGCTGAACTCGACTCCAACACACTCTTCAAACTTATTGGTTGTCTGAAATAAATGAGTACACAGATCTTTCCTGTTAGTTTAAATTTAGTTTTCATAGATCTCCTCAAACAACTTCCAACATTCAAAACATTGAAAAGGAATAAAATGGGTTCAGAAACATATCAGCTCTTGATCTGTCTTATTAAATATACTGTGCAAACAAAAATACAGAAATTTCTAGATAAATTCAACAGGCCTAGAGAATCTGTGGAGAGAAAGCAGAGTTAGTGTCTCAGGTCCAGTTCCAAAGAAGGGTCACTGGACCCAAAATATTAACTTTGTTTTCTATCCACAGATGCTGCCAGACCTGCTGAGTTCCTCTAGTAAGTTTGTTTTTGTTTGTGATTTCCAGCATCGGCAGTTCTTTGGTTTATTTCATTAAGTATAATCTCTTCTTTTGTTGAAACTATGAATTTGAGGTGACTAGATGTAATACATCATTATACTTTCCTTTCATTTCTGAAATCTCAATTCAAATCCAACCCATCAGATGAAAAAGGAGTCTCGCATTTTTTAGATGGTCCAAAAGGCCCAACTGCAATGATCTTAAATAGGTCCTAGTGTATGCGGGGCCACAGCAGAAAAATGTCCACAGCTGAGAATAAACTCCGTTAAGAAAGGCAAACTTATCTTTTTGGGGGCGAAGCCCGAGCATTACAATCATAAAGTCATGTAGCACGGAAACAGATTACTGATAAAAGCTGGGAGTCCTGAGTCATGCATGATCTCCCCAGCATTACATCTAAATATTTAGTAGGTCCAACCAACCAGGTCATCAGAAAGATGATGGAAGATCACAAAATAGGGACTGGTATGAAAACCTGACAATGGGACTTAGGACAGCCATAACAGATGTGGTTCCCATGATGGGTTAAGGAGCCATATAGAAAGAAAGAAACAGAGGAAGAGCCTCCAGTCCGGAGAACTGCTTCAGTAATCGGCGCTGCTGAGAAGGCAGTTGAAGCCTGTGTTTAGTGGAGGATGAAGGGGCTTAAGAAGAAGTCTCAGGAGACATTTCAACAGCCTGGAAAGCAGCAGATGAGCTCAGGAGAAGCCCATGAGCTAATATTTTAACTCAATGAAACAGAGGGTATGGTGAAGGAAGTACACAAGCAAAGTTTGCTTGGTGCAGCTATGCAACATTAAAGCTCGAAGAAACCCAGGGCAATATTAGCTGGTGAAGCTAGCAGTCCATGGACAAGCTGGAGTTGTGGCCATGTGTAGCTCCTGGAGTGCAGTTTTCAGGATGCAGGGGTGTGCAGTCCCAAAGAATCAAGAGTGAACAACCAGGGCACAAGCAGGCCATTAAGGGAGTCCATGATGGAGCAGCATTTGAGAGAGTTCCAAAACTAGGAGATCATAAGTGAAGATTTGGAATTCCTTGAAGAGGAGACAAAATTGAAAAAACTTTGGTGACCCAGTTTGAGAGGGTTGCTGAGAAATTCACTTGCTGTCTTAGGTGTTTAACCACAGTTTGTCTGTTACCCACATCGACCTGTGTTAATTATGGATATTAGAATAAAAATCACAAATAAATACTGTAGATTTTTTTTGCTCCAACTTTGTATTGTAAAGTTTATTTTTCTTGTTGGATATCATGGAAACTTGTGGTTTTATTCTCTTACAAATTACCTTAGATCTCACAATTCATCTTAATTGAAGTAAAATATTTCTGGACCCTAGCCAGACAATTTTATAAATTTGGCAGTCTGTCTCTGAGATCATAACAATTAAAATTTATTCAACAACTTAAAGACTCAAAATTGTAGAAAGAACTTTTTAAAAATCATATTTCAGGTTGATCTTCCAATGTTAAAAGTTAACACACAATGCTAATGTAATTAATTCTGCTCAGCTTCATGCTATGACACACACGGGCTGTTCAATAAAGTTCCCGTTTTGCTAAAAAGGCTTGATTTGCTACCACAGATTTCCCTCATCTTGAATAGCAGAAAAACTTATTTTAAAAATACATGATGTAGTTAAGACAGAAATTAAGTAGCAATGAATGAGCTTAACAGCTGTGCAATGAATGTGGCTATAGTAATTTGAAATCTAAATATAATATGTGGCAACAGTCATCTAAGGCCAACACCAAAGTTTAAGGTCAAAATAATTTTCATTGTTAATAGTTACATTTGGACTATTAAGAGATTAATTTAATGTGGTAAACTAAAAACAAATCTGTTGCATCTGAAATAGTTTCCAAAAAATTCCAAGCAAAACAAACATAATTGCAACCATCTTTGACTGGTCAGTTGTACTCACTTCTAGAGTATAATCCCCAACTATGAAGCACTATACTATCAAGTTACAAGGATGTTTGATTTATGCTTGGAACTAACACCACTCCTCTCAGCATATGTGACAAACAGATATTAAAACATTTGACTAGCCATGATCTAAAAATACATTGGGTTTTAACACTGATGTAGTGTTTCTAAATTGAAATTTCTTCACCAATATCACTGGACAATTTACTTTAAAAATTCTTAAGTTCCTAGTAAGGTTAAAAAGGGAAAAGTAACAATCCTAAATAATTTTAAGAGCAGTTTTTTTTCTCTGTTTTCGATTGTAGATGTGCTTACTCTTTATTGGTAAAATTTGCATTATTTCAAAAGACTACATACAAATGTATGTCTCAAGTGCAAAATCACAAGTTTTTGCTGAAGTAAGATATTGGGATGAGCTGTAAAATAATTTCTCCATTAAGCAAATTCGATTTAAAGTATTAAATATTCTTTGTAATATATTAGCATCAAAAAGCTTTATACTTTTTGGTGTGCACAGTACTTAGTGATTTGAAATGATTTGATCATTTGTGTAATCGATATCCTTAGCTGTTTATGAAGTCCAAAGTTTATTTGCAAACTAATTCTCTCTTTTACTTAATGGTAAATATTATTAAAGAAAATGTGAGATATTAATTGGAAAGCAATACTTCTCTGCAGAATTCCATTAGCAAGCTAAAAAAGTTACATTTTTAAAAATATGAATAATAAAGAATTAATAATCAGTTACAATGAAATGTGGCTATGAGATTTTATTATAACGTTTCAGTTGACTGCAAATAATATATTAACTCAAGAAGCATTAAACATCTTTTAAAAAGTAAATTAGCAGCTAAACCTCTTTATATTACAAATAGGTTTAGTTGAGTAATGTTCGTGCTTTAGCACCCAAAATTAAATGATATTCTTATTTGTTCTTGATAAATTAATAAGTAAGAATATAAGAAGAAAGTGAAGCTCATAAATCCCATTCTAAAACTGTGGTTGAATGATTTCTGAATTGTGCGAAACCAAATTCCTTGCACTAACTACATCAGTATCTTTAGCTCGTTCTGAATTAGTTCATTGTTTAAAGGTGTGAATAATTCCCAAAGAAAATCAAGAATTTGGAAAGACCCACAAAATCTGTAAGAGCAATACTTGTTACTTGCCATATTACTTCACAAACATGCATTGTATACTTTACCTATGCAGAAAATTATCAAAATGTTGCAGCAATGAATGCCTCTCCACCTCTGAGAAGATAGCCCTGGTTCATTCACTGTCGATCTTCAAGTGCAGTCTGTGTAGCAAAGCTCTGAGCAGGATCTAAAGTAGTCCAGAATGGAAAGCAGTGCTATATTTTTGGCAATAAAGGCAATGACGTCACAGGTATAGAATGTCACTAAGTGGATGGACCTAAAAGCGTGGCGGGTTCTCTAAGTACTATCTTATGCTTGCTAAATCTTACTATTAATTTTTAAAACATTTGAATTATAAAACGAACATACTTTCATTGCAAAAAAAAGTAATAGGAAAAGCAATGCAATAATTTTAACTGTAAATGTCAAAATGATTTTTTTTCCATTGACTAATTTTCCTGAATGGAAGTTTTCTTTTTCCTTTACCTTCATAATCTGACATCTTGAAACTTTGAATGAACAGATAACCTGCTCCCAAATTGTCATGAGTGACCATTTCATTTGTTGATAGTTAGCACTACAGTGATTCATGCGCAACGTTTGCTCCTCTCTGCACTCTGTATTCATCTCCATATATTTGAACAGCAACAGGAAATGCATTGATATAGCAGCTTTAATGTAGCAAAATATCCTAAGATATTTTAACATACAATAATTGACACCAAGCCAAAGGACGAGACATTCAAATATGTATCCAAATGCCTTCTTAAAGTAGTAACTTATAAGGAATGTTGTAAAGAAAAAGAGGTGTGAGAGAAGAGGTTTAAAAAGGAATTCTAGGCTTGTGGCCTAGACAAGTGAAAGACTTGGTTGGCAATAGTAAGATGAGGAAAGTGAAGATGGCACAAGTGCCTAGAATTGGAGGAACCCAGACTCCAAACTCAGTACTGAAACACTGACGGAGGCTTCTTTTTCAAATTAAACTAAGGCAAATTTCCAAGCATCCTTTTAAGAACAATCACATCTTTCCTAAAGTGTGGTGAGCATAACTGGATCCAACACTCTAGTTGTAACCTAACCAGAGTGTCATACAGACTCAGTAGAATTTCTCTGTTCTTGTATTCAGTTCCTGTTTATTGTTGTGCCCACTTTCTGAGTGTACGGGTTCTTTAGCAGTCTAATGTGTCTGTGTGAGTTCTTGAGAAGTCGAATATGTTCTAGAGTGTACAGGGAGAATAACCTTCTGGTCTAACAAAAAGAGTCTTGTTGACAAAATGAAGTTTATTGCATCTCTCCAACTATTCATCGGTTTAAATATAGGCTCTACATTACTACAAAGACTCTTGGCAGAGCCTAGCCTTTGGTTTACCTCCATAGGATTCTACTTTATGCTTAAAGTCTTCAGTACATTATTATAATGCATGATGTCTATTGCACTGAATCAAGTATTAACACTTTCAGAACCATTTATGCCCATATAAAACATGTTTCCCAACCTTATCTCTGATAGCGATTATATATTTCTTTACATAATTAGATTTACCATTAGCCCATCTCCTCCTAGGTTTTTGATTTTACAAATTCAGACAATCTGGAATTACCATGATTCTCCCTGAATGTGTTATCTTCAGAATTAAAAGAATGGTAGTTTTATTGGAAAGAACTTAGTCCTCTTGGTCTGTGTTCATGAAGATCTGAGGTCAATGATTCTCTTCTACACTGGAGGATTTTTAATCTCACTCCTTTATCTTGGAAAGTCCATCACACCTGCAGGCACCTCTTCCTTATATATTCTTCAAATGTTGCTAATCTCTTATTAGAGTTGTCCTTCAAGAAGGTTTTATGCACCATGTCTTTAATTTGTGTCAGTGAATTTTTATTCTCAGTCCACAGATATCCATATTGAAGTAGTTAGATTTTCTACTTCAAATTGTCGATTAATTTAGATTATTTTCACCTTCACCTCTTGAATTGTTGGTGGAATCAACTTATTTACTTCCTTGACTCTTTTATTTGAGGATTCCTTTGTGCCTGATGTGAAGATTTTTTTTGGTAGGTATGAAGATCAGATATTTTGCTTGAACTTGCCCCTTCATAATCATCTCAGCTTCTAATGTATGACTTGAATTTGTTAAAACTAGTTGTTCTCTATACCATGTTGCAATCTGATTCAATACAATTCTTGAACTGTCTTGAGAGGAGTTTAGTGTTCAGTTGCAACATTTTTGTTTGCCATTCTTCTTAAAGCTTGTTGAAACTTAGAATCTGAACCCTCTTCAGGTTTATAGTAAAGGAAAACAATTCAACCAAACCAGTATATTGCTTTCAATCTCATTGATGATATGAAACAAACCTCTTATCCCAACATAATTAACCTCAGGGGATTCTGCTTTATGTTTGGGTTCCATCATGAATTTAAGGAACCCCGTAATATCTTTTGCCTGCTATTCTTTGAATGACTGTGTCTTCACCCCAACTGTTCTTTGGATAGTTGTCATTTAACCCCTTCCTGCTTTTGTAATCCAGATATCCATAATTAATCTAGTCCCATTTACCAGCATTTAGCCCATATCCCTCTGAGTTCTTCCTATTCATGTATTTTTCCAGATGCCTTTTAAATTTTGCAATTGTACCAGCCTCCACCACTTCCTCTGGCAGTTCATTCCATACACACACCGCTTTCTGTGTGAAGAAGTTGCCCCTTAGGTCCTTTTTAAATCTTCCCCCCCTCACCTTAACACTTTCAGAACCATTTACACCCACGTAAAACATGTTCCCCAACCTTATCTCTGATAGCTATTATTATATATTTGCTTACATAATTAGATTTACTTTTAGCCCATCTCCTCCAAGGTTTCAATTTGGTTAATTATGCCCTCTAGTTTTGGATTCCACTACCCTGTGGAAAAAAAACAATGCTCCTCCTAATTTTATAAACTTCTATAAGGTTGCTCCTCAGCCTCCGATGCTTCAGGGAAAGCAACCCCAGCTTAATCAGCCTCTCTCCATAGCTCAAATCCTCCAACACTGACAACATCCTCATAAATATTTTCTGAACCGTTTCAAGTTTCACAACATCTTTCCTATAGCAGGGGGACCAGAACTGAACGCAGCCTGCCAAAAGTGGCCTACCAAAGACATGTACAGCTGCACTGTGACCTCCCAACTTCTATACACAATGCACTGACCAATAAAGGCAAGCATATCAAAAATGTCCTAACCAATGTCGAGTACAGCTGCAACATGACCTACAACTCCTGTACTCAATGCACTGACCAATAAAGGCAAGCATGTCAAAAGCCTTCTTCACTACCCTGTCCACCTGCGTCTCCACATTTGAGAAACTATAAATCTGCACTCCAAGGTCTTTTTGTTCAGCAACACTCCCTAGGACCTTACCATTAGGTATATAAGTTCTGCCGTAGCTCATCCTACCAAAATATGGCACCTCACATTTATCTAGATTAAATTCCATCCACCACTCTTTGGCCTATTGGTCCATCTGATCAATGTCCCATTGTACTCTGGAGGTAATCTTCTTCATTGTCCACTACACCTTCAACTATGTTGTCACCTGCAAATCTACTAACTATAACTCCTAGACTGGGACTCTGGGTAATCCAAAGTACAGGAAAGGAGAAAATTGTGGCTATAAGAGCTGCTCCTTTTTTGCAGTTGTTTTTAGTGTTGGAGCTGACTTCCTCGGTTTCTTGAAGTAGTAATTATTGTATTGTTTTGGAACTTTGGAAAAAAATTGATCAAAACAATAGTAATTTAAAATGGGAAGAAAGAAGAAGATCAGATACCATGTGGGAAATGAAAACAGAAAGGAGCAGAGCACTTGTCTGCTCATTTTACCAACCTCTCAATATCCTGCGGTAGTTGATTGGTGTCATCTTCACTGTTGGGCACACCTTGAAGTTAAGAATCATTAACAAATTTTGAAATGTTGCTTTCTATTGAACTATCCAAGGCTAATTGTCGAATAATGATTGTGTTAAATGGAGATTTGGAAGAGGACATGGTGAAGGAGAGCCGGTCCTTTTATTTTGGAATCTGATCCTGTTTCAGATATTATCAAGAGGCAGAACGGAGATAAGGAATAAGAGGTGATGAAAGAGAATTCCAAAGTTCATGCTAAGGGAAGAAGAGCATGAGATTCCCAAGCTATAAGTGGATAAGTAAGAACAATGTGAGGGCAGTCCTTTGAGAGGGAAAATAGGCATGCATTTACCCATTCAAAACCAGGAACTTGGAGATGCAGTGTTTGTAAGATCATTGGAGTAGAAGGTCAGATATTTCATGCTTAAAGGTGAAGTTGAGAGACAGTAGGATTATACTGGACAAGAAGGAATCCTTTGTAATAGCCTATATCTGTTCAGAACTGGGTTCAAAACTATGTCCATCCCTGTTTTGAAACACTGAGCATTTGATGCTATCCTTCAACATCAACCAAATCTCTAACCTAATTATTTGGAGAAATTGTTTGGAGATTCAGTGTTTAAAAGTATCTGAAAACAAAAAAAAGTATTTAATTTCTTACCATAGTTTCTTTTTCTTCACTTTTCATTGCTCTTTAAAACCCATGTATAAAATACTTTTGAAATATAATATATGTATGTACTATTAAAGTGGTCAGCATAAAGTATTCAGCTCTGTAGATGATGAGAAGCAGTCAATAATTTGTGTCACTGCTGCCTATTCAGTGGTGACAGAATGTCAACATTATTCTTACATCTGATAGGAAGCTATCTCTTTGTGATCTGTCCCACTTTGGCTATAACTTGGCAGTAAATCAAGCTTGCGACCAGATCATTCAAGCCATATCTGTGTCTGTACCTTTGTGGAATGTCTTAGTTTAGACTACATGGCTGAATATAGGACTGTCTTTTAAAAGGAGGAAAATTCCAAAACTGAGATCCAAATTGGCTGGGGAGGCCTCACAGATGGACAATGGGACATGAAAGCAGATTTTAAGCAATCAATAGTTGGTGGGTGTGGGAACTGGTCCATAAAGGCTGGCGAGTGGGAGGTCATCTTGTAAGCTGAAAAACGGGCATCATTTTTAATGGGATGGCAACACTCCTATCAGAGGCATCAGACATACAGAAGGCTAAAGATAGGTGTTTTTCGGGAAAGCCTGTATTTAAGTGAGGTGGAGAGAAGTGCTCCACAGAACTGATAGGAAGAGGAGGCCAGCAAGTCTCAGCAAGTAATAAAGTTTGATAGTCACAGAGGAAGTCAGCAATTGTACAGTGGTCGCACGAATATTGTTGCAATTAGCTGTCCCAGTACAGCTATAACACTGAGCGGCACGGTGGCACAGTGGTTAGCACTGCTGCCTCACAGCACCAGAGACCCGGGTTCAATTCTCACCTCTGGCGACTGACTGTGTGGAGTTTGCACGTTTTCCCCGTGTCTGCGTGGGTTTCCTCCGGATGCTCCGGTTTCCTCCCACAGTCCAAAGATGTGCAGGGTCAGGTGAATTGGCCATGCTAAATTGCCCGTAGTGTTAGGTAAGGGGTAAATGTGGGGTATGGGTGGGTTGCGCTTCGGCAGGTCGGTGTGGACTTGTTGGGCCGAATGGCCTGTTTCCACACTGTAATGCAATCTAACATTGGCTCCAATCAGACAATGTGGAAAATCATCCTGGTATGTCCTGTAATCGAAAGGCAGGACAAATCTAATCTGGCCCAACCACTCTACTGTCAATTATCAGTAAAACGATAGAAGGAGTCATCGACAGTGCCATCTGTTTTGCAATGACCTATGCACTGGTGCTCAGTCTGGGTTCTACCAGGGCCACATCTCCTGACCTCAGTTCAGACTTTGTTCAAACATAGACAAAAGAGCTGAATTCCAGAGCTGAGGTAAGAGTGGCCGCCCTTGACACCAAGGTTGCTTGAGTGTGGCATCAATGTGCCCGAGCAAAATTAGATTAACTGGGAATCAGAGGGAGAACTCTGCACTGTTTGGAGTCATATGTAGCACAAACAAAGATGTACAGATTACAATAGAAATCCAATTCCATGCATTAGCGGAATCACACTGAAGTGTCAATCCACAAGCTCCTTTAGGCATCTGAAAATCTTCCACTCGGTATATACAATCCATCCAGCAGTGAGTCTGTGTACTGACCAGGATGAATCAGGATATTCAATGACTCCAGAATGCATGTGAGGCACGTCAAACATACCAATCCTAAAAGCAGAGCAAGCTTCCAAATTCTCATGATATTCTTTGGATAAAAGTAGCAATAGACATATTCACAGTGCACAGGGAAGATTACATCATTATAGTGGTTTACTTTTCCTAAATTTCCATTATTGGATGACGGTGAAACATAATGAGTACAACCATCACTGACACTATGACCACTATTTTCAGTTGATTCAGTAAGCCAGAATGGATATTACACATCTTAGTTCAATGGCAAACCATTTAATGAAATGTATACAGATTGAGGGGTGACCTATGTCATGTTCACGTTCAATTGGTTCGTGCTATCACCATTGTCAAGCAACATAGCAACATTTTTGCATTGCATTGCTGCATTTTCCTGCAATGCCAATGAAGAAAGAATTACTATCCCCAGGACAATTTGTGCTCAGAAGGCAAATGCAAGTGCTCTTGACCCACATTCTATTGTCTAACCAATCTAAGACATTGAACATTCTTCTTCAAAGACATGAAGGATATGCAGAACATCAGGTAGAGAACTAGCAAAAATATGCACCAGGCAGAGAATGCAAGTTAGAAATCCAAATGTAAATGAATACCAGCAAAGATTTCTAGAATATACAACCAGCCTAGATCATACAAAATCATTTCTGATCATGGTACCATGATCATTACAAATGAACAGGAGCCAACTCAGACTAATGTATGACATACCAATCATGTTTGAAGAGAGTGAGGAAGAAAACTTTGACAATGATTCTGTGATGATGATGAATAAGAATAGCCAGCAGCAAGACAACCATATTGCAGATTATGATATGATTTATGGACAAAGTTTACAAAAACGATGATTTAATGTACACCTATGAGGCAAAATTGAAAAGTGTGGTGCTGGAAAAACACAGCAGGTCAAGCAGCATCCAAGCAGCAGGGGAGTCGATGTTTCAAGCATAAGCCCTTCATCAGGAATTCCCAAAACGTCAACATTCCTGCTCACCATTCCTGCTGTGCTTTTCCAGTGCAATACTTTTTGACTCTGATCTCCAGCATCTGCAGTCCTCACTTTCACCTATGAGGCAAAGTCAATGTTTGATAAATTTAAGAAGATGTATCATCAGTTCACAGAAGGCTACATCTCAGAGTTTAACAGGTTTGTTAAAGGACTTAAGAAATGCAATGTAGAACTCCTAGAGTCTGTGTTGGCAATTAAGCTATTAGACTGTCCACAAACTTTGCATATTGGTTCTGATAGGTGTTCAGTTTTAAGCAATGATCCTCTTTTTGAACAACTGGCTGTTGCACTAAAAATGTTTTTTGGAGATAATCCTTCCCAGTTATATTCTCAGGACTTGTTGGGATTTCTGTAGTGATCAAAAAGTATTGACGACTATGATTACTGACTCTCAAAGTCAAAGGGCCTTTATTGCAGGCAACCATTTAGGATGGAACTTCTGAAGCCTTTTGCAGGGGATTTGTTCCTTTAATGGATTTCCTGAATCAAGGGAAATGCAGTATTGAGGTGATATCTGACAATTGAAGTAGTCCAGAAATCCACAGGAATAATTAGATTTCCAGCGTGATTCTAAATTATATTATGCTATGAACTGTCCAAGCATAAAGAATCAAGTATTTGAAACGACTCATGAAACAAATGGTCCTGAGGATGACTAGGATAAAAATCAACAGCAAGAAAATATTGTGTCAGTGCCTGAAACTTAAGTCGGCCCATAAGTATCTTTGTTGCTGACTTATTAATCAATTGTGCTCAACTAGGTAGTGGCTTTACTCAATAGTGTGTGATATCGACTGACTGAGCTATTATTTATAAACCTGGACAAAGGACTCAAAAATAGGGTAAAAATGTGGAAGCTCTAGTTACTTTTGCCTCAGGAATGATAATTGTTGTCATCTTTAAAAGAGTGAACTTGTGAAATCATAGGATTGCATCATCTCATAAGCCCTGATGTCATCTCAAGTGTCATATTGTTATTACTGAGTAAGTCTTCAATAAAAAAAATGTGTTTCATTTCTGAGTTAACAGATAATGAAGGTCATTATGACAAGTGACAAATGACAAATGACAAATTTCAGGACATGTAAAAGAACTTAATTATTAAAGTAACACATACAGCTGCACAAAGTCTAGTCAGTGATGGCAGATGCAAAAAGAATTATAAAGCATGTGTATTTGATAAAGCCGTATACTGAGTTTCAAACATTACTGTATATATTTGAGGAAACTGGAAGTTTTTCATCAAGTGGTCCAAGAAATGCTATCAACCTCTGCAGATAGGGTTCTGGCTGATCAGAATAAACTTATATGGAAATTGCATGAAAAAGTTGTAAGAATTAAAGTTACAATTAAATTATGCCAGGGTTATAGATAAAGAGTATAAATCCCCTGTAGAGCAGATCATTACGCAATGTAATACATGTATTAAATATCAAAAGACATCATCATGCCTGGTTGTACATTTCCCTTTAGCATAGGAATTCAGTGAAGTAGCAGTCATGGAGCTGAAGACATGGGACATTCTTCAGAAAAATGATTAAGTTTTGAACATGTGGCAGCAGTTTTAGCATATGCACGTCGAAAAATAAATTAAGGACCATATGGACTATAGTGAACAAAGTCATGGGAAATTAGGTTGCATGGGCATTGAGTGACCAATAAAATTCTTCCCAGAAGGCAATAAGACATACTGGTCTGAACCAGTACATTCATTTCCAAGTTTCACTTCTGAGGTAACAGATAATGAAGGTCAATTTGCAAATAACAAATTTCAGGGCATGAACTTAATTATCATAGTATACTGCTGCACAAAGTCTGGTCAGGAGTAGCCTATGCCAAAAGAAGCCATGTAATAATTGGTGAGATATTGCACAAAATGTAGGCAGATCAGAAGAACCGTAAGTTACAAACAGCATGGGCAGTACATGTAAAAATCTCTTTACAAGCCACACTAATTAGATAGGGTTCGGATCCACAGTTGTCTTCAAGACTGCATGACAATGCTCCAGTACAACAATGCACAGCAATAAAGAAAAAAAAAGTTTGGTTTATAGACCCATCTAAATGGATTACATGTCAATGGAAAAGTGTTCATTAAAACTCAGCCATCAGAAAACATTAGCAGAGCATTGTGACATTGCATCAGACCATCTGGAGAAGATTTCAGATCTGATGACATGATTTACTCTAAAGTACAAGGATACAGGGAATGGAAAGGACCAGGAAAAGTTATTGGGCATGACAGATAAACTTTCACAATATGACACATAAAGGCACATTCCTCACCTGCTGTGAGGTAATTGATGAAGCACCATGTTACAAGTTCTACAAATTGGAACAGAAGGGGCAGGATCTTAGAGTTCAGGAATTACATACTTATATACATTCTGGTTGTGAAGTATATGAAAATGTAATGTCCATTGGCTCAAAGTAGATTTATGGGTCATTTTGAAGGCATAGAGTCGGATGACTGGAGGGTGGCCATGATAGCCTGGCATACAGACATGTGTACAGGAAAATATGAAGACAAATTACATTTCCAAAATGAGGAACAAGAATTGAGCACCATGGATTGTTAGCAATGGGGACGAGAGTAGAGAACTAGAAACAGATCCAGTACTGATATAGGCAATACATATAGAAAAAAAAGTCATGTGCAGTCAAGCAGATTTTAAGCAGGCATTATGACAGGAGTAGCCCAGAAAGATCTCAACATCAGAAAAGAGGCTGCAGTCAGACAAGACAACTCAGTGATGTGGGTAATAGAGAGTCTTCTCCATTAATGGATGAAAGTAGAAGTCCCCATGATCGAGGGTTTCTGACAACTGTAGAATGGAAGATATGGTGATAGTAGAAGCTAACTTAAGAGAGTTAGAGGATTAGAAATAACTTGGAGTAGATTTCAAAATTGAAGATAAAAATAAATTTGCTCTGTCATACATGTGGATCTGTATGGAAAAGGTCTTACCAAATGGCACTTATAAACTAAGGATACATTGGTAATTGGAGGGGAGGAATAGTTTAGGGAGCAAAATGTTTAGTACAGGCAGTCCTATGGCTGGAAAAGTACGTTTGAATATCTTTTTAACCATTTTAATAACCTTGTGTTGAAAGTATAACTCTATAGATAGCAAAATTGCAGTCCTTCAGAGTAACCAGCTCAAGACAGGAGTAACCTTACAATCCAAAAGGAAGCATCAGGAATTAATGAAAGCTCCAGAAGTTATATAAATGAGTTAAATGATGTTTCTTGGATTTGATATTTTTCAGTAAGGGTACTTCGGTCAACATTAACTTATTCACCACCAAGAGTGGATCTGAAAATGTTCTATCAGAAGTATAACAGAAAACTTTCAAGATATTCATTGAAACTTATAAGATTCTTAAGAGGCTTGATAGGGTAAATATTGAGAGGGTATTTCTCTTTATGTGAGGGTCTAGGACCAGAGAGCTTGGTCTCAGAATAAAGGGGCACCAATTTAAGACTGAGATGAGGAGCAATTCCTTCTCTCAGAGGACTCCTTGCTAGAGCGAGCTGTGGGGACAGAATCCTTGTGTATATTTAAGGTCGAGGTGGATAGATTCTTAATCAGTAGAAGAATCAAGGTTTATGGGAAAAGGACAGGAATGTGGACATAAGGAATGTTGGAACAGCTGTTATTGAAAGAGCTTAACAGCCCATTCCTATTTCTTATGGACATTATTTTTGGTAGAGGGGTGCCAATAACATTGAAGAAAATTTATAGATTGAATTATGAAAGAATTCAAAATTGGCAGAGAAGCTTCTGGAGTTTTCAAACATGTGGCTTTGGAAATTAGGCTGAGTCAAATATAATACTATACTGAGAGTCTTACTTAGAAAATGCCAATCCTATTGCAATTAGTCATACCGGGACAGAAAGATGAGGCTGCTACCAAAGATGAGATGGAATGGCTGAAATGTCTCATCAGAAAGCACAACAGTTTAAGCACTCAGACTAGACCAAACACAAATTTTGATCTAACAGAACTTAGTCTGGCTATGAGAAATCCAAAGATGGAGAACATTTTTTAAGAGTGAATAAAATTCATTAAAAAATGAAAATTAAGAAGCATATCCTGTAGACCTCAGCTTTGGATGATCCCAATAATATGACAATAGTCATTGTTTAAACATCATTTCTGCATGATATATGTTAGCGATGACTTGTGATAGTTCTTGTGGGACAAAAAGGGGAAAGGTTGCTCCTTGGCGTGGAAGACAAAGAAAATGAGAAGAGTGGTGAAAAGCACACAAGCTGCTAGATCTCTAACTTTCATTTATATGGTGTTCCGTTTGTGTAAGATTTGAGGAAATTCTATATGTTAACAGGACAGACAAAGCAACTCTAATAGAATAGAGTATCTTTGTGGAATAATGTACATTCTACAAAAGGTGGAAGTGAAAATGACTATGGATAGATAGAACCAGTTTAAAGCAGAGTTGGAGGAGAAAGAGAAGTGTTTGAATTTTTCATAAAGAGGAACATTTCTGCATAAAAATCAATATTCTAGGGAAAGGCTGAGTTTCTATGTAACAATGGGAAATCTGAGATTGTGTTTTATTTTTATCTATGTACCCTTTATAAATCTAACTTTTTTCTTAAAACAAAAGGAGTCTGTCAACATAAGAAATTCAGATCTCTTTAACAGTCATCTCCAGAGCTGATGATGCTAATTGGATTCTGTATTTAAGAGCTTTGTTCCTAGGGCCTTTGTGGTGCAGTGGTAGATTATTCATTCATAGGATGAGGGCATCTCTGGTTAGGCCAGCATTTGGTGCCCATCCCTAATTGTCCAGATATCGCCTAGACCATCGCCTCCCCATAATATCCCTACCTCTGAGCCAGGAGACTTGTGTTCAAATCCCACCTGCTTGAGAAGTGTGTAATAGCATCACTTTTGATTTTAAATATAAATAAGACTCCTGGAGTTTAATGGTGGTAGGTAGTTGATGAAAACTTTGAAAGTCAAATGAAACCAGGTTATAGTCCAACAGATTTATTTAAAATCACAAGCTTTTGGAGAGTTGCTCTTTCGTCAGGACTATAACCTGTTGTGGTGTGGTTTTTCACATTGTCCACCACAGTCCAATGATGTTGATGATTTGGTGGGTAGATAAAAAGTCATTCAGATGTGTGTACAAATAATTAGAACTAAGAGCCGGGTTCTTCTAGATATAAAAAAAGGAACTGAGTTCCTCTTCAGCAGAGAGCTGGTTTCTGGACAGCAAGAGTCCCATAGGGAAAGGTGGAAGCAAGTGTTTCTGCAAAACTAAACAAAAGCTTTATAAATCTCTGAGTGTATTTTGCTGTCTGATTCAACATATGGATGTCAGCCTATAAAACAAAAAACAGCTGCTCCTCAGATGCTGACTGGCCTGCTGTTCTTTTCCAGCACCACACTCTTGACTCTTTGACAATGACACTAAGACTTGAAATCTCATTGATGGAGGTAACACCTGCAAGTTGCAGAATTTTCCTTACGTTTGAAGGCACTTCAGACTCAAGAACCCAGAGGATATATGCCATGGTCATCAAATACATCAGAGCAGTGTGTTTCCATGTCAGCTTCACACACCAGGACAGCACTGGAATTTGCACCAGTTGGTGAACTGATGAGAAGGAAGTCATGAGATAACTTTACTGTACTGCATTGAATGAGGACAATGATGAATGCATGCCTTTGTTTTATGACATATTGGATTCCCCAAATCAAACCACACATCAGAATCTCATTTTCAGAAAATCTATGACCTGCAGAATGGATTCCTTGTAGTCATATGTTAACTGTCATTATCCACAGTCTATGCTTTGGGGTCCTATTTCGTGTAAGTAGCCATATCTTCAGACATTCACTGTCCAACCAGGGAAGTGTCCAGTTGGTCTGAAAAGCTGGTGACTCTGGGACTGTCTCAGGATGAATGTTGCGGTAGCTTCCTGACTACCTTGTACACTGAGTACCTTGCAGCATCTTTTTCTGATGGACATATACTAACAGCGTATTCAATGAGAGAAACTCTTCCCTATTCTTGAAGGTACCTGACTGTTCAGGAGGAGATCTGATACCATAATTGTATACCCACCTAAACTGGGTACTGCAGCAATGGTCCTGAACCTAACCACCTTCAAGGTCTGACGAGGCTGGTTTTTGTGAAACCCTGTGGATTGTGACATCTGTGAGCTGCTTGATGCAGAGATGGAGCTTTGACTGGCTTATCCACAAATGTCTGAAGGATCCTTGGAGTAATCTGTTTAATGTAGAAATGGCAATTCTCACCACTGCAACCCATTGGCTGCAAATTCTGTTACAGCATTGAACACCAACACAATCTGCCAAGAGTATTCTGGTAACCTTTGAAACTGACACGCTGAAATTTCCACGTGGCACAGCCTTTGTCAGTCACCTCTTTCATCTGGGTAGTGCCTTCTGTGACCACTCTGCATTCTCCTCATCCATCTCCCCTTTCACCCACATGGACCTGTTACTCCTCTGGGTGTTACAATTCTGCTCTCTGGAATTGCCTCTCTCTCCCTCTCATTTTCATCTCGACCAGAGGATTCAACATATGAATGCATAAGACCCTTTACTAACTGATACACTCAGAGCCTCTCAGCTCCCTTCACATTGCACAGAGAAGAAGCACTTCCTTTAATGTGTATGCGCATTCTACAATACTTACAGTTGATGCCCCTCCCTCACCCCACCATGTGTTCATGCTTCTCACTTTCCCTGTGTTGTAATGTTGTGGCTCTGAATGGCTTCCAATCCTCAGTTGCCATGAGCTTTCACTTCCCTATAGATGGCCAGCCCACTGAAGCACTATGATCTAATGATCCTTCAACAAAATGTAAAAAACTCCTCATAACAGTAGTAAATGAGCTTCTTAACAATGTGCACCACTATTGTACCCCTCTCAATCACACCAGAAACATTGTCCCATAGCAAGAACACACTGGATTTCAATCTGATCATTTAGCAGTTCTTCTGTAATTCTGCTTTTGAAGGTCAAATAAAGTAATAATGTGTAAGTATTTCTACTTCATTCCACTTTGAACAGAATCCAGTGCTCTGCTTCTTGCATGGTGCACGTACTAACACCTGTCACTGACTGCTATACTTGCAACAGAGCCTTCTAGAATTCTCACATTGCTGGTTAAAATAACCACGAGAAGCTATTGGAACAAAAATGCCTTTTCTTCCATTTAAGCCTAAGACTCAGAATTTGTTTGCTACTTGAAGAAATTGTGGACTATAAATTCAGTAGTATCCAAAGCTAGGTATGTTGAGCATGAAGCCCTGTTCTTGTTGAGTCAGCAGCACAAAACTTTTATGCTGCTACTGACTGGTGAGAATGACACATTACTCGTGTGACACAGTGATTGCACAGCTACCAGAGTTAGGTTAGTCAAGGTATGGCTGGCCATGTAATGGAGATTGGTGACTTCATTTCAAGGTAGCCAAAATTACATTGGCAAAACACATTTCGGCTGCCGACACCCAAACAGAACCTATTTTGAAGAAAAGTTTGATGTAGGAAGCAAAATAAAATCCAGGGCTCTCGATACTGTTTAGGGGCCCTTGTGCATTCTACCTTAATAAACTTGAGATCATCCAAAATATTGTTGGCTGTGTTCTATCTCACTCCAAATGCCATTCACACATCACAAAGGTGCTCACTAAACTATATTCGCTTCTAATTTAGCAGTGTCTTGATTTTACAATGATCATCTTTTGTTTGCAAATTCCTCCATGGCCTCAGCTCTCTCTAACTCTATAATCCCCTCCCATGAGTCATGATGATATCTAATGTCCTCCCACTTCTGGCCACTTGAGTATTTTTTAAATTGCTCCAACATTGATCACAATAGCTTCCACCCTAAGGCCTTAAACTCTAAAATTGCATACACACAATTCTCCTCTACCTCCCTCTCTATCTGTCTTTTAAATTCTCTTTGCCCAAATATTTGCTCACCTGCCCTAATATGCCATATGTGGCTTCTGCATGTATCTGTGAAGGAACTTTGAAAGTCTTAATACATTTAAAACGTTTTCAAGATACAGTCTGTTTTTTGGTGTGCTCTTACCTGATTAATAACATATCTCAAACAGAACCAACTCCAGGGGATACCAATGAACAATTCATTCCAGCCTAAAATACAACCAATCACCACTCCCCTTCAGCTCCTTTGACAATGATGCCTCAAAGTGGTAATTTCTCCTTTAATCTCTAGAATGTCAATTTTACTAACAAATCTATTATGTAATCACAAACATACTGTAAGTTGAGAATAGCAATATTGATAAGGACAATGGTGGTGAGAAGCATAGAATCCCCACTGCATGGAAGAAGGCCATTTGGCCCATTGAATCCACACCGAAACACCGAACAGCATCAAACCCAGACCCACCCCCTTCAGTAACCCTGCATGTCCCATGGCTAATCCACCTACCCTGCACATCCCTGAATACTATGGGTAATTTAGTGTAGCCAATCTACCTAACCTGCACATCTTTGGACTGTGGGAAGAAACTGGAGCAGCCAGAGGAAACCCACTCAGACATAGGGAAGATGTGCACATTCCACACAGTTACCCAAGGCTGGAATCAAACTCTGATCCCTGGCGCTCTGAGGCAGCAGTGCTGACCACTAAGCCACTGTGCCACCCCTGCAAGGTCATGCAAGCAAAACTTTGTTTTCTCTCATCTTGTTTCATTCTGTCCATAGGGAAGGATATAGATAATCCTGTTCATGTAGAGACTCTCAGTGATCACCCTGATACAACCATGTACTGCAGAATGTGAGCTTACAGCTGATGTCACCTGTTGTCACCTAAAAGTTGTCCATGAAGTAAGACTTGAGGATTGCTGATACTGATTTGGTGAAGTGAAGTGTCACCATACATATTCTTAAGTAAAATTAATGTAAAAGAGTGTTCACTCATTACTGCCTGTGGTAGTGGCTGGCTGTGTAGTTCCCTCTTCCTACTGTTCTCCACTACTGTTTCTACTCTGTGTTACTTGGCCAATCTTTTTCAGGCTTCAACTCCAAAGGTGAGCCAACGGCCAATGAAACTAATTATGGCTGCAATCATTCTATTTCGGGGCAAAGATAGTTCTTTACCTGTGTATAGAAAGTGAACTTTATACAGTGATGAAGCACAACATAAAATTCCTAGGAATCAACTAACAGGTTGAAAATGATAAATTTGATGTTAATGTCTGGTTTATCATCTTGTTAAATTTATTTACTTCAGAGAAACAGCTGGTGGTTATAATTGAGCACATATAAACACAGAACAGCTGTGACACTGGGTGTGGAACAAGAGGGATAAGACTGAAGATGGTAATAAACTCACTTTATAAAAGACATGTGTCTTGGTTTCTATTAATACCTTACAGTTCTGCACAATTCCTTTAAATAGCAGTAGTGAGGGGGCCATCCTGTCCATGATTGCTACGTTTGCTGTGTGAGCTTAGCACGTGATAAGGTCAAGTGTTGAAGCATTCAACCATTGGAAACAGTTTCTTCAAGACACGCAGATTCTTTCTTTGTTTAACATTCAAATATTTCTGACATATGTCCACCTTAGCTGGTGTAAATGAAAAAAAAACTCTCCAAACATGAGAATTATACCCTGCACAAAGGAAAATAGTTGACATTGTTGGAGGTCAATAATCTCATTTCTGTAGCATAGTGCTCCACGTCTAACCACCTCAAGTTGCTTCATTAACAGCCATCATACCATCATAAGGTCAGAAGTGGGGATGTTCAATGATGATTGCACGTAGTTCAGCACCACTTACAACTCCTCAGGTACTGAAGCAGTCTATATTCATATGTAGAAAGACTTGGATAACATCAAGGCTTGTGCGAATAAATGGAGAGTAACATTCAGGACATATAAAAACCAGGCAATGACCATCTCCAAACAGAGAGAACTCAATCATGTCCCCTTAATATCAATAGCATTACCATTGTTGCAACCTCATTATGTATATGTTGGCGATTATTATAGATCAGGAATTGAACTGGATCCATATAAATATTGCTACTACGAGCAGTTCAGAGGCCAGGAATTTCAGTGAGTAATTCACCTCCATACCGGTCAAAGCCTGTCAATCATCTGAGTACATCCCTATCATCTATCTACAAGGCATACCCAAAAGTGTGATTGAATTTTTTTCCACTTGTCTGGATGAATGTAGCTACAACCAAACTCAAGAAGCTCAACACCATCCAGGACAAAAGAACCTATCTGATATACACCCCACCTACCACAATTAATAATCAGCCCATTCACCACTGATGCACAGCAGAAGCATTGCATTCCATCATCTAGGATTCTTCAATTGCATCCTCTAAATTTGTGATGTCTATCATTTCGAACAATAAGGACAGCAGATGCAGGGGAACATTACCACTATGGCTTTTAAGCCATACACCATTCTGATGTATAACAATGTTATCATTCCTTCACTATGGGTGAGTCTAAATCCTGTAACTCTCTTTCTATTAGCACTATGGATGTAACTACATCATATGGACAGTGTCTCTGAGTTGAAAATAAATAGTACTTACAGCTTACTACTTGATTGATTCCACAACCTGTCATTATTACAGTGGGGGCCAGTAATTTCATAGTTTGATTGATAGTTCCAGGAGATTATTAAGGAATAAGCTCTTTTGATATGATGTCATGAATGCAAGTATTGTTTTTCAAAAGGGATTAATCAAGTATTTGAGGGGATTTAAATGTATTGATTGGGCTTTTATCAATGATAATATAGGAACTTAAAATTTTATTAAATCTCAGCCTGAGGTTTACTCAGGGTGGAAACTGATGAGTTGGTATGAAGGGAGGAAGGACAAACAATGATAGAGCATGGATTGGCGTGGGGCTATAAGGGACAAAAGAGGGTGATTGGCGGTTCACAAGCTGACACTAAATTGACATAGGGTCCTAAGGCACCAGGGAAATTAGTGAAGGTTACCAGGAGCCTTTGGGGATGGTTAAAGTGGCATCAGTGAGCATGAATTGTTATGGGTGCTGAATGGGGATTAGGTGGTTGGTAAGAGGATGTGAGGGTTGAGAATCAGAGATCATAATAGTGAATAAAACAACTGGACAAAGCTTCAGAGAATACAGGCAGGCCTTTGAACCAGTCTAGTGCAACACTTAGTAGCCAGTGTGTTCACCTCTGAAGTACTTCCTGGGGCAGACGTCCTGACTCTGGTGCGCATCCTCACTATTGAATTAAGAGCCTGAAACACAGCCTACTCTTTCCCAAGATGGGTGAAGCCAGCTGGGAAATTTCCCAATTCTGTGTACTTGCCACAGGCTGAAAATCTGGGCTACAGTTTGTGGCTATCATTTGTATGTAGCAACCATAATAAGTGGTGCATTGAATTGGAGTGGAAACATTGTACATTAGCTCAAATGTAATACTGAATACATACCATTGTATGCATTGCAATTGCATATTATTTCTTTAAAAAAAAGATATGTTCTCTCTTTGTAGCTGTTTCTTGCACTAATTCAGATTGATTTCTTTCTCAATATATATTTAGTAGTTTAATGTGATCTTCATGTCAATGAGTGTTTTTCCATAAACTTCCTAAGGGAAATAATCTAGTCCCTACTCACTGCCATCAAGACACAGTGAATTGAATTGAATTGAATTGAATTTATTGACACGTGTACCGAGGCACAGTAAAAAGCTCTGTCTTGTGAGCAATACAGGCAGATCACATAGTCAAGTAGCATAGATAAGTAACTAATAGGTAAATAGCGGGAAAACCAAAAACACAGCTACAGGTGAATGCTAAGAGTTTTGTGAGTCCATTTCAGTATTCTAACAACGGTGAGTAGAAACTGTTTCGAAACCAGCTGGTGCGTGTATTCAGGCTTCTGTACCTCCTCCCCGATGGTAGAGGTTGTAGAAAAGCATTGCCAGGGTGGGATGGATCTTTGAGAATGCTGACGGCCTTTCCTTGAAAGCGGGCCTGGTAGATGGATTCTATAGATGGGAGGTTGGCATTTGTGATTGTCCAGGCCGGGTTCACCACTCTCTGTAACCGTCTCCAATCTTGAATGGTACAGTTGCATACCAGGTAGTGATATATCGAGACAGAATACTCTTGATGACACACCTTGTAAAAGTTGGCAAGGGTATTTGCCGTCATGCCAAATTTCCTCAGCTGCCTGAGGAAGAAGACACCAGTGTGTCCACATGAAGAGTCCAAGAAAGCTTGCTGTGGAAAACCACTCCCAAGAGTTTGACACTTTCCACTCGTTCCACATCTGTGCTGTTAATGTGTTTGTGTGTGTTTGTGGCGGGGGTGGGGGGAGGGGATGGTGCGTGCATGAGTAATATCCCACTGAAAGTCAATAATGAGTTCCTTGGCTTTGCCAGCATTGAGAGCTAGGTTGTTCTCAGTGCACCATTTTTCCAGGTCTTACACCTCCTGTCTGTAGTCTGTTTCCAAATCAGAATGGTGATAGCTTGGAGAGGAACTTGCAGACAGTGGTGTTCCCATATAACTACTGCCTTTATCCTTCTAGATGAAAGTCATTGGGGGTTTGGAAGGTGCTGTTTAAGGAATGTTGGTGCATCTTGTAGATAATGCACCTCCCACTGCTACTACTGAGCATCAGTGATGGAGGGAGTGGCTGTTTGTGGCTGGGCATCACTGAGCAGGTTATTGCTGTGCAGATGTTGCTTGATAGCACTATTGATGACACCTTCCATCATTTTACTGATAGATTGAAAGTAGATTGATGGGGTGATAATTGGCTGGGTTGGATTTGTGCAGTTTTTTGTGCACAGGACACACTTGTGCAATTTTTCATGTTGTCAGGTAGATGCCAGTGTTGTACCTAACTTGGCTGGAGGCGTGGCACATTGAAAATGGTGATATTTGAGGAACCTCCTCCTTCAGTGAGTTGTTTAATTGCCCACTACCATTCTCATGTGGCAGGACTGCAGAGCTTAAGTCTGATCCATTGGCAATGGAATCGCTTAGCTATGCCTATCGCTTGCTGCTTAGTCTGATTTTCAAATTATGAATATCTGACTTATGAACATGTGTACTTGCAAACAGCTATTTTATACTATTCTGCATTGTGTTCCAATTTGAATAGAAATGAACTTGCAATCAAGTTCAAGAATGCAATCCACTCACAACCCGACAACTGCCTGTATTACTAAAATTTCCAGTTACTCCCTGAGACTTTTAATTCTCTTTCACGTTAGCAGGAGTATTCAAATCAGTAGAAAGGGTGGTACGAGACTTTTATTTACAAAGCTGGTTATGGATTGGGTATTTTAGTATTGCATTTTCTTTAATTTTCAAAAGTCAACATCCGTATAAGTTTATGATAGAGTTAAAGTCTGAAACTAGTAAATGCCATTATTAATTATGAATATTTTTGCTGTTCATTAGCATCTATTTAAGAAATAAATTATCAAATGGTTCAAATCACTGGGTACGGATAAAAAAAGACAGCATTAACCTGCTCAGTGATACCCAGCCACAAACAGCCACTCCCTCCATCACTGATGCTCAGTAGTAGCAGTGGGAGGTACATTATCTACAAGATGCACCAACATTCCTTAAACAGCACACTTTTCTTCTGTCCCAATAAACTGAGATTTGAATACAATATTAGTATGATATGCCAATTTAGCTGCTATTGTCATTGAAGTGAGTCACAGAATCACAAAATTGTTGTGGTGCAGAAGGTGGCTGTTTAGCTCATCATGCCTGCACTGGTTCTCTGAATAAGCAATATGACATAGGTCTATTTTCCTGCTTTTTCCCCATAACCCTGAATATTGATTAAAAAAAATGAGTCAGTTGAATTTGCTTCCACCAAACTTCCAGACAGGACATTCACACCCTAGCTGTTTGTTGTTAGTTCTCATATCACATTTGCTTCTTTTACACATTGCCTTATATCTGTGCTCTCTTCTATTCAATCCTTTTTTTTGAAAGGGAGCACTTTTTTTCCCATTTATTCTACCTAGCCCCTCATGATTTTTAAAATTTGTATCAAATCTACTCATAGCTTCACTTCTCTAAGGAAAACAGCCCCAACTTCTCAATCTATCTTTATAGCTGAAATATCTCAATATTGGAACCGTTCTTGTACACCTCTTTGGTATTTCATAATTTTCAGAAGGTAGATAATAAAGTCCCTTAAAAGGGTCTGCAAGCTAGAGTTGACCTTATGGAATTGGGGGATTACCAATTGTGTTAGGGGATTCTGTAGTCCGAGGTATAGACAGACGTTCTGTGACCAGCGGCAAATAATCAGAATGGTGTGTTGCTTCCCTGGTGCCAGGATCAAGGATGTCTCAGAGAGGGTGCAGAATGTTCTCACGGGGGAGAGGGGCCAGCAAAAGGTCATTGTCCACATTGGAACCAACGATATAGGAAGGGAAAAGGTTGAGATTCTGAAGGGAGATTACAGAGAGTTAGGCAGAAATTTAAAAAGGAGGTCCTCAAGGGTTGTAATATCTGGATTCCTCCCAGTGCTACAAGCTAGTGAGGGCAGGAATAGGAGGATAGAGCAGATGAATGCATGGCTGAGGAGCTGGTGTATGGGAGAAGGATTCACATTTTTGGATCATTGGAGTCTCTTTTGGAGTAGAAGTGACCTGTACAAGAAGGACGGATTGCACCTAAATTGGAAGGGGACTAATATATTGGCAGGGAAATTTGCTAGAACTGCTTGGGAGGATTTAAACTAGTAAGGGGAGGGGGGTGGGGGGACCTAGGGGGATAATGAGGAAAGAGCTCAATATGAAACTAGTACAGTTGAGAACAGAAGCAAGTCAAACAGTTAGGACAGGCAGGGACAAGATAGGACTAATAAATTAAACTGCATTTATTAACAGGGAAGGCAGATGAACTCAGGGCATGGTTAGGAACACGGGACTGGGATATCATAGCAATTAGAGAAAAATGGCTCAGGGATGGGCAGGACTGGCAGCTTAATGTTCCAGGATACCAATGCTACAGGAAGGATAGAAAGGGAGGCAAGAGAGGAAGGGCAGTGACATTTTTGATAAGGGATAGTATTACAGCTGTTCTGAGGGAGGATATTCTGGAAATACATCCAAGGAAGTTATTTGGGTGGAACTGAGAAATAAAAAAGGGATGATCACCTTATTGGGATTGTATTATAGACCCCCTAATAGTCAGAGGGAAATTGAGAAACAAACTTGTAAGGAGATCACAGTTATCTGCAAGAATAATAGGGTAGTTATGGTAGGGGATTTTAACTTTCCAAACATAGACTGGGACTGCCATAGTGTTAAAGGTTTAGATGGAGAGGAATTTGTTAAGTGCGTACAAGACAATTTTCTGATTCAGTATGTGGATGTACCAACTAGAGAAGGTGCAAAACTTGACCTACTCTTGGGAAATCAGGCAGGGCAGGTGACTGAGGTGTCAGTGGGGGAGCACTTTGGGGCCAGCGACCATAATTCTATTAGTTTTAAAATAGTGACGGAAAAGGATAGACCAGATCTAAAAGTTCTAAATTGGGAGAAAGGCCAATTTTGATGGTATTAGGCAAGAACTTTTGAAAGCTGATTGGAGGCAGATGTTCGCAAGTAAAGGGACGGCTGGAAAATGGGAAGCCTTTAGAAATGAGATAACGAGAATCCAGAAAGTATATATTCCTGTCAGGGTGAAAGGAAAGGCTGGTAGGTATAGGGAATGCTGGATGACTAAAGAAATTGAAGGTTTGGTTAAAAAAAAGAAGGAAAGATATGTAAGGTATAGACAGGATAGATCGAATGAATCCTTAGAAGAGTATAAAGGAAGTAGGAGTATACTTAAGAGGGAAATCAGGAGGGCAAAACGGGGACATGAGATAGCTTTGGCAAATAGAATTAAGGAGAATCCAAAGGGTTTTTACAAATACATTAAGGACAAAAGGGTAACTAGGGAGAGTATAGAGCCCCTCAAAGATCAGCAAGATGGCCTTTGTGTGGAGTCGCAGAAAATGGGGGAGAAACTAAATGCATATTTTGCATCAGTATTTACTGTGGAAAAGGATATGGAAGATATGGACTATAGGAAAATAGATGGTGACATCTTGCAAAATGTTCATATTACAAAGGAGGAAGTGCTGGATGTCTTGAAACGGGTAAAGGTGGGTAAATCCGCAGGACCTGATCAGGTGTACCCGAGAACTCTGTGGGAAGTAAGAGAAATGATTGTTGGGCCTCTTGCTGAGATATTTGTATCATCGATAGTCACAGGTGAGGTGCTGGAAGACTGGAGATTGGCAAACGTGGTGCCACTGTTTAAGAAGGGCAGTAAAGACAAGCCAGGGAACTATAGATCAGTGAGCCTGATGTCGATGGTGGGCAAGTTGTTGGAGGGAATCCTGAGGGACAGGATGTACATGTATTTGGAAAGGCAAGGACTGATTAGGGATAGTCAACATGGCTTTGTGCATGGGAAATCATGTCTCACAAACTTTATTGAGTTTTTTGAAGAAATAACAAAGAGGATTGATGAGGGCAGAGCAGTAGATGTGATCTATATGGACTTCAGTAAGGCATTTGACAAGGTTCCCTATGGGAGACTGATTAGCAAGGTTAGCTCTCATGGAATACAGGGAGAACTAGCCATTTGGATACAGAACTGACAAAGTCTTTTCCCTGGCGTCGGAGAGTCCAGAACTAGAGGGCATAGGTTTAGGGTGAGGGGGAAAAGATATAAAATAGACCTAAGGGGCAACCTTTTCATGCAGAGGGTGGTATGTGAATGGAATGAGCTGCCAGAGGAAGTGGTGGAGGCTGGTACAGTTGCAACATTTAAGAGGCATTTGGATGGGTATATGAATAGGAAGGGTTTGGAGGAATATGGGCCGGGTACTGGCAGGTGGGACTAGATTGGGTTGGGATATCTGGTCGGCATGGATGGGTTGGACCAAAGCATGGGTTTCCATGTTGTACATCTCTATGACTCTATGACTCTAATGGCTGAGTGGCAGGAGACAGAATGGAAGGATAATGGGCACATATTCCAACTGGAAGGATGAGATTTGCTGTTACAAAAATTGATATTAGATCCTCAATTCTTCATTGTATTCATTAATAACATAGATAATGGAACAGAAATTTGCAAAACACAAACTTGTCAATGACACAAAGACAGTCTGTCTTGTTAGCAGTGTAGATTGAAATGTAAATTTGTTGTGATAAAAGTGGGTGTATTTCTTTTGGGAATTTTGATTCTTAAAATAGATTTTAGATTTTAGTTCAAGTTCTGCAAAGGTAACTTTTATAAAATAAGATCAGTCATTTGTAATAGTGACCTAGTTTCCAAAAAATTCAATCAGTTGCCTCGCAGGTTAATTGATGAAATGTTTATACTGCTGAGTTCATCAAGGTACAGAAAACAGACCAGAGGCCATTAGTTTAGCTCTGATTTCAATTCAGGAGATTCAGGGCTTCAGTTCAGTGAAGAATCCAGTGTTTCATTCAGGAGAATTGTCATTGTAGCAGAACAGTTTTGCTTGAGAAATATGCAAGGTGTGAGTGTTGGTAAAGAGGTTTCAAAGTTGTCATATCAGAAAATCGCCAGGCCAGCAGATATGGAAAAATATGGAAAGAGTCAAAAAAAGGATATATAGAGTTGAGATGGAGTGCTATTTCTCTGCGACTTGGGTATCTGTAATGGATATTACTGGCAAACAGGTTGAAACTTTATTTTCCTGTTAATGTTAAGATTGTCCTAAACAGTCTTATCAATGTAGCTATAGTTATTATTTTTTTTATAGTATAAATTTATGTTCTTGAGTTAAAGGACATTGACAACTTTTATGACTATGTTCTATCACTGACTGTTACTGTGGTAAATAATTTCAAAATTAAATTTAAGATCTTTCAATCCAAGTTTCACTCTGGGATCTGACTTGTCCAATGTCACCACCAGCTGGAATCATAACATTATTCACAGTAATAAGTAAACTGGCATTAAGTAAATAAGCAAAACTGTAGCAAAAGTTGATGATGTTGGAGTCAAAAACTGTAGTGCTGGAAAAGCACAGCTGGACAGGCAGCGTCCAAGGAGCAGGAGAGTCAACGTTTTGACTCTGATCTCCAGCATCTGCAGTCCTCACTTTCTCCTGATGGTGTTGGGGGTATTATATTAACAGAGATAGAAGATTGGCTAACTAATAGAAGACAGAGATTTGGAATAAAGGGGAGCATTTTCGGGATGGCAACACTTATAAGGCATGTTAATGACTTGAATGAGAAAAGTGAATTTACTATAGCCAAGTTTGCGAATGACATAGAAATAGGTGGGAAGGCACTTGATGAGGATGACAAAAAGAATCTGTAGAGAGATTTAGACAGGTTAAGCACAGCAGATGGTCTTCCTTTATGATAGTGGGCAATACCTTCTCCAATTTCAAAGCTACCATTTTTGACAGGATTTTAAAATCTACATTCAGCAGCAAGATAGGTCTATATGAGGCACAGTCCTCAGGATCTTTCCCAGTCTTTAGAATAAGGCCTCCCTGAGAGAGGGCAGAAGACATTCCTGGTTGTATGAGTGATTGTACATACTCAATATTGTCTTGGCCAACATATTTATGAACTCCTTGTAGAACTCACTCAGAAACCCTTCTGGGCCAGGTGTTTTGCCATTTTGGAGCTGCCTTACTGCCTCTTGTATCTCTTGTATTGTTAAGGGTGCATTCAAAAGAGAGGCTTGCTCTGCATTTACACCTGGGTGGTCCAGATTCTTAAAAAAGGATTCCATCCTTGCTACTCCATCCTCAAAATCCTCCTACTCGTGTACCTCTGCATAAAACTTTCTAAATGTCATATTAATCTTTTTAGACTTGTAAATAATATTACCAGTTCTCTCCCTCATGGGCAGAATGGACTGCAGGGAACTTTTCTTCCTGGCCAAATATGCCAGGTACCTACCTAGCTTATCCCCGTATTCAAATAACCTTTGCTTCGCAAAGGAGACCTGTCTCTTTGCTGCATGGGTGAGTACTGAGTTTAAGGCAGCCCAAAGAGCTGTGACCTGCTGTAGCTTAGTCACAGCCAGTCTATCATAATATGCTGACTCGGCTACCCTCAGCCAGGCCACAAGCATACATGGCTGTTCTCCTCTCTGTCTCTTCCTGTTTGATGAATATGAAATAATTAAACCCCTTAAATAAGTCTTGGTGGTCTCCCAAAGTATAGATGGGTTATTGGTAATACCCGAGTTAATGTCCCAGAAGGTCCTATACTCCCTTGTGAAGTACTCTATAAATTTGCTGTCCTTCAAAAGAATGGATCCATGTGCCAATACTGCGTATCTATTCCACTACCTCTAATCTTGACATCCAAGTACACTGCTGCATGGTTTAAAATGGCTATATTCCCAATCCTGCAGGATAATAGCAAATCCAGACAGATCAATGGAATAAAGAACATACCAATTCTCCTGTGATATTTGTGTGGGTTGGAGTAAAAGGTAAAGTCCCTACCATTAGGGCGGAAACATCTCCACATATCCACCAACCCCAACTCCCCACATAAGTCCACAAACTGTCTAGATTGTGGGAAGATACCCAAGATATCCCTTGGCATCCTGTCCACTTCGGGGTCCATGAGACCGTTAAAGCCTCCTTCTATAATTCTACAGCGCACCCCAAGAGCCATCGATTTAGAGAATGCATCGATTAAGAATTTAAGGAGGTGCGCCAGAGGACAATAGACATTCAGGATGCCATACTCCTCCCTATGGCCTTAGGATGATGAACCACCCATGTCCATCCTTAATTTGGTTCATTATCTGAAATGGAAGGTTCCTCTGTATTAGTTTGGCCAGTCCTCTGCTTTTAGAATTGAAAGAGGAAAAGAATACCCTACCAAACCCTCCTTGTCACCAATGTGTGTCTCTTGTAGCAGGGCAATGTTAACCCTCTCCTTTCTAAGGTTTGAGAACACCTTCTTTCTTTTTATCAGGGAATGACTCCCCTTTATGTTCCAGGTGCACCATCTAAATGAACCAATAGCCATAACCGTACAAAGCAGCCCTTGGCCCCCTGAGGGAAAGAAGCTTACTCATGGTACGCACAGTGGAGAGAAAATAGGATTCATAAAATCTAAAAACTACCACTACAGATACTATAAAAATAAAAAACACTAACTACTACTCCTAAATTAAACAAACAGACATATAAACAGCAAGTAACTGGTGATTTTCCCCCCTCGGCCATGGGGGCACTCATCCCAATCCCTACTACCATCAGGGTTCCTTCCAGTTAAAGTTATGCTCCAAACCCAAGTAGTACAGAAACAAAGAAAACCTATTAATTACACACGTGAAAATTAACAGTGGACGCCGAACCCATCCCCTCCATACGTCAACCCCATTTTTCTTTAAGAAACAACATAACCACCCCACACCCAGAAGAAACAAGGAAATAACAGGAATTAGCAAAAGAAAAAGGGTATTTTACATCCAAGAAATGCCAAGCATATAAAACCAACAACCAAAAGAGCAAAAGATATACCATTGTCCATAATTTTTTCTGACCCAGACCATCTATTTAAAAGAGTCCAGGAAATCCCTTGCTTTCTCCACTGAGTCAAAATTGTAAACAGACCCTCCATGGTCAAAGCACAGTACTGCTGGGTACCTCACAGAGTATTGGATATTCTGGTCTCTCAACCTCTTCCTGACTTCATCAAAAGATTTTCTCTTCTTGACTACAACACTAGAGAAATCTTGAAAAATGTAATTATCGACCCCTTGTACCCCAGGGCCGGTGAGTTTTTTCCCAGTCTTCTGGAGGCTTCCATTATCATTTGCTTTTCCTTGTAACACTGAAGTCGCACTAGGACTGGGCAGGGACACTGATCTGACCTGGACCTGCACATTGCGATCCGGTGGGCCCTCTTCACACGCGCCCAGCCCAACTCGACTTCCAGCCATAGAAACTGCGAGTGCCATTGCTCCATGAGGCTGACCAGGCTGTCACCTTCTTCACGTTTCGGGAGCCCGACTATTCTTAAGTTTCTCCTTCGACCTTAATTCTCGAGGTGGTCGATCTGATCCAGCAGGGCCCGAACCTGGATCTTCCAGTGTTTGGATCTTCCCCTCTGACTTCTCTGCCACGGTCTCTGATGCCATGGTCCTTTGTTCAACTGCCTCGATGCGTCGATCCAGCACTTGGATTTCCTGCTCATGCTTCTGCGGCATGGCAGAGATTGGTTCCAGTGCCGACTCAATTTTTTCACAGAGTTTTACAAACTCCAAGATTAAATTCTGTTGTTCCAGTGGGTTCCAGGGCAATGCCAGGGAGTTGGGGGTGTGCTGGCACTGTAGGGGAGTGCCCTGCTGGCTGCAATCTTTGCACTCCCTTCCCTTTAGTCATCTTCATCTTCTTCTTAAAATGTTATAATCAATATTTAAAGGGTTTAGAGGTTTTAGTTTACTCTGTATTCTCAATTTTTCTCATAGATGGCTAATTGGGGCGGGGGATAAAAGCATCACTTAATTTGGGTTATGGTGCAGAGCCCAGCACAGTAGACTTATCAGATTGCCACCATTTTGGATCCCGCGGAGAGGCAAATGTTTAATCAAAAAGGGACTCAAGATTAGGAGAAGAAGGCTTGAAAGTGAAGTTGAAGATTAGCAGATCAACCATTGAATAGCAGACCAGATGCAATGGGCTAAATGGCTTACTTCTGCAAATGGCAAATGGATATCAGTTAAGTTTCAGCAACATGGCCAGACCCATCCTTCATGTATGGTGACAGGAAGAACCTCATTTGGCATTTGTATCCTGAGGGTCTATTCCTAACTTGATAGAGCTACTGAAAAAGGTGAAAATCCAGATGAGGATGATGTTGATATAATCTACTCCCTCTTTAAAATACATTATGCAGAGATTTGTACATGGTTCCCCATTGTCACAATTGACATGCAATGACCAGATGAAGTAGAGTATGGCTGGAGTGACCACTGCATTATCGGGAAACGGACCAGATCGGCAACATCAAGAGCTCTTGTCTCAATTTATCTTGGGCCTATGAGGCCAGTTCAAACTGGTCACAGATGCACATGAAGTTGCACACCAACAGTGGATCAGAACAGAAAATGGTGACTTAATTCATGTATGCAGAAGTCTAGACAATCCAATAGGGAGGCATTGCTGCACTAACAGAGACGCCTCTTAAAGATTAATCAAACCCCATGTGTCCTGACAGAGGAATGTATTTTTCACAATGATATTTGCTGTTTGCATTTTGCTATCTACAAATTGGCTGCAGCATTTTCTGTGTTACAACAGCTACTGTACTTTAAAAGTAATTAGTTGACTTAGAAGACATGTGATAAGGTGCCTCTCAAAACTTATTGCTAAAAATAAAGGCTTATGTTATGGGGTAACAAGTTGCAATAGATAAAAGGTTGCTTGATTGATAGAAAACAGAGAGGGTTATGCGCTGCAAGATTCCCAGCTTCTGACTTGTTCTTGTCGCCATTGCATTTATACGGCTAGTTCAATTCAGTCCAAGGTCAATGATAATTCCCAGGATGTTAAGATAATTCATCAACTGTAGCCATTAAATGTGAAGTGGCAATCCTTACTTTCCCTCTGTTGATGATGGTGATTGCTTGGCACATGCGTGATGCCAATGTTACTTGCTGCTTGTCAGCCTTAACCTGGAGATTAACCAGGTCTTGCTGCATTTGGATATGCTTCATATCTGAGGTGTATCGAATGGCGCTGAAAATTGTGCAAAGATGTATTTGACTGGATATGGCATCAAGAAGCCTTAGTAAAACTAGAGTCAGTGGGAAGACAGTGGAAATTCTCCACTGGTTAAAGTCACACCTGGTACATAGGAAGATGATTGTGGTTGTTGGAGGTCAGTCATCCTTGTTCCAGGATATGTCTGCAGTCATTGGTGAAAGTATCCCTTCTGACCCTGTTGGAAGAAATATCATTCATGAAATAATTGCAAATAGTTAGGCCACAGACACTACCCTGAGGAGTTCTTGCAGCAAGCGCTGTTTGATAGCACTGTTGCTAACATCACTTCTTTGGTGATCAAGCATAGACTTACAGGGCAGTTATTGAATTGAATTTGTGTTGGATATGTAATGTGTACAGGACATAACTGACCTGGCAGGGAGATACCTTGATCCAAAAGAAGGTTCTCCCTGGACAAGGCAATCCCATTGCACTTCGGGTGTGCTGATGCCTGCAATGTGGGAATGCGGGAAACTTAACTGCAAAGTTTGTACCTCAGATTTTGTTCCTATGGACCTTTGTACCTAAGATGGTGCTGGGAATGGCGACTTTGTAGACTTTTCACTTTACTCCTGTATCCCTGTACTTGAACGTAATTCTAATTCTAAACTGGGTAAGTTTCCACATAGTTGGGTAGGTGCCAGTGTTGTAGCTGCACTAGAACATCTTGGCGAGAGGTGCAGCAAGTTCTGCAGCTCAAGCCTTCAGTACTACTGTTAAGATTACTCAGAGTTCACAAACTCAGGTTGTATTCTCTAAAAGTGAACAGGTTAAGGGTGCTTTAATGAACATTTTCAAGATATTAGGCAACCAGATTATGTTAAAAGAGATAAGTTAGTTCAGTTGATGGGGAAGCCGTGAACTGAAGAGAGAGTCATACCTTTCAGGAGTGAAATTATTCAACAGTGCTTCATGTGAAGACTGACAGGTTTGAAACACACTCCTACAAATGACTTGGTGTTAGACCATTCATTTATTTTAATACCAAAATAGATTTTTGTTGATCAAAGTGTTTAAAGGACATTGGACAAAGGCAATATAAGGGGGGGAGTTGGACAGGGGTCTGAGCAGTGTGGGCTATGGTGCAACACATGGTGGAATCAGAGCACAAGTCTGGCAAGGCCCATCTCACCGTCAGGAGTTAGGTGCACCACCTTTGATGTCTTTCACACAGTAAGGTGAGTTTCTCAAGAGACAGTGACAAAGTTGTCAGTTGAGGGGGAATTATTGTTTATTAAATGCCTCATTGATGACCCAACTCACATCATTACAATTCAGCTTCCTGTCTTACCAAACTCACCAAACAAGCTCCACATCAAGAAGACCTGACAAGAACACCAGTGTCTGACAGATTCAACTTGCTGCTTGCACTAAATGACCTCAATGTTGCATACATTTGCCAAACTGCAGCCCAGGCCAAGATCCACAAGCACCAATTGCACTCATCTTTTGTCCATGAGCATTGGCATCCAACATCTGCCAACACCTTCCCTTTGCATCATTCTGATGTACTGGAATCTGCACTCAGGCCTGACCACTTGCTCCCTTAGCACTCACTCACTCAGCAAGCATCATCCTTGATTTACCTTGCCTAGTGTACCCATATCACCAGGCAGCTTACCTTGTTGGTCAACAGTCCTCAGGCAAGGAAACATAGTAAATACAAATAGTATACCATTCCACCCCTTGAGCTTGCTCCGCCATTCAATATTATCAGGGCTGATCATCCAATTCAAGTCCCTCTTTCTCCCCATACCTTTTGATCCCTTTTAACCTAAGAACTAAATCTAAGGCCTTTTTGAAAACATTTTTAGCCTCAACCAGTTTCTGTGGCAGAGAATTCCACAGGCTCACCACTCCCTTGATGAAAAAAATTCTCCTCATCTCAGGCAAAAATGGCCAACCCTATTTCCTTAAACTGTAACCCCTGGTTCTAAACTCCTCAGTCATTGGCAGCATGCCTCCTGCATTTACTTTGTTGAGTTCTGTTGGAAATATGTAGGTTTCCATGAGAACCCTTCTCATTCTTCTAAACCTGAGGAGTACATCTTATTCAATGGTATTATGCTACATTATTCTCACACCTATTCCATGAGGCAGCATTTCATGCACTAAACACATTTCATGTGCAGCAAGCAGGCAAATGTCTCAAATTCTTAGGGGACAAGTCCTCACTGAGCTCCATGGAGGCAGCCATCAGTCCGACAAAGTAAGTTAAGGGCAGCCTCCCATACCAGTCAAGGGGATTGGCCAAGATCAGGCAGACAGTCAGGGTGTTCTCAGTCAGGGAGACTGTGCTACTACAAGCCATGTCTGTACTGTGGCTCCATAGTAGGGTGTAGGACAAGTGCAGTTAGGCACCATGTACAGGTATCAATCAGGGACTGAGCACATCTTGTCTGAGGCTATCTGGTCAAGTTGCTCAAGAGGGTGGGTCACCATCAGTCCGTTGGAAAAGGGGGTTGAGGCAGGGGTGATGGAGCTGATAGGGTCAGACACTGCTGCGGGGCTAAAGGCTGCAGGATCTAGAGAAGGTTACAATTTGCAAAGAGTGTCAACAATATCTGCAACGGGTGATATGGTAAAGCATGCTGGGAAGAGTGTACTGCAGTGGGACGGTATTTGTCAATCAGGAGCACCTTGGCAGGGGGAGGGCATGGACCCATCATATGCCTAGGGCTTGGTGGGAAAGGTGGGCAGTAGCATGTAGATGGATTGGATGAGGACTTGGGCAAGAGTAAAGCCTGTGGGGTTAACATTATAGACAACTAGGAAGTGGATGTGAATGTTTAGGGGCTTCACTGACATGTTGAGCCTGAGACTGCAAACCAATGACTGAGGAGCTTTCACTGTCACCTTCCATCATCCTGGAAGTCAAAAGTATGCAATGGGGAAGAAAGGACAGGGTAAGTGATTTGACCTGTGAGAGAGGGGATTGCTCCAACATGAGAATGTTTTAAAGAGAAAGAACATTGCATACAGACTCATGTATTATGCTAGTCACAGACCTGCAGGGTGCCTCTTCCTTGACCACCCTAACACATTGACCCCTCTGTATGTTGTGTCTCCCTGCTGCAGACATCAACAGCTTACTCTTCTGGACACAGAGGCCACAAATCAATAGGAATATTGCACAAGGAGGGCCAAAAGTGTCAGTGTGACTCAATGCCATGTACACACACTGTTCCTCTTCCTGCCAAATGATGCAGCAAGCTCTCTACACAGACCTCCATTGATGGCACCTCATCTGTGACCATGCTGTAACAATGTCATTCAGCCCTACACAAAGAGGTTAAGTTTATACATTAGTTCAGAACCATTTATAAACCATTGACATCAGTGCCATCAAATTGCTCTTAATAGATTTTCTTCCTCCATTCCCTTCTAAATGAAGACCTGGGTGTTCTTTTTTGGCCAGTTGCAGAGCTCTTGATACTCACCGGATTGTGCTCCCACAATTTCTAAGCCTAATGTTCCTACCGAGCCATCAGTTTCTGAGCCAGAGGGTGGTGCCGGTAGCAACCTTGATACTATCGTCCTCAGACGAGGTGGCTTCTGGGAGAACCGATTGTTACACTGTGGAGGTGGTGGACATACTGATGGTATCTGCACGACAAAAGAGAGAGAAAGCCAGTGAGTACCTGGTGACACTGGTGTGACTGAGTTCATATAAGGTTCACAGTGGATTGAAGAATAGCACTTACTTGGTTGGTGGGACATGGACATCTCTACATCCCCAGAGGAATGTCTTTTCCTGAAAAAGCCAGGATTTTCTCCTCATAAAGGGTGAAAATCAGGAACAATCCACCTCACAGCCTCACTCTTCCCTGTTGTAGGCCATTCTCACCGATAATAAAAGAAACAGCAGGATTGAGTTAGGGTTAGGGTTAGGGTTTGTGACGTGGTA
The DNA here is from genome assembly GCF_037043375.1 of Chiloscyllium plagiosum. Taxonomy (NCBI): domain Eukaryota; kingdom Metazoa; phylum Chordata; class Chondrichthyes; order Orectolobiformes; family Hemiscylliidae; genus Chiloscyllium; species Chiloscyllium plagiosum. The sequence goes on from NW_028270144.1 coordinate 81,419,174, forward strand.
ATGGGTAGCACTGTTGTTAACGCTGGTGCAGGTGATAGAAGAGTGTTTTGGTGGCCTGAGCACATGCGTGGGTAGCACAGAGGGCATGGGGGCTGGGTGGTTGAGAAGATGAGAAGATGAGGCAAGATGTTGCATGCAGTGGTGAGAATGGAAGAGCCTGAGTCTTAGTGGGGGATGGGTGCAGTAGCAGAGTTAGAGTGAGTGAGAGGTAGTTAAGCAAAGATTGTGGCACTTGCCCTGCAGGATCATTGACCTTCTTGCAACACAGCTGGCACTTCCTCCTCATGGAGATGGCATTAACCCCATGTGGTGACCTAAGACCAGGCTAGAAGGGTCTGATGATACAGGCTTCTCTGCCAATCCTCCAAGAAGACGACTTTTGTCCTTTTTATCATCCATCCACCAGAATGTCCAGGTCCCTGTTGGAGACACAAGGTGTCATGCTCAGATCTGTTCATGACCAAGCAGGGTAACTTCAGAATGCTAGTGCTTGTCTAGGTGCGCAGAGACCATTTAGTGAAGGTGTGACTGTAAGGATAGTGGTCTTTCAGCAAATATTGGTTGAGTGGTGAGTTGTTCCAGGTACAGCATATAGTAAGTTGGAGCTGGATTCAGTTGTAAGAGACTCCACAAAGGTGTGGCTGGTATTTACTTTGGTGGGTCTGGTAGGATACACTGAGAAATCTTGTAAGCCTCGGGCAAAAAACCCTCCATATTACTCGCAGCAACTCAGACATAGCCAAACAAAACATGGAGTCAGCTGTGATCTCTATGAATAGTTGAGCAGACTTGAGGGGCAAAATGATTTGATTCCATTCATATGATCCTATGTACTTTCGAGTCTCTTTTTAAAATTTCTGATATTCAGAATTCTTATACCTTTATTATTTTGAAACTTGATGTATTATTTGTGAGCAATACATTCCATGCTTTGAGAGTTTTAAAGCAAAGCCTTCAGTTAGCAACGAAGAGTGTCAGAATGAAACTTAGATATACAACAAACTAATAATCAGTTATCAGTTCTTTCTCAAAAGAATATAGGTCTTTAAGTGCAGCAAGTGTTTAATCATTTCTTGGTGACTCACTAAAATCCTTCAAAATTAACCTCCACATAAACTGGTTTTAAATTTTATATTGCAATCAGATTTCTTGTTGGATGCATTTTGTATTTATATGTTATCAAGATTATTTTAATGTAACTTGTCTCTTAAAATTATTCAGTACAATTAGAAATCAATATTTTGAGGAATTCCATTGACTCTGGGTAGATATTACAAAACAAAATAAAAAGACAAAGGGGAAAGAAGAAACAGAGTTAACATTTGGGTTCAAATTCTCTTCTTTGGAATTCAAATCAAAACATTTCTATACATATTGTGTATAGTCTGCATTGACTGCTACTTTCCAAGAAAATATATAAAGACATTTTTCACAAACTTCCAAATTAATGATCAATATTGAAAGTTGCAGAATTCTTTTATTCATTCTCAGGATCTGAGCAATGTTGCAAGGTCAAACTTTGCCACCCATCCCTAATTGTCCTTAAGAAGGTTGTGATGATGCACCTTCTCAAATGGCTGCAGTCTGTGTGGTTTAATACAGTACAGTTAGTCAGGGAGTGCCAGGATTTTGACCAAAGACAATGAAGTCAAGGCAATACAGTTCCATGTCAGAATGGAATTTTTTTAGATTAGATTACTTTTTTTTTTAGATTAGATTAGATTACTTACAGTGTGGAAACAGGCCCTTCGGCCCAACAAGTCCACACCGACCCGCCGAAGCGCAACCCACCCATACCCCTACATTTACCCCTTTAACCTAACACTATGGGCAATTTAGCATGGCCAATTCACCTGACCCGCACATCTTTGGACTGTGGGAGGAAACCGGAGCACCCGGAGGAAACCCACGCAGACACGGGGAGAATGTGCAAACTCCACACAGTCAGTCGCCTGAGTCGGGAATTGAACCCGGGTCTCTGGCGCTGTGAGGCAGCAGTGCTAACCACTGTGCCACTGTGCCGCCCACAAATTTGAGGTGATTAGTGTCTCATTTTAGTGATGACTTTAATACTTCTTTGAAGACTACTATGCATTCATACAATTCATAGTGACATTCAATGTTCCAAAAATAATTTGTCAGGCACTCAGTTACTGATTGACAAATACCATTTGCAATAACTTGAAAGGAAGCAGCAGATTCTGAACTGTTTTCAGGAGCAATGTAATATTAAAGAAACCAGCATCATGTGCTAATTTTGCAACACTATTAAATTTAGAGTGCTTTGGCATATGTACAGCTCTTGGGACAGTTTGGATTTTGTACTAAATATGATTCTGTACCAAAACATGGTGAAATCAAAAATGATTTTTAAAAATTGAGTTGATTTTCCAGCCATTTCCCCTTCATTTATGTAATAAGTACCTATATTTTTGAACTTTAGGTAATGTAATCTAATCTATTTTTATTCCTGATATTTCTCTCAGGTTCTCGAACAGACTTGCAACTTCTCATCTTTCAGATAGTCTCATTCCTTACATATCCACATTTGAGGGTTTGAGCTATTTATAAATTTGCTGTCATTTTGATGGATGCATGCAAGACTAGACATTTGGTCTGACATGCAGCCTTTCAAGATAACAGTTGCTCTGGAATAGGAAACTGTTTCCATCATACTTTAAAATCCTCAAGTGTAATATTACTGTTATACTTTACTGTCTGAAGTTACATTGCCCTTGCTGCTGCTTAGTAACATATGTTCTGTAGAAAACATTATTGGTGCAGATTTCCCATGTTCTCTACTGCTTTTGTGTTACAGGATATATAACAAAAAGAGTGGCTTAAGTTGGCTTGATTAGATACTGAGTTATTTTATTTTGTAGTTTCTGCACACCCCCCCCCCCCCCCCCACATTTCTCCATTTTATCTCCATTTTCTATCTTGGTGTTAACAATCTAGCTTCTGTAAGTGTAACTACTAGTTGTTTTTAATCCATTACATGGAATGTAGGTGTTGCTGCTTGGGCCAGTATTTATTGCCTGTCCCCATTTGCCCTTGAGAAGATGGCGGTGAGTTATTTTCTTGAACTACTGCAGTCTATGTGCTGTTACAAAGGGAATTCCAGGATTTTTGACCCAGTGACACTGAAGGAACAGTAATATATTTCCAAGTCAGGATGGTGAGTGGCTTGGAGTGGAACTTGCAGGTGGTGGCATTCCCATGTATCTGCTGCCCTTGTCTTTCTAGATGGAAGTGAATGGGGTTTTGGAAGATGCTCTCACAGGAACCTTGGTGAATTTCTGTTGTGTGTCTTGCAGATGGTACACAATACTGCTACAGAGTTTTGGTGATGAAGGGAGTAGATGATTGTGGATATGGTGTCAATCAAGTGGCTGTTTTATATCGAATGGTGACAAGCTTCTTGAGTGTTGTTGGAGGCTATCGGGAAATGTTCCATCATGCTCCTGACATGTACCTAGCTGGTGGACAGATTTTGTTGAGTCAGAGCGTAAGTTACTTGCTACAGGATTCCTTTCCTCTGATCTTGTAGCCACAGTATTTATATAGCTAGTCCAGTCCATATTCTGGTCAATGGAAACTCTTAGAATTTGAAAGTGAGGGATTCACTGACATCATTGAATGTCAAGGGGTGATGGTTAGTTTGTATTTTATGAGAGATGGTCATTGTTTGGCATGAATGTTACTTGCCACTTTTCAGCCAAAGCCTGGATACTACCAAGTTTGAATATGGACTGCTTCAGTATCGAGGAGTCACGAACGGTGTTGTTATCCCCACTTCTGACCTTATATTGGAGCAAGTGTCAGTGATGAAGCAGCTGAACATGATTGGGCCGAGAACACTACCCTGAGGAACTCCTGCAGAGATGTCCAAGAGCTGAGGTGACTGACCTTCAACAATCACAACCATCTTTCTTTGTGTCAGGTATGATTTCAACCAGCAGAGAGTTTTCAGAAACAAAAATAGAAATTGCTGGAAAAGCTCAGCATGTCTGGCAGCATCTGTGGAAACAAATCAGAGTTAATATTTTGGGTCAAGTGACCCTTTCTCAGAATGTTCTTTTGGGTTTTATTTAGCAGAGAATTTTCCTTGATTTCCATTGATTCCAACTTTATTAGCTCTCCTTAACAAATATCCCTTATGTGATAGGAAACTTGATGAACATTTCCCTTGTCTCCTGCCAGGCCTGTTCATTAATGATTAGGGTATACTGTATTCATTCATTGATTTGTAGAATCCATACAATGCAGATAGAGGTCATTCGACCCATCACGTCTGCACCAAACCTCTGAAGAACATCTCACATCCCCCACCTTATTCCCGTAACCCCACACTTACCATGGCTAACCCACCTATCCTACACAATCCTGGACACTACAGGGCAATTTAGCATAGCCAATCAACTAAGCTGCACATCTTTGGACCTTGGGATGAAACCGGAGCACCCACACAGACATGGGAAGAATGTGCAAACTCCACACAGTCACCCAAGGCTGGAATTGAATCTGAGTCCTTAGTGCTGTGAGGCAACAGTGCTAACTACTGAGTCACCATGCTGTCCATTTGTTACCACAAGTTATTCAATTTAGCAGCCTTCCCAAAACCTGTGAGCCTCACTGAAAAGTAAGGAAATTCTTAAAGACTAGAGTTGAATTTTCTGAAAGGGAATTCTTCCAATTGATACATTTCACAATTAGATTTATCCAGTAAATTTCTGATTTCTCTTTCTAAATAATATATATTTTAAATTGTGCCAATTTTTGGGGTATCACTTCCCTGAGCTACTGCTCTGAATATGCAAAGTGATGGACATGATCTTCCTTTGTCCTGAATTTTCAATTTCATCAAATCCACTATAGGAATTTATCAGTCAGGTGACAGGAAGTTGGACAACAAAGTTGACACTAGGCTCCTATCAACTATGAACTGGTTCGAGTAGGCTCAGCAGAGCTTAGGCACGTCGTCCAAGCTATACCTTTCAACTGAGCTTCCTGCATGACTGTGGATGGAGGACAATATAGAAATATGAACACTGTCAACTATGGATTAAATTATGTCGTAATCATGAATAAATTAATAGAATAGATTGTTCTGAGACTATATGGAAATATCATCTTTGATGTTTCTTTCCTAATTTTTCCATCATTCATAATCGTGTTGTGACATAATTTGACAGATATTAATAGGTATTTACATTATCAACACTTTCTTTATGCCAAATAGGTTGCTATAGGTAACATAGAGCAGTGCTTCCCAAAATGGGGTCAGAACCCCAAGTTGGGTCACAACCTAAATGCTTGGGGTCGTGAGATCCAAGGCAGTATTGGGTTCTAGAACTTAGGACCAAATTTATAACAGCTATGCTCCTATTATAATAGGTCCTCACTCTCAGAGTCCTCACTGAGGGGTTCCAGCAATTTCCAAATCTCAAAATAGGGTCACAATATACCTAAATACTAAATGTGTGTGCCAGAACTATATTTGATTATGGAAGACATGATACATTAAACTTGATGTACTAATCATAAGTTTAAATGCTGATACACTTGCTAGCAAACGATTCTAGACAGTAGTCAGGAATGGAGTATGTACTTTGATTGATCTTTAATGTTACCAAATCCAATGCAGCGGTCCTGCTATTGTGCTGGTAATTTGACCCCTAATCCTTCCATTACAAATTCCGATACTAATTAACAGGCAGCTTTTCATTTCCGCATTGAACCACATCTCAATAAACTTGCAGAATGGGCAAGTTTAATTTGTAAATTATTTTCAACACAGATAAGAATGTGCTATTATATTTTAGTTAAAAATAAAACTAAGGAGATCGCATATCACTTGAAAAAATAACTTAAATGGGTTGGAAGAACAAATTGATGAATGAGTTGAAGAGCACAAATCACAAATCAGATAAAAGATTGTAGGTTAATAAGATCTTGAAAAGGTAGAGTTTGTTTTTAAAAGGATAAAATTTAAAAAGTAGAAATTTTATGTAAAACTTTGGATTGAGTTTACATTATATCACACTTGTAGAATTATGGTTTCCATATTGTAAAAGAAATATTGAGGCACTAAAAGATACAAAAAAGATTTATGGAAATGTTACTAAAATGTTGTTTTTATTTTCATCAGGAATAGATTAAAGGTCTCTTTCCTTATGAAAATGGGAAGGCTGAGAGGAGACATAATAGAGACCTTTAAATTATGGAAGTTTTTTTAAATCAAAAGACACAGAGTTTTGACTTTCTGAGAAACAGCAAAACTAGTGACATTAATACAAAATAGTCACCAATAGATCAAAGTTTCAATTCAGAAGAAATGTCTTTCCTGATGTGGTGAGAATATGAGAAACATTATCACAGGGCGTGCTCGAGGAAAATAATGCAGACGTGTATATGGGGAATTGTCAGATTAGCACGGGAGACAGAATGAACTAGAAAGTTATGCTGCTAGTTATGTGAGGAAGGATAGGAAGAAGTGTGAGTGGAGCATAGTCACAGACATTTGTAGCAGATGGCATTTTTGTATGCTGTCTATCATATACAATGTTATGTCTTTCATTCATCATGTAATGAGCTGTATTATGGATTATGTTCAACAGACATTACACATAATAAAAGACACAAATTATGAAAGAAAACCTTTCTTATAGTAATTATAATTTTTTTTCCTTTGTATAGATTGAAACTGCACAATGTAAACACTGTGACAAGCATGTTAAACTGCTTCAAGAAAAAGAGATTGAGATTCGAGATCTGAAGGTTCTTTTGAATAGGTTAGGTCTCCTTTTCTAGTTGTACAGTTCATAATTTATAAACACTAACACTAAAAACTTTAGGTTAACATAAATTAATCTCATCCATCAATGCTTTTTCTGAGGGTGTATGAAAACATTATCCAGTATTTTACTTTAAGTATTTATTTCAATTCTCACCTCATTTACTATGTCAATTATCATCAAAATTCCAAAGCTTGGAGTTTGGAAAGTGAAAGGATCTAATAATCTTGCAGAGCCTATTTTGAAAGTTGATGCAAAGCTGAAAGGAAAAGCACATAGAGGTGAATTGTGCATATTTAGTTTTTTTTTAATTTTGGGAAAATTCAGCAGGGAAGTAGGGAACAAAAGTTCTGTCTCTTGGCAGCAGTTACAATACTGCCTTGATTCTGTGAAAATCCATTCAAGTCTGTTGCATTTGAGCCATTTGACAAATCAGAGGTGATAAGAGTTATTCACTAACAATGTGGATCCATTGTGCTGAGTGCATTCTGTGCATCCTTTGTAACAAGCATACAACAAAAGCCATACTGATGCACAAGCTGTGATACAGCAAATTATTTGCATCCATCAACAATGTTTCTGCTACCTGCCAGTCTGGAGGAGCTCTGTTAGGAAAAGTCATCATAGAGTCATAGAATCATAGAGATGTACAGCACGGAAACAGACCCAACCTGTCCATGCCGACCAGATATCCAATCCCATCTAGTCCCACCTGCCAGCACCCGGCCCATATCCCTCCAAACCCTTCCTATTCATATACCCATCCAAATGCCTTTTAAATGTTGCAATTGTACCAGCCTCCACCACATCCTCTGGCAGCTCATTCCACACACGTATCACCCTTAGGTTGAAAAGTTGCCCCTTAGGTTTCTTTTATATCTTTCCCCTCTCACCCTAAACCTGTGCCCTCTAGTTCTGGACTCTCCAACCCCAGGGAAAATACTTTGGCTATTTATCCTATCCATGCCCCTCGTAATTTTGTAAACCTCTATAAGGTCACCCCTCAGCATCCGATGCTCCTGGGAAAACAGCCCCAGCCTGTTCAGCCTCTCCCTATAGCTCAAATCCTCCAACCCTGGCAACATCCTTATAAATCTTTTCTAAACCCTTTCAAGTTTCACAACATCTTTCCGATAGGAAGAAGACCAGAATTGCATGCAATATTCCAACAGTGGCCTAACCAATGTCCTGTACAGCCGCACACCACAGGGCTGCATTCCCATGAGTGAGAGATGACTGGTGGTGCTGTAACTTGAGTGTCAACACACCTCAGATGTTGGAAGAGTCTTTAATGGTAACTTCAGCAGTACAACAATTGAATCCACGCTGTTGGTGTCACTCTGCATAGCAAACCAGCTGTCTAGCCAACAGAGCTAAACCGATTCCCCACGAAGTGCTCTGTAGGACTCAGCCAAACAGTTATCAAATTTTGTGGTGATAAGTTGCCTGCTGTATAACCTGAAAGGACACCAACCTGGCACCTACTGTGTGGTGAACAACTGAGGAAGATGAGCATGAGGAGGAGGACAAAGAGGAGGCAACAGGCAGCTAGACAGCTTCTTCCTACTAAAGAAGAGTCATACCGTTCTCGAAACATTTCTTCTGTTTCTCTCTGCACAGATGCTGCCAGACTTGCAGAATATCTCCAGCACTTTCAGTTTTTGTTTTCTTTCTACCAAGGCTGTTTGTGAAAACAAATTTGAGTGCAACGTCAGTCACCACACATTCTGTTTTCCAGTTTTCCAGTCCCTTACCCTATTTGCCTGAGCAAAGCAGCATTCACTTGACCATGGATCAAAAATCAAAGCAATCACAAAGTAAGTATTCTGAAGGAAATCAATAAATAAAATTATGTTGTTATACATACAAATGTGTATTTGTGTATTTTGTCACCGTCTGTTTTCTATCTAGGCATGATGTGGAGGTGTCGGAGTTGGACTGGGATTGATAAGGTCAAAAGTCACGCAACACCAGGTTAAACTTCAACAGGTTTATTTGAAATCAGAAGCTTTCGGAGCACGGTGGCACAGTGGTTAGCACTGCTGCCTCACAGCACCAGAGACCTGGGTTCAATTCCCGCCTCAGGCGACTCTCTGTGTGGAGTTTGCACATTCTCCCCGTGTCTGCGTGGGTTTCCTCCGGGTGCTCCGGTTTCCTCCCACAATCCAAAAATGTGTAGGTTAGGTGGATTGGCCATGCTAAATTGCCCATAGTGTTAGGTGAAGGGGTAAATGTAGGAGAATGGGTCTGAGTGGGTTGCGCTTCGGCGGGTCGGTGTGGACTTGTTGGGCCGAAGGGCCTGTTTCCACACACTAAGTAATCACTGCTCCTTCATGAGGTGAAGTCATTTCACCAGATGAAGGAACAGTGCTCCAAAAACTTGTGATTTCAAATGAACCTGTTGGACTATAACCTGGTGTCATGTGACTTCTGACCTTGTCTTCTACCTATCATCGCCTGTCCGACTGTTCCTGCACAGTGAGATCTCACTGGCAAACTGCACAACATCTTGACATGGGCAGTAAAGTATGGGCAGTTTGGATAAAAGGCGATACCAGGAGCACAGCCACAGTTTATGAATTTAGTTTTTAATAACCCATACAAACTGATCACTCTGTGCCTTCCTTGTAACTGATCAGCATGCCTTTTTTCACATTCTGGTGGTCCTCTGAGGTACTTTGCCAATGGTTACAGCATAGTTTTCAATAAGGAGAGTACAGATGGTTTTGCTAGGTGACCTTGATCAGCTGTGGACGAAATGCCTAGCTTTAGGCTGTGCCATCTAAGCCTGGGCAATTTGGATGCCCAGGTTTTTGCAAAGTCTGGCAGAGTGGAAGCATGATTACAGTAGCAACTTGGAACTTTGTGCCTTAGTGGAAGTAGCAACATTGATCACCAAATGCTACATAGTGATTGGGTTCACACGTGCGCAATTACCACTTCCTGGAAAGACTGAGCTACAAACTCTGTGCATAGTTCTGCCTCAAGTTGGTGCTCCTTTAACATTGAAAATGTGATTCCCAATAAACCAAGTGTTTTGTTCCTTTGAATTCCTAAGTTGAGCCTTCTGTGAGGAAGCCTATACTATTCTTTCTCCCTATTTTTGTGTTGTTTCTCCACCGCCTTGTCAAGTTGCAACTCTTGCATATTAATAGATTAAAAGTACAAAAGTAAGGCTATGATAAGAGATGATGTGGAGGAGCCGGTGTTGGACTGGGGTGGACAAAGGTAAAAATCACACAACACCAGGTTATAGTCCAACAGGTGTATTTGGAAGTACTAGCTTTCAGAGCGCTGCTCCTTCATCAGGTACCTAATGTGATAAGAGAGTGAGATGAAAAGTAAGAGGAGTGAGCTTACACCATCTTCATGTAAATCTTGAAAACAGAACAGAGCATATGATGTGATAAGGAGGATTAAGAATTATAGTTCCATCATCATGTCACTGTTTTCAGTTCCACTACTAGTCACAAATTCAGCAAGTCCAATCCAATAACCAGCAGTACCTCCTCCTCAGAGTTTGGAGATACAGCTGCACCTAACTGCTTCAGTTAACTGCTGCTACCTTGAGCAGTATATCACTTTGTCATCCAGGAGAGGGTGAGGCATGCTGGACCACATTAAAATAAAATAAGATTACAGTATGGAAACAGGCTATTCGACCCAATAAGTCCAGACCGACCCTCCAAAGAGTAATCCACCCAAACCAAGTCTCCTCCCCTATATTTATGCCTGACTAATGCACCTAACACTATGGGCAATTTAGCATGGCTAATTCACCTAAGCTGTATATCTTTGGATTGTGGGAGGAAACCGGAACATCTGGAGGAAACCTGCACAGACACAGGAGAATGTGCAAACTCCACACAGACAGTTGCCCAGGATAGGAATTGAACCTGGGTCCCTGGTGCTGTGAGACGACAGTGTTAACCACTGAGCCACCATGCCACCATGTTGCAATCTGTTTGGGTGAGGTGGCTTGCAATGTTGACTGGCAGTGTATGCAAGGTGTAAGATGGAAGCATGACACTTGTCTCAAGTAATGGTGAGGTAAAGCATATGAGTGTTTGATTTGAGACCTAATTGATAGAGATTATTGATTGGTGAATGATAGGGCATTTTGAGATAAAGAATCACCAAGGTTTGGGATACAGTTGACAAGTAAGTACTTAGTATTTAAATATGCACTCACTTTATCATCATTTATTGTCTTTGAACCTCTGGCAATGCTGTATTCAAGACTTCTAACACTGACCTCCACAATTCAACACTCTGGCCACCTTTCAACCATGTATTGAGAGGGATTTCCAATCCTTACAAATATATGAACAAATGAGCAAAGAACAGGAGTAGGCCACTCCTGGTAGCCTGCTCTGTCATTCAATAAGCTCATGGCTGATCGGATTTTAACCTCAACTGTATATTCCAATTTAGCCCTGATAAATTTTCATCCACATGTTATTTAAAAATCTAAGCCCTTAAAAATATTGAAAGATTGTGCATCCATTGCCTTTTGAGGAAGAGAATTCAAAGACTCACAGTCCTCTGAGAGAAAATGTTTCCTCATCTCTATTTTAAATGAACACCACATTATTTTTAAACTATGATCCCTAGATTCTCCCAGTGGTGATTGTCCACTAGAAACATCCTTTCAACATCCACCCAGCCAAGCCCCTTAGAATCTTATGTGCTTCAAAAATATGTATTTGCAGTGACAAAGCCTGTCTTCACCTTTTTAACCTCCTCCAAGATATTAGTATCACTGATAGTCACAGGTGAGGTGCCGGAAGACTGGAGGTTGGCAAACGTGGTGCCACTGTTTAAGAAGGGCGATAAAGACAAGCCAGGGAACTATAAACCGGTGAGCCTGACCTCGGTGGTGGGCAAGTTGTTGGAGGGAATCCTGAGGGACAGGATGTACATGTATTTGGAAAGGCAAGGTCTGATTCGAGATAGTCAACATGGCTTTGTGTATGGGAAATCATGTCTCACAAACTTTATTGAGTTTTTTGAAGAAGTAACAAAAAAAGATTGATGAGGGCAGAGCAGTAGATGTGATCTATATGGACTTCAGTAAGGCGTTCAACAAGGTTCCCCATGGGAGACTGATTAGAAAGGGTAGATCTCACGGAATACAGGGAGAACTAGCCATTTGGATACAGATCTGGCTCATAGGTAGAAGACAGGGGGTGGTGGTGGAGGGTTGCTTTTCAGACTGGAGGCCTGTGACCAGTGGAGTGCCACAAGGATCAGTGCTGGGCCCTCAACTTTTTGTCATTTACATAAATGATTTGGATGCGAGCATAAGAGGTACAGTTAGTAAGTTTGCAGATTACACCAAAATTGGAGGTGTAGTGGACAGCGAAGAGGGTTACCTCAGATTACAACAGGATCTGGACCAGATGGGCCAATGGGCTGAGACGTGGCAGATGGAGTTTAATTCAGATTAATGTGAGGTGCTGCATTTTGGGAAAGCTAATCTTAGCAGGACTTTTACACTTAATGGTAAGGTCCTAGGGAGTGTTGCTGAACAAAGAGACCGTGGAGTGCAGGTTCATAGCTCTTTGAGAGTGGAATCGCAGGTAGATAGGATAGTGAAGAAGGTGTTTGGTATACTTTCCTTTATTGGTCAGAGTATTGAGTACAGGAGTTGGGAAATCATGTTGAGGCTGTACAGGACATTGGTTAGGTCACTGTTGGAATATTGCGTGCAATTCTAGTCTCTTTCCTATCAGAAAGATGTTGTGAAACTTGAAAGGGTTCAGAAAAGATTTACAAGGATGTTGCCAGGGTTGGAGGATCTGAGCTATAGGGAGAGGCTGAACAGGCTGGGGCTGTTTTCCCTGGAGCGTCGGAGGCTAAAGGGTGACCTTATAGAGGTTTACAAAATTATGAGGGGCATGGATAGGGTAAATAGACAAAGTATTTTCCCTGGGGTCGGGGAGTCCAGAACTAGAGGGCATAGGTTTAGAGTGAGAGGGGAAAAATATAAAGGAGACCTAAGAGGCAAATCTTTCATGCAGAGGGTGGTACGTGTATGGAATGAGCTGCCAGAGGATGTGGTGGAGGCTGATACAATTGCAACATTTAAGAGGTATTTGGATGGGTATATGAATAGGAAGGTTTTGGAGGGATATGGGCCAGGTGCTGGCAGGTGGGACTAGATTGGGTTGGGATATCTGGTCGGTATGGACGAGTTGGACCGATGGGTCTGTTTCCTTGCTGTATATCTCTATGACTCTATGACTCTATATCTAGTGCAACAATTGAAATCATTGAGACTGTACTGTTCCGGTTATGCTATTCCTCAAACGTTCCCAGAATAAATACATATCCTGCATAATCCAGCACCTGCTCCAGTGAAAATGTACCTCCTCTTCAAGATGAGTAGGTTAACTTAAAGTCATGCTGGGAAATTGAAATTTTGGCTGATCAGTTAGTGTTGTGCATATTGTACTCATAATAATGATGATAGAGGACAAAGTGAACATGGCCACCTTCAGAAGCTGTCCAATTTTAATGTCATTCAAGTGTAAATGAAATTAAATTATAAGTTATTAGACTAGTGTACACAAATGTAACCCAGTTACATTTGGATTCGTTCTTGGCCTATTCGCCACGCTGGTAGGTTTATTGGCAGACATTTTGTCCCCTTTCAGTTACATTTCTCAGAACAAAGTAGCCTGAACCTCATCCATCACCTTCAACATTCACTCTGTAGCAACTTTGTGTACCGTCCACAAGATGCAGTTCAGTGACTCACCAAAGATCCTCCAGAAGTACCTTCCACATCCGGCTGTATCACTTGAAAGGACAAGGGCAACAGGTCCATGGGAGCATCACCACTTGCAAGTCCCCCTTCAAGTCACACACCATTCTGACCTGAAACCATATAATTATTCCCTCATTGTTGCTGAGAAAAAATCCTTGAACTCCTTTCTCGACAACATCATGGGAGACCCTACACCACAAGATCTGCAGTGATTCGTTACCAGCTTATTAAGGGCAATTAGGGATGGGCAATAAATGCTTTCTGAGCCAGCAACATCTACCTCCCATGAATGAATTTAAAAAAAGGTAACTCAGCTGCTATTGCAAAATCATTCTGCTTTATTTACATAAAAACTTTGGTTTTCTGTAATTATTTATTGTCAAGTAAAAAAAAAGTTGTTTCGGCTGTACAAAAAACATTGATTAGAACTGGAAATAATACAGAAAAAGTGAATAAATGTGACCTGCCAACAGATTTGTTATTCATATCATAATGAGGCCTAGCAATTTAATCTGCTGTTCTTCAATGAAAAACTCATCAAAAAATATTGGCAATGAATCATCTTTATGTAGCCAGAATATTAGCTAACAAAGGACAAGCAGACCTTGGAAATTGGCAGTCGCATGCTTATGTTGGAGATTAGCTACGGCCATATTTACAATAGTGATATTTCATAATCAACCTGTGCAGATTACATTACACATGACTGGAGCAGGTGGGATTTGAACCTGAGGTTCCTCACAAGACCACTGCACCACAGAGCCCACTTCAATCTTCCCACACTGACAGCAGATTTCAAAACTCTCAATTGGCTCGTTATTCCTGGAACTTGCAAACGTAGTTATACTAGCAGGTAAATGCGTCATGGGTTGTAGACACAATTGATGGCATATGTAAGTTTCCATTTGTTCACCTATCATGTATCCTATTTCTCAATTTGATTGTGAAATGCTGTAATTCTGGGTCATTAAAATGAAACTCTATCATTGACTTTGCATTCAATTTTATTCCTGCTATGTTTCAGTTTGTAGGTAAATGTTGTGAAACTGTGGAAAGAAATTTAGCCCTTAATCTTTCAGGTGTCAATGAAAGTCAGGTGTTATTAAAAATTGAGGTTGTCACATATCTGAAATTATACCAATCACTTTATTTCTTTATCAGTGTTGACTTTTCACTTATAATGTGATTTTCACCTACATAGGTACAATTAAAAAAGTCAGAAATCACACGGCACCAGGTTATAGTCCAACAGGTTTATTTGGAAGTACTAGCTTTCGGAGGGCTGCTCCTTCATCAGGCACCTCCAGTCATGGCAATAAAATAAGCATTGTTCTGGGATGCAATGAGCAAATATTGGAGGTCCCTCCAATACAATTTATAATTTCATAAATATTGACCACATATACAACAGAAAATGCATATGCAACTGTATAAAACTGGTACCAAAGCAACTTAAAAGGGGCAACACCTGAAGTCTCTAAAAGCCAAAAGAAGTGCAGATGCTGTAAATTAGAAACAAAAACACATGTTGCTGGAAAAGCTCAGCAGATCTGGCAGCATCTGTGAAGAGAAATCAGTTGACTGAATTCTGAGGGTCACTGAACTCAAAACGTTAACTCTGATTTCTCTTCACAGATGCTGCCAGGCCTGCTGATCTATAGTCTGCACCTATTTGAGAGCTCAGTGATATGAGCAATTTGCTTTGTACACATTCAAAATTGCCTTTGAAATGTAGAAGCCTGGAAATTATGCCAGGTGTTCATGTCAACACTTCTTGCAAATTTTCAATATTTATACTGAGGCTTTAACAGCAATATTTATGTACAGCTGCCACGTTCAGTAAGATATCACAAAATTTTCCAGTAACTAAATGCAGGGAAGGCTGAAGCGAACTAAAGGGCTACAATGTAAGTTGTAAAGATAGTTCTTGCATGTTTTTGGAAATGTTGAGAGAGATTATGTGGAGTGTTGTATTAAAAATATGGCAACTTTAAAAGAATATAAATACAACAACAGAATTACCAGCTGGTTTTGTACTTTGCTCACAATTTTACTTTTTTGTTGTCTTTGGTTTTAAAGAGAATCAAGTGAAGTGTAAAATGAGCTGCCAATTTTACACCTGCTTTGCAGTGCGGCCAAAGACAAATTTCATACCAAAATATGTGCTGACTGAAAAGTCAGGGTTGAGCCTGAATGGCAATTCGCTGCAACCAGATTTTACAACTGTATAAAAACAAAGTACTGCAGATGCTTCAGATTTTAGGGTGGCCGGTCTATTAATTGTCTGAGGTTGAAGTTTCATCAAAGCTTACTGGCCGACAGCTCACTAGTTGCTGCAGTGCTATTAAAAGGATGTCAGATGGCAATATAAATCTGGAATGTTTCACCAGGAATTGAGCAGGTGGATGGTGAAAGGTCACTACCAGCAGACCAGGGTGGGGAACAATGGAGCAAAATATCAGCGGCAATGGGAGGATGGCCTTAAATGGCCATTCATTAAGCACGAGGGCTTCAGTTGGCCAAAGGTCAGATGGACCACCTGATTCCTATTCCACTTCTGATAAAATAGCAGCAGAGGTAGGTGGGATATAGGCAGATGGCCCCCTCACATCTCACCTGATTGAATGCCTCTCATTCTGCCCACCAGTCCTCTGCCAAGTTGAGGGTTCTTAAAAATCCAGCAATGTAGTTGTCCTCCACTTAACATGTCATTGAAAAGATAGCACCTTCAACAGTGCAGCACTCTCTCAGAACTGTCGTTCCAAATTAAGTGCTGGAATCCTCATCTGAAGCTTGAATACATGATCTTCTGAAATGGAAAAGTGGGTAATGACACTAAGTAAAGACTGGTGCTCAACAGTACCCTTCTCCACCTGACATCTAATGGATGAACAATTGAAGATCAGCCTTTACCTGGATTGCAATAAGCTGGTCAAGTTCTTACACCTAGATACTGAACAGGCTTTTCATGGAACTATTTAAATCACTACAATCGCTGCAGGTCAGAAGCAAGAAGCAGCGTTCTTGATGTTGAATTCAAAGTTGCACAAGTATTTTGTTTTCTGCATTATACCAATATTGATACACACTACTCCAAAATGAATTATTGAACTCAGCTGAAGACATTAATGTACTTATCTTACTATTTAGGCAGAAACAAGAGCTGAGACAGCAACGAAAAGGCCAAGGAAATGAAGTTCAGTTATTTGGTAGTACACTGGATAGAAATAATGCATTACTGGTAAGTCTGGGACCAAAAATATTCACACACTTGCAGTTGTTTTAAATGAGTAAGTTACAAAGGCTGGGAAGTAGAGGGAAGAGTTGAGGATAGCTTCCAAATCTCAACATGTATAGACTTGGCAAAGCTTACTTTTTGGAAATAAGTGTTATAGACAATAGACCATAGACAATAATGCAAGAGTAGGCCATTCAGCCCTTCGAGCCAGCACCAGCATTCATCATGATCATGGCTGATCATCCACAATCAGTATCCTGTTCCTGCCTTATCCCCATAACCCTTGATTCCACTATCTCTAAGAGCTCTATCCATCTCTTTCTTGAAAATATCCAGAGACTTGGCCTCCACTGCCTTCTGGGGCAGAGTATTCCATATATCCACTACTCTCTGGGTGAAGAAGTTTCTCCTCAACTCTGCTCTAAACGGCCTACCCCTTATTTTAAAACTGTGTCCTCTGGTTTTGGATTCACCCATCAGCAGAAACATGCTTCCTGTCTCCAGAGTGTCCAATCTTTTAATAATCTTCTACATCTCAATCAGCTCCCCTCTCATCCTACTAAACTCAAGTGTATACAAGCCCAGTCGCTCCAATCTTTCAACATATGATAGTCCCGCCATTCGGGAATTGACTTTGTGAAAATACACTACACCCCCTCAATAGCCAGAGTGTCCTTCCTCAAATTTGTAGATCAAAACTGCACACAATACTCCAGG
This sequence comes from Chiloscyllium plagiosum, assembly GCF_037043375.1. Taxonomy (NCBI): domain Eukaryota; kingdom Metazoa; phylum Chordata; class Chondrichthyes; order Orectolobiformes; family Hemiscylliidae; genus Chiloscyllium; species Chiloscyllium plagiosum. The sequence continues at coordinate 81,436,698 of NW_028270144.1, forward strand.
TGCGGTCTCACCAGGGCTCTGCACAGCTGCAGAAGGACCACTTTGCTCCTATACTCAATTCCTCTTGTTATGAAGGCCAGCATGCCATTAGTTTTCTTCACTGCTTGCTGTACCTGCATGTTTACTTTCATTGACTGATGTACAAAACACCTCGATCTCATTACGTTCTTAGAATATATTGCACTCTGCAAGAAATTGATGTTATTTTGAGGTCCTGAATGAGAGCAGTTAATAATATTAAAGTAGCTATGGATGCTTTTCAAATTTGATTTCCAACAGCTCTGATAATCACACGAGAATTCAGTCTCACATTTTATCGATATTTGATTCTTTGTAAACCATGCTCTCGCAGAATTCCTGGTCAAAGCTTGAACCTGAACTGACTTATCTTATTTTCAGAAGGATTTTTATGACTGAACCTAAAATATGATATCTGGGAATTGATATTTTGTGCCTTTAGCAGGTAATTCATGATTGGTTTTGAAATAATGCATGACACCCTGCTGGTCATGAAGAATAGATCTGCTACTTGCACTATGGTTGATTCTCCTTTTTGTTAATGTGCTATGGTCATAGCTGGTAAGGTGAGTATTTGTTACCTGTCCCTCATTGCCCTTGACTCTGTGCTTGGCCAACTCAAAGTGTCGACAATGTTACTGTGGATGTGGAGTCACAGTACGCCAGCCCAGGTAAGGAGGGTAGATTACCTTCTCAAAAGGACACTAATGAATCAGATGGATTTTTAATGACAATGTATGATTGTTTCATAATTTCATGCAGACACTACCTTTTAATTCCAGGTTTTATGAATTGAATTTAAATTCCAGCAACTGCTAATGTTGATTTAATCTCATGAGACATTGCAGAGCCCTGGCAGGGCTCCACACATTTCATGTGCTGTACTGTGCTCAGGGATTTAAGTACATGAGCTGCATTGTTGTGAGTGGCTTCTCCAAAGAAACACTAACGCGACAGTCATTCTGTCTCTGTAGATTCCATTCTCTCATCACCACAAAGCCATCTTCAAATAGTCATATGGTTGCACATCATTTGTGTATTGTTGATAAAGACAGATTTTGTCGAAGATTTTTGTCATGCGCCCACCCAGACATTGTTTCCTCCTTCAGTATTCACTGAGTTTACAGGAACACTATATCCTGAATTTCCACAATACCACAGAGTCTCACCATCGTTGTAAAAATTACTCCAAAGGCCTAACTGCACAGCCTTCCCCGCTATTATTTTTGCCGGAGAATGGAAGCGGGCTTCAAATTACACATCATCGGCTCACAAAGATTGCTACTCAAAGCAAATCAGCAGCTTCTTCCAGCTATATCCAATTTTCACTAGCAGGAAACACAATGTGGGCAGATTAGACCTGGTTTTGTGGAGTTGCTTGAATAAATAGTTTTGGACGTGGTCCTGGAACACCTTTGGGGAAGGCCAGGTGCCCTTTTGAGCAGGTAAACTGTACTGTGAGAGTGGTAAAGTGCCCTTGTAGTTTGTTAAAAAGTAGACATGAACATAGGAATAAGTAGGCTGTTCTGCCCGTCAAACCTGTTCTTTCATTCAATTAGTTCAACTGCCTAAACAACACTTTCCTGCACTATCCCCATCTACACAGATGTCATCAGTCTCCAGAACATTTCTGATTTCTGTCTTAATCATGTTTACTGCCCTCTGGGGATTGAGAACTTCAAAGAATCACCACCTTCTGAGTGAAGAAAGTCCTACTCATCTCAGTCCAGAATGGCATAGCCCTTATCCTGAGATGACATCCCCTGTTTTAGACTCACCTGCCAATGGAAAAAGTTTATCTTTATCCATGCTTCTATTGCTAAGATTTTTGAATGTTTCAATTTTTCCCCAAAGTATTGGAAATATAGATCCCAACAAGTCAATATCTGCTCATAAGGCAATCGCAGGATTATTCTAGTCAACCTTTGATACATTCCTTCTATGGCAATGATACCCTTTTCACATAAGGGGACCGAAACTACATAATTCACAATGTGTGGTCTCACGAAGGTCCTATACAACAGCAGCAGGACAGCTTTACTCCTATATTCAAATCCACTTACAATGAAGGCCAACAGGATATTATGGACCAGACCAAATCCTCTCAAAACATGTTAAGAATGTAGCCTAGATCCTAACTTTATTTATTTTAAAGATAAATGTATGGTGCTGCATTCCAGATGGAATCTAATTCATCAAACTATTTGACTTTAAGCAAAAAATAACTTAAATTGTTTAACACAGTTACAATACAAAAAGAATTAAGCAAAACACACTTAAATTTTATATTACAAAAAAAAGAGTTGGCTTAACTGTAACTCTACCAAAATGCTTAACAAAATGGGTGGCATGGTGGTTCAGTGGTTAGCACTGCTGCCTCACAGCATCAGGGTCCTGGGTTTGATTCCAACCCTTGGCGACTGGTTGTGTGGAGTTTGCACGTTCTCCTCATGTCTGCGTGGGTTTCCTCTGGGTGCTGTAGTTCCCTCCCACAGTCCAAAGATGTGAAGGTTAGGTGAATTGGCCATGCTAAATTGCCCATAGTGCTAGGTGCATTAGGCAGGGGTAAATATAAGGGAATGGGTCTGGCTGGGTTATTTTTCAGAGGGTCGATGTGGACTTGTTGGGCTGAAGGGATTGTTTCCACACTTGACAAAGGCAAATTCAGTAAAATAGATTGTCTCACATGCAATTGTGGCAGCAGGAAGAGAACCCAGCTTTTAGCTGTAACGGAGAGAGGAATAAGAGCTTCCACATCCAGCTTCAAGACCCCAGCAACTGCGACTGAAAACTAAAACTAAAAATCCTGGGTCTGTGAGCGCTTGACCCCACCCATTCAGGCTGACTCTATTGTTTCAACTTCTAAAAACATCCAAGGCCTCACAAGCTGTTTTCTCTGTTGGCTTTGAACAGACCACTTCACACCTTTGTTTCAACCTTTCTTGATGAAACAAAAGGACAAAATACATCTCTTAAAACCATAGCATTGTCACAAGACCATCTGCCTTTTTAATTGCTTACTGCATCTGCATGCTAATATTTAGTGACATATATTAATGAAGACACCCAGCTCCCTTCAAAACCTCTCATTGTTTTAAAGAAATTCTGACTTTGTTTTTTTTTACAAAAGTTAACAGTTGCTCACTCATTATATTGCATCTGCCATATTCTTGCCTATACAATTTGCCTGTCCAAGTCCTTTTGAAGCCTTCTTTCTCACAACTTATATTCCCACCCAATTTTGTATCATCAGGAAATTTGTAAATACTACAATTGGGATAAAATATTATCATAGAAATGCAGGTATGTACAGTTGAGGTTAAAATCAGATCAGCCCTGATCTTATTGAATGGCAGAACAGGTTCAAAGGGCCAAGTGGCCCACTGTTGCTCCTTGTTCTTATGATCTTCTGTCCAAATCATTGACATAAATTGTGAACAGCTGTGGATCCAGCACTGGACATTCGTAGTTATCCATTTGTAACAACCTGCCATCCAATGATCCATTTATTTGTACTCTTTGCTTTCCATGTGCTAATCAACTATCAATACATTTTCAGACACTTACCCAATCTCATGTGCTCTAATTTTATTTACTAAACTTCACTTTGGGACCTTTCAAAAGCCTTATGAAAATCCCAACACATCACAGTGTCTGGTTTTCCAATGCTACAAGTAATACCCTCAAAATACTCTAGCACGTATATCCAACATGATTTGCCTTTCATAAATCCATGTTGATTCTGCCCAATTTTCTATTTCTTTCTAATTGTCCATTTATCGTATCTTTTATAATAGATTCTTGCATTTTCTCTACTATTAACCTTAAACTAGCAGATCTGTCAATCTTACTTCTCTCTCTTTTCCTCACTTCTTAAATAGGATGGTTACGTTTGTACTTTTTAGCCTGCAAAAGCTATTCCAGAATTTATTTGAATTTTGTAAGATAACCAACAATGCATCTACTATCTCTCTAGTCACTCCCCTAAATCCCAAGAGATTTATCAATCCAGTTACCTTTTCAAAGATGACCTCTTTAATTATATTAGATTCTTTCAGTTCCTCAGCTTCACAAGCTCTTTGGTCATCTGGCATTTCTGGGAGATTTTCTGTATCTTGTTCCATGAAAGAGATGAAGTAACTTCATGTTCTCCACAATTTTCTTATCCTCGATTAAAAATTCTTCTGTCCTCAACTATAATGAGCCTATTTCTGTCATAGCTAATCTTTCCAGAAAAGTTGGGATAGTTTGTAGTCCTTTTTTTTCCATTCATATTCTCTTTTCCCTTTCTAAATCAGTTTCTTGATTCTAAATTCACTGGATTCTAAATTGCTCCCAATTCACAGACGAGCCACTTTTCTGGCGTCTTCATAAACCACTTCCTTTATTTTAATGCAATATTTGTTAGGACTCCTTAACCGCAGTTACCTTAACCTTTGGGATTGTGTGCCTCAGAAGCATGCATATCTTTTGTAAACAGTGAAGTATTTTGATAAATTCAAATGACATAGATTGATATCTCTTGCAGATTGGCATCATCTATCTGCATTAAAGGCCTCTGACTTTCATTGGATGTGCACATAGTATGCTTTGTAATATGATGTCTGGTGTACATTCTATTGGATTGCATTTTCATGCATTAGGAGGCCAGTTAAAATCTAAGAAATGAGCACTAAAGAGCTCAATTGTTTTCACCCATGTCTTTTGGTTTTTTTTTCAGAATTCCTTCTATAACTTACACACAGATTTGAAATTCTCAGCAGTTCTCATTTAGTGTTTTAAAAATTGGAACTGCAATACATGATCGCAAAGAGTCATGCAGCATAGAAACAGACCCTTCAGTTCCACTCATCTGCACTGACCAGACATCCCAATCTGACCAGTATCATTTCCCAGCATTTGGTCCATATCCCTCTAAATTCTTCCTATTCATGTACTCATCCAACTGCCTTTTAAATGTTGTAACTGTACTCACCTCACCACCTCCTCTGACAGTTCATTCCATACACACATACTGTCTGCATGAATAAATTACCTCCTCAGGTCTTTTTAAAATCTTTCCCCTCTCACCTTAAATCTATGCCCTCTAGTTCTGGACTTCACCACCCTATGAAAAGGGCTATTCACCCAATCCAGGCCCTTCATGATTTTATAAACCTCTAAAATGTTAACCCTCAGCCTTCAACTCTCCAGGGAAAACAGCCCCAGCCTATTCAGGCTCTCCCGATAGCTCAAATCCTTCAGTCCTGGTAACATCTTCTCTTGAACTATACTGGTTTCAAATTATTCCTCAAAGATATTGGCAAGAGCGTAGTTGGTTTTGCTTTTCAGTCTTATATGATCCCCATCTGGTATCTTGTCTTGCTTTAATTTCAGCAACAAATTGCTCGTATATCACGCCTATACCATAAAAATAGCCCAAGATGCTTTACAGAAGAGTAATCAGATGAAAACAGATGTTGTCAAAGTAGGAGATATTAGAACAGATAATTAAATGCTTGTCAAAGAATTGTGTGCAAAGGGAGCATGAAAGAAAATGGAAAGACAAGGGGTTTTGGATGGAAATTCTAGTGCATAGGATGCAAACTTGATGGTAGGTGAACCAGTAATGGGGCAAGGGGCAGGATGCACTAGAAGCAAAAATTGGAAAGAATTGTTGGGTCAAAGGAGATTAAAGAAATAGATTTGGGTGAGATTTATACTTTTGGATAAGAATTTTAAATTGAAAATTTTGGTGTAGTGGAGCCAATGTTGGTCAGTTAGTGTAGGTCATAGGTCAATGTTGACACTTCATTACAACTGTGCTTGGCTGGCATCTAATCTTGCAGTTGAAAAATGGAGCAGTGTTGCAGAGGATAGCCTTGCTTGTGACAGCCACATTTATCAATCTCATGGTTTGTGCATAATGTTTTCTTTTTCTTATTTATATAGCTCCAAGACCAACTGTTGAAGAGCAGTGAAATGCAAGCAGATATAACTGAACTCAACAGGAAAAATGAACAGTTGCAGACAGTTATTGAAGCACTTCAGAGCGTGAATGGACAATTTTCCACAAATAATCCAGATATAGATGTCCAAATGCATGAGTTCAAAACTAAAAATGCTAACCTGAAGAAAAGGAATGCAAAGATACAATCTACAGTCACAGATCTGATTAAAAAATCTTACAAGATGTGGAGCCATGTGGCTGATGTGCAGGAATCAATTACTGATTTGAAAATTGCAGTACATGAGGTTAAGGAAGATAACAGCAAACTGCAATCTATGATTTTTGAATTGCATTTGAAAAGTGAACAGCTTCAATCAGTTGTGATGGAGTTGCACAGCAGTATTAGGCCAATGGAAACATCTATTCGAGAAAAGCTTTCTAAACTGATGGTTGCTGGAACCGAAGATCAGCAACTTCATCTCAAAATCTTACATTTAGAAGAACAGAATGATCAGCTGAAAACTATGATAACGGAGTTAGATAAGAAACAAGGCTGTCAAGAAGCTTTAAATTTGCAAATACAGGATAATGTCACTCAGGTTAAAGACATAATGGAAAAGTTACATGAAGAGAGTAAACAAATGCAAATCATAATCACAGAACTTGATGATAAAAAATGCCAACTTGAGGTTTTCATTTCAGCGTTACAGCAAAATAATTTCAAACTGAATCCAACTGTTCCCCACAATGATCAGTTCTTTGCATTTTCAGAACAGCAGAAGAATTTAGCAGAAGAGAACTTGAAGCTACAACATGAGAACTGGGAATTGCAGTTCACAATATCAGAACTTTGCAAAAGTAAACAACAGCTTGAAGCTTCTCTTTTAGCAGTCAAAGAAAAAATCTCCAAATTTGAAGCAATTGAGTTTGACAATAAAAAGCTTCAACTCATGATCTTAGAATTTCAGAACAAAAGTAATGAATGTCAAACCAATATTATTAAACTTGAAGACAAGAATATTAATCTACAAAAACGTTACAATGACCTTCAGGACTATAAAAATGAACTGTTGACAGCTATTTCAGAATTACAAAGTAAGCTATTGAAGGTAGGGGGTGTTGAATTACAAAACAGACAATTCCAATTCCTGCTGAAAGATCTACAAGATAAAAATGCACAGTTAAACATCAAAATCTATGAACTTTCAGAGGAAAACAATTATCTAAAAGAATATATTTCACAAGTTCAGTGTTATGGAAATCACCATTGGACTGCTAATGTTGACTTGCAAGAAGATGTGAGACCCCAAGTTGTAACTGCAGAAAATAAAAGGAGGAAATACCACTTTGGAAGTTCACCATCAGAGTTGCAATCAGTATTATATTTATTAAAGATTGCTGATACCATGAAGGAGAGACTTCGTACAACAGTCTCACGGGTGCAAGAAAGCATTTTTGTCACTCAAGCAAGCGTTTTCAAACTGCATGGGAGGATCAAACATCTTCTCAAGATTGTTATGGAATTACAGGAAAATAGCCATCAATTTATTTCTATAATTCCAGAACTGCAAGACAAGATTTATATTTCTGACATATTTCTGAAATCACAAAGCCAGCACCTAGGAATCTGTCATGAGAAAATAAATTATAATGAAGAAACGATTTTTAATCCAGAGCTCAAAACCATAGTTGCATCAACTACTGCCAGATTTCCACCCTCTGGAGAAGGCTCTCTTATACAAGTAATCCTTCGAGTGATAATGGTTAGTAAAGAAATTAAGATCGCCATTGAGAATATTGAAGTTGAAACCAAAGAACTTCAGACTTCATTTGTTGATTTAGAGAACAAGTTCAGTGAAATACAGTTACACAAGAGTGGCTTATTAAATGCAGAGGAGTGCATTATTCAAGAAATTATTCAGCAGATGAAACAATATAAAATTACACTTGAGAAACAAGAAGAAGAGAATATTCTACTGAAACAAAAAGTATCTGAACTGGACAAAAGATTATCTGAGGAAATGTCATTCTCTAATAAAGCAGAAGATAAAATCCAGAAACAACGGCAGGCAGCCAGCTCCGAAATTTCAAAATTACACAAGTCAATAAAGAGCCTTCAAAGTAGTAATATGAAACTTGAAGAAACAATTAATTGGTCTCTGGAACGGAATGGGGTATTAGATGTCAAACTTGCCACCCTTAAAAATATTCTTGCAGTGGAAGAGTTTCACTTTAGTGAGAAAGAAGCCAAGACAAGGCACCAGTGGAAGATATATATCAACCAGGTTAACAGTCTGCAGGCTCTGTTATCAGAAATGTTTACAGAAAATATAGCTCTTAAGGAAACAATTAAGATTCTTGACCAGGAGAACGTCCAACTACAAATCGCAATGTCTGAACTGCAGTCCAAGCTAAAATCAGAAAAGTTAAATGTGGGTGTTCAGCAGGGTGACCAGCTGGCTACAAATTGTTGTGGCAGTAGTCCACAAGAGAAATGTCCAAAAATGCAGAAAAAATGCAATAAATTCATAAAAGGGATGGAGAACATTGAAGAAGGTAAAGATATTCTCCAGGATACAATGAACAAACTAGAGACAAATGTTATCAAGAAGAATGATGAAAAAGATACTCAAATGAACAGTCAACAGAAGATACTAGATTGTGATGAGAATAATTACCCAGAGGAAATAATAAAGGAACTTCCAGACAACAACAATACCGTTTGTGAGCCTCAGATTACCATTGCAGAAGCAAAGAAAATGTTCGGGCATATAGACTCTGAAATGAAAGTTGGATTTACAGGTGAAATGCCGTGCTGCATTGGAAATGATATACCAGATGTAATTAATCAGTCCACATTAACAATCTTTCAGAATAATCTTCTGTTGGAAATACCTAATGAAAAGATAGAGAGAAACAAACATCTTCAGGCATACATTGAGAATCTTATGGAAGAACAATGCTTGTTAACAGGTATGGTGTCTGAATTTGAAAATAAAGTGAGAGAAGTACAACAGCACATTAATGAAAGTGAGATACAGAAACAAATTCCATTTTGTGAATGCATTCCAGCAATTAATGGTCCTCAGGAAAGAGAATGCAAACAGCCATCAGACCAGAAAAATACACTTAAGGCCAAACTCTCCACAGATGCCATTGTTGATGAATTGAAGGAAAGGATTGCAAGAGAAAAATATCAATCTAAAATACTTGCCATTCAACTGGAGTCCCAAAGAAGACAATATAATGCAGAAATAGACAACCTTCAAACCAATGTTCAACATGTTCAAGAAAAGAATGAAGTGCTAAAAGACAATGTTATAAAACATGAGGAGGAAAAGAAATTGTTAGAGATTTGGCTAGCTGAGAAAGAAAACATTCTTTCTATGGATCAAATGCATAATCGTGAAATACAAGCTCAAATGAAATATCAAATTCAGTTACTTGAAAACCAGAAATGCCAGTTAGAAGATTTGTTTGATGATCTATTGGATGAAAATAGAACTCAAGATGTTGATGTGAATGAATCATTATCACAAGGCATAGATGATGAAATATGTAGTGAACTTAAACAGCAACACTGTTCCAGTGAATTTAAACTTAAAAATAATATTGAGCCTGCTGGAAGAGTTTGTGAAGTGACCAAACTTCAAGAAGAAACAAAAACACTGGAAGAGAAAAATAGAATGTATGAGTTGGTTGTTGAGGGGTGTAGGTTAGAAAAAGAATCTCTTACAGAGTCTCTGTCAAAGTTTAAAAACCTATTTAAAAAACAGCAAATGTACTGGAAAGAAAATGTGGCAGACCTAACTGATCAGTTAAAGGAAGCTAACACAAAAGTGCAACAGCTTAAGGAGAAGCTAACTGCACTGACACAAACTAATGCAAAACCTGAGGAGGTCATTTATAAATCTGAAGAACAAATCTTTTCTCCTCAAGTCAACAAAGCATGTAATTCAGAAGGCCAATACTGTAAGTCAGAACAAATGGAATGTGAGCACCACTCAGATGATATTACACACCCAGGTAACTCCAGAGAACAGTCCAAAAATTGCTCAGAGAATAAAAGATGTTCAAATTCATATTTTCAGATAGCTGAAGAAACAAATGATAGTAAACTCTTAGATTTAAAGAATATTCAACACCATGAAATAACTGAGGAACTACAGAAAGGTAGTGAAACAAAACACAATATCACAGAGAACCTTGAAAGAGAGAAAAAAATGTTTGAACTAGATGTTATTTACCTCAAGAAAATGCTAGATTTTGAGCAATGCACATCCAATAAAGTGAAAGCTTATCTGAAAAGGAAATGCAAGACATTAGCAGATCAAAATAATGGTCTCCAGGAAATGATCACAGAATTATTGGATGAAAATGCAACTCTTCAAGTTTCAGTTGATAATGTGGAGAAAGAAAAAGAACTGTTGGTTTTTAAAATCTCTGAGTTGAAAGATGAAATGAGATTGAATCAGGGTCGCTGCACCAACAAAACAGTGCAAAAAGTTTTATCAAAAACCATTGACTTGCAAGATAATTTAAAGGGATGTGAGAACAGTAACATGAATCTCCAAAATGCTATTCAAAAACTGGACAGTGAGGTGATTCTTCCTAAATGTATAGTTTCAAACTTTGAAAAACAAAATGAATGTCAGAATTATCAACTAAAGGATGGAGACATTGTAAACAACCAGCTCCATGAAGCAGATCAAGAACTTCAGGACAGCAACACAAAACTTCAAGAAACTATTTTTAATAGTGAAAATGATAAAACTCTGTTGGATGAGACAGCTAGAGGTTTGCAAGATAAAGTAATTGATGAGCACAATTTCAGCACTGGGTTACAAAAGAATTCTCAGACTGAGGCCCATTATTCTGCAAACATTTGTCAACAAGAATTGAAGGAGAATTTATCAAAAAATCCTCCTTTTATCTTTGAAAAACTTGCAGAAGGGAACTTGGAATTCACAGACTCTCAGATTAATGATGAGCCTGCAGAAGGACCATTGTATTTAAGTACAAATACAGTTCAACCAGGTAGTCAAAAAGACATTACATGGATAACACAGGAAAGAAAAGAACTGCATGAGAGTATTTCAGGAGAAAGAAGTGTTCCAGAAATGGCTATGCTTAAAATAGAAAGATTAAATTCAAGTGAGCAACTGCACTCCCAAAAACCTGAGAGGTTTGCTGTAGACAGTACCCCTCAGGATGAAACAACAAACAAAGCAATGAATAACAGTAAAGACACTGTCAATGAGATGTATCATCAGGCCACAAAGCAAAATGATTGTTTAGCTTCTGCTCTGACAAGTACAGTTGATGAGAAAGATCTTAATACAATTTATACTACCTCTCAATATGACATTGACTGGAACAGTGCTGATGTTGAATTAAAGAACAATTGGCTACCCGAAATAGCTGACTCCTTTGGCAATATGGAACATCTAGAACTCATACGTAATGTTAAAATGAAGAAAGAATCACAGCTGGCTGCGGAACCCAAACTGCAGACCAAAGTAGAAGAAGCTGCTGATGGTGAAAAAGCAGCATCTGTTTGTGTTTTCAGAGCTCCAATTGGACACACTGAGGACATCCATCATCAAGAAAAGACCCAATCAAAGTTGAAGAGAATGCAGGAAGTCAATGAGGTTAGCAATAATCATCAGGAAGAGGAAAGATTGCAGAAGATAACTCCCTCTGTTCAAGAGATAGAAAATTCAGAGGAAGAAGTTAAAAACACATGGTACATTAATCAGAGGTAGGAAATAGATAAATCTGAAAAGTTTACAGGTGTTAAAAGAATCTGTAATTTATCTTTAAGATATTTGCTATTTACAGCTAGCTAAATTCTTAAACTTTCCCTTCATGTTAGACTTGCAGCAGCATTGCAAAATTTGTATTGTTGTCCATGTGTAAGTATTGTTCAGTATAAACAATGTTCTAATCCATGTTTTTTTAGAAATACAGTAGGAGTATATTGATAGGTCTTCCATTTGGATGTAAATTTATATCAGCATAAATAAGAAATTTTCACTGAAATCATTATTTATAAAATTAAAACCTAAAGAATTTATTACCAATTGGTATTATAAATACCAATAACTCAATTTACCTATATTCCACAATTACATGCCACCTAATGAAAAATGGTTACCGCTTGGTGAATTCACAACATTCAGAAATACATTCAAACTATAAATGTTGTTGTACAATTGTCAATAGCAAGACTTCAATACCAATGTGTTGGTTTTATTTTTAAAACTTATGCAGCTTATCTATTGAAGCAGCAGCTACTGAGTTTAATGGATCTAAACCAACTGGTAGCAAACAACGCACTGCAAATTCTGAACTCCAGAAAAGCTACAACAATGTGAAGGTAAAGTTAGAATCATTTACCAAAGCATGTCACTCAGAAGTCCTTATTTTCAACCATTTACAATTGTGTGATGGTGCTGATATTCATCCATCAAGGTCATTATTGATTCTGTACAAATTGTTGCATAATAAGATTCAGGTAAATCATGATGATATAATTGATCATATGACGCTGAACTCAGTAAGAGAGTAAACATTGGTCTCGAATGAGCATGTGAGATGAGCAGTACTAGATCTTTCATAAGAGAGCCAGGAGTTGCATATGATAACCTAACGTTTACGGATGTAAATAAAGGAGGGTTCAAGGAAACAAGGAGTTGAAGAGCTTTGCACAGTGATAAGGAGCCAGTCTCTCCCACAGGCATGCAGACACCCATATCCCAGAGATTCTCTGGACTGGCATCTGAATGTGTAGGTAGCAGTGGCTTAAGGCAAAAGATAAAATGCAAATCATATGCTTTATCTCTGCTATTTTTATGGACACCAATTATATTTTTAATTTTTTTTGCTTCATTTTTTGAAAATTTTGCTTCATTTTTGACTTGTATAAAAATTGCTGGAAATGAGAACAGTGATCTAAAGATTCTCATGAAGATAAAAGTTACATGGATGGATAGAAATCAGCAGCTAAACTGTCTCTAAGTTTATTTCCTCCAAATTCTCAACCAGAGTCCATAGATTAAAATGCTAAATGTGTGCACAACTTCAGCTCTCGGCATAAATAAGGCAATGTTGTAATGATTTAAATATTTGGTACTCTAATGCAATGTGTTAGCAGATGTTTAGATGTGATTTTGTACCCACAGTTCTGTGCAGTTTCACCAGCACTAGCACTAACAGCTGTGCCACCCACTTACATCTCATTCAATTTCTATCACTCCAGCAAAAAAACAGCCCACGATTAGATAGAAAGAGCCCGGCCTGAGTGCTGGGCTATCTACCATTTAGTTCCCCACCCCCTATGAAGAGAGGATCATGACTCTAACTACCTTAAGTAGCTTCCTGACCATGCCTAAACCTCTAGACTGATATTTAAGGCTGCCCTTGACTTACCTGTCAACTGAAGGCTGCCTCTCTCTCGACTTGGCTGAAATCCACTGACATCCCTGACAAGCTTCCTGCATTTGCACCAAATTGCAAGGCAAGACAGAAGTACAGTGAGCTTTGCCTTGTCATTTAGGCTAGGGGCTTAAAGCACAAAAAGGCAAGACAGAGACACTATGAGCATCTGGGTAGCCTCAGGTTTAGTTAGTGCTGAGAGAGCAATGATGCAGCCCTGAGATTCAGCCTGGTTCAGTTCATGTGCTGGGTTCCTGTCCCTGCATACAGTGTCCTTGCAGCAGCATTTCAGTATGAGTTGGCAGCATGCTACAAAGTGCAGTTCAAACTTTAGAAGTTTCCTATAAGTGGACTTGACATATACCATGATGCTATGAGAGGCTGGTAGGTGTCAGGTGCCAGCATCCATGGCTGTAGGGTGTGTGCAGCAGGTGCCCTGAGATTCTATGCCAAGTGCCCAAGATGGCAGTCCAGAGGAGCAAGTGTCAAACTGGAATTGCCAGCTATTTCATGTCAGGATTTCTCAGCATCTACTTTCGTCGCAGTGGGTGGTAGAATAGGAAGTGACAAATTAAAGAGATGAAATGCACAGTTAATGATGCTGATAACAATCTATAATCTCCACTAAGAGGCAACTGGTCACAGCCTAGTGAGAATTATGTCTTGCCATCTGGAAGCTAGTTGTAAAATGGAGTTAGTTGTTCCCAACATGGAGAATGGCCTTGCTAGACTTCTCACATGATTCTCCCAGATGTTATGCCTCAGCCGACAATTACAAGACTAGATTCCCATGAGATTTTCCTATTCATTAGTTAATGTTAGTTCATTATGCCTTGGAACACTTAATAATTTTAGTTATTCATATTTCTAGAAGAGAATTGGTTCTCCTAATCAAATGATAATTGGGAACATTAAATAATCATTCACCTAAAATGACATGTCTCATTCCTCAGAGTTTAAGTATCGAGTTTAGTGGTGGAATTCTAAGAACCACTATATGTCAAAGTAAAGGCCATAAGGAGGACCAGTCTAACTCACTGAGCAACCTAAAACCTTAACAAAAGTAAAGATTATGAGTATAGCTATTCATTGCTTACCCGCACTCTTGGTCAGAAAGTGGTTCGCACCAAAACACTTGTTAACTACAGCAAATCAGTGATGAAAGATACCAATTCAAATGGGGTATATGCATAAAAGGCAAACGAATCTGAAAGCTGACATGTTTTTAGACTTAGTGTAGGGGCTTCTCATAACTCTGCTCAAAGTGAATATCTAGAAGAGTATAAAATAATAACGATGCAGCTGGATAACTGAAAAAAAACTTTCTGATCCTCTGATACATTTTCTTTATAAAACACTCAATAGGAATCAGTCAAGAAACAAGGTACAGATCTTGTTCTCAAGACAAAATGTAAGTAAGCAATATGGCATTTGGATGTATATGTAAATGATGAAGGCTTGTTCCTATATTTGGGCACACAAAACACAAACTGATATTGGTTTTCTCGCTCAAAGCACACTTCCAGGAGCATCCTAGAATCTCTAAAGCTTATTTTCTTTACCACAACCTTTTTTTTAACTCTCCCTGCCACTTCTTCCCTCACCTCCAACAAGTATGAACAGCTTATAAATTTGTTTTTTACTAGGATTGGGGCTATCCATTCAGTCTGCTGCTCTCCCCCTTTCCCCTAGCCCTTTAATCAGTAAGATTATACCCAGCCATAATCGTAAACTTGGATCAGCCTTCTTTGTTAACATTCAATTTCCTTCTATGCTTCACAACAACATATGTCAAGTAAGCCCAAATGTAGTGTATGGAATAGATATAATTAATGACCAGTTTGAGTGATTGCAAGAAAGGTCAACTCCATGTCCCCTCAACCTTATTTGGTCTAAATCCATCTAACTTCTCTTTCTGAGCCCCATGTTAACTGATATTGTTAATGTTTCCTTCTCCTGCTCCCCTCCTCTCCAAACCTGCAATCATCACCTACGCACCCACAGCAGCCACCCCCCCCCCCCCAAAAACACAATCCTTGACTTCTCTGTACGTGACAATTATCATCCTATCTCACACCTCCCCCTTTCTGTAAAGTACTCTTAATTTTTGTTTAAAAGACCTGAGAATAAGATGCGGTGAGCAATATTTTAAGCAACAGTAAGCTCAAATGTAATCTGTGTTGTTGGTTATAAAATATGTTGTGCTTAAAATTAATTATTATAATCTATTCCGATAATCCAATAAGTAACTATGATGGCATATAAAATGAAGAATAATATGGTTGGTTTCTATTGGCCAGTGGTAAGCAATTGAATTTCTACAATAAAATGAACAAATGCAATTCAATAATACTCTTTCAGACCTTTCTGTTTTAGTTATAAATTCAGCATGTATCATGATCTAATAGAAGCTTTAGTCAATTACAAAGGCTGAAATCAAATGTTAAAATACTAGACTGTGAAACTCATAGCTGGAGCAGCACTTTTTGTGTTGCAACAGAAATTGAGTACAGTCCTTAGGGTGAGCACTGGTCTGCCTCTGAGCATGTGCAAGGCACCCTCTTTAAAAAGTGCTCTCAGGCATTTCTCCTATATGTCCTGAAAGTGACAGAACTTATGCTGTGTTGCCATCACATAGTCCAGCTGGCTGATGAGACCTCTATTGTCCTAACTGGACCATGTCCTGTCAAAAAGCATTTTAGTCATTTACTGAAAAAAACAAGCATTCAAGTGTAGGCAGGGCCCAAAGATGGTATGGTTTAAAAGGTCAGGCAAGCAACTTATGGGTAAAGTGAATTTGAGGAGCTTCTGTTCAGCAAAGTGTCTGAGTGTGAGCTTGGTGTTATTTCCAAAGAGCTGATGCTTACCATCAGGGAAAATAAAAGAAAACATTTTCAAGACATGGGGACTGTGGTACCGCCTCTTTGTCTGCTGTATGATGGTGAAATCAGGTAGAGAACGCAAAGAGGGAAAGTTCTGTTAAGAAGGAGGAGGTGGGATCACAAAAAGCTAGCATTCAAGTTCATTACATAATAGGGAGAGCAAGTGGAATATTGACATTCATATCAAAAGCAACAGAAAACAAAAATGGTAGGTCTTGCTAAAACTTGATAAGTCACTAGTTATACACAGCTGGAAAACTGTGAACAATTTGAGGCCCTTTATTTAAGGAAAGATATACTGATATTATGTGTAGTCCAGAAAAGATTCACTGAGTTGATCTGCACACGGAGGGATTACTTAAAGAGGGGAGTTTGACTAGATTAGGCCTGCACTCATTGGTGTTTTGGAGAATGAAAGGATTACTAGAATATATAAGATTCTTAGGGTGCTTGACAGGGTAAATGTGGAGCGATTGTTTTCCATTGTAGGAGAGTCCAGGACCTGGAGGCATAATCTCAACGTAAATAGTTGACCATTTAATCAGAAATGAGAAGGACTTGTTTCTCTCAGAGGGTAGTGAGTCTGTAGTGTTCTTTACTGCAGAGGGCTGTTGAGTATATTCAAGTATAGGGTAGACAGATATTGAATCAGTGAGGGAATCAAGTGTTATAAGAAAAAGGCAGGAAAATGGAGTTGAAGATGATCAAATTGGCATACTCTTAGGATGGTGGAGCAGACTCAATGGGTCAACTGCCCACTTCTGCTCTTAGAGGTGACATCATGGATTCCATGTGACTGGAACGTTTGTCAGAGAGGGGTGTGTTTGGCTTTGTGTTCAGCAGAGTTCCCTTAACCAACATGTACCCAGAATTCCTACTCTTGCATCCACCTGGGAGGCCCTATCACTGTATTCACTTGACCAGCATCCAACAATAAAAGCCACCTAAAGAAATAGTCATATAATACCTCCTACAACAAATCCAATTATGCAAATAACAGTGGAACTGCTTGTCCCTTAGTGCCGTACTCTGGGTGCTTTTGCCTGTCCTGTTCCATCTATAGATTTCTATCTGGTGTGTATGGCTGGTGGAAGATTGCTTACTTTCATCAAGAGAAACCCATGGATAGGCTGGTGGGCTGACACAGAGCAGCTCCAATTGTCCAACTTAACGTAGCATCCTCTGGCATGGACAATGGAGCATGCTATTGGTGGGAACGCAATGCTGAAGTATTTGCAACAGTCTTCAGGCAGACGTGCCAAATGGATGATTCAATACAGTTTCCTCCAGAGGTCTCCAGGTTCACAGATGTCAGTTTCCAACCAAATTTGATTCACTCCATGTGATGTGAAAAAACAGCTGAAGGCACCAGATACTGCAAAAATAGGCACTGACAACATTCCAGAAATAGTATTAAAGACCAGTGCTCCAGAACTTTCCACACTTCCTACTCAAGTTGTTCCAATACAGTTAAAACACCTGACAATGTGTAAAATTGCCTTGGTGTGTCCTGTACACAAAAACAAGACAAATCTAATCCAGCCAGTTACTGCCCTGTCAGTCTACTTTTGATCATTAATAAGTTGATAGAACATCTCATCAACAGTTATATGAAGCAGCACTTACTCAACAGTAACCTGCTCACTGATGTGAATTTGAGTTCCCCAACGGCCAATCAGCTCCTGACCTAATTACAACCTTGGTTCAAATATGGAGTAAAGAACTGAACTCCAGAAGTGAAGTAGGCATTTGGCATTACAATTGCTTTTGAGATTGAGTCTGTCATCAAAAAAGCCCTAGTAAAACTAGAATAAATAGAAATCAAGGAAAGAACTTTCCACTGGATGGAGTCATGAGTCAAAGAGTGTGGTGCTGGAAAAGCACAGCTGGTCAGGCAGCATCCAAGGAGCAGAAGAGTTGATGTTTTGAGCATAAGCTCTTCATCTCCTGCTCCTTGGATGCTGTCTGACTGATTGTGCTTTTCCAGCACCACATTATTCTACTTTGATCTCCAGCATCTGCAATCCTCACTTTCTCCTACTGGATGGAATCATTCCTAGCATGAAGGAAGATAGTTGTGGTTTTTGGAAATCAGTCATCTCAGCTCCAGGATATATCTGCAGGAGTTCCTCAGGGCAGTGTCCTACGCCCAACCATCTTCTGTTGGTTCATCAATGTCCTTTCTTCTATCATAAGGTGAGAATTGGAGATGTTCACAGATGATCATGCAATGTTCAGCACTATTCATGACACCTCAGAAAGTGAAACAATGTATGTTCAAATACAGCAAGATCTGGACAATTCCCCATCTTGGGCTGACAAATGGCAAGTAACGTTCGTGTCACACAGGTATCAGACAGTAATCATCTCTAATAAAAGAGAATCTAACAATCTCCTCCTGACATTCAGTGACATTACCATCACTGAATGCTCACTATCATAGCGGTTACCCTTGGCCAGAAACTCAACTGGATTCACCATATAAATACTGTAGTTACAAGAGCAGGTCAGTTGCTAGGAAACCTGCAGTGATTAACTCACTCCCTGACTCCCAAAGTTAATATCCTCTATTAACACAGTACAAGTCAGGAGTGAGATGGGATACTTCCAATTTGCCTGGATAAGTGCAGCTCCAACAACACTGTAGAATCTTGACACCATCCAGGACAAAACAGCTAGCTTAGCATCACATTCACAAACATTGAGTCATCCTATTACCAACAATATCAGTAGCAGCAGTGTATAGCATTTATAAGATGCACTGCAGAAATTCACGAAAGGTCCTTAGATAGCACTTTCCAAGACATTGCAATCTGACAGGACAAGGGCATCAGATACATGGAAATATCAATACTTACAAATTCCTTCCAACCACTCACTGTCCTGATTTGGAAATATTATGCTGTTCCTTCAGTATTGACTGGGTAAAAATCCTGGAATCCTCTCTCTTATTGCACTGTCATCAAATGGACTGCAGTTGTTCAAGGAGGCAGCTCATGCCTACCTTCACAAGAGTAACAAGCAATGGGCAATAAATGATGACCCAGTCAGCAATGCTACCATCTCCTGAATTTTTTTTTTAAAGTTTCATCCTGAGGTTGGATGGTGCCGTGCCACTCCCTTGGCATGGTGACTCTGCAAAGATTCTTGGACCAGTGTTAGAATGTGAAGTGAGATCCACAGCATTGGTTGACAGCATTATGCACCTGCACTGATTTCATGGTCTGTCAGATGATACATTAACTGGAGGTCCTGTCAGCTCACTCAGGTGGATGTGAAAGTTCTCTTGGCAATATTTCAGAAAAGAGCAGGGAGATTATCCCAGCATCAAGGCCATTTTTTGCCCCTTAGTCGACAAAACAAAAACAGACTATTCATTCATTAGCACTTTGCTTTTACTGGGACCTTGCTGTATGCCAATTGGCTTTCCTACATTACACTAGTGACTCTACTTCAATGTTTCTTGATTTGGAGATGCCAGTGCCGGACTGGTGTGTACAAAGTTAAAAATCACACAACACCAGGTTATAGTCCAACAGGTTTAATTGGAAGCACACTAGCTTTCGGAGCAACACTATCACCTGATGAAGGAGCGTCGCTCCGAAAGCTAGTGTGCTTCCAATTAAACCTGTTGGACTATAACCTGGTGTTGTGTGATTTTTAACATTCAACGTCTCTTAGTTGGCAGTGAATTGCTTTGGGATATCCTATGGTTATGTAAGTCACTATTGAACTGTTAGTCTTTTTTCTCCTACCCTATGTCAGAAGACTATTTTATGACAAACTAATGCAACAAGCATCTCATACAAACTGATCAGCCTTCTCTTACAGGTCACCCCCTCAATGTCTTCATCTGAACTCCCTGCAATTGAACCTGTCTGTGATCTCTCCCTATGGTGTACACAATCTCCCCTTTACTCTGCCTGGCTGCAGCTCACTCATGTCTGAAGACAAAACCATATGCAGATTGACTGTATAATAGCCTGAAAGGTACACACAGTGTCAGTAGTCACATTGTTGGTTACAAGTGTCAGATCAACTGATGGTGCCTTTTCTGCACTGGTGTGGTGTTCACATTTTTCTTTCTTCTGGTACTACTGTGATTTGCCTGGCAGCAGCTCTTGGGTATGTGGACTACACCTCCTCCCACCCAGTATCCTGCAAGAATTCCATCCCACTGTCCCAATTCCTCTGCCTCTGCCACATCTGCTTGGAAGAGGAGATATTTCACACGCAAGCTTCCCAGGTGTCCACCTACTTTGAACAACGTGCTTTTCCTCCCCCAGTCATTCAGACAGCCTTCCCCATTCCCCATTCCACTGCTCTAAACCCCGCTCCCAACACAATAATGACAGAGTCTCCTTGTCCATACCTACCAACCCACCAATCTCTGTTATCCAACACATCATCCTTCAACACTTCTGCCAACTCCAACTAGACCCCATCACCAAGAACATCTTCCCATCCCCACACCTCTCTGCCTTCCTCAAGGACTATTCCCTTCAACAGTCATTTGTTGGTGCCACCCTCCCCACCAAATCCCCTTGAACCCTCAGGTACCTGCCCCTGCAACTGGAAAAGATGTAAAACCTGCCGACACACCACCCCCTTACCTCCATCCAGGGCCCCAAACAGCCCTTCCATGTGAGACAGAAGTTCACCTGCCACTCTTCCAACCCAGCTTACTGCATCAGGTATGCCTGATGTGGTCTTCCCTACATCGGGGAGACTGAACGAAAACTTAGGGAACAATTCACCGAGCATCACAGCCAGGCCCGCAGGGGCCAACCAGACCTCCCAGTCAGCACCCATTTCAATTCCCCCAACCACTCCCATTTCAACATGACCATCCTTGGCCTTATCCATTGCCAAAATGAATCACAGTGCAAGTTGGAGGAACAACACCTCTTCTTCCGCCTGGGCAGCCCACAGCCCAGAGGACTCAACATCAAGTTCTCCAATTTCAAATAACCTCCCTTCCCATTCCCCAACTCCCTTCCCAGCCCCTCCACTGCCCTTCCACCTCTCCCTGCCGGACTCATTTCTTCCACTGACTAACCAGGTCATACCCTCTACCTGTCTTCACCTATAACCACCTCACCACCCTGCCCCCACCACTCCCTTTATCTGCAGCTACACCCCGCCATACCCACCCCGGTTACTGAAGAAGGGTTATATCCAAAACTTCTCCACTTCCTAATGCTGCCTGGCTTGCTGTGTTCTTCCAGCCTCCTGCCTGTCTATCTTGGTATCTGAAAGCATACATAAAGAAGAGGAGGGCTAACATGAATAGAATTGGGCGAAAGCAGGAGGTCCTTGGTCATGCCACTCTGCCATATCTCAGGATGGATCAGACGGAAATTGAGATGGGCATTCATCAGGAGCTTAATGTCATCTTTGGTGGACAGGATGAGACAAGATTGCATTGCTTTAGTTTATCCTCCTTTGTGTTGGGAGCTTCTACCACAGTCCTAAGTGAGACCGACTTCAAACAGATCATACAACTCAAAACTGGGCATCCATAATGCATTGTGGGCAATCAGCAGCAGAATTGTATTCAACCACAATCTATAACCTCATGGTCCAGCATATTCAACCCTCTACCATTCATATCAGGCTAGAATAAAGAGGACATGCCAGGATCCGTTCCAGGCATATCTGAAAATGAGGTGCCAACATGGTAATGCTACAACACAGGATTACTTTCATGCCAAAAACTGTAATCAGCATATAACAGACAGGTCTATGCAATCCTACCAATGGATCTAAGCTCTGTGGTCTGCCGCATCCGGTCACAAATAGTGTTGCATAATTAAGCAACTAACAAAAAGTGGGAGATTTCCAATGATGGGGTATACCTGAAATGTGTAAAAGCCAAGGCTGAAATACTTGCATCTACTTACAACCAGCAGTGCCAAATGCATGATCCATCTCAGCCTCCTGTTGAGATCCTCAGTGTCGCAGATGTCGGTCTTCAACCAACGGACTCATTGATTTGATCGCAGAAAGTGAGGTCTGTAGATACTGGAGATCAGAGGCAAGAGTGTGTTACTGGAAAAGTACAGCAGGTCAGGCATCATCCGAGGAGCAGGAGAATCGCTCCTGATTCGAAAACCCATCCTGATGAAGGGCTCCGACCCGAAACATTGATTCTCCTGCTCCTAGGATACTGCCTGACCTGCTGTGCTTTTCCAGCAGCACACTCTCCACTCACTCCATTTGATATCAAAAAACAGCTGAAGGCTTTAAGTATGACCATGTGTTTGAGATGATTACTCTTCTATGGGCCCTGTCAACAGTCCAGTGATAGTACTGAGGAATTGTGCTCCAGAAACTGCCATGCCCCTTGCCAAACTATTCTATTACAACTATAACACTGGCATCAACCAACAATGTGAAAAATTGCCCAGGTATGTCTTGCACATAAAAAGCCAGTAAAATCCAACTCAGCCAATCCCCACCCTATCAGTCTACTCTTAATCATCAAAATGGTGTTGGAAGTGGCTATCAAGTGACAGTTGCCAAAGAATAACCTACTTGAAGACACTAATCTTGGGTTCCATCAGGGTCACTCAGCTCCTGACCACATTACAGGTTTGATTCAAATACAGGCAAAAGAGCTGTAGAGGGCAGGTGAGAGTGACTATCCCTGACATCAAAGCCACAATTAACCAAGTGTGGTATCAAGGAGCTCAAAAAACCCAGGGTCCGTGGGAATCAAGGGAAGCTCTTCACTGATTATAATCATACTTGGCACATAGGGAGTTGGCTTTGGTTGTTGGAAGTCAGTCTTCTCAGTCTCAGGAGACTGCAAGAGTTCCTCAGGAGAGTGTCCTAGGTGCATCCATCTTCAGCTGCTTAATCAATGAGCTTCTCCCCATCTTAAGGTCAGAAGTGGGATGTTCACCAGTGAATACACAATATTCCCCACCATTCACAATTCCTCAAATACTGAAACAGTCCATGTAATTATGCAGCAAGACCTGAACAATATCCAGGCTTTCAATGTTAAGTGACAATTAACATTCATGCCACACAAATGCCAGGCAACAAAAATTTCTAACATGAGAGAATCTGACCATTTCCTCCACACATTTAATTGCATTACCATCAGTGAATCTCCCACTATAAACATTTGGTGGGTTACTATTGACCAGAAATTGACTGGACCAATTATGTAAATACTGTGGCTACAAGAACAGATCAGAGGGTAGGAATTTTGTTGCAAGCAACTCTCCTCCTATCTCCCCAATGCCCATCCACCATCTACATGGCACAAGCCAGGAGTGTGATAGAATACTCTCTATTTGCTTTCATTATTACTTCCCTAACAATGAAGCTTGACACATCCAGGACTTGCAGCCCACATGACTGGCAAGTCATCCATCACCTTCAACATTCACTCCCTTCACCACTGACGCACATTAGTGATAATGTGTACCATCCACAGGTTACACTGCAAAATCCACTGAAAACCCTGAGACAGCTCCTTCTAAATCCAGTCTCACTTATATCCAGAAGGACAGGTTCAGCAGATACCACCTGCAAGATCTCTCCAAGCCATTTACCATCCAAACTTGGCAATGTATTGACATTTTTTCTGTGTCGCTAGGTCAAAATCTGAGAATTCCTTTCCTAATAGCATTGTGGATCAACCTACAACACACTCATTGTAGCAGTTCAAGATGGCAACTCATAATCACTTATTCCAGAGTGTTTAGAGATGGGCAATAAATGCTGGCCTAGCCAGAGATATCCACACCCTATGAATGAATAAAAATTGTTAAAACGTGTATCTGGTCCCATGACCCTTGGCACCATTCCCTCCACCTAGTAGAAAGGGTCATGGCAGTTCATGGACAATCCACAGTTTCTCCTTCCTGATTGTGTGACATGGTGATAGGGTGATGTCCATGCCAGAGAGGAATCTAATGGAAGGTGAGTAGGTGTGAGGCTGACATCTTTAGGAGGTATTTGAGAATGAGGTGAGTAATCGGTGTATGTCTTGGGTGGTACTGAATGCTGCTGGTGAGTGAAAGGCTTATGGTGCATAGAGCAGTCTGCAAGGCTGGTGCTTTAGTGAGTACAAGTAAAGATATATTCATTGATTTTGACCATGTGTTTGAGATGATTCCTCTTCTTCTGTCACTGCTAGAGGACTTACCTACCTTGTCACCTGCTCCCACACTTTTGGAGGATCAAACATGAGGACCAACTAGTCCCCACCAGAAACATGGCTTCTTTCCTTAAAAGCCTTCATGACTAGTATCTCCAGAGCAGCATCAGTGAACCATGCAACTCCTACATGGGTTGATGGTCCATCTTTCCTCACTTCCAATCTTCAAATTTGACTTCTTTAACATTCTTCACTTGACCAGTGCACCTTTCCTTCAAGTGGGAAGTGATGTTTTAGGAGTTAGAAACCAACTAGAACATGTACCTGCTTTGCTCTTAGCTCCATATTAGAAACATAGAACATGGTAGCAGGAGTAGGCCATTCGGACCTTTGAGCTTTCCCTGTCATTCAATATGATCATAGCTGATCATCCAATTCAGTATCCTGTTCCTGCTTTGTGCCCATAACCTTTGATTTATTTCGCACTAAGAACTATATCTAACTTCTTCTTGAAAACATTCAATGCTTTGGCCTCAATCATTTTCTGTGTCAGAGAATTCCACAGGTTCATCACTCTCAGGGTGATTAGATTAGATTAGATTAGATTACTTACAGTGTGGAAACAGGCCCTTCGGCCCAACAAGCTCTCACCGACCCGCCGAAGCGCAACCCACCCATACCTCTACATTTACCCCTTACCTAATACTACGGGGAATTTAGCATGGCCAATTCACCTGACCTGCACACCTTTGGACTGTGGGAGTGATAATTCTCATCTCAGCCCTAAACAGTTTATCCTATATCCTTAAACTGTCACTGCTGGTTCTGAGCTCCCTGATCATTGGAACATTCTTTCTATATTTACCCTGTCTAGTCATGTTAGAATTGTATAAGTTTCTATGAGATCCTCTCTCAATCTTCTAAACTCCAGTGAATATAGATCTATAAGTGGTCCAATCTGTCTTCATATGTCAGCCCTGCTATCCCAGGAATCAGTCTGGGAATACTCTGTCGCATTCTCTCCATAGCCAGAACATCTTTCTTCAGATAAAGAGATCAAACTGTACACAATACCACAGGTGTGGTCTCAGCCCTGTATAATTGCAGTAAGATATTCATGCTCCTGCACTCAAATCATCTCACTGTGAAGTCCAACAGGCCAGTTGCTTTCTTCACTGCCTGCTTTACCTGCACTCTTACTTTCAGTGACTTGCGCACAAGGACACCCAGGTTTCATTTCTTGCCCATTTTACCCAATCTATTGCCATTCAGATAATAATCTGCCTTCTTGTTTTTGCTACCCAAGTGGAAACCTCACATTTATCCATGTTGTATTTCGTTTGCCACACATTTGCCTGCTCAATTGACTAATCCAAATCACATGAAGCATCTCTGCTTCCTCTTCACAGCTCAACCTTCCATCCATCTTTGTGTCATCTGCAAACTTGGAAAAATATTCATTAATCTAAACCATTAAATATATATGAATAGCTGGGGTCCCCCTTGCAGTCAGCCTGTAGCTTGGGTTTCATTGCATGTCACAATTATTAAACCAAGAGTCAACACAAATTTTACAGGCTGCTTCCCTTCATCAGAACTGACCCAGGCAGCTTGTGAATCCTGAAAAGTAGGAATCCAAGTTTTACTGAAAACTGAGCCAAATAACATATAGCATCTTTGCCAGACCCTCGGTGTCCACTGCAAATATGACTATTCTGACCCTTCACAGATTTCTTGATAATCTTCTTAATGCTAATAAGCCAAGGAGAACTATTTTCTTACCTTTTAGGTCATTGCTCATTTTCTCTTACTCTTAATCTTTTTGTAGCTTTCCTGGTGTTATGATTGTCTGAGGTTTCTTTCTTATCTGTCTTTTAAGGATTGAATTTCCTTTTTTTCAGTTTAAAATTTGAATAAGGTCTCCAGCCTCATAACATTTTTGTCTGAATGGAATTTGATTTGTACCTTCTGTAGCTCCTTTTAAATATTTCCCATTGTAGCCCATCAGTTCGATCTGCCAGTTTTCACTTCTATTTAATCTGGGGTAGATCATTTTTATCTCATAATAATTTGCCTTTAGTTGGTCAAGTACACTTTTTTTTCTTTTTCTTTTCATATAATGATCTAAATATGTGACAGTTTCAAAACACCAATTTATTTTGCATCACTCTTCACATCGGTTTTCCTTCTATGTTTAAACTGCAACATCTCGACTGAGAAAATATTCTTCAAGATACTGCAAACACTCTCCTAATCACAAACACTTTTTCCTATTTCAGGTATACTTAAAAACTTCCTTAAAAATATCTTTATTATTGATGCAGATCTCTCTACTTTTTGAATTTAATACTCCCCTTGTGGTAAAGCTAGTCATCTTCTAAATGTGGACCTCAATATAAAAAGGAATTCTCTTTTAATCACATCTCCATTTAAATCATTATATTCGCTTGCAATAATATGGAGACCTGAATTGTCTTGCACATTTATACTCACTTAATCTATACTCGTTTAAAATTTCTATTCAGGCCAAAATTGTTTTCTTGCCTACTCCTGGCACAGTAAGATTGTATCTTACACGACCAGTGTCTTGACAGCTCAATATAAGCATATATAATTTATACTTAATAGTTTTAAGATCTGGATAATCGTTTTATGTTAGAATAAAATGCTGATACATTGAAAATAATACATATTGTTATTGTACATAGAAACTTTTGCAAGGATATATTAATTTTTTGAAGTATTGTTGTTGGGTTGATGGGTTATTCATTTAGCCAAAGGAACCAAATTATAACAGCATTAAAAAAATTCATTTTCTGAAATATGTTCTTGTATGTTTATAGCTGGCCTGCTTGAGAATGCCAACAATAGTTTGAATTCACTGCCATCTGAAGAGATAACTGACCAAGAAATGAAAAAGAAGGAAACTTACTTACCTACCCCATCTGTATGGATGAAATGCATGGTTCAGTAATCCAAAGCTACATTCTGATCCTGCTGCAAAATCCTTACCAACATACTTTAAGATAGTCCCCAGGTCAAAGACATTATTGATATGACAGGTTATTTATTCAGATGTGTACCAATGGATTTCTTCATCTGTTTAATCTACCATGCTTTAAGAAGGAACAGCCAAATCTTTAATTTTTTATCCTTATGTCAATTGACATTTAAAATGAAATTCATTCAGTAGGTTGTTTACTTCCTGTAACATTTGCAGCTGTAGTAGAATTAAAAGATTCATTGTTGGTAACTCACTTCATAGAAGCCACAATGTTTATTATATGAATTATGAAATGTTTAGTTTACATGAGTGTCTGTTATTGTTTAACCCATTTTCTTTCCCTCTTTTTGAAACACAAACCAAGCCTGATTTGAGCCAAGATCGTTTGAAATGCAGCTTTATGGAAATTGATGCTGATCTTATTTAATTTGAGACTAGCAAGTCACTGTTTGAACAAGGGTAGTTGGGATATACCCACTGGCAACAAATGCAACACTTTCCACAGGATTCTTGATCTGGGCAGCCTCACTAAGAACTGACAGGATCTTCTTAAAATGAGACAAGCATTGTTAAGCGACCAGCAGAACCAGGTCTGGATTGTGCAGCTTTCTGCTTCCCAATCAATCCTTTGAACATCCATTTTACTACCTCAGTCATCAACTCCCAAACTGCAGTGAAACAAATAAATTGTATTAATTATGCTTTTGTAAGCTTGTGTACCGCCTGTTTAATCACTGTAAAATAAATCTGCTGTTGTTAACTTAGCGGTAACACATCTTTCAAAGAGGAGATGATTCAGGTCGCTAACAACATAAAAAGGAACACAAAAATATTTTAGACACATATAAAGTGTGAAAGGATAACCTAAAGAATGGTGGTACATTTAGGCAAAAAATACAAAATCTTGCAGAGGCAGAGAATATGGCATAGACATGTCAGTGAGTAAATTTGCTTTCATATACGAAGGGAATGAGAGTAAAGTTGCAAGAAGTGCATTGAATAGACCAAAGAAAAAGGAATACCTGTATTTTATTTGTTGAGGGGATGTGGATATTTCTGGCTAGGCTAGCATTTATTGTGCATCCCTAGTTGCCCCAGAAAACAAAGTCAACCACTTTATTATGGGCCTGGAGTCACAAGTAGACCAGACAAGCTAAGGAGGGCAAACTTCCTTTCCTAAAGAACATTAGTGAACCAGATCATTTTTCACAACCATCAACAATGATGGTTCCCCATTAGAGTAGATTTTTATTTGGAATTTTTTAAAATTGTCATGGTAAGATTCAAACCCAAGTCCCCAGAACATTAGCATGGGGTTCTGCACTAATAGTCTAAAGACATTGCCACCATATCCCACAATTAATAATTACTATATTAGTAATTGCTAAATTAGGGGTCCTCTCTCAAGGTTAAAAGTCACCCATCCCAAGTGTAATGCATTCTATGTTTCTGAGGCAATCTTGGGTAAACATTTGAAGTTTGGAATTCTGCCTCCTAAATATGTCTCCAATCTCTGCCTCCTCTGCAATCCAAACGGGGCTAGTTCAAATGGGCCTGCATAATTGGAAGTGCAAGTGTCAGCAAAAGTAGGACAACAATGCAGTGGTGTGGCTGAGGAGCAGCAAGCATGAGAAAAACAAATTATTCCTCCAATTACTTGTGATAATGTGGAGACCTAGGTGTCCCACGCTCACTGGCTCAGTGTAGGGTTTGGTGTAGAGGTTTGTACCAGGATTTGGGTGGGGTTTTGTGCTGAGTCAGGGTTGGGGTTGAGACACTGCACTTGGCCTGGAGTAGGAGTTTTTAATAGAACAGCTGTTGCTCTGAATGTGCAAGGATCTCTGTGTTTGAGAATGAGAACACAGTCCAGGATTATCACAGCAACACTTCTTAAGTTTCAGGGGATCCTGTGTACATTATTTTAAGCTCAGGCTTCATTCTATTTAAAATTGTAAGTGAGAGATACGGATGTGGAAAATGGCTACCCTCATTCTGACATTGTTCCATCAAGCTGAAACCTGAATGTGTTGATTGTTGGTTGCAGCTCCAATTAATTGGTCAAGAACAGTCAAAGATGAGCAGTTTTAAACCTGGCAACTATATGTCCTTTGAGCCCATTGTGGATAATTTGCTAGGCTTCAGCATCTTGACTGCTACCTTTTATGTAAATAAATCTATGGTGGGTAACGAGGCAATGACAAATGAAAAGAGAAATGCTCAATCATGCAGAAATTCATTTGTTCTGTTACTAATTATGTTGATGGTTTCTTAGATCTCTCTGATTTCTGTTTCAAATGTGTTAAATAGTTGACATTTGAGATAAGTATGATCTTACTTTATTATTGTAAATTTGGATTTGTATTTCAAATCCAGATTTAAGAGAAAAAAAAACAAGGAACATGTTAACTGCTTTGAATGACTAGCACTACTCACTTTGACTATGTAGTGATGAACAGTGACTTTTCAGATTGCAACCTTAGCTTATGTGTGGTGACACCTTGTCCCCTTACTAAAGCTCGCCTGCCTTACGATGTATACACTACACCCAGCTCACGCTCTGTTGTTTAGATTAGGTTCCCTACAATGTGGAAACAGGCCCTTCGGCCCAACCAGTCCACACTGACCCTCCGAAGAGCAACCCACCCAGACCCATTTCCCTCTGACTAATGCACCTAACACTACAGGCAATTTAGTATGACCAATTCACCTAACCTACACATGTTTGTATTGTGGGATGAAACCAGAGGAAATCCACGCAGACACGGGGAGAATGTGCAAACTCCACAGAGACAGTCACCCGAGGCTGGAAGCAAACCTGGGACACTGGTGCCGTGAGGCAGCAGTGCTAACCAATGAGCCACCGTGCCGTCCATTACAACACATCATCCTGTATTATATCCTGTGTGGAACCGCAGGAGATGGGGGAGATACTAAATGAGCATTCTGCATCAGTCTTTACTGTGGAGAAGGATGTGGAATATATAAAATTTGGGGAAGTAAATAGCGATATCTTGATAAATGTTCATATTATAGAGGAGGAGGAGGACTATGATTCTAAATAAGTGCATGAACAGCTGAAATCCTAAAACACATAAAGGTGGATAAATCCCCAGGACCTGATCAGGTGTACCTTAGAACTCTGTGGGAAGCTAGAGAAGTGATTTCTGGGCCTCTTGCTGAGATATTTGTATCATCGATAGCCACAGGTGAAGTGGTGGAAGAATAAAGGTTGGCTAATGTGGTGCCATTATTTAAGAAAGGTAATAAGGAAGAGCCAGGGAACTATACACTAGAAAGCCTGACATTGGTGTGGGCAAGTATTTGAAGGGAATCCTAAGGGAGTAGGATTTACATGCATTTGGAAAGATGAGGACTGATTAAGGATAGTCAAGATGGCTTTGTGCATGGCAAATTGTGTCTCACTCTCTTGATTTGAGTTTTTTGAAGAAGTAACAAAGAGGACTGATGAGGGCAGAGCAGTGGACGTGATCTATATTGACTTCAGTTCGACAAGATTCCTCATGGTAGACTGGTTAACAAGGTTAGATCACACAGAATAGAGGGAGAACTAGCTATTTAGATACAGAATTCACTGGAAGATAGGAGGCAGAGGGTGGAGGTGGATTGCTTTTCAGACTGGAGGCCTGTGACCAGCAGTGTGCCACAAGGATTGGTGCTGGATCCACTGATTTTTGTCATTTACATAAATTATTTGGATGTGAACATAGGAGGTATAATGATTTGGAGATGCCGGTGTTGGACTGGGGTGTACAAAGTTAAAAATCACACAACACCAGGTTATAGTCCAACAGGTTTAATTGGAATCACACTAGCTTTTGGAGCGCTGCTCCTTCATCAGGTGGTTGTGGAGGACACAATTGTAAGACACAGAATTTATTGCAAAACTTTACAGTGTGATGTAACTGATATATACTTTGAAAAATACCTTGATTGTCTGTTGAGTCTTTCATCTGTTCGAATACCATGATAGTTTCACTTCTTTCATGTGTAAATGACAAAACATTTTTTTAAAAGTTGCATTCTCAGGTTAACTGTAACAATTGGTGTTAACTAGACAATATGTTGAAGGTGTTAGCCCCCTGTGTTCTCTGTCTATGCCATGATGTTTAGATTGATTCTAATCTAAAAAGTGAGATAACAGAGTTTTACAGGAATTCATGCAGTTTTTGAGCAAAGTACAATGTAACTCTGCAAGTACAAATTCATCCCCACAAATGTATATGTATATGTGTGCATGGGGGTCTTTGTGTGTGTGTGTGTGTGTGTGTGTGCCTGTCTGTCTGTCTGACTGTCTGTCTGGGTGGGGGGTTGTGAGTGTGAAAGAGAGTGTATATGTGTGTGTATGTGAGTGTAGAGTGTCTTACGTCTGTGAGGGGGTGCATGTGTGAGTGTTGGAGTGTGTGTGTGTCTGGGCTGGGGAGTTGTGAGTGTCTGTGAGAGACAGTATATATGTGTGTGCGTGAGTGTAGAGTGGTCTAAGTCTCTGAGGGGATGCATGTGTGAGTGTGGGAATGTGTGTGTGTCTGTGTGTGTGTGTGTATAGTGCAACGGTAGTCACCTGTAGTGTGACATGAACCCAAGATCCCGGTTGAGGCCCTCCCTATGGGTATGGAACTTAGCGATCAGCCTCTGCTCGACTACTTTTCATTGCTGCCTGTCCCAAAATACCCCTTGGAGGATGGTCCGAGGTCGAATGTCCTGGACCGCTGAAGTGTTCCCTAACTGGGAGGGAACACTCCTGTCTGTTGATTGTTGTGCGGTGCCCATTCATCCGTTGTCATAGCCTTTGCTCGCTTTCCCCAATGTACCATTCCTCAGGGCACCCTTGCCTGCAATGTATAAGATAGACAACTTTGGCTGAGTGACATGAGTACCTGCCGCGTACATAGTCCCCACATGTAATGGTGGTATCGATGTCCATACACTGACACGTCTTGCAGCGCCTGCGTGACAGGGTTGTATGGAGTTGTACTGAAAGCCGGGCAGCTTGCTATAAACAATAATCTGTTTGAGGTTTGGTGGTTGTTTAAAGGCAAGCAGTGGAAGTGCGGGGTTGGTCTTGGTGAGGTGCTCATCCTCATTGACAATGTGTTGCAGGTCACGAAGAACATGGCGTAGTTTTTCAGCTCCTGGGAAATACTGTACAATGAAGGGTACCCTGTTGGTTGCAGCATATGTCTGTCTCCTGAGGAGGTCATTATGGTTCCTTGCTGTGGCACGTCGGAACTGGCGGTCGATGAGTTGAGCATCGTACCCTGTTATTGTGAGGGTATCCCTGAGTACTACCAGGTGCCCATCACATTCCTCCTCAACTGAGCAGATCCAGTGTATGCCTAGGGCTTGTCCATAGGGGATGGCTGTTTTAATATGTTTTGGGTGGAAGCTGGAGAAGTGTAGCATTGTGAGGTTGTCTGTGGATTTGCCGTAGAGTGTGGCGCTGAGGTGTCCATCCTTGATGAAGATGCATGTGTCAAGAATGAGACAAATAGTAGAGAGTAGTCCATGGTGAGTTTGATGGTGGGATGAAACTTGTTGATGTCACTGTGTCGTTTTTTCAGTGACTCCTCACCATGGTTCCAGAGGAAGAAAATGTCGTCAATGTACCTGGTGTATAATGTTGGTTGGAGATCCTGCATAGAGAAGAAGTCTTATTCGAACCTGTGCATGAAGATGTTGGCATAATAGGGTTCCATGTGTCTGGATGAAGAACTGGTTGTCAAAGGTGAAGACGTTGTAATCGAGGATAAAGTGGATGAGTTGTAGGATGGTGTTTGGAGATTGGCAGTTGTTGGTGTTGAGTACTGAGGATGTTGCCACAATGCCATCATTGTGGGGGATGCTGGTGTAGAGTGCTGAAACATCCATTGTGACGAGGAATGTTCCCGGTTCGACTGGTCCATGGGTGCTGAGTTTCTGTAAGAAATCTGTAGTGTCGCGACAGAAGCTGGGGATCCCCTGTACAATAGGTTTCAAGATGCCTTCAACATAGCTGGAGAGATTCTCACACAGGGTCCCATTGCCTGATACGATGGGACGTCCTGGTGTATTGGCTTTGTGTACCTTTGGAAGGCAGTAGAAGTCACCTACACGAGAAGTACATGGGATGAGGTATAGGAGGTATAGTTAGTAAGTTTGCAGATGACACCAAAATTGGTGGTGTAGTGGACAGTCAAGAAGGTTCCCCAGAGTACAATGGGACCTTGATCAAAAGAGCTAATGGGCTGCAGAGTGGTTGATAGAATTTAAATCAGATAAATGTGAGGTGCTGCATTTTGGAAAGGCAAATCAGGGCAGGACTTATAGACTGAATGGTAAGATCCTGCAGAGTGTTGCTAAACAAAGAGACCTTGGAGTGCAAGTTCATAATTCCCTGAAAGTAGAGTCACAGGTGAGGAAGATGTTTGGTATGCATGCCTTTATTGGTCAGTGCATTGAGTATAGAAGTTGGGAGGTCACATTGCAACTGTACAGGACATTGTTTCGGCCACTTTTGGAATACTGTGCACAATTCTGGTCTCCTTAGGTATAGGAAGGAAGTTCAGAAAAGATTTATAAGGTATGTTGCTAGGGTCAGAGGGTTTGAGCTATAGAGAGAAATTGAATAGGTTGGGGCTAGTTTCCCTGGAGCATCAGAGGCTGGAGCTTTATAAAATAATGAGGGCCGTGGATAATAGACAAGGTCTTTTACCAGGGTGGAGGTATCCAAAACTAGAGGGCCTAGGTTTAGGGTGAGAGGAAAAGATTTAAAAGGGACCTAAGGAGCAACTTTTTCATGTAGAGCCGTGTGTTATGGAATGAGCTACCATAGTAATGAGATGGGTACAATTACAATATTTAAAAGGTATCTGGATGAGTATGCAAATCAGAAGGGTTTAGAATTATATGGTTCAAACGCTGGCAAATGGAACTGGATTAATTTAGATTATCTGGTCGGCATGGTCGAGTCGGACCAAGGGTCTGTTTCTGTGCTGTACATGTCTCTCTGCCTCTAAATAACTGCACGAACTGCTGAACTGTTAAAGTTCTGAAATAACCTGGTGACTTTAGTGAAATGCATTGGTCCACAGTCTTGATGGAATAGAAGTAAGGAATGAGAAAATTAATTTCTCTATCCACTTTAGCCTAATAAGGGGCAGCAGTCATTGGAGATGGTAAAGGTGGTCGGTATTTCAGTCATGATGAAACTGAGCCAGGTTAATACCCCAATCCCTCAAATGAAGCCCCCAGCTTTGTTAATAATAAGATGGAGATAGCTACGGGTTCAGCTCCATTCCAAGGTCAAGCCCAATGTTCAAGCTGCCTGCTCCTTATGAGGGACTTGTTTACAGATGCTGCAGCTCAGTCTTACCAAACAGATTAAAGATGTTAGAAATCCTTACACCTTATGTGAGCTGATGGAAGTTATCCTGAATGACAATGAAAAATGGATCAAACAATTACATTAATTCCTGGATTTTTTTTCGATTTCACTTCTTGCTTTGGCAAAGAGACCATTTTGGTGCTTCTGACATTTAACTATCTGCCAAAGGAGTGGTAAATGCAGGTACAGTTACAAACTTTAAGAGACATTTGGACAGGTATATGATTAGGAAGGTTTTGGAAGGATATGGGCTAAATGCTGGCAAATGGGACGAGGTCAGATTGGGATGTCTGGATGGCACCGATGGGTTGGATCAAAAGGTCTGTTTCTGTGCTGAATGACTCTATGACTCCATGAGTGTATTGTCCCATCTAGAAATCTGTCCTGGTTTGAGTGACCACTCCCTTATTCTCCTAGTCATGGTCAATGCATTTCCGACAATGACAATGGCGTATTTGTGTTGAGTTGTTCTGGGAACAGTTCATTTCTGCAGAAGCCTTAAAATCAGCAAAAAATGTCATTCAGCCTGCACCATTTTCCTCCCTGTAGATTTATGAAACTTTAGTTAATTGTGAAAAGCACCCAAAATGTGTAGAATTGCAGGAGAAGGTAGAATAATAGTTCAGTAAGGAACCTGTGAGTATGTTGGTGATTCCTTTAAATGGATTTAGTAGAGAGACGCAGTCTGCTATTGAACCTGTTTAAAGTTGTGGAAGGGTAAGCAAGGATATCATGCGAAGTTCCAATATGACAGCATTGGCACCAATGGTGTTACATGGTGACTAACATCAACATTCACTCTGCATATTGCTAATCAACATCATACATACTAACCATACCAGACAGATGGCACCGACCCACATCACATCAAAGCTGTGCACTCTGCATTCGCCATTGTGAGACTTTGAGGGACCTTGTAATGCCCAAAACAAATGGGCACCGCTAAGAGCAATGTAGCTCTCTATATGTTTATGAAATGTTTTTAGAATTCAGTTCAAAGTGACACTTGCAACAGTGGCAGACTGCCTAATGATTCCTGAAGAAGGGCTCATGCCCGAAACGTCGATTCTCCTGCAGATTCCTGAATAAGGGCTCATGCCCGAAATGTCGATTCTCCTGCTCCTTGGATGCTGCCTGACCTGCTGCACTTTTCCAGCAACACGTTTTCATGCCTAATGAGATGGCATGAATTGTAGAACAGTATACATTGGAAAGTTGGGGAAGCAGGGAAATAAAATGTTGAGTACAAGGTAGACTGCAGGTGGGTCAGGTATGAGGAAAGAGTAACTGACCTGAGAAATAAGGTTCTTACCTGAGTAAATGTGTTGCTGGAAAAGCGCAGCAGGTCAGGCAGCATCCAAGGAACAGGAGAATCGACGTTTCGTGCATAAGCCCTTCTTCAGGAACCCGAAACGTCGATTCTCCTGTTCCTTTGATGCTGCCTGACCTGCTGCGCTTTTCCAGCAACACATTTTAAGCTCTGATCTCCAGCATCTGCAGCCCTCACTTCCTCCTCTTACCTGAGTAACTCTGGTGAGATCATTGTAGGCATTCCCTGGGATCCATGGTCTAAGCATTATGTATTTATCAACCTCTTCTTGGCTTGTTGCCTGGTTACCTTGGAGACTTCCTGTTCCCCTGAGTGGGAAGAAATATCCCAACCCCATCACTCCCATCATCTAGAGCTCCTGCTGCAACATCACAGAATGTGGGTGCATTTTCTGCACCAGTTACAAGCATTTCATCACTTGCCAACTTTCCCTGTTGTCTGTAGCCAGGCCCTGCAGACTTTAATTAATGTGTGTTGTCTCTACTTGTAAAAAAAGGAATTATATTTTGGCTGATAGATTTACTTCAGAAGCAGTGTATAGTATGTCTCTGCTGTGGCTTGATTTCAGTCTGTGGTTGTAATTGCGTCAGGTAAGAATTAAGAAATCATTTTCAAATTTCAGCATTTGCAAAGAGCTCAGCAAGAAGATTCTTGATTGTTTTTATATTTCATGGAAAATATGAAGATTTATGAACATTATAACAAGCTAGTTGCATAAAATTGTCCATGTTACTCACAATCCTTATTTTGATAACTTCAAAATCATCATAAGAAAGAAAAGTATATCATTTAAATGCACTAATTTTTTTCCTGTTCTATAGAATGCAAATATTTCCTGCAATTTGGTTCAAGTTTTGAAAAGCAAAGTGAATTTTCAAAAAACATGAAAATGAACGGTTTTAGAATATTATTGGAGCTATACAGTATGCTAAATAGAATGAAGAAAGAACAGTATAGTTAGCATATTTTATGCACTGTTGCTTCTCAAGGTTGTACAGACCATATGCATCTAAACTAATGTGATGGTGCCCCCTAGAGGAACTGCTTCGGTAGAGAAAGTTTGGTACATTTTTATTATATCATATTTACTCAAACTTGACATTGTTCAAGTGACATATTTTCGCCTGTATTTCCATTTCTTGTCTACTTAACAGAATAATAGCTTTGCCCAATTCCCATGGGCATACATTCTAGGTTTTATAGCAACCATGTTATCTGCAGCTTGCCATTCAGAATCACAAGGAGCTCATTTGGTTGCTGGTAGGAGTTACTGTAGTCCAAGTTGCTATTTCCCAAGAAAGCTTGACATCCCAACCCTGTCCCCCAAACTCCCAAACCTCCAAGGCCTGGAATCCTCCCTCTCCTTCTGCTTCATGTCCACTATGCTCCATCATGGTTAGAAACCTCCCTTGCCACGCCTCCCCAACACCCCAGATTCTGGACTCTCCTTCCAGCTTGCCCTCATCCTCACCAGGCTCTGAACCCTCCCCCCTTGATGGCAGTGGAGTTGGGGACCCCTGGTTATAGGGCGAGTGTGGGTTCAGCACAGATCCAGCATCAATGGCAGCATTGGCAGCAAAGAGATGGTGTCTGAAGAGTGGCGACTCCTAAGTTGGTAGGTTTGGCGCAGGTGGCGTGGTGGTAGAGGAAGGATGGAGGTGCAGGAATCATGCTCAGGGCTCAGGACCAATGGTGGAGGCAGCAGAATGAAGGTAGATGCTCTTTCAGTTATATATTTTTATTTTTAATCTTGAACTATTCAAAGTGGTCTCTGGGATGTATAGCTCATCCAATTAGCCCTCCCCCACTTTTTGACTGACCCTTAGCCCATCCTGCCAATTGAAACCCTGAAAAATATAAGGCAGTCATAACATCTGCATCTGTCTAAACTCAACCAATGCCTGAACAAGACAAAAATGTATCTCCCACTAAGCCAGTAAACAGTCATATTTACATAGAAAGACTGATGTGAGCAAAGGTATTATTTTTGAATCTGAACATGATTGTTGGTTCTGTACTGTAACTGTTTGCACAATGTAAAATATAGTTGCCTTATGTTTAATTTAATAAAGGGAAACTTGTTTACTCTTAAGGAATTTTAATTGTATCTCCATGTAAAGAAACAGAATAAATGCATTTAAAAACATGACAAGCAGTGCGAAAAGATCTTTACAGTTGCACAACTGTAACCACAGGGTGGTCTGTGGAGGTAAAACGAATAGTAGGTTCTTGGGTATTGATGTAATTTACACGAACAGAGTCATCAAATCCACTGGCTGCAGTTTGATGTTGAATCTGGACCTCAGCAACGTGTGATGGAGTGGTGTTGTAAAGAACAAATCCAACCATAATGATCGCAAATGCCAGGACATACAGTACTGAAAACTAATAAAGAAAAGAATTGAAAATTCAACTATTCTGAGGCTTTTCAATCTTTACATATTAATTCAATTTAAGTAAATCATATTGTTGCTAAACTCCCCAAATATATGAAACGTTTCAACTTCAAGTTTTCTACTTAACAGCACACAGAAGCATTGAAACAAATAAGGAAAGGAGTCAACCATTCAGTGACTTGAGCCCACTCTGCCATTCAACATGATCAAGGTTGATCCTTACTCTCAAAACCATTCTCCCTCCATATTGTTGGCACTTACAGCTTCTAGAAATCTATCTAGTTCTTTCTGCAAAATATTTGTGAACCTCATCACCTTCTGTGTGGTAGAGAATTCCACAGGTTCACCATTCTCTGACTGAGGAAATCTCTTTCATCTCAGTCTGAAATGGCCTACTGCATATCCTGAGACTGTGACTTTTTGTTTTGGACTCCTCAGCTCAGGAAACATCATCTCTGCATTGATCTGTCTAGCCCTAATAGAATTTTATACTATTCAATGAGATACCCTCTCATTTTTCCAAACTCAGAGAAAATACCATCCTGCTCAACCTGATCTCTCCTCACACAGCAAACCTCTCATTCCAGGAATCTTTGCTGCACTCCCTCTTATGTAAGTATATCGTTTCTTAGGTAAGAAGACCAAAATTGAAAACAACAATAATATGGCCTCATCAAGTCAGTAAGACTTCCTTCTTCCTGCACTCACACCCTCCTGCAATAAACCTTGCCTTTCTATATGCTTGTTGCACTTCCATGCTTGCTTTCAGTGACTGGTGCACAAGGATACCCAGGTCCCTGTGGACAACAACATTTCTCAATCTATCACTATTTAAATAACACTCTGCCATTCTGTTTTCCGAACAAAGTAGACAACATCACCTTTCTCCAAGTCATACTGCGACTGCTATATATTTGCTCACTCACTGAACTTGCCTGAATATGCATTCCTTTTGGACAAAAGAATAGAACAGGAAAAGTGGCTTAACCATGGTTAACAAAATATATTAAAAATAGTATTAGAAACAAAGAGGATTGATATAAACCTGCTGAAAAATATAGCAAGCTGCAGACTTGGAACAGTTTAGAATTCAATGAAACAGGATCAAGAGGTGATTATGAGGGGAAAAAACGGAGTATGAGGGTAAAACTTGCAAGGAACATAAAGGCAGACAGCAAGAGCTTCTATAAGTATGTAAAAAAATGAAAACAAATGTAGACCCATTACAGTTTGAAATAGGTTAAAAATCACACAACATCAGGTTATAGTCCAACAGGTTTATTTGGCAGTACTAGCTTTCAGAGCGCTGCTCCTTCATCAGGTGGTTGTGGAGTATAACATTGTAAGACACAGAATTTATAGCAAACATTTACAGTGTGATAAAATTGAAAAAGACCTGGATTGTTTGTTAAGTCTCTCATCTTTTAGAATGAACATATTGGTTTCAGTTCTTTCATATGTAAATCACAGAACTTTTTTAAAGTTACATTCTCAAGTGATTTTTAACAATTGGTGTCATGTTGGCCCTGATAATGCATTTAAGGTGTGAAGTGCCCTGTGTGAGACTGTCTGTGCCACAATGTTCAGACTGATTCGAATCTAAAAAACGGATTTACAGAATCTTACATGGATTCATGCAGTTTTTCAGCAAAGTAAAATGTAATTCTGCAAGTACAAATTCATCCCACAAACCTATGTGTGTGTGTGTTGGGGAGGGGAGGGGGGGGTTCTTATGAATGTCTGTGAGTGAGAGATAGAGAGAGAGAGAGAGAGAGAGAGAGAGAGAGAGTGTATGCGTGTGTGTAAAGGAGTATAAGTCTGTGAAGGGGTGCATGTGTGCATGTGAGTGTGGAAGTGAATGTCTGAGCATATGAGAGAGGGCTTGTGTATGAGAGAGGGTCTGCGTGAGTGTATGGGTGTCTAAGAGTGTGTGTGTGTATGTCTGTGAGTGTGCATCTGTCTGTGTGTGTGCATGTGTCTGTCTGTGTCTGTGTGTAGTGCAGTGGGGTCACCTGTAGAGTGATATGAACCCAAGGTCCAGGTTGAGGCCATTCCCAGGGGTACTGAACTTGGTTATCAGTCTCTGCTCAGCCACTTTGCGTTGTAGCCTGTCCCAAAGTCCGCTTTGGAGGACGGTCGCCCGATGGTCCGAGGTCGAATGTCCTCTGGCTGGGAAAGAACACTCCTGTCTGTTGATTGTTGTGCAGTGTCCATTCATCCATTGCTGTAGCCTCTGCTCGATCTCACCAATGTACCATGCCTCAGGGCATCCTTGCCTGCAGCATATGAGATAGACAATGTTGGCTGAGTCGCATGAGTACCCGCCACGTACATGGTGGGAGGTGTCCCCACGCATAATGGTGGTATCCGTGTCGACATTCTGACACGTCTTGCAGCATCTACCATGACAAGGTTGTATGGTGTTGTCCTGAAAGCTGGGCAGTTTCCTACGAATAATGATCTGTTTGAGGTTTGGTGGTTGTTTAAGGCGAGAAGTGGAGGTGTGGGGAAGGTCTTGGCGAGGTGTTCATCCTCATTGATAATGTGTTGCAGGCTGCGAAGAACATGGAGTAGTTTTTCATTTCCTGGGAGGTACTGGACAACGAAGGGTACTCTATTGGTTGCAGCATGTGTCTGTCTCCTGAGGAGGTCATTACAGTTTCTTGCTGTGGCACATCAGAACTGGCAGTCGATGAGTTGAGCATCGTACCCTGTTCTTATGAGGGCAACCTTGAGTACTTCCAGGTGCCCATCACGTTCCTCCTCAACTGAACAGATCCTGTATGTGTGCAGGACTTGTCCCTAGGGGATGGCTGGCTTGATATGTTTCAGGTGGAAGCTGGAGAAGTGTAGCATCATGAGGTTATCCGTGGGTTTTCAGTTGAGGAAAGTGCTGAGGTGCCCATTCTTGATGGAGATACATGTGTCCAAGAATAAGACAAATAGGAGAGGTAGACCATGGTGAGTTTGATGGTGGAATGAAACTTGTTGATATCACTAACATTTTTTCCAGCGACTTCTGGCCATGGGTCCAGAGGAAGAAAATGTTGTCAATGTACCTCGTGTATAGTATTGGTTGGAGGTCCTGTGTAGAGAAGAAGTCTTGTTCGAACCTGTGCATAAACATGTTGGCATATTGGGGTGCAAAATTTGTCCCCATGGCTGTTCCATGTGTCTGGATGAAGAACTGGCTGTCAAAGGTGAAAATGTTGTGGTCGAGATAAAACGGATGAGTTGTAGGACTGTGCTCGGAGATTAGCAGTTGTTGGCGTTGAGGCTGTTGCTGCAATGTTGTCATTGTGGGAGATGCTGGTGTAGAGTGCTGAAACATCCATTATGATGAGGAATGTTCCCGGATCGACTGGTCCGTGGGTGCTGAGTGTCTGTAAGAAATCTGTAGTGTCGTGACAGAAGCTGGGGGTCCCCTGTACAATGGGTTTCAAGAGCCTTTGACATAGCCAAAAGGTTCCCACACAGGGTCCCATTTCCTGATATGATGGGACTTCCTGGTATGTTGGCTTTGTGTATCTTCGGAAGGCAGTAGAAGTCACGTTTGCGAAAAGTACGTGGGATGAGGGCGTGTAGAGAACTCTGAAGGACTGGATTCAAAGTTCTGATCAATGTGTTTACTTGCCTGTAGTGTTCTTGGTTGCTCAGTTGTCAGTACACTTCCTTGCAGTAATCTGTTCTATTCTGAATGAAGATGGCTCCTCCTTTATCTGCTGGTTTGATGACAATGTTGTGATTGGTTTTGAGAGCATGGACGGCATTGCATTGTGATCGGGTGATGTTCTGCTTT
Source organism: Chiloscyllium plagiosum (assembly GCF_037043375.1). Classification (NCBI taxonomy): domain Eukaryota; kingdom Metazoa; phylum Chordata; class Chondrichthyes; order Orectolobiformes; family Hemiscylliidae; genus Chiloscyllium; species Chiloscyllium plagiosum. Next base: position 81,478,990 of record NW_028270144.1, read on the forward strand.
AACTTGTGGGTGCAGCTGATGAATCTGGCATTTATATATTTCCTGACGGTTTGAGCAGATATGGCAAGCCCAGGGGGCGGCCCTCCGGTGGTTTCCAAGTCGACTTCTTCTTTGATCGGTCCTCCACGGATCCCTTTCATGACTGTTCCAGTTCCTTAGTGGGTTCACTGGGATCACTGCTGGTGCCTTGAAAGAATTCCCAGAGTCTCATTCGTCTGATGAATTCCTCCATGTCTGCTGCAAGACCGACGGGGTCCATTTTGGTGGTGGGACAGAAATTGAGACCCCTGCTATGAACTCTTCTGGTTGAAGAGTGTGGTTCGATAAGTTGACGATCGACTTCCCCGCGGGGATAACGTTTTCAACTGTGGTGCCAGTGTGGGCTTGGCTACTGTTGGTGGTGATGCCTAGTTTGTCCACTTTCTTGTTCTTGGCGTGCACTTCTCACCTTTAAACAACCACCAAAACTCAAACAGATCATGGTTTGTAGCAAACTACCCATCTTTCAGGACACACCATACAACGTTGTCATGGTAGACGTTGCAAGACATGTCAGAGCGTCGACATAGATACCCCCATTACACATGTGGCAGGTACTCATGTGACTCGGCCAACGTTGTCTATCTCATACGCTGCAGGCAAGGATGCCCTGAGGTATGGTACCAAGTAGAGGCTACGGCAATGGATGAATGGACACCGCACAACAATCAACACACAGAAATGTTCCCTTCCAGTCGGAGAACACTTCAGCAGTCTAGCACATTCAACTTTGGACCAACAGGTGTCTCTCCTCCAAGGCAGACTTCAGGACAGGCAACAAAGCAAAGTGGCCGAACAGAGGCTGATAGCTAAGTTCCATAGCCATGGGGATGGCCTCAACCAGGACCTTGGGTTCATGTCACTCTACAGGTGACCACACACACACACACCCCTACTCATGCAGACCCTCTCTTATACACAAGCTCTCACTCACACTCACGCACGCACACTCTCTCACAGACACTCATAATGCCCCCACCCCACCCCACCTCCACACACACACACACACACACACACACACCACACACATATAAGTTTGTGGGGTGAATTTGTACTTGCAGAATTACATTTTATTTTGTTCAAAAACTGCCTGAATCCATGTAAGATTCTGTAAATCTGGTTTTTAGATTAGAATCAGTCTGAACATTGTGACACAGACAGCCTCACACAGGGCACCTCACACCTTAAATGCATTATCTGGGCCAACATGACATCAGTTGTTAAAGTTCACTTGAGAATGTAACTTTAAAAAAGTTCTGAGATTTACATATGAAAGAATGGAAACCAACATGTTCATTGTAAAAGATAAGAGACTTAACAAACAATCCAGATCTTTTTCAATATATAATTTCAGTTACATCACATTATAAACTTTTGCTATAAATTCTGTGTCTTATGATCTTATACTCAACCACCTGATGAAGGAGCAGCACTCCGAAAGCTAGTGCTTCCAATTAAACCTGTTGGACTATAACCTGGTGTTGTGTGATTTTTAACTTTGTACATCCCAGTCCAACACCGGCATCTCCAAAGTTTGAAATAGATTATCTTCTTCTCATCACTCACACTCCTGTAGTTTTGTGTCATAAGCAAACTTGGAAATATTACACTTGATTAACTCATCCAAATAATTGATATCAATTGCGAATATCTGAAATCCAATCTAATATCTGTGATACCCCAGTTGTTATTGCTTTGCATTCTGAAAATTACCCACTTATTCCCACGCTCCGCTAACAAATTCTTAGTCCATGCCAATATATTATCAACCATGTGCTTCAATTTGGCACAGTAACCTATTTTGTGGGACTTGATCACAAGTTTTTTGAAAATCCAAATACACCATATTACTGGTTCACCCTCAGTGAAGAGGTATTAGTTACCACTTCAAAACATTCCAATAGGTTTATCAAACACCATTTCCCTTTCATAATCCACGTTGACTTTGTGTAATTTTTTTGGTATTTTCTAAGCGGTTTTTTATCACATTTTTTGTAATGTTCTCCAGCATTTTGCATATCACTGATGTTGGAGTAACCAGTCTTTAATTCGCCATTTTTCCTTTGCCTTCTTTTTAAACAGGGAGATTACATTTTCCACCCTTCAGTCTGCTGGGTCAATTCCAGAATCTGCAGAATTATGGAAGATGACAGACAACGTGTCCTTAATTTCATTGAGCACTCTTTTAATACTCCAGCATGTAGATTATCAAACCCTGGAGATTTATCAGTTGTTAAGTCCCATTAATTTCTCCAGCACTTTTTGTTTTATGAGTTCTAATTTTTAGGCCAGTTTTGGGTTACTGCATTCAATTCTGATCCTCCTGCTAGAGGCAGGATGTTATGAAACTTGAAAGGGTTCAGAAAAGATTTACAAGCATATTGCCAGGATTGAAGGCTTGAGTTATAAGGAGAGGCTAAATAGGCTGGGGCTATATTCTCTGGAGTGTTGGAGACTGAGGAGTGACTTAATAAAGGTTTATAAAATCATGAGGGGCATAGATAGGGTGAATAGCCAAGGTCTTTTTCCCTGGGTGGGATGTCCAAACTGGAGAGCATAGGTTTAAGGTGAGAGGGGAAAAGATTTAAAAGGAACCTTAGGGGCAACTTTTTCATGCAGACGGTGGTGCGTGTATGGAATGAGCTGCCAGAGGAAGTGGTGTAGGCTGGTACAATTACAACATTTAAAAGGCATAGGTATATGAATAGAAAGGGTTTGAAGAGATATGGGCCAAGTGCTGGCAAATGGGACTAGATTAATTTGGATATCTGGTCGACATGGATGAGTTGGACCAAAGGGTCTGCTTCCATGCTATATACCTCCATAACTCTATGACTCTAATTTCCTTCAGTGCCTCCTATCCAAAAGATCCTTCCTTTCTTAGCACTTTTGGTAAGTTATTTGTGATTTCAATTGTGAAGACAGGACAAAAGTAATTACATAAATGTTCTGTCATTTCCTTGTTCTCCATTATCAATTCTTCGATTTCAGACACTAAAGGGTCTACATTCGTCCTCACTAATCTTTTTTTGTTTAGATAGTGTTATAGAAGCTCTTACTGTCCACTTTTATGTGCCTTGAAATTTACTCTTATACTTTTTTCACGTCATGGTCCTCTGCTGAATTCTAAATTGCTCTCAGTCCTCAAGCTTGCTACTTTTTCGGTTGTATTAGTTTGACCAAAATGAATTTATAACTAAAATATAACTGAGCACATGAGATACAATATCTGAAATTCTGTTTCTGCATTCTTATCTCATACAGATAAGACCTTCTCTACATAAAAACCCACCTCTAAAGTCTGAAATTCAGAAATGTCTATTAGCAGTTTGCAGTCTATGATACTTTTCAGATAGTTTCTTTTTAATGTAGAAGCATAAGAATGATTAATTAAATATGTAACTATGGTAACTATTGTGCAATGCATTCCACCCACAAATAGACACAGCTGAGAACAGATTCAAGAATTAACCTTTAATAGTTATCTTAAAAAAGAAACAGGGAAGAATTTTAATGGTAACCTTTCATATTAGTTGACTGGTTGATATAAAGTGGTGTATTAGATCACAGTAGGAGGTTGATGTTAATCGCAGTAGTGACTTGATATTTTTCTTTTGGTTTCCATGGTATCCTCCTACACACTGCTACTGGGAGACACCAACCTTTGCACCATTCTGTAATTATCTAACCAAGAAAAAGCCTGAAGTCTGTTACTGGGGATGTAATCTTTAATTGTCGATACTATTGCCAAGCACTTTAGAACAACTTTCTGATCTTCTAACAATAAAATCTAACATAAATTAAATGCAATATTATCAAAAACTGTGGGTGCATCAGTTAGGTTGACTTATGAACACAGAATACTGATTGCAATTATGCCACATAATGATGTTGCGACATCATGAATTATTATTTAACAATTATTGAATCTTCAGTTATTTCTTCATTCAGAGTTCTCAAATGAACAAAAAGTTAATTTTCAAAGGAAGTCATGTGTATGGACATCAATGTTACTAATCAAGTTATGAAGTATCAAAAAGAAATACCATTTTTGTCATATTTATTTTCATTTCCTCCAGTAGTTCTCTACATTTGTTTAGTCTTGTCCATTGTTCTCTCAATAACTACCAAGGACTCACCGATGGCAATCCTAGAATCTCTTCAATGTGGGTACAGGCCATTGATCCATCAAGTCCACATTTACCCTATCCCTACAATTTAACAATTCCCATGGCCAATCCTAACCCGCAAAGTTTGGACTATGGGAGGAAATCAGAGCATCTGAAGGAAACCACACAGACACAAGAGAATGTGCAAACTCCACATAGACAGTCACCTGAGAGTGGAATCAAGCCCAGGTTCCTGGTGTCGTGAGGTAGCAGTGCTAACCTACTGAGCCACTGTGCACATGAGAAAGAGACAGCTTGTGATGACTAAATAAAGACTTTCAATCCCAGGATTAGAATCGCATTCAGGTAATGCCAATTTATGCAAAACTTTGGAGGAATAAAATTCAAGTGGTCTGAAGTGAAGAATTATTGTTAGTAAACTGCAATTTAATAGTGGCTGATGAAATGAATTCCCAGAGTACTGAAAATGGAAATTCACTGATTTAAATTTGAATTGGATTTATGCCTTTAGCTTCTTCTCAAGAGTTTTGTTCAAAACTGGAGAGAAGAATAAATCAAGTTACTATCAACCACAAGTCTATTAACTGTGGTGGACTTGCTTAGGATCTACAAATTGAGTTAAAATTGGTGAGAAATGCTAAATACAAGGTTTAATTCAAGGACAGCCAGCAGATTTGTTAAAGCGAAATCTTGTTTGATAATTAAGAACATATGAAATAGAAGCAGAAGTAAAGCATTCAACCTGTAAGTTTGCTCCACCATTCAATGAGATCTTTGATTGCAACACCATTTTTCTGCACTATCCCCATTTCCCTGTTTATAGTATACAAAAAGCCATCAATTTCTATCTTGAACATGCAATGACTGAGCCTTCACAACCCTCTGAGTGAAAAATTCCAAAGATTCACCACCTCTGAGTAAAGAAATTCATCCTCATCTCAATCCTAAAAGGTTGTCCCTTATTCTGAGGCTGTGTCTCATGGTTCAAGACTCCCATGGTCAGGAGAAACACCCTTCCTGCATATATCCCTGTAAAAATTGTGTATGTTTGAGTGAGATCCTATCTCTTCTTTTATTTGCACCATGAGATGTAGGTGTCACTGCCTAAGCCAGCATTTATTTTTGTGCCACCCAAAAATAATCAGTTACCAGAAGAAAGAAAAGGTGACTTTGCATCTTCCAACCCATTGTTGGCATCTGGTTGTCCTTGAGAATGTGGTAGTGAGCTGCCTTCTTGAACTGCTGCATTCCTTGTGGTGCAGGATCATTCACAGTGCTGTTAGGAAGTCCAGGATTTTAACACAGTGGCACTGAAGGATCAGCAAGTTAGTTCCATCAGAATATATGTGCCTTGGAAGAAACTTGCAGATGCTGTTGTTCCCAATCATCTGCTGCCCTTCTCCTTCAAGGTGGTAAAAGTCACGGGTGTCTAAGGATTCTTGGTGCTGTTATTGTAGTGCATCTTGTGGATAATACATTGAGGGTTGGTAGTGGAGTGAGTAGATGTTTGTAGATGTGGTGCCAGTCAAACATGCTGCTTTGTTCTGGACAGTATCAATGATATGAATGCTAACCAGGTCTTACAGCAATATGGACATGGACTGTTTCAGTATCTGAGGACCCACAAATGAGACAGAGCATGATGCTATTATCACTGAAAATTCTCACTTCCCACACTATGGTGAAAGGAATGGTCACTGATGAAACAGCTGTAGGTGGTCGGGCCTGGGACACTGTCCTAAGAAACTCCTGCAGTGATGACCTGTGGCTGTGGTGATTCTTCTAGTCTCCAGAGAATGTAGACCCAGACTATTTCCGCCTTCCTCAAAGGACAATGGCCTTATTCTAGGAATTTGTTTGGAGAACCTTCATTATACTGTCTCTATGCCAAGTCTGTCTTTCCATGGGCAAGGAGACCAAACCCACAACACTTCTCCAGGTGTAGCCTCAGTAAGGCTCTCTATATGCAATAGCCTTTTGAAGAGCACCCTGTTTGGATAAATGAAAGATGTCTATACTTTAGCTTTCAAAGCTGTCTCACAAGAAAATACTCAGGTCCGTGATCTAACAGGAAATGTTGGTTGACAGACAAGAAAAAAATAGATAAGTTAATGTGGATGTGTATTTTGGAGAAGGGTTGGAAGGGTCAGTATAGGGCCAGTTTTTGTTCTCAGTATACACAGATAGTTTATAGTTGAGTATTGGGAATACAATTATAAAAATGATGTAGAATAGAGATCTATGGTTTAAGTACACAATTCCATGAAGGTGAGAGCATAGGTAGAAAAAACTATTTTCTAAAGTACCAATCATATTTTGGCTTTTAATACGAAGCATAGGATACAGGTATGATAAAATTGCACAATACCTTGATTAACCAATACTTAGAAATGAAGTTGGCTGATTATTTCTACCATACTGGCTATCCTTCTGTAAATCAATTAAAAGTGCTCCTTCATGCTTCAAGATATTTGAGGAACAGTTAAAAATTATTGAACCCTATGATGGTGGTAATGACCTTTCTTCAATATTGTATAGGAGAATGTTTCCTGAATACCATTAGAGTTTCTTGGTCAAAATACATTTGAATAAGTGTTCATGCTGACACCAGTTAAGTTTGATATCACTGATATGCAAATTTAGAAAGTTAATGAAAACTGATAGAATTTGAAGGATGCTGATGGAGTTCCTCAGAAGTTGATAGGTGGAAAGAAACTATGCATACAGTTCATAGCAGATACAGCCAAAGTGTTAGGCCGAATGTGACAGGATAAGGGTTTATTCTAGGCATATACAACATTTCATCACTTTTATTGCCCTGTAAAGTGCTGAAAGTCTGCATATTATGTGGAGGTGCTTCCCAGAACAGTTTGATTTTTAATACCCAATATGATGTAGATATTGATGTTTTGGAGAGATTACTCTGAAACTGAACCTCAGTATAACTGTTTTCATTTACAACTAAAATATGCTATAATTCCAACTCCTCTTACTTTGTTTCTGAACTTTGTCTTTCTAGTGATAGCAATTATTAAATAATAACAGCTCATGTACTCATGAAGAGAACATCTTCTTTATGTCAAAACTTAACCATTGGAACCAGCACATATGGACATAGACATTGAAAAATTCTTTTCACAAAAATAACAAGGTTTTGGAAACTGCATTTTTCAGCTTATTAGTCATATCGACTTTCTAAAGGTGAAGCTAAAATGAACAAAGCTTTAACTCAAACTCTGAGAAGCCATTAGCTCACTTGAAAGTAATGTCTGATTCGTTCCAAACCTACGCTTCAGCAATCCTGATTCTCAAAGGATCCAGCCTCAACTTCAAAATGCTCTGACTGATTATACTTACAACCTCCACTGCTGGTCAAAAGCTATCTTTTCTTGTTAAACATGAACAGGTTGTCACTTGACTGGGCAATCATTACCGATGCACTTCAAAGCTGTAACAAAGGATTCAACAATTTCATCATCTGCATACAGCTTTTGATCATGTTGTCCAGAAACACAAATTTCACAGTTTCTGTTCAAGATGGTCCAACGTTGAGGTTTTGGATCAAAGCTTTAATCTCGATATTTACCAATAATAAAACTCTCATTCACTTTTAAACAAAAGAACATCACCCCAGACACCTCTGATGTAGATGCTCATGTTGGGAGCCAAGCAAAGTTCCAACCTAAATGTTCCAAAAAGGTCTAAGGCCAACAGCTAATGTTTTCTAGTCGAGATAAGTCCAACACTGCCACATTTTCCTTCACCTGATATGAACAAAAGTGAATCCATCTTTGTCAGCTCCTCTCAGTTTAAAGTCCTTAATGTGTTCATGAGGCTTAAGGTTTTAACCTGAAACCGCAGTTGTTTAGTTAGTGCCTTGAATCACCAGTAGACATGAATGCTTAACAACCTGTTTGCCTTTGGTCCCATTAGTTCGTGATTTCGACTATCATAAGGTCTTCTCTCCCATTAGCATCTTACTTAACTGCTATCTTTAGGATGTTTGTAATATCCTCCACTTTGAAGACTGAAGCAAGATATTTCTTTGAGCTATCTGCCATTTTTCTGTTCCTAGTTATTAATTCCCAAGTCATGTCTTCCAAGGGTCCAATACTTACTTTAGTGACTCTCTTTCATCCACTGACTTATTCCTTAGTCTATTTTTACAACCCACTTCAGACATTTTCTTCATACCTGTCAAACTGCCTTTGTTCAAGTTGAAGACAATGGTTTGGAGAACCTTCATTATACTGTCTCTATGCCAAGTCTGTCTTTCCATGGGCAAGGAGACCAAACCCACACACACTTCTCCAGATGTGGCCTCAGTAAGGCTCTATATATGCAATAGCCTTTTGAAGAGCACCCTGATTGGATAAATGAAAGATGTCTATACTTTAGCTTTCAAAGCTGTCTCACAAGCAATCTCTTATTAATCCAACTTCATTATACACTGCTTGATCTAAACAGCCTGTTCCTGAGTAAATTCTAGTATGTGCCGCTCCAAGAAACAATCGCTGATACATTCTACAAATTTTACTTCCAGATCACCTTTGCCATCTGATTTGTCAGTCAATAGCATATTAAGAGCATCCATGACAGTTGTATGCCCTTCTTACACGCCTTCATTATTTCTTGATTTATCCAACAATGAAGCAACTCTTTGGGGGCCTATAGATGACTCCAAAATGTGACTTATTTCCCTTTCCACTCCTTATTTCCACAATTGGCTATCATTGGCTGGGCCAGCATTTATTACCCATCCCTTGTTGCCCTTGAGAAGGTGATGGTGAGCTGCCTTCTTAAATGACTGCAGTCCATGTACTCTAGGCTAGACCCACAATGCCATTATGAGGGGATTCCAGGATTTTAACCTAAATTGATTCCACATCATGATCCATTGTATCTATGTCATTATTCAGCACTGCACTGAAGCATTCTTTTATGAACATAGAGTCATAGAGATGTACAGCAGGGAAACAGACCCCAAACAGATATCCCAATCCAATCTAGTCCCACCTGCCTGGTCCCGGCCCATATCTGTCCAAATCCTTCCTATTCATATACCCATCCAAATGCCTCTTAAATGCTGCAATTGTACCAGCCTCCACTACATCCTCTGGCAGCTCATTCCATACATGTATCACGCTAAACCTATGTCCTCTAGTTCTGGACTCCCAGACACCAGGGAAAATACTTTGTCTATTTATCCTATCCATGCCCCTCATAATTTTGTAAACCTCTATAAGGTCACTCCTCAGCCTCTGACCCTCCAGGGAAAACAGCCCCAGTCTGTTCAGCCTCTCCCTATAGCTCAAATCCTCTAACTCTGGCAACATCCTTGTAAATCTTTTCTGAACCCTTTCAAGTTTCACAACATCTTTCCGATAGGATGGAGACCAGAATTGCACGCAATATTCCAACAATGGCCTAACCAATGTCCTGTACAGCCGCAACATGACCTCCCAACCCCTGTACTCAATACTCTGACTAATAAAGGAAAGCATACCAAATGCCTTCTTCACTATCCTATCTACCTGCAAAACTCCACTTTCAAGGAGCTATGAACCTGCACTCCAACACTCCCTAGGACCTTACCATTAAGTGTGTAAGTCCTGCTAAAATTTGCTTTCCCAAAAAGCAGCACCGCGCATTTATCTGAATTAAACTCCATCTGCCACTTCTCAGCCCATTGGCCCATTTGGTCCAGATCCTGTTGTAATCTGAGGTAACCCTCTTCGCTGTCCACTACACTCCAATTTTGGTGTCATCTGCAAACTTACTAACTGTACCTCTTATGCTCGCATCCAAATCATTTATGTAAATGACAAAAAGTAAAGGGCCCAGCACCAATCCTTGTGGCACACCACTGGTCACAGGCCTCCAGTCTGAAAAACAACCCTCCACCACCACTGTCTTCTATCTTTGAGCCAGTTCTGTATCCAAATGGCTAGTTCTCCCTGTATTCCATGAGATCTAACCTTGCTAATCAGTCTCCCATGGGGAACCTTGTTGAACGCCTTACTGAAGTCCATATAGATCACATCTACTGCTCTACCCTCATCAATCCTCTTTGTTATTTCTTCAAAAAACTCAATAAAGTTTGAGAGACATGATTTCCCACGCACAAAGCCATGTTGACTATCCCGAATCAGTCCTTGCCTTTCCAAATACATGTACATCCTGTCCCTCAAGATTCCCTCCAACAACTTGCCCACCACCGACTTCAGGCTCACTGATCTATAGTTCCCTGGCTTGTCTTTACTGCCCTTCTTAAACAGTGGCCTGACGTTAGCCAACCTCCAGTCTTCCGGCACCTCACCTGTGGCTATCGATGATACAAATATCTCAGCAAGAGGCCCAGCAATCACTTCTCTAGCTTCCCACAGAATTCTCGGGTACATCTGATCAGGTCCTGGGGATTTATCCACCTTTAACCGTTTCAAGACATCCAGCACTTCCTCTTCTGTAATCTGGACATTTTGCAAGATGTCACCATCTATTTCCCTTCAGTCTATATCTTCCATATCCTTTTCCACAGTAAATACTGATGCACAATATTCATTTAGTGTCTCCCCATTTTCTGTGGCTCCACACAAAGGCCGCCTTGCTGATCTTTGAGGGGTAAAAACAATGACTGCAGATGCTGGAAACCAGATTCTGGATTAGTGGTGCTGGAAGAGCACAGCAGTTCAGGCAGCATCTAAGGAAGCTCCTTGGATGCTGCCTGAACTGCTGTGATCTTTGAGGGGGCCTATTCTCTCCCTAGTTACCCTTTTGTCCTTACTATGTTTGTAAAAACCCATTTGGATTCTCCTTAATTCTATTTGCCAAAGCTATGTCATGTCCCCTTTTTTCCCTCCTGATTTCCCTCTTAAGTATATCCTACTTCCTTTATACTCTTCAAAGGATTCACTCGATCTATCCTGTCTATACCTGACACGTTTCCTTCTTTTTCTTAACCAAACCGTCAATTTCTATAGACATCCAGAATTCCCTATACCTACCAGCCTTCCCTTTCACCCTGACAGGAATATACTTTCTCTGGATTCTTGTTATCTCATTTCTGAAGGCTTCCCATTTTCCAGCCGTCCCTTTACCTGCGAACATCTGCCTCCAACCAGCTTTCGAAAGTTCTTGCCTGATACCGTCAAAATTGGCCTTTCTCCGATTTAGAACTTCAATTTTTAGATCTGGTCTATCCTTTTCCATCACTATTTTGAAATGAATAGAATTATGGTCGGTGGCCCCAAAGTGCTCCCCCACTGACACCTCAGTCACCTGCCCTGCCTTATTTCCCAAGAGTAGGTCAAGTTTTGCACCTTCTCGAGTAGGTACATCCACATACTGAATCAGAAAATTGTCTTGTGCGCACTTAAGAAATTCCTCTCCATCTAAATCTTTAACACTATGGCAGTCCCAGTCTATGTTTGGAAAGTTACAATCCCCTACCATAACCACACTATTATTCTTACAGATAGCGGAGATCTCCTTACAAGTTTGTTTCTCAATTTCCCTCTGACTATTAGAGGGTCTATAATACAATCCCAATAAGGTGATCATCCCTTTCTTATCTCAGTTCTACCAAATAACTTCCCTGGATATATTTCCGTGAATATCCTCCCTCAGAACAGCTGTCATACTATCCCTTATCAAAAATGCCACTCCCCCTCCTCTCTTGCCTTCCTTTCTACCCTTCCTCTAGCATTTGTATCCTGGAACATTAAGCTGCCAGTCCTGCCCATCCCTGAGCCATTTTTCTGTAATTGCTATGATATCCCAGTCCCGTGTTCCTAACCATGCCCTGAGTTCATCTGCCTTCCCCGTTAGGCCCCTTACATTGAAATAAATGCAGTTTAATTTATTAGTCCTACCTTGTCCCTGCCTGCCCTGACGGTTTGACTCACTTCTGTTCTCAAATGTACCCGTCTCAGATCGAACTCTTTCCTCACTAACTCCCTGGGTCCCACCTTACTTGTTTAAATCCTCCCAAGCAGTTCTATCAAATTTCCCTGCCAGTATATTAGTCCCTTTCCAATTTAGGTGCAATCCGTCCTTCTTGTACAGGTCACTTCTACTCCAAAAAAGAGATTCCAATGATCCAAAAATGTGAATCCTTCTCCCATACACGAGCTCCTCAGCCATGCATTCATCTGCTCTATCCTCCTATTCCTGCCCTCACAAGCTTGTAGATATTACTACCCTTGAGGACATCCTTTTTAAGTTTCTTGTGGAGCATCAAGTATCCTTGAATATTGACTTCCCAGTCTTATTCACCCTGCAACTACATCTCCATAATATCTAATAAGTCACATTCATTTACTTATATTTGTGCCATCAATTCAGCCATCATGTTTCAAATGCTTTGTGCATTCAGATAAAGAACCTTGACTTTTTAAACTTTATTTCATGGATTTTAATTTCTGCATAAATTCTCTACCCTTCCTCACACTTTGATTATCATTTGCCTTTTTACTACCTTCCACTTCTGCTTTCATTTTTCGTTTTGATTTTTTAAAAAATTCCATTCAATTGAACCTCTCCATTAATTATTTTAAGACCCTACCTTCAGCTCTATTTATATGCATCATCAGGACATTGATGCCAGCCTGGTTTAAGTAGAGCCTGTCCCAACAGAACAGCTCTTTCTTTCCCAAGTATCGGTGCTAATCCCCAATGAATCGGAATCAGAAATCATTTCTCCCACACTAATCCTTGAGCCATGCAGTTACCTCTCTAATCTTGTTTACCTCACGGCGATTTGATTAGATTACATTACAGTGTGGAAACAGGCCCTTCGGCCCAACAAGTCCACACCGACCCGCCGAAGCGCAACCCACCCATACCCCTACATTTACCCATTATCTAACACTACGGGCAATTTAGCATGGCCAATTCATCTGGCCTGCACATCTTTGGATTGTGGGAGGAAACCGGAGCACCCGGAGGAAACCCACGCAGACACGGGGAGAATGTGCAAACTCCACAAGTCAGTCGCCTGAGGCGGGAATTGAACCCGGGTCTCAGGCGCTGTGAGGCAGCAGTGCTAACCACTGTGCCACCGTGCCTGTGGATCAAGTAGCAATTCTGAGATTGTGTTTCTGCTTTTTAATTTAGCCCAGAGCCTCTCATAATCCATCATTAGAACTTCTTTCCTAGTTCTCCAATGTCATTGTTACCTACATAGACCATAACAACTGGAGCTTTCCTCTCCACTCAAAGTTCCACACCACCCCAGAAGAGATATCAACAACCCTGGGCACAAAAACTCATCAATCACCGACCCGTTTTCCTGTGCTGTCATACTCAGCTTCGCAAGTTAAAAACAAGTTGGGAGGAAATCTCTGTTGAAAATGTGTTGCTTGAACAGCGCAGCAGGTCAGGCAGCATCCAGGGAACAGGAGAATCAACGTTTCGGGCATAAGCCCTTCTTCAGGAATGAGGAATGAGGGCTTATGCCTGAAACGTCGATTCTCCTGTTCCCTGGATGCTGCCTGACCTGCTGCGCTTTTCCAGCAACACATTTTCAGCTCTGATCTCCAGCATCTGCAGACTTCACTTTCTCCTCAAGGAAATCTCTGTTGCCAGTTTTCATCTCTTGCTTTCCTCACTGCCTTTCTTATGCAGGTCCATTCTTTTCTATATGAAGCTGCCTGCTCCACTCTCTACAGGGCTGCTTTTGATGTTGCTGTCTCCACTCTGTCCTGTTCTTCAAAGCTACTGTGTCCAGGCTCTCTCATACTGTTCTTCTCTCATGTTGTTTCAAGAGCTGCTTTCCCCTCTCTCAAACTATTTCAAAAGTTATTGTCCTCTCTCTTTCCTGCTCTTTAAAAAGCTATTATCCCCATTCACTCCCGCTCTTTATGAAGCTGCTGTCTTTGCTCTTTCCCACAGTCCTTTGTAGCTGCAGTCTCCTCTCTCTCTAGCGATGTTTCAGAAGCTGCTATCCTCAAATTCTTTTCAGTTGTTAATGAAGCTGCAAACATTGCTTTCTCTCCCACTTTTCCAGAACCTGCTGTTCCCATGCTCTCTCTAACACTGTTCAGAAACTGCTATCCCTGTCCTTTTGTGCTGTTTCAGGAGCTGCTTTCCCTGTGCTCTCTCTTGTCTTTTATGAAGCTGCTGTCCTTGCTTTCTAGCACTGTTTGAGAAGTTACTGCCTTCATACTCTCTCTCACTCCTTACAAAGCTGCCGTTCCTGCTGTATCTCACACTATTGCATAAGCTGCTATTCCCGCTCTCTCCTGAGCAGCTTCATAGGAAAGTCCAGTTCACATGAAAAGTAAATAGCCCTTAAATAATCAGAAGAATGTGTTACATACAAAATGAAATAAAATTAGAATATGCTCCCATTTACTAATTCAATTTTTCTTGAATAGTTGCTCACCTTGTAGTGGAATAAGAAAATCCCAAAGAAGATGCTGTAGAGGTCTGCAGTTAGGATCGCAAGATTGACTGAGGTGGCGTTGCTGACCTTAATCACAAGTGGCAGGAAGCTATACCATCCAAACATGCAAACAGCAAAGGCAGTGAACAATAATACTGGCAGGAAAAGAATAAAATATGTTTATCAAAATATGTTTATCTCAGATCATGAAATTGTCAATCATGTTTTTAAGTAGTCAGACTAGATGCAATCTTTTAAGAGGTTTAAAATGGCATCATTCCCTACTTATGCATTTTTTGCATTTTAAAACAACTATCAATTGGTTCTCTTATCAGCAGACTTATGTACGCATCACAATTTCTATCAATGTCTTCAAATGATGCTATTTCATAGATTAATTTGCATATTTTAATAGTCTTTATGTTAGAATATTGCTGGCTTTGATGGAAATGTACAAAATACTTCAGTGCCAATTTTTACTCCAAATTAGAAATTTAGCTGTGATGTTAGACTATTAGTGGTCAGAACATCTTGCTATGAATTTCCAATATTCATTGTCAACAGTCAAGGCCAGCAGACAACATTTACCATTGCTTTGTATTACATTTCCAATGTAAAACACCGTCTTTTGGTTGTTAGTATTGATTTTACAGTTTTTGTCCCCTTGCTGCTTCACCAAAAGAAATATTGAGATCAATCAATGCATTATTACTTTCAAGGTAGACTGAACAAACACTTGCTGGGACACATTTTGATGCAAACTAATAAGTTGTTTCATTTTGCCATAAAGGCAGATCTAGTTCAACTCGATAAATTCAATCGATGCAACTTATCTTCTACATTATAGTTTCTTGCCTTGAAGATTTTTCCTTTTAAAAACCTGTCTGGCTTTGTTTCTTTATTCAAAGCCAAAAGCAGCTTGCCAAACACTTTCAAAACAGTGTGTGAATCAATAAATGTAGGGTGTTAGTTATTAATGAGACAAGTTATCAAATTGATAATTGTCAACATTCTGCTAACAGGGAATGTGCCACATCAGGAATCTAAATGTTATTTCTCAAATGCAACAGTCATTTTCTTGAAATAAGTGACAATTGTTTTGAGAATATTTATCACAGGCAAGTGACAATTATCTGATAATAGGAAAAAGTGATAAAGAACTTGCCTTCTCTTTAATTCTGGTTCAAGAAGCAATTCTGTGCTATCAACTGAGACAGCTAATCCTATGAAATCTGTCCTGTGTATATTATAAAATGAACTCCAAACTTAAAATCATGGTTCAAGACAGTATTTTGTCTATTCAATCTGTCTAATGACCAGAGAAATTCTGCACAGAACAGTGATGGAATGATCGAATCATTGGAAGGGAAATATCCTTAACTTGATGACTTCTAAAACACATGATAGCCATGGTTGTAATCATATTTGCTACTGAGAGTACTGGTTGAAGCAAAGCTGCTTGGGGTCAGTTAGCTGAACAGCTGGTTTGTGGTATAGAGGGATGACAGCAGCACAGGTTTAATTCTTGCACCAGCTGAGGTGACCATGAAGGACTCAATCTTTCCCCTCACTTCAAGCATGGTGACCCTCAGGTTAAACCACTACCTGTTGTCTCTCTCTCTCTCTCTAATGTGACAACAGTCCAAATATCTTCTTGAACCAAGTACAACTTTATTTTCACCTTTTACCTGGAGCCGTCAACAAAAAATATTTTTTATATGAGGCAGGTAGGAAAGTAACAGTGGCTCTTAACATGTGACTGCCACAGTTGTTAAGATACTATCACACTGTCAATAAAACATTTGAAACATCCCAATGCAATTCCAATCCAAGTATCCCATCCCAGATACTCAATACCCTGATCAATAAAAGCAAGCATACCAAACTTCTTCACCACCCTGTCTACCTGCGACTCCACCCTCAAGGAACTATAAACCTGCACCCCAAGGTCTCTTTGTTCAGCAACACACCCACGCCTCTAACGTTATGTGTATAAGTTCTGCCCTGATTTGCCTTGCCAAAATGCAACGTCTCACATTTATCTAAATTAAACTCCATCTGCTGCTCCTCAGCCCATCTGATCAGGGTCTTTTGTACTCTGAGATAATCTTCTTCATCACCCACCAATTTTGGTATCATCTGCAAACTTACTAGCCATTCCTCCTATATTCACATCCACATCATTTATATAAATGACAAAAAGTAGTGAACCCAGCACAGATCCTTGCGACATACTGCTGGTTACACAACCCCAGTCCAAAAACCAACCCTCCATCACCACCTTCCTATCTTTCAGGCAGTTTTGTATCCAAATGACTAGCTCTCCCTGGATTCCATGTGATCTAACCTTGCTAACCAGTCTACCATGCAGAACCTTGTCAAACATCCACCATTCTGCCTTCATTAGTCTTCTTGTAGCTTCTTAAAAAGATTCCATCAAGTTAGTGAGATAAATTTCCCACACACAAAGCCATGTTGACTATCTCTAATCAGTCCTTGCTTTTCCAAATACATATAAATCTTGTCCATCAGAATCCACTGCAACAAATTCCCCACCATCGACATCAGGCTCACCAGCCTATAGTTACCTTGCTTTTCCTTAAGACATTTCTTAAATAATGGCTCCAAGTACCCACCCTCCACTTCTGGCACATCACTTGTGGCTATTGATGATAGAAATATCTCAGCAAGGGACCTCACAATCACTTCTCTAGCTTCTCACAAAATTCTCGGATACTCCTGATCGAGTCCCAATGACTTATCTACCTTTATGCATTTTAACACGTCCAGCACCTCCTCCTCTGTAATAATGGACAACTTCAAAGTTATTTCTATTTGTTTCTCCAAGTTCTCTAGCTTCCATATCCTTATCCACTGTAAATACAGATGTGAAATACTCATTTAGTATCTCAACTATCTCCTGCAGATCCACACAGACAGCCTTACTGTTCTTTTAAGGGACCCTATTGTTTCCCTGTTACTCTTATGCCCTTAATGTATTGTAGAATCGGTTTGGATTCCCCTTAACCCTATTTGCCAAAGCTAACTCATGTCTCTTATTTGTCCTCATGATTTCCCTCTTAACTATACTCCTACTGCCTTTATTCTCTTCTTGGGGTTCACTCAATTTCTGCTGTATATACCTGACAAATGCTTCCTTCCTATTCTTGACTAAAATCTCAATTTTTCTGGTCATCCAGCATTCCCTACACGTACCAATCTTGCCCTTCACACTAACAGTTACACACTTGCCTATGGACTCTCGTTATCTCATTTTTGAAGGCATCTCATTTTCAACAGCCTCTCCCAGTCAACGTTTGAAACTTCTTGCCTACTACCATCAAAATTGGCCTTATTCCAATTCAGAGCAATAACCCTTTTATAGATCAGGTCTATCCTTTTCCATAACTATTTTAAAATTAATAGAATTATGATCATTGGTCCCAAAGTGACACCTCAATCACTTGTCCTTTTTTATTTCCCTAGATGTGGGAAAAAATCTGCCACCCTGCCTACCCACAGCATGGCCACAAGGAACACAGGAAATCAACCCTGTCCAAACGTTACAAGAAACACCCAGAAAGCCTCAACTTTGACCAAACAGGCTGGCAAAAGAAACCAGTCATGACCATAGTCACTCGCAGAGAATACACTTCCCAAGACAAACTAACAATAAGCTTTTTGAACCCGATCAACGCAGCTATCTCAAAGCCCTCAGGGCAGTCTCACGCTCCAGTGATACCGAAGCCACACAAGGGACAGGTCAGGCAGAGGCACCAGAATACCTTGCTCACAGGAGAGAAACAATGGAAACATCTTACTGCCAAGGAAAGGGATATTTTCACCTACCCTCAAAGAGAGCTGGAATTCTCCTGATCCCATTAAAGACTGATTGATGCTGCCAGGATGCCATATAGTAACCACGTTCAGGATATTCCTCTGATAACTGCTTTGCAATTACCACCATTGTAACTAGATTACTTGATTATCAATACCATTGTATTTTTCCTATTTTCAATTAGTATCATTGTACAATATTCCTTTCTGTATTGTCGATATCTTGGAACATTCCGCTGCCAATCCTGCCCTGCCCTGAGCCACGTTTCTGTAATAGTTATGATATCCCATTTTCTCAACCATGCCCTAAGTTCATCTGCTTTACCTGTCAGGCATCCAACATTGAAATAAATGCAAAAAAACTAGCTTGATTCTCTGCTCAGGGAAGAGAACCCTTGGTCTAACTGTAAAGACTGTCAGTTCTGTGTCAGCCTAGTCAATTTCTCTTCCAGCGATATCGCTTGTAATAAACAGCTTGTCAATTTCACCTGATCTGGCTTGTGTGATCTCTGCTTATTGAGCTAATTTCTCTGACACTAGAGAAGTTCAAGTTTTGCTCCTTCTCAAGTAGGTACATCTACATACTGAACAAGAAAATATTCTTGTACACTCTTAATAAATTCCTCTCCATCCAAGCCCTTAACATCAATCCCAGTCTGTGTTGGAAAGTTAAAATTACAACCTTATCATTCTAATAGATACCTGAGATCTCCTTACAAATTTTTTTCTCAATTTCCCACTGGTTATTGGGAGTCTATAGTACAATCCCAATAAGGTGATCACCTATTTCTTATTTCTCAGTTCCACCCAAATCACTTCACTGAATGACCTCCAAGGAATATAGGGAGTAATTCAGATATTACTAACTTCAAGGGCCTAGTTTTTTTTACCTGCCAAATTTCCTACACTATCTGTTCAGAACCTTGTCCTTTCTCTTCCTATGCTTTTGGTACCAATATGTGCAAAGACCGCCTGCTGGTCACTCTTCCCTTTGGGAATATTCTGGACCTTTTCTGAAACATCCCTGACCCTGGCACAAGGGAGGTAACACATCGTTCTGATGTCACACTATCAGCTGCAGAAATATCTATTTGTGCCCCCGATTAGAGAGTCCCCGATCACTATCAATCACTTGGAACCTGACATACCCCTCATTATAGTCTCGGTACCAGAAACTAAGCTGACTGTTATATTCCCTTAGCTGACTGTGTTATATGATGGATGAGTCCATCATCCTCTACATCTGCTTCATTCTCGATCATAATGTTTTCACCTTTGACAACCAGTTCGTCAACCAGACACGCAGATCAGCCATGGAGACCAAATTCATACCCCAGTATGCCAACATTTTCATGCAAAAGACTTCTTCTCTGTACAGGACCTCCAACCAATACTATATACACCAGATATATCGATGACATTTTCTTCCTCTGAACTCATGGTGAGTTACTGAAAACAACTACACAGTGATAACAACAAGTTTCATCCCACCATCAAACTCACCATAGACTACTCTTTAGTATCTATCGCATTCTTGGATACATGCATCTCCATCAAGGATGGGTACCTCAGCACCTCACTCTACCGCAAACCCACGGATAACTTCACGATGCTACACTTCTCTAGCTTCCACCAGCAACATTAAAACAGGCATACCCTATGGACAAGCCCTATACATACACAGGATCTGTTCAGATGAGGAGGAACATAACAGACGCTTGGAAGTACTCAAGCATGCTCTCATGAGAAAGGGTACGATGCTCAACTCATCAATGCCAGTTCCAACATGCCACAGCGAGAAATCGTAATGACCTCCTCAGGAGACAGACACGGGCTACAACCAATAAGGTACCCTTTGTTGTCCAGTACTTCCTGGGAGCTGCAAAACCACGCCATGTTCTTCACAGCCTGCAACATATTATCAATGAGGATGAGCGCCTTGCCAAGACCTTCCCCACTCTTCAATTTCTCGCCTTTAAACAACCACCAAACCTCAAACAGATCATTGTTCGTAGCAGAGTGCCCGGCTTTCAGAACAATACCATACACCCTATCACAGCAGGCACTGCAAGGCGTGTTAGAGTGTCAACACGGGTACCACCATTATTCATGGGGACACCATCCAGCATGTATGCAGTAGGTATTCATGTGACTCAGCCAATGTTGTCTACCTCATACGCTGCAGACAAGGATTCCCTGAGGTATGGTACATTGGTGAGACCGAGCAGAGGCTACAGCAATGGATGAATGGACACTGCACAACAATCACCAGGCAGGAGTGTTCCCTCCCAGTCGGGGAACACTTCAGCAATCCAGGACATTCGACCTTGAGCCTTCAGGTAACTGTCCTCCAAGGTGGACTTCAGGACAGGCAACAACGCAAAATGGCCAAGCAGATGCTGATAGCCAATTTCACTACCCGGGGGAATGGCCTCAACCAGGACCTTGGGTTCATGTCATACTACAGGTGACCTCACTACACAATACACTGTCTCTCTCACACACACGCAAACACACACATACAGACGCTCTCTCATATACAAGCTCTCATACGCTCACACACACTCCCCCCACATGCAGTCTTTCACAGACTTATACACCATTATACTCACACACAGACACACACTCACTCACAGACACTCTCATCCCAACACACACACACACCCACACACGCACACATTCACTTGGTCTCCCCTGCATGCATACACACACACATACATAAGTTTATTGGGTGAATTTGTATTTGCAGAATTACATTTTATTTTGCTCAGAAACTGCATAAATCAATGTAAAATTCGGTCACTCCTACTTCAGAAATAGAAGCAGTCTGACCTAACATTGGGACACAGACAGACTTTAAATTCACACATTCAATGCACGGAGCTGAGATGACACCTATTGTTAAAGCTATCTTGAGAAAGTAACTTTAAAAAAGTTCTGGGATTTACATATGAAGGAACTAAAACTAACATGGTCATTCTAAAAATTGACAGGCATAAGCTAAATTTATTTAATAGTACATTCCATGACACTGCAATCCTGTTGCTATAAAGTCTACATCTTATGATTCTACTCCAAAACCATTTGATGAAGGAGCAGCGTTCCGAAAGCTAGTGCTTCCAAATAAACCTGTTGACTCTAACCTGGTGTTGTGTGATTTTTAACTTTGTCCACCCCAGTCCAAATCAATACATTTTATAAAACAGCAGACTGGCTTGAGATGGAGATACTCACAGGAGACTCCTGCATGACCTTCCCAACTATCCTAATTTTTCTAGAGGTAACCCATCTCAAGGACTGTATCTTCTTTTTTACCTTTCTGAAACTGCCATTCATCACACCCCCACCCCCGGTCCCTGTAAATTCCTCTTTGCCTCTAACTGTTGCTTCAACCAAGCTGTGCTATCCAATAGTATTTGCATTGAAAACACACTTCCTCCAGACATAATCATCAGCAACATTGAAATTCTCCTAATCTCCCTCATCCAACAGGGAGAGCACATCACTTTAGTAAAGGCCATCTCTTCACCTTAATCTACAGATCTAGAAAATAGCACAGACTTACTGCTCTGAAAACACTGTTCTAGGATAACTTAGTCCCCATGTTTTATATTTTTAACTAATAAAGAATTTAGTAAAACATAAAAACAACCCTCACCCTACCCCCCCCAGTATAGATTTACAAAAAAAAAATTAACATTTGTAAGTTTTATAAGACTTTAAAACAAAAACTTACCTGCTGACACTCCCAGTTGTGAGTAGTTCCAATAATCAGGTCTCTCCAAGGTTGTCTGTGTAATTTTACTGGTTTTTTTTTGGTCTGAACTCAGAGTTCCAGAGATGCTGCACTTTCATAGTCAGTCAGCTGTGAAAGTTCACTGCTTAGATTTTTTTGATGAGCCGTCCTCCCACGTGCTCTTTCCCACATGCTCTCGCCCACGTGCTCTCTCTCTCTTTCCTCTCACTTAAAGCATCATTGTTTTTGATTTCTTTTTAAGTTCCAAAAGCAAAGCAAAAACTTATAAAAAGCATAATTACTGCTCCAATAAATTGAGGAAATCAGCTCCAGCACCGATAACACCTCAAAAAATGATAATTCTTACAGATAAGGTGACCTCTTGGCCCGGGCACACTCTGCTAACTCAGGACAAAAGCTTTTCTTGGTGGGAAAAGTATTGAAGCCGAAAATTAAATAAATGCAGAGTAGACTTCCCCTTAAACTTTTGTGCAGCTCAGACTGTACTGATGTGAGGACAAGTATCAAGAACTCTGATGTTTCTTGTCAACAAATTCGTTGTGTAAGCTTTTATTATCTCCTCTAAGCGTGAAATATCTGAAGGCTACCTTTGGACCTATGTGCTGTTCTTTGCTCATACCATCCATAAACAACATCATGCGCATGTTGGTGATGCCCAGCGCTACCTCATCCCAACCTCTCTCAAACCATCCACTGTCTCTGATTTACCATCCCGTTAAATGACCATCCAAGAAATTTCCTCCAATGAATCATCGGAAAAGCCATTGTCCTTGCTCATTATCCTTTGGCACCTGTTCACGGTTTCCATCCCTGGTAACTGTCTGAAGCTGAGGCAGACCTTTTACAACCTGGCCAAGGCATTTAACCCCAAGATGAGCCTTAGACCCACACATCATCAAGTCTGCCTACTTTCACCTCTGCTATACTATTCAACTCTGATACCTGATGCACCTGCTCAAACTTGTGATCATTCAAGTATCAACCATCCAAGTCTTAACTTGCACCAAGTCTTCTATTAAAATATTTGTTTTCAAATTCCTACATGGAATCTCCCCTTCCTATCTCTGCAAATTACCTCCAGCTCCACATTTCTGAGTTACCACACATTTACAATTTTAATCATTCCAATTTTGTTTTCAACTGCCTTAAGCTTTAGACTTCTCTCCTGAGTCTTCTCCAACCTTCTAATTTTAGGATCCTTCTTAAAACATACATCTTTGACCAAACACTTGGTCATCTATCCTGATATCTCCTTCTGTGGCTGAATGCTAAAAAAAACATCATTTTGCTAAATGCCTTGAGACATTTAGCTATGTTAAGGGAACTACACAAATGCAAATTGTTGTTCTTGAAGAGATGCTTACCAACTTGCCAGCTCCAATTAATGTTTGTGATTGCATGACGTTCCAGAATACTT
Organism: Chiloscyllium plagiosum; assembly: GCF_037043375.1. NCBI lineage: Eukaryota > Metazoa > Chordata > Chondrichthyes > Orectolobiformes > Hemiscylliidae > Chiloscyllium > Chiloscyllium plagiosum. The sequence goes on from NW_028270144.1 coordinate 81,502,554, forward strand.
CTATAATACAAGAAAATGAAAACCATGATCTAATAATAATAAATACTAAGCACATAAGGTCATTTACAACTTTTTCTCATGAAACAATCCTTTATTCCAGTCTCTTTTCTCTCCCATATGTTTTTAATAGATCATCCCTATTGATTTTTATTCCATAAACAGTAACAGCGGTGCCATATAACTCCATGTCTGACATCACATATCAGACATGCAGTTATATGGCATTATTCAACTACCTACAATATTCAGAATTGTTTTCAATAACACAATTAAATAACCCAAAACTAACTCAGTAGAATAAACTTGAATGACCTCCACTCTCACTTAGGCTGTATTTAATATAAAATGTGAAGATATAAGATAGTAGGCAAATTTAAGGGATTTGTTGTTATGACTTATGATGTTAATCACTCATACTGTTCTCCATTGCTCAATAAATGTCTGATATTTCACTGGCTATTACATAGCAAGTAAATTACAAGCACATTGAAATATTGTAATAATATTTATATATTTTCATTGTTTATGCTAACTGTCACAACTAAGTCAATAGTAAGAGTGACATTCATAATTAACATGAGCAACTCTCAGAGTCAGATTCATACAGAGCCTTTGGTCCATCTCTTCCATGCCGACCATGTTTCCTAAACTAAACTAGTCCCATTTTCCTGTGCTTAGCCATATTCTTCTAAACCCTTCCTATTCATGTACCTATCCAAATGTCATTTAAGTGTTCTGTGACCGAATCTGTGCCCACTTCCTCTGGCAGTTCATTCCACATATGAATCACTTGTGTGTAAAGATTGCTCCTCAGATCTCTTAAATTTTTCCCCTTTCACCTTAAAACTATGCCCTCTAGTTTTGAATTCCCCTACCCGAGGGAAAAGGCCTTTGCTATTCACCTTATCTATGCCCCTCTGATTTTGTAAACCTCTATAAGGTCACCCCATAACCTGCTGTGCTCCAGGAAAAGAAGTCCCAGCCTAACCAGCTTCTCCTTTAACTCAAACTCTCCAGTGTCGGTAACATCCTTTTAAATCTGTTATGCACCCTTTCCAATGTAATATTATCATTACCAATCCAATCAACAATATTGAGTTGGACTTATTTTTCAGATCACTAAGTTGCTCCTTAAGGTTAGTTCTTGACCAGGACTTTTAAAAATTATTAGTAAACTTCCTTGAATTGAAATAAATTTATTTTGGCTCAGTCTGACACATGGATAGTTTGCTGAACAGTGATTCATAACTTGTTATGCATTACAAGATCCCAGAATTCTCCTTAGGAAACAAGCTCTATCTTAATGATAAATGATGAACAAATGTTGAATACTACATGATAACAAAATATTTAACTTATGGCATCCCTGCAGAAGGCATCCTATAATGAAATCAAAACATATTTTTAATTGATTATATTTTGTTTTCATTTAATCTGTTGCTGGTCAAATAAGTTTAAACATTTAGCAAGACTGTCATGGGAGCCACTTTTTAACCTTCCATATGGAAAATATTGATCAAAACGAAGCTAAACTTGAGCTAAAATGGTGCCAATGAGCACTGCTTTCTATTGTACCGATAACATTAAAGCACAGTTTAAATTAGACACAATTTAGAAAAAACAATGCCATTCCTTACAGTTGTATACCACTAAAGAAGGTTGCAAATAAGCCAAGCATTCCCAGGAACTCCTCACGGCTAAAGTTTTTCACAACAAATTCTTCACACACATTAGAAACTCCATAAAGTGCAGCACCACCCAGGACCAGAAAGTCTCCCAGCAACTTATTGCTACCTATTTGAGAAAAAAACAAAATCCATTTCACAACAAAAAAAAAATCGTAGTACATTTTATAACAATTATTCCTTATTTGAGTAACGAAAATGTCTAAAAGCAAGTTGTTGAATATTTGGAAACTAATTGAGCCATGGTCAGTCAAACAACATTTTTAAAAAGTAGCTGATCTACATTCTGTTAAGTAGTAGTATTGAGGCTTATAGAGACACTCATTGCACTACCAGAGCGACTGGAAAGGAAACTAATGTTTCTAGATTGTGGGAGAGAAATTCATGATAAAAATAAAGATACGTTAACTCTGCATGGACTGCACCTGATTTCCCAAATGGTCATTTTAGGCCCTGTTTCTTATATTACAATCAAATGAAAAGTGTAGCATTGACAGCTTCCATCAGAGATCAGAGCTGGAAATGTGTTGCTGGAAAAGCGCAGCAGGTCAGGCAGTATCCAGGGAACAGGAGAATCGACGTTTCGGGCATAAGCCCTTCTTCAGGAGGGCTTATGCCCGAAACGTCGATTCTCCTGTTCCCTGGATGCTGCCTGATCTGCTGCGCTTCTCCAGCAACACATTTCCAGCTTCCATCAGAGGCTAACAACTCAATTTCTCAACAACTAAAAATAGTTTGAGATATTTTCTAGACCACCTGTTCATAGATGTTATTACACATTTCTGAAGCAGGTGTGATACAAAGCCAGGTCCCCTGGCTCAGAGCTAGGGGCATTATCACTGCATTACAAGTTCTATTTTGTCCCTAATACTCCCATAACCTTTTTAATTTGAATAGTCTACCAGCTTGGATGAAGTCTAATTCTTTTATAGAGTCATACAAACCCTTCGGTCCAATCAGTCCATGCCAAAAATAATCCAAACTAAACAAGTCCATACCCATATCCCTCCATTTCCTATTCACGTACATATCCAAATGTCTTTTAAACATTGTAATTGTGCCCCCATCCACCATTTTATCGGGAAGTTCATCCCACATATGAACCTCCCTCTCTGTGTAAAAAATTTGCCCCCATGTCTTTTTAAAATCTCTCTCCTCTCCAATTAAAAATGCGCCCCCTAGTGCTCAAATCCACCATCTTCGGGAAAAAGATACCTATCATTAACCCTATCTCTACCCCTCATTATTTTATAACTTTCTATATGGTCACCTCTTAACCTCCTACGTACCCCCACGAAAAATGTCCCAGCCTTTCTTTATAACTCAAACCTTCCATTCCTGGCAACATTCTGATAAAGTTCTTCTGAACCCTCTCCGGCTTAATAATATCCTTCCTACAACTGGGCAATCAGAACTGGACATGGTATTCTAGAAAAGGCCTCACCATGTCTGTACAATCTCAACATGACTTCTCAACTCCTATACTCAGGACTTCAATCAAAACCCCATGTGTTTTTCTAAATTAGCAAGCCTGAACTCTCTTAAGTTAGATATCAATTAGAGTCTTCTCATTGATATATTTGAACAAGGCGGCTGATTGGAAGAATGGTTCCAAAGATATCAACATTGATCTCTGCAGCCCTGGTTAATAACACCTGCAAGATTTAAAAACAGAGCTAAACTCAATTCAGATATGGCCAAAATCATGAGATAGTAGAAGCAAATATTGATACTTTAAACTAAGCTTTAAATACCTGGCTGGATCACAGTAATCTCGTAGTGTAATCCTATTAGATTGTTCAAGGTAATTGATGGAAACTCTATGCTACATAACATTTCCAGCATAGACTAGAAAGAACTGAAGGAGGACGTCTGATCACATGCCAGGCCAGATAGGGCACTGCAATGACTTTTAAGATGTCACATGCATTTGAAGAAGCTATAATCACCTAAATCCTAGAGGCAACCCTAGAACTATGTTTTTTTGCATAGGTGCACAATGCAATGCCTGAGACATTGTCCTCTACACTACTGCAACTATCATGGTTGGAATTGTTCAGAATTCTTCCCTGCAATGTTAAAAATAAACCATTTGGATAAAGTGATGAAAAACATTTCCTAGGCTATAAATTTATATGTGTTTATTGTAGCTTAACAGCATATGATCTATGCCTCCTCCATCATATTCTAGTGCTTTTGTTACTAATTTCCCTGTTCAAGTACTTAACGTTCAATTGAATTAAGGCGGCCCTGTATCTCTTTGTGTTGGTCTTGAGAGAATGTTTAAAATGGTTCCTGCAAAGGTTTAATTGGTAGCACTAGCTTTCGGAGTGCCGCTATTTCATCAGGTCGCCTTTTTTTTAGATTAGATTACTTACAGTGTGGAAACAGGCCCTTCGGCCCAACAAGTCCACACCGACCCGCCAAAGCGCAACCCACCCAGACCCATTCCTCTACATTTACCCCTGCACCTAACACCATGAGCAATTTAGCATGGCCAATTCACCTGACCTGCACTTTTTTGGACTGTGGGAGGAAACCGGAGCACCCGGAGGAAACCCACGCAGACACGGGGAGAATGTGCAAACTCCACACAGTCAGTCGCCTGAGGCGGGAATTGAACCCGGGTCTCAGGCGCTGTGAGGCAGCAGTGCTAACCACTGTGCCACCGTGCCGCCCTTGTTGGACTATAACCTGGTGATGTGTGATTTTTAACTTTGTACACCCTAGTTCCAACACCAGCATCTCCAAATCATGACTATGTGTCTTAGCAGTCATTAACATTCATACGTGATGCAGTCTATAGCAAGTAACTCCCTTGAGCAGAAGGCCTTTTGTTCCTGAAATGTTTGCTACAGCTGTAGAATTCTACAGTGAAGCCATGCTGTAGGTGGTCTGCAATTGCAAAGGGCAACATTCACAGATATAGAGATGGGGCTCCACCTTCACTAGCAGACCTTCAGAGATCTTACACATAGTATCAGATGACTCCTGAATGTTAACCTCTTATACCAACATTCTTCTCCTTGAATAATTTGCATGCAGTTGTAGGCAATCTGTTACAGTTTAAATGGGAACGTTTTGGGTGCTTATACACATAAACTTACGATAGCAAGAATTGAATAGCTTTGGTTTCTTACATTTTCAGATGCCTTTTATTCGTCTGTTTCTTTGAGTGTTGCAAGGTACTATTGGCTTTCTTAATTGTCACCATTTCCTTTGGAGACTGCTTTCCAAAAGAAAAGTGATGTGAACTGCTGAGCAGACCAATTTGTCTTGGTGCATCTGTTCAACAGTTCTCATGCAGCAGCTATACAATGTTTCAACAGGTGCAGATTCATCACTATTCAGTGTACACTTCTTTTAATTTTGCAGCAAGGAAACATTAGGCTGCAGTCCTTGAAATTCCTGTATTTGCACAGAGAATATCAATTATGGTCAAAGATTTGTGTTTGGTCTCTTAGTATTCCTTATAAATGTTCAGCATTGTCTGTGGGCTGATAAAAATTATATGTGTGAATAATATGTATGAAGCCACATTTCAAATGTCTTTTTGGCTGCGTAATTCCAACAGGGCATTGGTTTATCACAATATAAAAAAGCAAGATAAAGGATGAGGATTGACCCAATTGTACTCAATCCAGCACACCAATCAAGAAAAATCACCTATATTCATTTAGAGTGAAATATTCACAGTGTCTGTACAATATGGTCAATGTCAAGAAATTTAAGGAATGATAATGAAAATATGAGACTTCTAGTGACAAGAAAGATGTTGGTCAGATTTTCCCTGAGTGTTTCAGTGACTAGTTGAAAGCCTTGCTAGTAATTCCATACATTTGCATCTGATTACTAGCTAATCTCATGTCATTTCTATACAGGTACCTCCCAAGAGCTAATGAGAAACTAGTCATTGGCATCATAGTTAGCCCTCCATTTTAGCTATCATTCCCAAATGCCTCAGAGCTGCTCCATAAGTAGCAATTACCCCCATTCTCTGTCCACAGATGTTAGCACCAGCAAAACACTGGCATTGCCACATCACCATGGCATATTTCAGACTAACGTAATACAGTTTAGCACTTCATTACTGCACTTTGGAGCTCATTGACCCCTTACATTGTAATGCTCTTGCCAGGATGCTTTGTGTGAAGGGACAAACACCTCAGACATCTGAACAGGTCACTTGTCAGGGCTTTTACCAGCACTCAGTCACTTTGCACTTATTTGGACACTCATAGAATCTCTGCCTTACCAATTTGTACATAAAACATAGAAAAGTACAACACAGTACAGGCCCTTCCACTCTCGATGTTGTGCCAACCTCTTATTCTAAGATCAGACTAGCCTACATATCCTTCATTGCACTATCTTCCACATGCCTATTCAAGAGTCACTGAAATATCACTCATCTTTCTGACTCTACTACCACTGCTGGCAGTGCATTCCTTTGACGTAACAGCCCTGTCTACTTCAATCAACATTAACCTGCCCAAGGAAACATTGACTACACTATTAGATGACTGAAAGACACATACACCAAACACCACTAACTTCATCAACAAGGAGAATATCATCAAGTTAGTGGACCTATGCCTTACCACCCACTTCACCTTCAACAACAAAACATATAGACAAACCAACGGAACACCCATGGGATCTCTGATATCAGGGTTCTTAGCAGAGGCAGTAATGCAGAGACTTGAGCAACCAGCTCTGCCAGCCATCCAACCCAAACTCTGGATCCGCTAGATGACACCTTTGTCATCATTAAATGAAGCAAGTTAGAGGAAGCCTTCAAAACCATCAATAATACCCTTACTGGCATAAAATTCACTAAAGAGGAGGAAAACAACAACAACAAACCGCCATTCCTAGATGTCACAGTAGGACGAACAGCCAATGGGGAACTTCAAACCAGCGTCTACAGAAAAATTACACATGCGGACCAAATATTGAACTACAGAAGTTATCATCCCAACACTCACAAATGAAGCTGCATCAGAACATTATTTCAACACGTCAACACACACTGCAGCACAGAGGAACTATGCAGAGCAGTGGAAAATCACCTATACCGTGTATTCAAAGAGAATGGGTACCCAATGAACACAGTCCGCCGACTTCTCGGCAATAAACCCGAACAAGCAGACAAAATGCATCCAGAAACCCTAGCATCTCTCCCCTACATCAAAGACATCTCAGAAATGACTGCCAGACTACTCAGACCCCTTGGCATCGTGGTAGCCCACAAACCCACCAACATACTAAAACAGCAGCTAATGAACTTGAAAGACCCTATACAATGAGCAAAACTAGTGTCATTTACAAAATACCATGCAAGTACTGTAACAAACACCACATTGGACAAACAAGCAGAAAACTAGCCACCAGGATACATGAACACCAACTAGCCACAAAAAGACATGACCCTCTCTCACTAGTATCCTTACATACGGATGAGGAAGGACACTACTTCGACTGGGACAACACATCCATCCGAGGACAAGCCAAACAGGCATGCACGAGAATTCCTAGAAGCGTGGCATTCTAAACGGAACTCTATCAACAAACACATCAAGTTCGACCCCATCTACCATCCCCTGAGAAAAAGAATAGGAAGTGACTTCATCATAGGAAATAACATCACCACAGGAAATGACATCACCAACCCAAAGAAACCCAAACATATAAATAGAAAGCAGGAATTTTCAGCATTGCTTCACCTGAGGCCCACTGAATCTGTTACCTAGTAACGAAAAGTCTGGAAATGAATCTTCCAGCTCAACGAGCAAACCTACATCCAAAAGCCTTTCATCATCTTGTACACCTCTACCAAGTCACCTCTCATCCTTCTTTGCTCCAATGAGAAAAGCCCTAGCTTCCTCAAGCTTTCTTCATAAGACATGCCGTCCAGAGCAGGCAGTGTCCTCAGTGTCTAAAGCGTCCACATTTTTCCTATAATGAGGCAACCAGAACTGAATGTAACACTCCAAGTGTGGTCTAACCAGGGCTCTATAGAGCTACTGTATAGCCTGGCAGCTCTTAAACTCAATCCCCCTGCTAATGAAAGCCAACACACTATATGCCTTCTTAACAACCCTACCAAATTAAGTGGCAACCTAGAGGGATCTGTGAACATAGATCCCAAGATACCTCTGTTCCTCCACACTGCCAAGAATCCTGCCTTTAACCCGCATCTCCTCCACTTCCCGCTCCTCCGCCTGTGAACCCTGCCCCTCCAATCGCCACCAGGACAGAACCCCACTGGTCCTCACCTACCACCCCACCAACATCCAGACACATCATATCATCCTTCGTCATTTCCACCACCTCCAAACAGACCCCACCACCAAGGATATATTTCCCTCCCCTCCCCTATCAGCATTCCGGAAGGAACACTCCCTCCGCGACTCCTTCGTCAGGTCCACACCCCCCACCAACCCAACCTCCACTCCCGGCACCTTCCCCTGCAACCGCAAGAAATGTAAAACCTGCGCCCACACCTCCCCCCTCATTCCCCTTCAAGGCCCCAAGGGATCCTTCCATATCTGTCACAAATTCACCTGCACCTCCACACACATCATTTACTGCATCCACTGCACCTGATCTGGCCTCCTCTACATTGGGGAGACAGGCCGCCTACTTGCGGAATGTTTCAGAGAACACCTCTGGGACACCCACACCAACCAACCCAACCACCCCGTGGCTGAACACTTTAACTCCCCCTCCCACTCCGCCAAAGACACACAGGTCCATGGCCTTCTCCATCGCCAGACCATGGCAACATGACGCCTGGAGGAAGAGCCCCTCATCTTCCGCTTAGGAACCCTCCAACCACAAGGGATGAATGCAGATTTCTCCAGCTTCATCATTTCTCCTCCCCCCACCTTATCTCAGTGCCAAACCTCGGACTCAGCACCGCCTTCTTGACCTGCAATCTTCTTCCCGACCTCTCCGCCCCCAACCCCTCTCTGGCCTACCACCCTCACCCTAACCTCCTTCCACCTATCGCATTCCCAACACCCCTCCCCCAAGTCCCTCCTCCCTACTTTTTATCTTAGCCTGCTTGGCACAGCTTCCTCATTCCTGAAGAAGGGCCTATGCCCAAAACGTCGATTCTCCTGCTCCTTGGATGCTGCCTGACCTGCTGCGCGTTTCCAGCAACACATTTTTCAGCAATATCCTGTTGCAACCTACAACAGCCCTCCAAACTATCCACAACTCCACCAACCTGCATGTCATCGACAAACTTACTAACTCACCCTTTCACTTCCTCATTCAAGTCATTTAAAAAAATAACAAGGAGCCGAGGTCCCACAGCTGGTCCCTGCAGAACAGCACTGGTCATCAAGCTCCAGGCTGAATGTTTTCCATCTACAACCACCAATGGGCCAGCCAATTCTGTATCCAGACAGCCAGATTTCCCTGTATATCATGCCTTCTTATTTTATGAATGAGCCCGCCATTAGGAACCTTATGGAATGCCTTGCTAAAATCTACGTACACCACATCCACTGCTTTACCTTCATCAACATGTTTTGTCACATCCTCAAAGCGTTCAGTAAGATTTGTGAGGCATGACCTGTTGCTCACAAAGCCATACTGACTATCTCTAATCAAATTATGGTGTTCCAAGTAATCATAAATCCTGTTTCTCAGAATCCTCTCCAAATCTTTACCCATCACTAGCATAAGACTGACTGGTCTGTAATTCCCAGGATTATCCCTATTCCCTTTCTTGAACAAGGGAATAACTATTGTCACCCACTAATAATCTGGCACTACTCCAGTGGACAGTGAGGACGCAAAGATCATCACCAAAGGTGCAGCAATCTCTTCCCTCGCTTCCTATAGTAACCTTGGGTATATCCCGTCTGGCCCAGGGGATTTATTTATCCTTATTTTTTTCAAAGTTTTCAGCACATCCTCCTTCCTAACATCAACCTGTTTTAGCATATCAGTCTGTTTCACGCTGTCCTCAGAAATGTCAAGGTCTCTCTCAGTACTGAATACAGAACTTACAGATTCACAGTAGCTTCGTCTTGAAACTAGGCAGGTTTTCATGATTGAACAGTCAAAGGGGTGGACATGTTGCTGCACTGCACCATGCTATGTCATATGCCAGCAGCTGACACAGCAAACATACTGCATGTGCTTCAAATAAATGGCCATATCTGAAAGCCTAAGGGGAGAATTCTTTCATTGAGTCAAGGATGAGCTGTGGCCACTTAGGCTCTGCCAAGCTCAATCAAGAGCATCATCTAATCTCTTCAGGGCACTGGTCACAGTCAGTTGGACACTTGATACAAGCAGGATCGGTGTCCTTCAAGTGCGGAAATTGGCATGGTTAGTCCTTGAGATCATGAGCAAACAATCTGAAGGTTGCTGGCAAGTCAATCGAGGAGTTGCTCAAAAATCAGGCAGGAGGCTGAGCCATCCTCAGTCAGGGATGTCTTCCCAAATCAGTATGGGGTTGTGTTACTATTAGTAATGTGTATTTGGATAGTAATCACCAAGGGGAGTTATCACGAGAAGTGCACACAGTCAGGGCAAGTAGGAAACTCAAGTGTGAAGCTAGTTCACTGGAAAGCAGAGGGAGCAATGACTTTAGAAGAAGGGCAACTCCAGAGGTAATGGTGGGAGCCAAATAATATAGGAGGGCTGAGGATTTTTTAAAAAACATTTTCTCATGGGACATGGGTGGCCAGCATTAAGTGCCTGCTGTAGTTCCTTCCCAGTAAAATTCACCTTAACTATCGAGGTAGGCTAACAGAGTGGTGATTTAATCTTTAGAGAAGTCTTGACTTTAAGAAGAAAGGAGAAGTTTGTCTCTCCGTTAACAGTTTAAACAGATTAGTGAGGACCAGAGATTATAATTTTACGGTGCATTAAGCAAGATCTGTGTTAAGTATCAGGATGTTGATCTATTTCTAGAATCAAAGATCACAACGCAATAAGGCACTGGAGGCAATTCAGTACACAGGGGCTTGTACTAGCTGTCTCACAAAACAATGCTGTCAGTCCCAGTGCCCTTGCTTTCCCCACTTCACTACAGTCCCTTCTTCTTCAAGTGTTTACCTGATTCTCTTCCAAAACTACACATTAAGCTGTATTCACAATGCTATCAACAGTCGATTTTTTTAAATCTAAACCTCTTGATGCATAAGATAGTTTAACTTAACATTGCCTCTGGTTCTTCCACCAATCATTTTATACTGGTGCCATTTCACCATTGAACCTTCAGCCATTGCAAACAGTATCTCTTCATTTATACTATCTGAAACCTTCATGATTTCATCAATCTATTCATTGCAGATGTATTTTATCTATGGCAGTATGGGTAGGAATGTCTTTGTCTAAGACATTTTTTGTCTTTGTTAACACAATTTGTTGACACCAAGTCCCATATTCACACTAATGATAACATGGGAACACCATCACCAGCAGGTCCCGCTCCCAGTCACATATCAACCTGATTTGGAAGCATTTCGCTGTTCCTTCATTGGTTGGTCAAAATCCTGAAATTCCCATCTTAACAGCCCAATGGGTGCATCAACACCAAATGGACTGAAGTGACTCAAGGATCGCATGGTGGATCAGTGGTCAGCACTGCTGCCTCATAGCACCAGGAGTCCAAGTTCAATTCCAGTCTCAGGCTGATTGTATGGAGTTTGCACATTCTTCTTGTGTCTGTGCAGGCTTCCTCTGGGTGTTCCAGTTTCTTCCCATGATCCAAAGAGGTTAGGTGGATTGGCCATGTTAAATTGCCCATAGTGTTCAGGGATGCAGAGGCTAGATGGATTAGCTGTGGGATGCTCTTCAGAGGGTTGGTGTGGACTCAGTGGGGCCAACAGCCTGCTTCCACACTAGGGATTCTTTTGAAGAAGGTAGTTGACTGCACTTTCTCAATTGTAACAGAGGAAGGTAACAAATGCTGACCTTGCCAATGATTTTCACATCCCACAAAATAATTTTTTCAAACAACTACAAAAGTTTCTCTTAGCTGTAAGGAGATCTAGCAGTCTAGCCTATAACTAGCCCAGAACCTATAACTAATTCCTCAGCCCTGGAACTATCCTATTATATTACTAGGCTGGGTATGCGAGAGGATGGGATGGGGGTTCAGTGACCTTCTGGGGACAACAGAGGAAAGACACTTGGGCACACTGGTACGAGCAAATTGCTGATTCCGACAATTACCCCTGCGTGTGGCCACTGGATTTCCTGAGATTTGTAAAACCCAGCTTTCAAGAGTTAACTTGAATCTATTAATAATGAGACTCTCGAGCTTATTATATTCAAAGCTCCAAGCCAATTTTTTAGTGTAGATTAGACTCCTGCCCATCCTGCTTTGTTAATCTGTCCTGCCACCTTGCAAAGGACTTACACAAAAGCAGTTCCAGGTCTCTGTGACCTTTTGGGCTGTTTTATTTTATGTGTACTGTCTTGCATTTCTCCCATTAAAATGTATTACTTCATACTTCCCTGCACTGAATTTCGCCTGCCTTCTGTCCATCCATCCCATCAACTTATCTATTCTTCACATCAATCACTCCCTCTTTCCTGTTTACTGCAATTGCAAAGATTTGTGTCATGTGTAGATTTAAAATTTGTGCTCTTGACTCTACACCAAGTTTTTGTTAAATATCAAAAAATAGCAACAGCCATCATAATGAGTCAGTGTATAGCTCCTTCATGTGTGAACATTTGGCTGTCGGCCAAATTTTGTCTGAACTCCATCTACCAGTTTGCTGACAACACCATCATTGTAGGCTGGATATCAAACAATGATGAGACAGAATACAGGAAAAGGTTAGAGTGTTCATAGGTGTGGTGTAAAGGTAACAATCTCTCCCACAATGTCAGCAAAACTAAAGAGCTGATCAGCTTCAGGAAGCAAGGAGGAGGGCACACTCCTATCTACATCAATGGAGCGGAGATGGAAATTGTCAAGAACTTCAAGTTGCTAGGCGTGACAATCACCAACAATCTGTCCTGGTCCACCCATGTAGATGCAACAGTCAAGAATGCACAACACCTCTTCTTCGTCATGAGACTAAAATAGTTCAACGTATCCATAAGGATTCTCACCAACTTTTATAGATGTACCACATTTTATTTGGATGCATCATGGCTCTGTACAGCCTCTGGTCTGCCCAGGACTGTAAGAAACTACTGAGAGTTATAAATACAGCCCAGTCCATCACAGAAGCCAACCTTCCATCTATTGACTCCATCTACACTTCTCACTGCCTCAGAAAGACAGCCAACATAATCAAAGACCCCTCCCATCCTCTCAATCTCTTCCAACCTCTTCCGTCGGGCAGAAGATACAAAAGCTTAAATATATATACCGACAGGTTCAAGAACAGCTTCTGCCCCGCTGTTATTAGACTTCTGAGTGGACCTCTCAAATTCCTAATCTAATATTGATTTTGCTTTTTGTGCACCTTCTTTGCAGCTGTAACTTTGTTCTATCATCTTATGATCTTTGTACTGTACGATCTGCCGGTGATGCATGAAAATCCTAGGTACATGTGACAATAATATATCAAATCAAATCAGAACAGTCATTCACAACAACACTCTTTTCTATCCTTTCAATTTAGATACTGCCTCTTTTAATCCATGGACTTTAATCTATTAATAAGCCTAATATGTGTCTTTTTATGAAAACCTTTTGGAATTCCATATACACAAATGAACTACAGAAACAAAAGAGAAATTGTAGGAAAAAGTCAGCACATTTGGGCAGCATCTTTGGTTTTGAGTCCAGTGACCTTTCACAGATGCTGCCAGATGCTGAGATTTTCCAGGAATTTCTGTTTTCATTTCTGATTTACTTCATCCGCAGCTCTTTTGTTTTTTTTTACGCAAATGCACAACACTGGCACTGTGCACTTTTACAGTTGAGTAACCTTAAAAGGTAATCAAATTAGTGAAGTCAAAATTGACTTAAAACAGTCCATGCTGGCTCTCCTTTTTTGGTTCATTTTTGTCTAAGTGGCTTTTCATTTTCTTCCATATTATTGCTTCTGAAAGTTTCCCCACCATCAAATTGACTGGCCTGTAATTGCTAGGTTTATTTCTCTTCCTGAGAAAGGGGGTGGCATTTTCAATCCTCCAATTCTCTGTCATGACCCCTGTATCTGACATGGATTGGAAGACTATTGCTAGTACCCCTGCAATTTCAACCATGCGTCCCTCGACTAGGATGCATCTCACCTGGATCCAATGCTGTACCCACTCTGAATGCAGCCCGCCTTGCTCATACATCCTTTTATGTTTGATAGAGTCAGAGATGTACAGCATGGAAACAGACCCTTCCATCCAACTCTGCATACCGACCAGATATCCTAACCTAAACTCGGCATTTGGCCCATATGCCTGTAAATCCTTCCTATTCATGCACCCATCCAGATGCCTTTTAAATGTTGTAATTGTACTAGCCTCCACCACTTCCTCTGGCAGCTCATTCCATATACACACCACTCTGCATGAAAAAGTTGCATCTCAGGTCTGTTTTAAATGTTTCCCCTCTCACCCTCTAGTTCTGAATTCCCCCACCCCAGGTAAAAATACTTTGTCTATTTACCCTCTTCAATTAAGTTTAAGTTCAGTCCATGCCCCTTGTGATTTTATAAACCTCTGTAAAGTCACCCCTCAGCCTCCGACGCTCCAGTGAAAACAGCCCCAGTCTATTCAGCCTCTCCCTATAGTTCAAACCCTCCAACCCTGGCAATATCCTTATAAGGGTGGCACGGTGGCTCAGTGGTAAGCACTGCTGCCTCACAACAACAGGGTCCCTGGTTCAATTCCTGCCTTGGGTGACTGTCTGTGCAGAGTTTGTACATTCTCCCCATGTCTGTGTGGGATTCCTCTTAGGTCCAAAGAATGTGCAGGGCAGGTGAATTGGCCATGCTGAAATTACCCATAGTATTAGGTGCATCATTCAGAGGGAAGTGTGGACTTGCTGGGCTGAAGGGCCTGTTTCCACATTGTAGGGAATTTTAAATAAATCTTTTCTGAACCCTTTCAAGTTTCACAATATTTGGGCTGAAGGGCCTGTTTCCACACTGTAAGGAGGGAGACCAGAATTGTATACAGTAAATCAAAAGTGGCCTCACCAATGTCCTGTACAGCCGCAGTACATGTGGTATACTTGAATTGCCAGAAGCATTTAATAACGTGTCATATCAAAGGTTACTAAAGAAGAGCAAATGGTGAAACCAAAAGAGAAAATGCTGGAAAATCTCAGCTGGTCTGGCAGCATCTGTAAGGAGAGAAAAGAGCTGACATTTTGAGTCTAACTGACCCTTTGTCAAGAGCAAATGGTGTACATGGTATACCACACATATTAGCATGGATTAAGGATTGGTTAGTAAACAGGAAGTTTAGAGTTGAGGGATAAATAGACCTTTTTAAGGTTGCCGGGCTATCACTAGTGGAGTGTTAAAGGAATCAGTAGTGGATGTCAAATGTTGACAATCTATATCAATGATATACAGGGACTGAATGCATGGACATGGATGATAGTAAGATGAGTCAGGGGCATGTTAACTTTGAGGAGGAAAAGGTGTTAGGTGTCTTGAAACAATAAGATAGATAGTTCCCCAGGGCTTGATGGGATCTATCTCAGGATATTGAAGGAGGCAAGGGAGGAGATTGTAGGGGTCTTGACAGAGATCTTTGTATCCTCTTTAGGCACAGGCAGGGTCTCAGAAAATTGGAGAAGAGCCAATGGTGTTACTTTGTTTAAGCAGGGCAAAAAAGATATTCCATGAAATTATAGGCTGGTGATAAAAATTAATGGCATGAAAATTATTGGAGAAGATTCTTAGGGACAGGATTGACTTGCATTTTGGAAAATAATGGGTTTATTAGGGATAGTCAGCAGGCTTTGTGTAGGGAGGTTTCATCTTGCAAACTTGATTGAGTTTTTGAGGAAGTGATGAAGATGATTGATGAGGATTTGGGTAGTTTAAAGGAGATATACAAGGCAGTTTCTTTTATAAAGGGGAAGGTAGGTACCTGGAATGTGCTGCCATAGGAGGTGGTAGAAGCGGATACGTTGACAAAGTTTAAGAGGTCAGTAACCTGGCAACCTTATTTACTGCATCATTGGAAAAGTTCTCTTTCTTAGCAAACCCACCATTGATACAGGACTTTTTCCTCCACCAATATGCTTAGTTTAGTCACTGTTCGGTCCCATGGGTGCCATAGCTTTACTGTTAGTATGAGTAAAAGTCCCTTTTTTTTATTTTAGCCATCAATCTGTTCTCATTTTATCCCTTTGCCCCTCCTATTTCCTCTTTCGATTCTCCTTTGTACTTCTGATATTCAGCCTGATATATGAAGTTGACATCTGTCAATTGCCAAGCAGAGATCAGGAACAGGACCCCAGCAGTTACTGCTGAACTCCTTCAAATGTTAATGGAACCTATTTCTGACTGGAGTAGAAATCACCTCTTATAAAAGGTAGGTATTCATATCTAGAATAATCTCCTGGACTAGTCTGAAAGGAATTATCCAGTATTTTCTTCTATCAATTGGCCTAGGTTTTTATCTGTTTTCTGGTAGTCTGGAGTTAATTTGATGTGATTGGCAGGATATCCTGATGAAGGGCTTTTGCCCAGAACATTGATTTTCCTGCTCCTTAGATGCTGCCTGACCTGCTGTGCTTTTCCAGTACCATTCTAATCTTGACTCTAATCTCCAGCATCTGCAGTACCACTTCCACCTAGCGTATCATAGTTATTGGCACAGGATTGATTAATGAAAGAGTCTTTTCCTGCGTGTCAGTATATGTGAGTACTCCCCGAAAACTGCTGGACAACAATTACCCTAGTTGAAAATAATGTAGATATTGTGAAGTTTAGGAAAAAAAAACTCAGTTTTCTTAGAAGAGTAATTAAGTTCAATAGAGTTAATGATCAAGTATATATTCAGTACTTCTGTGCTGAATGTCCTTTTCTCATTCTACGCGTTGTTAAAGCTGATGCAGCACTCTGAAGGCATTGACTGTTAAAAACATTTCATACAATTCCAAATCCAGCCAGGTCTCCAGCACCAACGAGTCTTACCTAATTCTTCTTGTTTTGATGCTAGTACATCCGCACCCACCATAATTCCGACACCCAATAAGCACATTAAAACGGCCACAAAGTGGATGATTTTATACCTCGATCGCAAGATAAACCAGGATAGGAGCATCACCACAGGAATGACAAAGCAATCTAGGAGCTGAAAATGTACAAACACATCTTAACATTTAATTCATTTAGTGAGTAGTCTGGAAATTCATCAGAGGCTAACAGGAAAATACACAAACAAAGCTCTTAACCCTGCCCCTCCCACTTCCTCTTCCAAAAATGCCTTCTGCTTGAGGCAGCTAGCACCAATGGTTGCCTCAAGAAAACTAATGCTAAGCAGCATCAAATGAAAGGAAGATTAGTATTTACCTTAATAACCTGACTCCCAGTCTCGAGATCTCAGAACTTACTCATAACTCCATCCTCAAGGACCTCTCCCCACTCCAATCAAATTCCCAAAGACCAAACCTCCAAACACCTTCAACAATGCTCCCAACTCCTCAAAAATACTGCTGATCTCTGCACTGTCCCCATACCTGAGCACACTCCAAGGTTCCCAACAATGCTGCAAACCCATAGCTCATTATTTTCTGACCTCTTAGTATCCCCCAATGCGCATAAGTTCCAGAAATTCCACTATCAGATATGTGCAACCTTACCCAATCACTCAAGTGAATATTGACCTGAGTCTGCAGACTTCCACCACTGCACATTTGACATTGTAACAACATACAAAGCTCAAAGTCACAGCTCCTAGCACTTCCCAATACAAGTATGGACTGTTAAAGTAGGCAACCAAAAGTAGGCACTGGAATTCTGGCCAGTTGTTTTAATCTTTTTTACTCATATATTCTTTCAAGTACTTTTTGAGTTGCATTAAAATTATACTCAAACCAATGGTAAGAATTATTAATTTGTAATGGAAGGCATAGCATTTCTTTGTCTTGTTTCATAATCTCTAGCAACTTCAAATTCAATGAACAGTGCAGAAGTGAAAAATGCTTTATTGCAAAGAAGGCTTTTCCTGCGAGTTGCATGTTTACCAGTTTTCTATCAGGTTTATCTGGTGTAAATATTGGCCAATGCAAATCATTTTCCTTGTGAGAATCATATGGTG
Organism: Chiloscyllium plagiosum; assembly: GCF_037043375.1. Lineage (NCBI taxonomy): Eukaryota > Metazoa > Chordata > Chondrichthyes > Orectolobiformes > Hemiscylliidae > Chiloscyllium > Chiloscyllium plagiosum. Next base: position 81,520,451 of record NW_028270144.1, read on the forward strand.
GTTTTGGGTTTCCACTCATGAAGGAACATAAGGCTCAGGACAATTACTATCATTTTCGATATTTGCCTGTTTTAAAAATAGGAACAATATTTCACTGTTCAGCATGGCTAAAATAAGGAGATATGATTGTCTATTACACGCATGTTCATTTTGACATCCTATCTGTGTTTTTATTCAAAGCTCAAGAAACCACTTCAAGACTTGTAAACAACAATTTAGTGGCTTAAAGCTCTTTGGCTCTGTGACTCTAAGAGTACAAAGGGATCTTGATCAGCTGGGGCAATGGGCTGAGGAATGGCAGATGGAGCTTAATTTAGATAACTGCGAGGTTTCGCGTATTGGTAAGACAAACCAGGGCAGGGCTTACAGTTGATGGTAGGGCCATGGGGAGTATTGTCGAAGAGAGGCCGAGGGGTTCAGATACATAGTTCCTTGAAAGCAGCCTCACAGATCGATAGGGTGGTGAAGAAGGCATTTAGCACTCTTGCCTTCATTGGGCATTGATTCTAAGAGTTGGGACATTATGTTGTGGCTGTACAGGACATTGTTGAGGAACCTTTGGGAATATTGTTACAAACCTGTTACAGTCCCTGCTAAAGGAGGGACATGATTAGATTGGAAAGGGTATAGTAAAGATTTACAAAGATGCTACTGGGACTGAAGGGTTTGAGTTATAAGGAGAGGCTGGATAGGCTGAGACTATTTTCCCTGGAGCATAAGAGGTTAAGTGGTGACCTTATAGAGGTCTTTAAAACCATGAAGGACCTAGAGAAGGTGAATGGCAAAGGTCTTTTCCCTTGGGTGGGTGAGTTCAAAACCAGAGGGCATAGTTTTAAGGTGAGAGGGGAATAATTTGAGAGGGACCTGAGAGGCAACCTTTTCACACAGACGGTGATGTGTCTTTAGATTGAACTGCCAGAGGAAGAGGTAGATGCTGGTACAATTGCAATATTTAAAAGACATTTGGACAAGTACATGGATAGGAAAGGTCTAGAGGAAATGGGCCAAGAAGAGGCAAATGGACTAGTTTAGTTTGGGAAACCTGGTTGACATGGATATGTTGGACTGAGGGTCTATCTCCATGTGCGATGGCTCTGTGGCTCTATGACTCTATGGCCATGTCCTAAAATGCTTAATAGAAGCATTATGGAACAAAATATTATATAAAGACACATAACCTGATCGTGAGTCACATGATACAAACTTTGCTCAGAGAAGTAGGTCTGAAAGAATGTCTTAAAGGGCAAGTTAGATGGAGAGGTAGGGAGGTGCAATGAAAGAATTCTACGGCTACCAAGATTACATTTAAGAAGCTCAAGATATCAAGAATTAGTTAAAAGTAGATATCTTTGAGGGTTGTGGAACTGAAGGCAATTACAAGATGGGTGGGAGTGGGGAGGCTGTGGAGGAACTTGGAAAGGAGAATGAGATGTTTAAAACCAAGATATTTTTTGATTGATATCCAATGTAGATATCAGTGAGTACAAGGATGATAAGTGAACAGGAATTATTGTAAGTTAAGACACAGGCAGCAATGCCAATGGAGAATAGAATGTGAAAGACAAGCTAGGATTCCATTGGAACAATGAAGCCTGGAAGTTAACAAAGGCATGACCAAGGTTTCAGCAGAGATAAGCTGAGACAGGAGTTGTCATGATATGTTGTGGAGGTTTTGTGTAGTCTTTGTGATGGTGTGATTATCATTGGTCAATTTTGGCACCAAAATTGCAAATAGACTGCTTTATTCTCAGACTTCTGTCAGAGAGAGGAAGAGAATCAGTAAACTAGGGGCAAAGTTTGAAGCAGATACCGAAAATAATAACGTCAATCTTCTCAATATTTAATTGGAGACATTTTTGCTCAGTGTTAGATCACCAACAATGGAAGGGTTAAAAGAAATGAAGGAGTAGCAAAGCTGGTGATAGATTATGCTGTAACTTCAGATGATGCCATTAAGGGGCAGCATGTAGACAATAAAGAGTAAGGAATCAAGGCTCAATCCTCAGGGAATATCAGAGGTAACAGTGCAGGTGCAGGAAGAGAAGTCATAGCAAGTGATACCCTGACTAAGATTATATATATAAGAATGGAATTAGCTGAGTGTGGTTTCACCTAGCTGAATGACAGTGAAGATGCATTGGAGGAAACTGCTGCAGTCAACCATCTCAAAGGTCGCTAACGGCTTGAGAAAGTTGAGAAGGAACAGTTTATCTTTGTCACAATAACAAACAAAATACAAAAACTAGTATCATTTTCTCACTTTGATAAGAGTCATTTGAATACCAAGGCAGGGGCAGGAACCTGATTGGTGGAAATGTAGAGTTGCAGTCAAGATATACACAGATTTGAACAATGCATTCAACAATTTTGAAAAGCAAATGGGTGTCAGAGATGAGACAGGAATTTGCAAGGACAGGCATACTAACATCAATGTTCTTGAAGCAGCCAATAGCACTGGCATCAGGTCCGTGCATAACCGAAACCAACTCCACTGGACCGCCCATGTGCTTAGGGTTCCTGAGTTTGACTACAAAAGCAAATCTTCTTCATCCAGCTTAAGGAAAGCACTCAAACAAGATGAGGACAAAGGAAGTGTTTCAAAGGATCTTGAAGGATTCTTTCAAGAATTACAACATAGATCTCATCACAAGGTAGACTGATGTTCAGAAGAAACTGGAATGGAGGAAGCTCTTGTAAGAAGGGACTCAATTTTTCAAGATCACCTGTCAGCAAGAGGATGTACAGAAACCGAACCAGAGAAAGGAAGGCCAACTATTTAGAGGCCAAAAACCACTTCCCACTCCCTGAAAACACCTGTCAAACATATGGTTTGAGGATCACACTCAGCAGCCATGCAATGACCCACAGAATCTACGATTAGTGACACAGAAGGTCCAAGATGGACAATCCTACTAATTAGTGAGTGATTGTCAAAGACTGACGAATGGATATTTTGGAGGATGATGCACTGTCCACAAGGTCAGCAGTCGGAGGGATTGAATAGGAAGAAAATCTATCATCCAGCTAGTGCACATTGTGACAAGGTTGATGAGGATGTAGAATAAGACAATTAATGTTGCTGCTCGCAGTTAGCCTCCACTAGGTGCCTCAATATACCTTTCAGGGAATTCTGAGAAAGTCGCAAAAGGAAGAATTAGGTTTACCCAAGCAGTGTCCAAAATAGAATGGTGACAAGACAACAGGAATGTTGAATTTTGAAGGGTTGGAGTAGGGAATAGGAAAGACAGAGAACCTGTGAGTGGACAAGTGAAAGGAGAATTTTTGATAGAAAAATGTAATTGGAGCTCTTGGAGAAAAGCAACAAAATAAAGAATAACCATAGAAATATAGTGATAGGTTTGGGTTCAGAGCATCAGCCAGAACATATATGCAATTGAATGCACAGATAGCTCAAGTCATAGAGTCTTGGCTTCATAAACAACTGATACATAAAATCAAATACAAGAAGCAGGAAAATAATGAAAAGGGTCTGGCAGCTGATATAAAAGAGAATTTAAAAGTCTTTTATTGGAATATAAATATTTTTAAAAAGTAAGAGAATGTTTGGGGCCATAAAGGAGATCCGTACATGTAGGTAATAGACATAGCTGAGGAACTGAGTGAGTGCCTTATGTCTATCTTTATCAGGAAACAAAATGTTGCTGAATTCATAGTGAAAAAGAGGTCATTGAGACATTAGACAAACTAAAGTTGATAAAGAGGAGTTGTTAGAAAAACTGGCTAGACAAAGTTGGTAGGTCACCAAGATTGAGATGCATCAAAAAATGCTGTGGGAAATCAGGGATGAAATTGCAGAGATACTGCCTATAAACGTCCACAATTTCCCTTCAATAATGGTTTGTGCCAGAGCACTGAAGAATTGAAAATATTAAGCCATTATTTAAAAAGGTCGTAGGAATAAACTATCTTGGTTGTCAGAAGACTTTTAGAAATAAAAATCCAAGAAAAAATTTCACAGTCATTTATACAAACATGGACTGATCAAGGCAAGCGAGCACCTGCAAGGATTAAAGGCAAATCAAATTTAACTATCCTGAATGAGGTTGTTAATGAGGCAATTGAGAGTGTTCATGAGAACTAATGCAGTTGATGGACTTTGAACAATATTCGATAAACTGTCACATAATAGAGTTGCCAGAAATGTTGAAGCTGAATGGAATAAAAAGGGCAATGTCAGCATGAATGCAAAGTTGGCTGAGTGACAGTGAATAGTAGTGAACATTGTTTTTCAGACTGGAGGAATGGATACAGTGTGGTTCCCCAGAGACAGGTGCTAGGAGCTTAGCTTATTTTCTGGTGCATATTAATGTTTAAACTTGGGTACGTGGCAGCATTTCAAAATTTGCAGATGACAAAAAAAAACTTGGAAATATTGTGAACTGTGAGAAAGCTGGTGATAGATGGCAAAGACAGGATGGTTGAACGGGCAGACAGGTGGAGGCAAATTGAATTTGATGCAGAGCTGTTTGGAGTGATACATTTTGGTAGCAAGAAAGAGGAGAGACAATATAAAAACAAAGGATTCAATTTGAAAGGAATCATAGGAGCGGAGAAATTGAGAGAGGGTAGAATATACATGCACAAATTGTTCAAGGTGGCAGGAGAAGTTGAGCAAGTTTAAAAAAGCGTACGACATCCTGAGTTTTATAAATGTGTACACCGAATAGAAACAAGGAAGTTATGATGAACCTTTAAAAAACATTGGCTTGGCATCAACTGGAGTTTGCATCCAATTCTGGGTATCACATTTTAGGAAACATTAGACTGGATGCAGAAAAGATCTGTGAAAATGGTTCCAAGGATTTCAGTTACATGGGTTGTAACAGCTGAGCTGTTCTCCTTAGAGAAGTGAAGGTTGAGGAGTTTGGATGGAGCTACTCAAACTATTAGGAATCGATTCAATATGAGGAAATCTTTTCCATTTGCTGGTTCAAGAAGCAGAGGACATTGTGTAAGATGAATGGTGAAAGAAACAACATCCTCATGAGAAAAAAAATGTCTGTAATGCAGTAAAAGTTAGAATCTGGCAAGCACTGTCTGAGATTGTGGGGGGAAGCAGATTCAATCAGGATTTCAAAAGCAACTGGATAACTACCTGGAGAGGAAAGCTTCACAGGAAAAAAAGGGAAAAGGCTATGGAATGTGACTGGACAATTTGCTTTAGCAGATTTGGGCTACATAACCTTCTCTGGCATACTAGCCTTCCATGATCCTAGCTACTGGTTTAATTTATCAGTGCATGCACAATAGGGTTCTGAAACACACAAGAGAGAAAAATTACAGAGACAATCCCTGCTCAGTAATTACTTTGCTGATCTCATCCATGACAACAAAGGTAACATTCTAACACACACCATTACCAAAATAGAAGAGGAAAAAATACACCTGATCTTGCACACATGGCTGCTCTCTAATAATCATATATCTCCTGTATGTTATAGATAGTTTTTGGAACTTGGATTTCAAAACAGGTATTAGTTACTTTAGTGGAGGGTTTACTTTTAAACTAGAACAAAGTCAGTCCCCTATGAATCATAAAATACCTACAGAATCTTTGGATTGTAGGAGGAAACTCATGCAGACATGGGTAAGAATGTATAAACTCCACACAGATAGACAGTCACCTGAAGGTGGAACTGAACCCACGTCCCTAGCACTGTAAGACAGCAGTGCTGACCACTGAGCCACCATGCCACCCTTGATATTACTGTGGTGGTTTCTGATTAGTGGGTAAACGTTGAAGGCCGTTAGTTTGTTTTCAGTCAAGAATAATTGAGAACTTATTTTAGTTTAGAAATCCCTAAGATTAAAACTTTTTATGTTGGTTTAAAGGAGACCTGGTTGGTGTCAGAAGCAAGTGTAAATTCTCTCCTTATAAGTCTGATGTGAGATGCTGGAGGTGATTCTGAAGAGACAAGTTCAAGCAAAATATTTGTCTTCCTTATCCTCCCAGGAAGAATCCTCAGTGAAATCATGCTAAACCAGAAACAATTTTTGAGTAGCAGAATTAAGGAAGCGAACATGTTGATATTACCAATAATACCAACACTAACAGTGAATGAAAAGGCCAAACCAATCATGAGTTGAAATAAAACGTTTGTATGCTTCAGCACAAATCTCCAGGTGGATTGAGAATGAAAGTATAAACCAGCTGACAACTTGAAGGTATAATGCATACAACTCCATGGAAGTCACCACTGGGAATGAGCAACCAATGTTCAATGTTTCAAGATGCTGTGAAGAAGAAACTGCTTCTTTGTGCAGAAAAACATCCTCCATGAAATCCAGGACAACAAAGGTCCTCCAGTTTCAAGGGACCTACACACCTCAGACTTAGGAAGGGAGTCAAAAAACAATAGTCCTCCACTCAGCAAATTACCAGTCTTCCAATTCTGAAGAGAATGTGTTCCAGAGAATGGTGAAAGTATCAATTCACCTGAACTTTAAATTCAAATATTGGCTGGGGAAGGAGGATACTAAACGTAATTACATGCACAAATTTTTAACATTAATAATGAGCATAAAAGCTTGCAGGAGACATTACATAAGGGTCTGAAAGGGTTCATCTTGAAGATTGCCATAAGCACCACCCATTATGATGAGATTTGTACTCTTGTGCAAAACAGTTTAAGATCTCAATGGAGTGAGATCTAACATGTGGTCCTCCTCAAAGTCTCTGTACCAATGTTCGTCGTTTCATTGTCATCCGTAACTAGTTGCTATAACTAGATGCTATAAACTCTGTCTTATTAACTACAAAAAACTCTTCTAGTTAGACCAGAAAGTAGTTTTCCTTTGGACCGCACTAGACCCAGCAGACACTTAAATCGGATGGTGGCGCAACTTTCATCATGAGCAGCCGCTCTATCAGTGAAGTGACCTGGCATGGCATGCCCATGCAATATTGGTGAGACCTTGTCTGGAGTACTATGTAAAGTTTAAGTCTCCTTATTATCACAATAATATAATTGCATGAGAAGCAGTTCTGAGAGAGTTCACACATCTCATTCTGGGATGAAGGCCTTATCTTTTGAAGTCTACACTCATTGGAGCTTAGAATAATGAGTTGATCTGAAACATATACAATCTAAGGGACACCCGAGTAGGTGATACTTGTAGCATATTTCCTCTTGTAGGGAAGACTAGGACCAGGACCATTACTTAAGAATAAGACATTTCCCTTTTAAGACAGAGATGAGGACTTCTTTTTCTTCATAAGTCATTAGTATATGGAATTCTCAGCCTCAAAAAGGAATGGAGGTTATGGATATTAAATATATTCAATGCTGAAGTGGATAGATGTTTGTTTGGCAAGGGAATCAAAAGTTATGGGGACAGACAGAAAAGTGGAGATGAAACCATAACCAAATCAGCCATGTTCTTATTGAATGGTGGTGTAGGCTTGAAAGACTAAATGTCTACAGCTGCCTGTAACTCTCATGTTCCTACGTAAGATGTCTTTCACCAGTGAAATCTCCTGCTGCCTAGAGTCAAACTAAAATGTTGTCCAATTGGGTGAGGTGCAAATGAATGCTGTGACTCATGGAATCATACCTGACCTGAACTGAGAATTACAACAGAACTTAAGAAGTTGAGAGTGAGAATTAGTTGTTTGCTAAATGTTTCCCATCTACTCATTGGAAAATACAGGCAATAACTGTGTTAGTGGTGCATAAGATTGAGCACGTACCTGAACACTTGTTAAGGTGGTATACTGGTAAGCTTTGACTACCAAGTAATTTGCTTCAACATCAATTAATCCCAGCAGAAGATACTTCCACCACTTTGTCTTCAGTATTTGTAATAAACTGCCATTACCTAATAAAAAAGTAAAATTGAGTTATCACTTCAATTTTGCCACAGTTGTTTTCATGTACTACTGTATATTCAGCTAATTCTAAGCATTTCAAACAGATCCTTGCTTTTGTTCGCCACATACCCTGTCTGAATGCCAATATTCCCACGTAAACCAGGCATAATAGAGAGTAGTTGATAAAACTCTGAAGTACTGGGGTGTTCACAGCAAAGTCATCGGCCAAATATTGACTGCTGATTGCAGTTCCACACAATAACATGGATAATCCTTGACCAAGGAATAATACCTTTAAAAGATTCCTAAAATAGATCAAGAATTCAAGTTAGTACACAAACATTGCCATTTTGAAGCTCACATGAAAACTGACTATTGAAGGGAAGAAAATGAATTCAAGCAAGTTAAATCATACCCTCAATTTGACAGGAGGAGTTAAAGGTATTGAAACAATCTTAAAGGTATTGAAAGTCGCTCTGATTGGTCTTATTTTTATTTATTTGTCAGTGGGATTTGCATGTCACTGGAAAGGCTAGCATTTATTGCACAACCCTAATTGCTCAGAGGACAGTTAAGAGTCAATCACATTGATGCGACTTAGATTTACATGTGGGCTATACCAGGTAAGGATTTTGCTTTTATTCATTCAGGAAATGTGGGTTTTGCTGGCTGGGAGACCACCTCTTGCCCATCACTAATTATACTTGAATGTAATGATGAGCTGCCTTCTGACTTTTTTTTAGTGTAGGTATACCCATAATGCTAATATTAAAGGAGTTCCAAGTTTTTGACCCAGTGACAGTTAAAGGAATGGAATCTATGGAGCACCAGGAACCTAGATTCGATTCCAGCCTCGGACAACTGTCTGTGTGAAGTTTGCACATTCTCCCTGTGTCTGCATAGGTTTCCTCCAGGTGCTCCGGTTTCCTCCCACAGTTCAAAGGTGTGCAGGTTAGGTGAATTGGCCATGCTAAATTGCCCATAGTGTTCAGGAATGTGTAGGTCAGTTGCAATAGTCACGGAAAATGTCGAGTGATAGAGTAGGGGAATGGATCTTGTGAGATACCCTTCAGAGGGTTTGTGTGGACACTGTAGAGCATTCTATGATTCTATATTTCCTTGTCAGGATGGTGAGTGACTTGGAGAGGTACGTACGGTACATCTATCTACTCTTGACCTTCTAAATAATATTGGCCGTGGGTTTGGAAGGAGCTGTCGAAGGAACCTTGGTGAACTTCAGTGGTGCCCCTTAAAGATGGTACACTTTGCTGCTACTGAGCATCAGTGATGGGAAAGTGACATTTGTGGATATCATATAAATCAAATGGACTGTTTCATGTTGGATGGTGTCAAACTTCTCGAGTATTGCTGGAGCTGCATTCATCCAGACAAATGGGAATTTGTCCATAATCCCTTGATTTCTATCTCTTAGATGGTGGACAGCCTTCTGGGAGTAAGTAGTGAGTTACATGTTGCAAGATTTCTGCTCTCTGATCTGTTCTTGTAGCCACAGTATTTAAGCAGTTATTCCAGTTCACTTTCAGAATGGAAGATGATCCTTCCCTAAAAAACATTACTGAACCAGATACATGTTTATAACAATCAACATCGTTTACATGATCACCGATAAGCAAGCTTTTTTATTCCAGACTTCTGTTGAATTCAGATTTCACCATCTGCCATGCTTCAATCCCATGTCCCCAGAAGATTACCTTGGGGTAAAAGAAACATACTGTGAATGCTGGAGATGTAAAACAAACACAAAAAATGCGAGAGAAACTCAACAGGTCAGGCAGCATTTGTGGAGAGAGGAACAGAGCTAATGTTTTGAGTCCAGTATAACCCTTCTTCAGAACAGAGCCTGGGGTGGATTACTAGTGCTGTGAAATTACTATTTCATCGCCACCTCCCTCAAATTGAACAAGTTAGACATTTTTGAAATTCACTGTTACTTTGCTCCTCTCAAGGAAGTTTCTTCCATATTAAAAAAAAATCAGCAAATCCCTGGACTTTTGTTTTTTTTGTATATAATTTGTTTGTGAATTGTTGGTCATTTGACTATGAATACGTGCATTAGGAGCCGGAGTAAACTATTCAGTCCCTTGAGCCTGCATTGCCATTTGAAATGATTGTTGTGGTCTCTGCTCTACTCTATTGACATCATGCGACCGTTGACAGATGATCTCATAACTTTGAGATAAGTTATGTATTAAATTAATGGGATTGAACAGTTCAAAGAGAACAAGGAGCATAAAATATAAGTGGGAGATAAACCAACCTACAACAGTGTAGGAAAAAAAGTGAGTTACATCAGAAAGCAGATTTCTAAATTGCTGTATAGGAGCTGATCAATGCCTTACTCAAGAGATCAGTCAGAGGGATCTAGTAGAATTCCCGAAGGTACAAGGTCATTGACTACACCAATGTGGCCACTAAGGCTCCACCAAACCAATAACAAGAAGTACTTGGATTCCAACCAGAGTCCATCAATGGAAGTGGCTCCTTTAGATGAGTACCTGGGTCCTGGAAGCAACTGTGATGCCTACATAGTACACATAGTGCCAGAACTGTTCCAATCTATACTCCACTCACCACCCCAAGTTTGGGTCAATAGGGATAGGACCATAAGCCCACAAGACATAGGAGCAGAAATTAGGCCATTCAGCCCATCGAGTCTGCTGCAGCATTCAATCATGGCAGATAGGTTTTTCAAGGTCAAAACGTGTGGTGCGAGTAAAGCACAGTCGGTCAGGCAGCATCCGAGGAGTACGACAGTTGGCATTTCAAGCTAAACTCTTCATCAGGATTATAGGCAGGGCGGGGCAATGGGGCTGAGAGATAAATGGGAGGGGGTGGGGCTGGGGGCAAGGTAGGTAGGAATGCGATAGGTAGATGAAAGTGGGGGGTGATGGTGATAGGTCGGAGCAGAGGGTGGAACAGATAGGTGGGAAGGAAGATGGACAGGTAGGACAGCTCAAGAGGGCAGTGCCAAGTTGGAGGGTTGGATCACGGATAAGGTGGCAGGAGGAGAGATGAGGAAACTGATGAAATCGACATTGATTCCGTGTGGTTGGAGGGTCCCAAGGTGGAAGATGAGGTATTCTTCCTCAAGTCGTCAGATGGCTTGGATTTGGCAGTGGAGGAGGCACAAATCTTTCAGGTCCTTGGCGGAGTTGGGGGTGGGGAGTTGACGTGGTTGACGACAGGACGGTGGGGTTGTTTAGTGCACATGTCCCAAAGATGTTCTCTGAAACATTTCACAAGTTGACGTCCTGTATCTCCTGCATCTGCAGTCTTCACTTTCTTCTGATAGGTTTTGCAACCCCATTTTCCCACTTCCTCCCTGTATGCTACTTAACCAAACCCTGGTTACTAGTTTTTCCGAGAAACCCTTGGACTGCAGCAGTTGAGAGTTTCTGTATCTGTCACTGGCCCAACTCGACAACCATTGAGCATGCCATTGGGCTGCAGAAGCTGAGGTTTAACTTGGTAGATTGATGTGGTGAAGTCTTCAGTATTCACCAATCAAGATCTCTCACTTGGCTGTCTGTTATGTTATGTACAATCTAGCACTACAGATGGAGAGGCTTTGTATCAAGAGGATATCATTGACTGGCATTCCATATCCAATTAGAATGATGGGAAGGAGGGGGCACTGTAGGAGGGACATTAGGATGTGTCCCTTTGCACCAAAGGCATTGAAATTGGGAGACATTCAATGGAGGTTCAGGAAATCTCATTCAAACTCACCTCTGTAAGCATAATGCCATTGAAATGGCTGAATAATGAAGACTTGTCATCACACTGTATCACACTTTACCAGCTGGCACCCACCTCTATATGCACACTGGTGTTTGCAGTTGATAGATCAGCTGAAGGTGAGGTTCTGTTGCCTGGACCAGACTAATGGGGCCTTGCAATATAACCCAGATAGAATGTGCCACATAATCCTAGCATGCTGTGCTCCTCACAACTGGAGCAGGCAAAGACGGCATGTCATAGAGGCTGATAGACTGGGAGAGCAAAAGCAGTTTTCTGAGGAAGAGGATGAGGATTTTGAGAAGAAGGAACATCACCTTGTACATGATACCGTTCAGCAGAGTCAGGAGTTACAATCCAGACAGGACTTTGACACCCAGTTTCAGTGGATGACTACTGGTTGCAGTGACTGTTCATTGATTTTAAAATAATTTGTGCTTTACTTGCAAGCAGTTTCTTTGGTATTCAAGAGGCACATACAACCCATCTTTGTTTGATTTCTGTTCTTCTTTGGTTTTGCAAAGAAAGGCGAATATTTTGAAGCAATATCCAAAATTGAACAATAATAAGTTGCTCAGCTACAATGAGCATTGAGGAAAATGTAGCAGTGACTAAAGGGTTATAAAATAGGATGTGACTAAGAAAGGTAAGCTGTGTGGTCTGGCAGTGTTTTAGTAGCAACGATTGTAGGAATTCGCAGTTCTATTTGTTACAAAGTGGTAGCCATGACATCTATATGATATGAGGAGCATTGGTTTGTGACTGTCATGCCACTGCATTGATGGTCAATGGCAATTCTAGACTACCAATGCTTGACTGGGTATATGTTTGAGGTTCAAAGTTGACACTGGCACCAAGGGTTCTGATTATTGCCAGATATCCCACTGGTGGCTAATACTTCTGGCAGTGGTGAATGGGAAAATGAGGTAAGCAGCTGTTAGGAGGGGCACTATAGAGGCATGCTAGGTGTGTAAAGAGGCCAGTTTAGGCTGATCTTGTAAGGAAATTCAACTGATCTCACAGAGAGAAATCCTCCATAAAACTCAGCAATAATAACACTGCTAAGGTATGGGAAGTTTCGGCCTACTATTTCCTGTTAATTAGCCAATTCTTTAACCATGCTAATATATATCACCCACAGCATCAAGAGCTCTCATCTTGTGTGATAACATTTTATGTGGCCCTTTATCAAATGCCTTTTGGAAATCGAAATACACTAGACCTACTGGTTCCCCTTTATCCACTCTGCTTGTTACATACTCAAAGGGGAGAGTTGTATGTAGGTCACTGACCTTTTTGCAGTGCTGCATCCAGAATTGGGGAATGTTCCCATTCAGGATTCCTTAGGCAGGCACAAGTGTGCTTTCCTGCTGCTCCTTGGGAAGAGAGGTGCATACCTCTCCTTTGAAACATGGAAGAGAACTTCAAGGGGAGGCATCCCCGAACCATGGAGCCTCGCAATATCTTCCCTCAGACATGTTTCCTCATCACCTTATTCCTCTCTTTGACTTCCTCAGTCAACTACAAACCTTCTGCTGGATTGCACAATGGTCAATATCTCAGTTAGCTGGATTTTACGAAGATCAGCCTTCAGCTTGAATGAATCCTAGAGTGCTGTTACATCTTTTGTAATATGCAAGGTGGTGTAATACAGCAAGGTTAGGCTGGCAGGTCTTTAAGAAATGCCACCAACACCTAACCTGTATCTGTGACACTGAAATAGTCTCCTCATAAACTACTCCACCTCCGCACTGTAGGGGCCCATCACCTCTTTTAGCAATTTCAAGAAATCATTATTTTCTCTGTCATTGAAATACTTCAAATGTTGTGTATAAAATGAAATAGTAGGAACATGAAAAATTGAAATTTAATCAACACAGTTCAAAGTTTAATTCCAATATAATAAGATCAGAATGTAGTAATTAATTTAGTAGAATTATATTCTCAGATAATAAAAAGAGTTCCTCTGTAAAGGTCAAAAGAGTGTCAATGATAAATCAAAATCTAAGGTGCTTTGGTCTTACTCCAGTGTCATCAGTTCTCATGTCTAGACCTCTAATGTCTACTCAAAACTGAAGAGAGGAAATAATTAAATATTGGAAATTAGTATTTGTTTTCCACAATCAGCATGCAGCATGCAGTAAAAAAGGCAAACTGTATTGGCATTCACAGTGGGAGGATTCAAGTACAGGAACAAGGATATTTTGCTGCAATTATACAGGGACTTGGTAAGGCCATACTGGTATATTGTTTGCAATTTTGGTCTCTTTATCTGAGGAGGATGTTCTTCCTGCACAGGGAGTGCAGCGAAAGTTTGCCAAATTGGTTCCTGGGATGGCAGGACTGACTGATGAGAAAGGATCAAGTCAGTTTGGATTGTATTCACTGGAGTTTAGAAGACTTAGGGAGGGAATCTCATAGAACCCCACAAAATCCTAGTAGGAATAGACAGGTTTGATGCAGGAAGGGTGACCCTGATAGTGAGGGAATCCAGAACCAGTGTAAGGATAAGGGATAAAACTTTTAGGGCTGAGAGGAGGAGAAATTTCCTCACCAAGAGAGTGGTGAACCTACAGAATTCACTACCACAGAAAGTTGAGTCCAGAACATTGCGTTTTCCAAAAGGGGTAGATATAGCTCTTGTGGCTAAAGGAAACAAGGAGTAAAAGGAGGACGTGGGATTAGGATATTGAGTTTGATGATCAGCTATGATCATACTGAATGGGTAGGAGGTTGAGAGGACTTTGTGGAGGCTTTTTTAATGAAGATTTTGGCGGCTATTAGGAGGACTCCTTGCAGTGGGGTTTAAAATATTTCTGTCCAGTGACAGCTGCACATTTGTTTTTGCGAGCTCAATATTTCAGTTGACTACATTGTTAATACTTCTATTCACTCTTGAACTCTTTGTCAGAATCCACATAATCAAAGATGACTATTGCCTGTTCAGATTATTCAAGGCATCAACATGTGACTTCTATAGTAACACGTGTATTAGCCTTATTTAAAAAAACATAGAAAATGCAGCAAATTTATCTTACTATGAGAAAGCTAAGAAAACAAAATATGGCTACTCAACAAGCTGTGATGCCTTCTCTGACTAAGGCTGTATTGATCCATTTTACTCAGGTCCATAACAGACAGTATCGCTGTATGGATGGCAAGCATCTCTGTAAATTCCTCAATGTTTAGCTCATCCAATCCAATTTACTTGTCTAATCCTGCATCCTGGATTTTCTCAATAGCTTCCAAACGACCTTTAGCTCTAACACAATCTGGCTACATCTTCCACTTTAGTCCATTCACATTGGATCAGGTAACTTCATTCCATGTCACTTCATTCCAGATTCTATCAATGACCTTAACAATGTTATAGTTCTTATAAAATCTATTAAGGATGGGAGTATAATCACTTTAAGTTTCCCCGATGGTCTATCCAGAAATTCTTCTCTGGTAATAGGCCTTCAAGCTTTTACCCCTTGTTCCATAGGTTGAGAAATGGAGCTGGTGTTAGGAAAATCATCTTACCTCTCAGGTCTCAAGTGTCCAGGATGATCCTGGGCTTGTGCACAGCTAAACAACTGAGTGATCACTGATGATAACAAAATTTAGATGTAACAAAAGTCTGAATGAACTAGTCAGAAAGCGACACAAATAAACAAACAGATTTCAGCAACAGGACTGAAAGATCTAAATCTAGATATACATCCATATAGACTGACATACAGATAGATTTCCATGTGTTTACCTTGCAGTATTTCCCAAAGTTTCATATTTATATTTTTCATTCTGCTTATGCAACAGTTTTACAAATTTATGCATCTACATGAGCATTCCAAAAACACTGAGCCAATAAATAATATCAAATAATATAATTTAGTCTAGCCCACGCTGTCTTAAAATCATTGATTATATAAATAGCATTCAAAATCATGAGACACAACATCACGTAGTGAGGCTAAACAACATTGATATCAAGACTGCATTGTGGCATCCAGGAACCCGAGGAAAACTGGAGCCAGGGGAAAATTCTCTGCTGGTTGGGGTCATTCTCGGTACAAAGGAAAATGATTATGGTGTTTGGAGGCCAATCATTTCAGCACAAGGACATCTCTCCAGGAGTTCCTCAACATAATATCTTAGGCCTATCCATCTTCAACAGCTTTATCAATGGCCTTCCCTCCATCATAAATTCAGAAGTGGGGACGTTTGTTGACGGTTGCACACTTTCCGCAGCATCTGCAACTTCTCAGATACTAAGACAGCAAAGACATGGGAAATATATAGATTTGGGCTAACAAGTGGTAAGCAATATTTGTGCCATGCATGTGTAAGGCAATGACTATTTCTAACAAGAGGGAATCAATCACTGCCCTTCAATATTCAATGGCATTCTATACTATCAATATCCTGGGCTTTACCGGTTCAGAAACTGAACTGGACTAACTATATAAGTATTTGGCAACAAGATCAGGTAAAAGACTCTGAAATTCTACAGTGAATTCTATAGTGCCTTTTTCTCTTCAATGCCTGTTTACGTTACACAAGGCATAAATCACAAGTGTGATGGAATATTTTCCACTTGCTTGGATGTGTGCAACTTTAGCAATATTCAAGAAACTCAACTTCATCCAGATCAAAGCAGCCTGCTGGATTGCCACTCCATCTAAAATGTTCACTCCCTCCACTACCAATGCACGATGGCAACAATGTGTACTAACTCCAAGAAGCACTGCAGAAACTCACCCAGGCTACTTAGAGAGCAGTAGATACACGGGAATATCGCCAGCTGTAAGTTTCCTTCCAACCCACAAACAACTCTGATTTGGAACTGTATCTCTGCTCCTTCACTTTTACCAGATCAAAATCCTGAAACCCTTCTCCTAACAACACTGTAGTTGTTCCTACACCCCAAACACTGGGATGGACAGGATCATTGTCCAGAAACAGTAATGTTTTGTTGACAAGAATTTTGTGGAACAATAATACATGACATCTAAATTTGAACCTTGATCTGATTCTACTTCTTTGGGTAATCCAAAAATTGAACTAACCTTTCCAGTATGATTTTTGCAGTAGTTTTTCCAAAAGATACTGCTTCAGGAAATCATTTGGGAACATCCACAATCTTGAAATGACGCTGGCTCCCTGGTTTTGGGCTGACACAATCATTTAAGACCCAATTAAACCAATCTTCAAATGCTGGTATCAGAGTTAAAGATGCAGGTCTAATTCCCACTACCTGACATGTTTGCATGTCTGGCAAAATTTGACCACACCTTTTTCTGATCCTGGTCAGGAAGAATGTTTTAAATATTTAGCCTTGGGGTTTTCTAGTGTGTAAGTAATCTGGACGCTGGAATTTGTTGTGATATTCAGATGGAATTATCACTTGATAGGCCACTCCACTGCCCATTCCTCATCAGTTTATATGTGAGATGGTCTCCATTTCCTCATTATTACCTTGTGGCTCAAGTAATAATATTCAGGTATTGTTTCTGATTTAGTTTCTGAGCAGGCTATTAGTTATAACTATTTCAATTCCAAATCCGTTTCTTGCATTTCTATGAAAGAAGCTGGGTTAAATATGCCAGTTTCTTTATTTTTATCTTCATCCTTTTTTAGTTACATTTTCAAAAATTGATATTTTAATCTCCAAATCAGCTCTCTGTTTTACAGTCTTTTTCTTTCTGCCTAATTCTATGGGCCCGCAATCTTGTCAGAACACAATCAGGAGACATTCCAGGATGTTCCTCCTGTACATTTTCTAGTTTATTCTACCTCCATTGCCAGCTCCCCCACCTTTGGTGAGGCCAATATTCTTGAACCTGCAGGTCTTTTCTCAAAATAAGGCAATTTTTTTCCATAGGAATTTATTCCACTAGTCCCACTTCAACTTCTTTATTTACCAAGTTACCCTTTAATAGAAATCTGTATAATGAGACTGGTTTGCAACCTCCATTCATGCCTCCAAATTATATTTCCTTGTTCATGAATCCCTCTGCAAGACAAATAGTATCAGCAACTAGCATCAATGATTGAGTTGCTTCAGCGTCCTTAATTATTCTCATTGGTTTACCTCCTTGATTCAAAGCTTAAGGAAATACTATGCATTTTAAGATAAAATACTTGGATCCTCCAGCAATCTTATTATTCAGGGGAGCCATCTCTCCTTTCTTAGTACATTTTAAGGAAAGATATTCTTTTTGTACTACCTCACTACAGTTTTAACTTGCTTCCTGATGTCCCTTTTACTAGTGATTCCTTAGTCTACAATAGTTTCCCATTTAATTTCCAGAAATTGGTTTTGATGTGTTCAGTTTTATAACAACGGAAGCTTGTTACTTTTCTTGCATCATGTATTTGTTCTGACCATTCTCTTCTGTTTCAGTTTGGCAGCCTTCTATCTGTTCTCTAAACTTAGCACCACTTCCACACCTCTTTGCTCTAAGCTCTTCGCTCTTCATGGCATATTCATGTTGTCTAAGTTCCCTTTCTCTTTTCTAAATTCATGATTCCTTTCCATTTTTCTTCATTATTCTTTCTTCTCACTTACCTTCTTTTCTGTTTTTGTGTCTCCTCAAGTTTCTTTGTCCCCTATTTTTCTTCTAACTCAAGTCTTTGCATTTTTTCTTTCTCTCAGTCCAGTTTTTTTTTTCATTTCTATTGGTACCTTATCCAATTCTAACAATGATGCCCCTAATGTCAGGTTTTCTATCTTCTTATTCTAAATGTTGGATAAGCTCTTAGCAACATTCAAAGCCAAATTAAAGTTCTGTGAAATAACCCAGCAGAATCGCAACAGGTCAGAACTATAGTGATTGTGACGAGGTCAACCAAATGGATCTCAGAGAATATGAATTCTCTGATTAGGGCTGTTAATCTGGTCCAATCCAGGAGCCATGGCTGACAGATATAAACAGGAGTGTCAGAGGCTCTGCTCACTTTGATAGTTGGCTGTGAAGAAGCCAGACCAGTGTCAAGTACTATGCACGTATAAATAAAGGGTGAGTTGGTGATGGAATGCCTGCTCCTGTGAAGTTATTTCAGTGATGAAAAGAGAAATATTTGCCTGAAGAAATTTGCTTGCAACAGTCATCTTTGAGTTGGATTAAGCATTTCTAGCAACATTTCATTATTTGGGAAGTTTAACTCATTTGATCCTGCCATCGAAGGCTGGGCCCAGAATGTGGAAAAAATGTGTTATGCTTCCAGGCAAGTGACATTAGGGCAGATGCAAAGCAATGAGTAAGTCTCCTGATAGTTTGTGGACCCGCAGATTTTTCGGTTATCAGGAGCCTGATGTTTCCTAAGGCACAAATGCTAAAACCTTTCAAGAGTTGATCGATTTAGTTAAGGAATATTACAACCTAAAGCTTCCTCTAATTCTGAAATGCTATCAATTTTAATCAGCAATTCGAGAACCATGGGAATCCGTGTCAGGATTTTTGACGCAGTTAAGACGAGTGGCAGAGGCGTATGACTTTGGTTTAACCCTTAATGAGATGCTGGGAGACTATTTTGATATGTGGGATTAATGATATAACCATACAAAAGCCAACTAATTGAAGCCCACCCGGACGTCAAATAGACAATACAATTGGTGTTGTCATTGGGACTATTAGCCTAGTCCAATCAGGGACCCCTGGCTGACAGATCTTAACAGGAATGTCAGAGGTTGTGCTCACTCTGAGAGATGGCTCTGAGGAAATCGGACCAATGGCAAGTACTATGTACGTGTAAATGAAGGGTGACGTGGTGAAAAGCTATTTCAAGAATCATATGGTACCCGATATTTCAAAACTAAACTTACTAATCCCTCTTAAATCCAGTTATTTCAAATCTTGCAAAGAGCCTGCAACTATTATGACCCTAGCTGATGTTGTTACTACATAAGCCAGATCCAAGACTAAAATCTGGCTTGATAGACCATATTTTGTTTTGATCTATTGCAGTTGAGTGGTCTTTCACTGAAATACAAGTATGCAAAGCATTTTTTAACAGTAAAAAATAATTTTATCAAGTAAATTTGGGTGGCACAGTGGCTCAGTGGTTAACACTGTGCCTCACAGTGCCAGGACCCGGGTTCAACTCCAGCCTTTGGCAATTGTCTGTGTGGAGTTTGCACATTCTCTCTGTGTCTGCATGGGGTTCCTCTGGATGCTCTCCAAAGATGTATAGGTTAAGTGGATTGGCCATATTAAGTTGCCCATAGTGTCCAGGGATGAACATGCGAGGTGGTGGGAAATGCAAGGAAAAGGTAAGGGGGTGAGTCTGGGTGGGATGTTTTTCAGAGGGTCGGTATGGACCAAATAGCCTCTTCCACACTATTGAGATTCTATGAAATGAAATGCAGATAAAATAAAATAAATTAAACTATTTGCATTTAACCCAAGTTTTAATGTTTTGAAAAACATGGTAAAATGTAATCCCAATAATCTCAAAAGTACCCCATTACAGCCCCTCAAGCAACAGAGAGAATGTCCTTCTGTATTACATTTGTAGAGGTTAAGTTAAATAATGTTTCAATGCCCAGTCCTGAGAATCTGAGAGCCTCTTCCTTAGATTTTTGGGTGATTTTTGAGCGATTATTAGTGATATTTTTTGCTGGTCTGTCCGAACCTCACTTTTCCCATAGCCCTCATTATTTCTGTTAAGTGATTTTCTATTAGGCAAGGTTTCACTGAAATGCAGCTATAGCGTTATGGGAGAACTGCCTCAGGTTGTTCTACTTTAACACGCATTGTGTTAACATGAATTTGCTATAACACCATTGTGGACACTGTTTCTGAAGCACAAAGTTTTAAAGCATGTATTAGTTATAATGTGATTCTGACCCCATTAGTTTAAATGGTGCTGCTATTACACAATTTTCATATAACACAGGTTTGAACAAGAACGGAACTACCATGTTACAGCAGAATTGGCTGTACTATAATTGTCACGCCGTTGCTTTAACAAATTTTGGCTTAAGCAAACTGTAAAATTAATTATTAATATGCTTCTCACTCATACAGGCCAAATTCCACATGCCACTAATTCAAAACCCAAACTCTAAAGCAAAAGATACTAACATAGACATAAATCACACACATAGATCACTAAAACTGATCTACCATTGTTACTAACACTTCAAGAGTTCTAGCTGTATCATTTTTATACCTAATTTCTCTTGATGTATAGCTTGTTTTCACTGTCTGTTTACATATAGTTATTAAGCTTCCAGTCATTGACGATTTCCCCAAACAAGTTGATGGTGAGAGACTGGGTGATGGTGGTATCATTAAAAGTTGGGGATGGCTGTGTTATTTCTTTTTTGGAGATGTTCATTGTTTACTACAAGCATGGAAAAAATATTACCTGCCAGATGTCAGCTCAGCTTGCTGTTAGCTGCTTAATTCTGTGAATTGAGAATGGAATTGAATACTGTAGCATTATCACTAAACATGACAGAATATCTGTGTTGGACTGACTATGTCCATCAGATGGATGCTGGTCTTATACCCAAAAACCTCCTATATCATGAACTGATCACTGGGTCACTACCTCCTGGGCATCTACATCTCTGCTACAAGGACAACTGCAAGTGTTGTCAAACAGAAAGATCTCGGGGTTCAGATTCATAGCTTCTTGAAAGTGGCATCAGAGACAGACAGGATGGTGAAGAAGGCTTTTAGCATCCTTCCCTTCATTGGTCAGAACATTTTCTCTATGAGTTGGGTCATCGTGTTGCAGCTGTATAGGACATTGGTGAGGCCAATTTTGGGGTACTGTGTACATCTCTGGTCACCTTGCTGTAGGAAGGACATTATAAAGTTGTAAAGGGGGTGGAAAAGATTTACAAGGATGTTACCAGGATGAGAGAGTTTGAGTTATAAGAAAAGGCTGGATACATTGGGACTATTTTCCCCGGAGTGTTGTGGTTTGGGGTAACCTTCTAGAGGTTTGTAAAATCATGAGGGGCATAAATAAGGTGAATGGCAAAGGTGTTTTCCCTAAGATAAGGCAATTCAAAACAGGACAGCATAGTTTTAAGGTGAGAGGGGAAAGATTTGAAAGATCTGACAAGCAACTTTTTCACACAGAGGGGAGTGCATATATGGAAATAACTGCCCGAGGAGGTGGTAGATGCTGGTACAGTTATGATATTTAAAAGACATTTGGATTGGTACCTGGATAGGAATGGTTTAAAGGGATCTGGGGCAAACGCAGGCAAATGATACTAGTTCAGTTTGGGGAAACTGGTCAACATGGACGAGTTGGACTGAAGGGTCTATTTCCATGCTTTATGGCTCTATGACTCTGTGACAGATGAAGATGGCAGTCATTGACATGGAAAACTAGGAAACAGTTACTAACAGCTGTGATCTTTGAAAGCAATTGCTTAAAAGGACATTGCAAGCACTGAGCAGAATGATGAGCTCAGGTGACTGAGAAGGAGGCCAGAGAAAATAAGAACCAGTGAACCCTGCACCTTTTCAGTCCAATCTCTTCCTCTGCAGCAAATGTAGCAGAGACCGCCATGCCATAATGGAGCCCCTGAGCCTCTCTACACAATGCTTAAAACAGAGTTGGCAATCACAGCTCAATCTATTGACTTAAAAACTGAAGGCTGTCACCACAGTACAAATGAGAAATGTCTTAAAGAAGGTATATTCCAGGTTGAACACTCAAAATGTTATGTTACAACTACAACAAATGCACTTCACTTTTGTCTGAAAATTGCTAATGCATGAAAGGCTAATGGCTTCACTGTTATTGTTCTGAAAGCTAAACCATGTTTAGAAAGCAGATAATATTAAACTTCTTTTTGCTTACCATGTAAAATACTCCCTTGCTTTGGTTTTTTCCATCAAAGTGGAGAAAAAGATTTTGATTTTGCTGCGCCTTTGATATATTCCATCAACGCTGTCCATTGCTCAAGGTGAAGTACATAGAAAACCAGAGGAGATCAAAATGAAAGGGCAAAAGAAACTGACCTGGCTCTTTCAATAATACATACTGTTTGCTAAGAAGTTTACTGAATGACTAACCCTCTTAATGAACAATTAAATATGATAATGTGCCAGTTCACCCATTCAGTAAGGTTCCGATGTAGGATGAAACAGGAATGATTAAACATACTGATTAATAGTGCAGAAAATAAACCGAGGTCATTGAGCAACAGTTTTCATTAGAATGTGTTTGAATTTGATAATGTGCTTTTGTGCTTCTTGATTAGATTTTTAAATGAAAATTTATAATTTTAGAATGGGTTTCCTAATTAGGTGATTTTGTACATCAAGGTTTTCTTTAAATTCCATTTAAATGTTAGAAGATTAAGTAGATACTGTAAAAGTTTAGTCAATAATTGAACCTTCGTGGGAGTTTTATGACTTGCAAACATTGGGTGCAATTTATAAATAATATCATTTGGAGATTTAGCTGACCTTAAAAAATGTGTTGTATCAGTTACAGCGGATTTTATGGCAGTTTCACAATGTTACGCAGAGTTAAGCTGATTGTTTGGTTTAATGTTTGCCAGGAAGCACATGATATGCTGTAAAAATATAATACTGTGCAGCTAGAAACCAATGTCCCAAAGGCTATAAATATGGTATTGATATGGATAAACACTAAAATTTTATGTAACCCTAGTATAAAATAATCTGTTCAAGGATTTTATATTAAATAAGTTCATGTCTTAATAATCATGAACCAAGACTTTAGCAATAAGAATTGTGACAAAAGACATCTCCCAGAACACAGAATTTTGATGTTAATGGATGAAAAGTTTGGAAATAAACTAATCTCTGAAGATCCTTTCCGTACTAATGTATGTGAGAAAGGATGAAATTGGAAAAGACACAACAACTAACATCAGAAAGTCAATTGATTTTGTAGTTTTTGTGATATAACTTTAAGAGGA
The DNA here is from genome assembly GCF_037043375.1 of Chiloscyllium plagiosum. NCBI lineage: Eukaryota > Metazoa > Chordata > Chondrichthyes > Orectolobiformes > Hemiscylliidae > Chiloscyllium > Chiloscyllium plagiosum. The sequence continues at coordinate 81,543,946 of NW_028270144.1, forward strand.
AATAGCCTGAAGAACAAGTAGCCGGGTTGTAGCTACGTGACCAGTAGCCATTACAAAGTCTAGCTTGCAACATGTAGTGTGAGAAAATGCATCTACATCTTCTTGTAACAGTAATTGCTGAACCTTTACAATGAATTAGACTTTGAGTAATCCTGTAAATCCCATGCCCCCTCCATATTATTATCCAAAGCTGTTTAACACAAGCTTACTAATCTTACACCAGGCTTGAGAAACCTTTGGAATGCTTGAAGAACAGGTTGCAATCTCTACTCTTTTGTAAAAGTACACAAAGCTTGAAGAAACATAGGAGCAAGAGTAGGCTATACAAAGCAAGTTATTTTCTCTGACAAGTGCTTTTAATCAGTAACTAAGAAATATTGAAGTTTCCTGCCAAGAAGTGGAGAAAGGAGATTGAAAAACGGAAAGTCCTGGCAAGCTAAAAGGAATAACACAATAAACTCTATGGACTGATGACATTGAACTGTGTACCTTAGTTTCTTTTCCCTCCATCCATAAAACCATTTCTTTTGTTAAACTGTGTCTGAGTGTTTGTGCTAGCGCAGGGGTTTTAAAAGGAGGAAAGGGTCTTAACTAAAAGAACTATATTTTGATAGTTCATCATTGTTTACATGTGATTATAGCTGAAAATGTGTTGCTGGAAAAGCGCAGCAGGTCAGGCAGCATCCAAGGAACAGGAGAATCGACGTTTCGGGCATAAGCCCTTCTTCAGGAATGAGGAAAGTGTGTCCAGAGCAGGCTAAGATAAAAGGTAGGGAGGAGGGACTTGGGGGAGGGGCGTTGGAAATGCGATAGGTGGAAGGAGGTCAAGGTGAGGGTGATAGGCCGGAGTGTGGGTGGGGGCGGAGAGGTCAGGAAGAAGATTGCAGGTTAGGAAGGCGGTGCTGAGTTCAAGGGATTTGACTGAGACAAGGTGGGGGAAGGGGAAATGAGGAAACTGGAGAAATCTGAGTTCATCCCTTGTGGCTGGAGGGTTCCTAGGCGGAAGATGAGGCGCTGTTCCTCCAACCGTCGTGTTGCTATGGTCTGGCGATGGAGGAGTCCAAGGACCTGCATGTCCTTGATGGAGTGGGAGGGGGAGTTGAAGTGTTGAGCCATGGGGTGGTTGGGTTGGTTGATGCGGGTGTCCCAGAGGTGTTCTCTGAAATGTTCCACAAGTAGGCGGCCTGTCTCCCCAATATAGAGGAGGCCACATCGGATGCAGCGGATGCAGTAAATGATGTGTGTGGAGGTGCAGGTGAATTTGTGGTGGATATGGAAGTGTCCCTTGGGGCCTTGGAGGGAAGTAAGGGGGGAGGTGTGGGCGCAAGTTTTGCATTTCTTGCGGTTGCAGGGGAAGATGTCGGGAATGGAGGTTGGGTTGGTGGGGGGTGTGGACCTGTCGAGGGAGTCACGGAGGGAGTGGTCTTTTCGGAACGCTGATAGGGGAGGGGAGGGAAATATTCAAAGTTTGGGTGAAGATTTGTAGCTCGGGTGCTCGCTGTTGTGGTTCTGTTCGCCGAGCTGGAAATCTTTGTTGCAAATGTTTCGTCCCCTGTCTAGGTGACATCCTCAGTGCTTGGGAGCCTCCTGTGAAGCGCTTCTGTGGTGTTTCCTCTGGCATTTATAGTGGACTGTCCCTGCCGCTTCCGGTTGTCAGTTTCAGCTGTCCGCTCTAGTGGCCGCTGTAATGAACATCAACTAGCCACGAAACGCCGCAACCAGCTATCCTTAGTAGCCACACACGCAGACGACAAGCAACATGAGTTCGACTGGGACAACACTACCATTATAGGGCAAGCCAAACAAAGAACAGCCAGGGAATTCCTAGAAGCATGGCACCCATCCACAAACTCCATCAACAAACACATCGACCTGGACCCAATATACCGGTCACTACAGCGGACAGCTGAAACTGACAACCGGAAGCGGCAGGGACAGGCCACTATAAATGCTGGAGGAAACACCTCAGAAGCGCTTCACAGGAGGCTCCCAAGCACTGAGGATGTCACCTAGACAGGGGACGAAACGTTTGCAACAAAAATTTCCAGCTCGGCGAACAGAACCACAACAGGGAGAGAAATATATCCCTGGTGGTGGGGTCCATTTGGAGGTGGCGGAAATGACGGCGGATGATACGCTGTATATGGAGGTTGGTGGGGTGGTAGGTGAGGACCAGTGGGGTTCTGTCCTGGTGGCAGTTGGAGGGGCGGGGCTCAAGGGCGGAGGAGCGGGAAGTGGAGGAGATGCGGTGGAGGGCATCGTCGACCACGTCTGGGGGAAATTGCGGTCTTTGAAGAAGGAGGCCATCGGTATTGGAACTGGTCCTCCTGGGAGAAGATGTCTCCTGTTCCTTGGATGCTGCCTGACCTGCTGCGCTTTTCCAGCAACACATTTTCAGCTCTGATCTCCAGCATCTGCAGTCCTCACTTTCTCCTCCTACATGTGATTATAACTTAGTTACTTGTAGTAAACAACCATTCTTGTTAAGAACAAGAACTTGAGGAGAAAGTGAGGTCTGCAGATGCTGGAGAACAAGAACTTGGCCAGTGTTTTCTCTTAACTTGATTCCCTCAGGTAAATCAGGGACTTTGTATGCTTTGATTAAATCATTAACTTTTCTAGTGACCCCAGTAGTAGTGGAGCTTGAGAATCAGCTCAAGTGGTTCGTAACACATGGAACAAAAGTTAAAACTTAATTTAAAAAAACTCATACAAATGTAGGTTGCATCTGGAATGAAGACAAAATAATAGAATACATCACTAAAGAACAAAGAATATAGTCCTCTGTTATGACTAGTTTGTAGAAAGGATTCACCACAAGATTCATTGTGTCAGAAGTAAAACTGGCAGAATATCACTGATGAATGAGACAACAAGGGCATCCGCACCCAGAGAACAAGTGATGCGAACAAACAAATAGCCATTTCAACATAAAGGTGAATTATAATCAATCACTAGTATGTTAACTATTCAGTGGAAACAAAATTTTCCATTGTTCAGGAAACTACGAATGAGCAAAGAATAATGAACTGTTCTGACTTTTACAGGTTAATTTTCTTACCTTCAACACTCTTTCAGGAACAGTCATTTCTATAAAGGCTCGGAGTATTCTGCACTAAGAGTATGTCCAAACTGCCAAATAATTAACTATTTGGTAGCATAGTCCTAAGGTATAATTGTATACTATAATGTGAAATAGAACCCTTACAGTGGGGAAACAGGCCATTCATCCCAATGAATTCAGACCAACCCACCAAACAGCATTCCACCCTACCCAGCCCCCTAACCTATCCTTGTAATCCTACATTTCCCATAGCTAACACACCTAAACTGCACATCCCTGGACACTACTGGGCAATCTAGCATGACTAATCCACCCAACCTGCCCATCTTTGAACTGTGGGAGAAAATCACAGCATCTGACTGAAACCCACCCAGACAAGGAGAGAACATGGCAAACTCCACACTGTCAGTCACCCGAGAGTAGAATTGAACCTGGGACCTTGACATTGTGAGGCAGCAGTGCTAAATACTAAGCCAACATGCTGCCCCTTTTTAAATCAAAGGGACTTTCACAGGCAGCTTAACACAGAGCCTTCATTTAAAAGCATCATCATAGAATCCCTATAAAAATACAATGCACTGAAGAGAGGAATACTGATAGGGACAGTGCATACACACACTGTAACTCAGAAATCTCAAACAGCAGAGGATGGCTTTGAGGTATCACCCCCTGAGTTATGGGGCAGGCATACTCCCGCTGCGCCACTCTGCCAGCTTGCTTGGTATTCATACTTTTGCTTGAACTGGTTGCATTATTCAACGAGATTGTGGCTGATCTGTTAACTTATGCCCCACACACAGCATTTCCGCATATTCCAAAGTGCCTGGATTAACAAATTTATCAATCTTCGATTTAATATTACAATTTAACCTAGAATCATCTGTTGTTAGTGGAGGATAGTACCAAGCCTGTACAACTCTTTTTGTGTAGAAGTGTTTGGTAACTTCACTCCTGAAAGACCTGTTTCTAATTTTCAGACCATGTCCCTAGTGGAGTATTCTGTTGTGATAGAGGTAAATACACTTGCACCATCTGATTTTCCAACATTTATAGATTAAAATGGCTTTAAAAAGGAAAAGAAAATGGAACTAAGATGGTGGGAACGATTACCTCATTGAGCAATGTTCAGGAAAACAATTTAGAATACAGGCATTATGAAAAAGAATGAGGATCAAGGAGATAGCTTGGTAAGTGGCAAATTATTATTGTCACTGGACTGGTAATCCAGGGCTGCAGGCTAATGTTCTGAGCTTATGACTTTAAACACAACATTTGGCTGAAATTTTGAATTCAATAAAAAAAACCTCAGGTATGAAGAAAAGAGACTCTGGTTATCGTATAACTATCATCAATTGTCCTAAAAATCCAACTGATTCTTTAGTGTCCTTGAGAGGACAAAAATCTGCCATGTTTACATGGTCTGGCCTATTTGTGACTCTAGACCAAAGAAATATGATTGAGTTTTAACTGCTATTTGAAATGGCCAAGCAAGGCAAAGGAATAGGCAACAAATGCCAGCCCTGCCAGCAATACCCTCATCCCATTTAAGAATTTTAAAAATCTACTGCTGAAGACAGAGGTACCAAGCTACCTAGACATGCTGGAGAGTGAATGCCACAGGAGACTGCCATTATCTAGGCAGACAGTCACTTGAGATCTGTGTCTTATTTCACCTCTGCAACCCTTTCAATGGATGTCAAGGTTGCTCAGCTTTCAAATTCTTCAATTCTAGCTCCTTGTAAGGAACATCTGTGGACATTGATGACATTTTAGAAAAGGCAGTCATCACTACATCTCACAGGTCAGTGATGCTGGACCTGACATGACTTCCAGACATATGGGACATTGCAGATATAGTGACAGTGTTTCATCTCCAGCTCTAAATTCCCAAATGTACAGGGCAGCATGACTGTACCCATGTGTCCATCAAGAAACCAACTGCCCAGTTAGTGAAATTTATGAACAAGGTTTCATTTTCTCAACATTCAATTGGTTAGCAAACATAAATTATTATTTCACTAGTACGCACTTGATTTCCTAGCTGCTGCTATGAGTCCTCCATCCTCTGGCACTCCAGGACGTGACAGCGCCTCAATCCCCTCACATGGATAGATTTCAGGGTTATCTCTTGAAGAAATGGCCATTCAACATTTTATATGATCCAGAGATAGAACGCAGAGTAATTAAAATTACAAATATTTATTCACAAGGACCCAGCATTGAGTGGGCCAATAAGGCTTACAAGGATGTGATCAATGCAGATCCATTTAGATGATGCCTACAATACACTCCTTCTAGGGTCTTATGCATCATAGTGGTCTGCAGTGTTCATTGTGACATGGCCCTCTTGAGAGATGTGGCCCTTGTAGATAGAGGGTGAGCCAGGAATGACACAGTTCATTAGAGGAAGAGGAGGAGCAGGAGGTGAATGAGGAGGAAGAATTTACAGAACACAATGGCATCCCAATGCTATCGGGCGGTGCCTGGATTGAGTACAATCCTGCAAAGTATCACCAAGATGCAAATGATGTCATATTTTGGATAAGCTCTTCTAAGCCAGGAGGACAAGAACGGTTAGGAACTTACCTGAAAATGTTTCTGAGAACATTTCCATTGAAGATGGAGCCTTGAATAAACTGTGTCCTCGTGTCAAGAGTTTCAATGTTACTCTTCAATAATCCTTGTTTCACTTCACAACAGCTCTTTCATTTCTAGTCACACGCTCAAAGTATGGAAAACAATACATGTAGGGTCTGGTGTCAGTATTTACAGTGTGTTCAGAAATTGAAGGCGTGAACAGTTATGAGCTAGGTAAACCTTGCAGTGATCCACACCACACTCTGCCTGACATGGTTGCCTCATTCTCGATCACTTCTATTTGGTGCTCCCATTGCGGACTCATATACAGTGAGGCAGCCTGCTTTCTTACCGTTGCTTGAATCTGAGATGACTCTAGAGGTCATGTTCATTGCAGATGTGACAGTGAAAGCACATCCAGAAGCATTCCAAGCACTGATCAGTGCAGCCTACAGGGAGTGGCATACATTCTGTGTATGTCTGTCTGATGCTCCTGCATCCACTTTAAGTATTTTCATCTGTGTGGTTAATTCATTGTCTATGACAAGATAAATATCTAAATGACAGTGCACTCTCATCAGTATCTATCAATTTTCTATTGACTTATGTTTGCTAATTGGAGATGTATTTATTGGCTTACTGCTGAATTTATTCTCAAAACAAAGTATGATCTATCTATTACATGAACAATCAAATTCAAGGATTGTAACATTCAAGGCTATGGGCCTAGTGTGGGAAAGTGGGTCTAGAGTAAGTAGTGATGTATTTTTGGTTGTAGAACTTGATGGGCCAAAAGGCCTCTTCTATACTGTGTGATTCTATGATTCATTGCCCTTTGTGGCTCCCATAAGATGCCAGTCTCACAATGGTGAAGATCATATGCTCAATGGCCAGTGTCATTGTGGAGTACATGAGCTGAATGAACTCCTCTGTTCTCAGTCAATGATCCCACATGTCTCAGGGAACTCAGACATGCAGGTAAACATCTATTGTTGCACACCCAAGAGGTACCTCCTCTCCTCTAACTCTTGTGAGCTCAGCTGAGCATAGCTATGTCTGTTCCCTTGGTACATTGCTTTCAACTGTCATTGGCTTGTTCACCTCTTAGAATTGCAGTGACCTGTTGACAGAGAAGTCACGTGTCTAGGTTTATTGTTGTTGGGAGTTTTGGGTGGTCTAGAAAGGTCAGTTGGGGTATGGCCTGCTAAGAGAGAAGTTACCTAACTCATTCTTCTGCACCTTTTTGAGAAACCCCTTCCATGAGAGCTGAAAAAGTAGATGTAGCAATTCTCCTGAGAAGTAACTAGAAGTCTTCCTCAACTGCTTCAGAAAAGATCCCAGTGGAAATCCTTTACCTACAATAATGAACAATTATTTGCCCAAATTGGCTAGTTTGCAATGTCAAGTGAATAGCATGGATTCAATTCCCATAATGGCTGAGGTTACCATGAAGGACTCTGCACAATGTCTTCCCTTACCTGAGGTGTAATGAGAGAGCAACCTGATGATCTGGAGGACAAAGGCAATAACCAGCTTTGCACCTTTGTTTAATAAGAATTGTTTTTTTCGAACAAATCAATAATTTTGTTGCTTATTAAAAAAACTTGTTTGATGGATTTCATTTTGTATTCTGAAAATAATACAGATAAATGGCCATATTAATAACTGGGTAAAACATTTAAAATTTATATTGTGACCAATGGATTGGCAGAACTAGAGAAAAGCAGTGCAGTCCTTCAATCTTGGCTGTAACATGATAAATATATCACAGAATGTCAATATACAGGTCTGGTAAGTGTTCAAAAGTGATATAGATTGTTGGCATTTATCACAAGGGTAACTGAATCTAAAAGTAGGGAAGTGTTCTTGCAGTTGTAGAGGGTCTTGGTAAGAAAATGTATGGAATGCTGCAGACAATTTTGAAATCTGTATTTGAAAAAGGATATTGCATTAGAAATAATTCTAAGCAGATATGTTCAATTCATTCCTGGGATGAAGGGCTTATCTTATGGAGACAGTTTGATAAAATTAGGCATATATTCTTTGAATGTTATCGAAAAATAAGATCCTAAAGGGCCTTGAAATATGAATATTTCAAAGACTTTTCCTCTTGTGGGAGAGACGAGAAGAAAGGGGCAAGTTTTTTTTATATTAAAGATGTCTTCCATTTAAACAGTGACAGGGTAAATGTTTTTCTCTGAAGGTTATTACTGTCTGGAATCATTTTCCTCAGAAACCACCAGAGGGTTAAATTTATTTAAGGACGTGTTAGGTAGATTTTTGATAGATGGGGTGGGAGTTAAGGTGTATGAGGAGCAGACAAAAAAGTAGAATTTAGATGACAAGCAGGTCAGCCATGATCTTATTAGATTAGATTCCGTACAGTATGAAAGCAGGACCTTTGGCCCAACAAGTCTATACCGACCCTCCAAAGAGTAACCCACCCAGACCCATTCTCCGACCATACATTTATCCCTAACTAATGCACGTCACACTATGGGCAATTTAGCATGGCCAATTCACCTAACCTGCACATCTTTGGATTGTGGGAGGAAACCGGAGCACCCGGAGGAAACCCACGCAGACACAGGGAGAACGCGCAAACTCTACACAGACAGTCACCCAAGGCCAGATCGAACCCAGATCCTTGGCACTGTGAAGCAGCAGTGCTAACCACTGAGCCACCGTGCTGCCCATTATTGAATGACACGATAAGCTTGATGTGCCCAAAGTAGCCTACTTCTGATTCTAATTCCCCAGTACAGATCAACAGAACAAAAGAGTACCCAATACAAATCCCTCTGGATCATTATTAATTATATTTTTCTAATCTGAAAAAATCTCTGTAGCCACATCTTTTAACATGCACCAATCATTTGTCTCACGTTCCTTTTAATTCCATGTACTTGGCATTAGATTCACACACATGTAAGAACTTACATGCACCTTTCTGATATTTGTTAATTTTATTTTCCCTTGCACTTGTTAATTGTATTTAATTTTATTATCTGTATTTCGAGCACTTTAATTTGTTTCGGTTTGAGGTGAGCATATTTGTCTTCAACATTTCTTTAATTGCGTACTTGTCTGAAACTTAAATTATGTCCACCATTCCCCAAATGTTGCACTACTTTTAGTTTGCCTCTATTCATCACGTAAACCAGGTAAAATACTATTGCTTTCATTACTGGAATAAAAGCATATTGCTTAAGACAGGCCAGAGCAAAACTCGTATAACATTTTATGTCAAAATGTTTGCCTATCATAGTCTATTTCAGCTTAGTTTACTTAGCTTAGCTTACTTACAGTGTGGAAACAGGCCCTTCGGCCCAACAAGTCCACACCGACCCACCGAAGCGCAACCTACCCACACCCATTCCCCTATATTTACCCCTTCACCTAACACTACGGGCAATTTAGCATGGCCAATTCACCTAACCTGCACATTTTTGGACTGTGGGAGGAAACCGGAGCACCTGGAGGAAACCCACGCAGACACGGGGAGAATGTGCAAACTCCACACAGTCAGTCGCTTGAGGGTGGAATTGAACCCGGGTCTCTGGCGCTGTGAGGCAGCAGCCAGTTAAAAATTCTTATTGTTAATAAATCATGCTCTTATCCATATGAAAATGTTAGCTTCAATTTCTTTTCAACTCTTCAGCTATGGTAAGTGAGCCAAATGCCTCCGTCACTACCTTGTCTACTTGTGAGGCCACTTTCAAGGAACTATGTACCTACATCCCTAGGTCATTCTATTTGACAACGCTCCCCAGGGCCCTACCATTAACTGTGTAAGTCCTGCCTTAGCTTGTCTTACCTGAATGCAACACCTCGCATTTATCTAATTGAAACTCTATCTACCTTTTCTTGACTCATTTGATCAAGATCCCATTTTACACTTAGTCAACCTTCTTCACTGTCCACTATTCCACGAATTTTGGTGTCATCTGCAAACTTACTAACCATGCTTCCTTTATTCTCATCCAAATCATTTGTATAAATGACTAACAACAGTGGTCCCAGCACTGATCCTAATGGCACACTGTTGGTCACGGGCCTCCTAGCTGAACAACAACCATTTATAACCATCCTCTAACACCCACCATCAAACCAATTTTGTATCCAATTGGGTAGCTATCCCTGGGTCCCTTGTGATCTAACCTTAGTAACCAGTCTTTTTGCGAAACCTTGTCGAAAGTCTTGCTGAAGACTATGTAGACAACATCTAACACTCTGCCTTCATCTATCTTCTTGGTCACCTCTTCAAAAAAACTCAATCAAGTTAGTGAGACACAGTTTCTCAAGCACAAAGCCATGCTGACTATCTCTAATCAGTCCTTCTCTTTCCAAATGCATGTAAATCTTGCCCTTCAAAGTCTCCTCCAACAACTTTTCACCACTGACATTTAGGCTTAATGGTCTGTAGTTCCCTGGCTTTTCCTTTCAGCCTTTCTTAAATAATGTGCAACATTAGCAACACTCCAGTTTTCCAGCACATCACCCTTTGCCGTAGATGATACAAACATCTCTCCTAGGGCACTGCAATTGCTTCACTAGCTTTCCACAAAACCCTGTGATATACTTGATCAGATCACAGGGACTTGTCTACTTTTATGCAGCATTTTAAGATCTCGAGCAACTCCTCTTCTGTAATGTGGACTGTTTTCAAGATATCACTATTTATTTCCCTAGCTTCCATGCCTTTCTCCACAGTAAATACTGTCATGATATATTCATTTAGGATCTCACCTATTTCCTATGGTTCCACACAAAGATAGCCTCATTGGTCGTTAAGGGGCCCTATTCTCTCCCTAGGTACTTCTTTGCCCTTAATACTTTTGTAGAATCTCTTTGGATTCTCCTTAACCTTACCTGCCAAAGCATCTCATGTCCCTTTTTTGCCATCCTGATTTCCCTCTTAAGTGTACTCCTACACCGCCTATTCTTCGATGGGATTCACTTGACCCAGCTGTCTATACCTGACATATGTTTCCTTCTTTTTCTTGACCAGAGCCTCAATATCTCTAGTTGTCCAATGTTCCCTACTCCTGCCAGCCTTGCCCTCCAAACTAACAGGAACATGTTGTCCCTGAACTCTCATTATGAAAGCCTCTCACTTGCCAGACATCCCTTTACCTGTGAAAGGCTTCCCTCATTCAACCTTCGAAAATTCTTGTTTAATACCATTAAAATCAGCCTTGCCACAATTTAGAACTTTAACTTGAGAACAAGGCCGATCTCTTTCCATATCTATTGGGTGTTCCCCCAATAACACCGCAGTCACTTGCCTGTCTTATTTCCCAAGATGAGGTAAGCTTTTGCCCCTTCTCTAGTAGGGCCATCTACATATTGATTAAGAAATTCCTCCACATCCAAGCTCTTAACATTATGGCAGTTCCAGTTTATATTTGAAAAGTTAAAATCCCCCACTATTACAACCCCATTATTCTTACAGCCATCTGAAATCTATCCATATATTTGTTCCTCAATTTCCTGCAGACTACTGGGGGCCCTATCATACAACCCCTTCAAAGTGATCACCTCCCTTCTTATTTCTCAGTTCCACCCATATAGCTTCACTGGACGATCACCCAGGAATAGCCTAAGTACTGCTACGATATTTTCCCTAATCAAAAACGCCACTCCACCTTCTTTCTTGCCTCCCTTTCTAGCCTTCCTATAGCATCTGTATCTCAGAAAGATGGACTTTTAGTCCTGTCCCTCCCTCAGCCACATTTCTGTAATAGCTATGATATCCCAGTCTCATTTTCCCATTCACACACTGAGTTCAACTGCCTTTCCTGTCAGGCTTCTTTCATTCAAATAAATGCAGTTTAATTAATCAATCTTCCCTTCTTCTCTGCAGTGTTCTTGCCTGCCTTGTTTATTTTATTTGTTCTCTTTAACTTCTGTACCAGCCTCAACATTCTCTCTTGTCTCACTACTGCTTAGAATCCCACCCCTCTGCCAAACCTGTTTAAACCCTCCCGAGTAGCTCTCGCAAATCTCCCTGCCAGAATATGGTCCCCCTTCAGATCAGGTGCAACCTTGTCCCTTTTGTACTAGTCATTTCTGGTGAGAAGAAATCCCAATGATCCAAAAATCTGAATATTTGTCCCCAACACCAGCTTCGCAGCCATGCATTAATCTGCCCTACTCTCATATTCATACTCTCAATGACATGTGGCACCAGAATAATCTAGAGATTACTATCCTTGAGATGCTGCATTTTAACATCCTGCCTAACTTCCTATATTCACTCATCGCTTTTTCTACTTATGTCATTGGTACCAATATGTACAACAACTGCTGGTTGCTCATGCTACCTTTTGAGAATTTGCTGCAACAATCTTGAGGCAACACACTATCCTAGAATCTTGTTTGTGGATTCAGAACCTTGCTCTGTGCCCCTGAAAAGAGAGTCCCCTATCACAATTACTCACTTGGACTTAGCCATATCATGTATTATAGCAGAGCCAGTTGCGGTGCCAAAGGTCTGGCTGCTGCTGCACTTTCTCCTGATAAGCTATACCCTCCAACAGTATCCAAAACGGTATACTTGTTTGAGAGGGAAATAGCCACAGGGAACTCCTGCACTACCTATCTACCTTTGCTGTAAGTCACCCATCTACCTGCCTATACCTATGGTGTGACCACCTCCCTGAAGCTACTATTTATCACATTCTGTGCCTCCTGTTTGCACCTCAGCACTTCCAACTGCCATTCAAATCAATCCATGCAGTTTGAGAGGAACTGCAGCCAGACAAACTTCCTGCAAATATACTTGCCGAGGACAGACAACTGTTCCATGACCTTCCACATCTGACAGGAAGAGCATACCATTCCATTGATTGCCATCTACGCCCCTTTAACAACCAGCAGACTGAGGTGTAATAAAAGGTCTTACTTTACCCATACCTTGTTGCTGCTCGCCCTCCTCAAAGAAGCCTGGTAATCACATGGACCCACCTTAGATCTAACCAGCAGCATCTTGATCATAAAGCAGCCGCTTGCAAAAATGGCCAGAACAAAATATAGTAATATGTCCCTCTCCTACACTTAGCTCAATTCCCAGCGTTCACACTCCCTGCTAGTCTCAATCTGTGCTGGGAGCAATTTATTGGGAGGTCATGTTGCGGCTGTACAGGACATTGGTTAGGCCACTGTTGGAATATTGCGTGCAATTCTGGTCTCCTTCCTATTAGAAAGACGTTGTGAAACTTGAAAGGGTTCAGAAAAGATTTACAAGGATGTTGCCAGGGTTGGAGGATTTGACCTATAGGGAGAGGCTGAACAGGCTGGGGCTGTTTTCCCTGGAGCGTCGGAGGTTGAGGGGTGACCTTATAGAAGTTTACAAAATCATGAGGGTCATGGAGGATAAATAGATAAAGTCATTTCCCTGGGGTCGGGGAGTCCAGAATGAGAGGACATAGGTTTAGGGTGAGAGGGGAAAGATATAAAAGAGACTTAAGGGGCAACTTTTTCACACAGAGAGTGGTACATGTATGGGATGAGCTGCCAAAGGAAGTGGTGGAGGCTGGTACAATTACAATGTTTAACAGGCGTTTGGATGGGTATATGAATAGGAAGGGTTTGGAGGGATATGGGCCGGGTGCTGTCAGGTGAGACTAGATTGGGTTGGGATATCTGGTCAGCATGGATGGGTTGGACCGAAAGGCCTGTTTCCATGTTGTACATCTCTATGACTCTATGACTCTAGGCCTAACCTTCACAGTATAAGGCCTGCCCTGCTACAAGAGCCAGATCTAACCAGTTTACTTAATTATCTTAACTAATAGCTACAGCAAGAACAGAGCTTGTTTAAACTTTCTTAATACCTGAGAAAAAAACAACCCTTAAATGTCTAGCCTTCCCTTACCCACAATTTTTGATTTTAACAATGCAAAAGATTAAGATTCATACTTTTAAACTCCCACACTTAGCTCAATTCCCAGCATTTACACTCTCTTGCGGAGTCTACACTAAGTCTTCAGAGACTCTTTGTTAAGGAGAGAGGCATCCAGGTATGTGTTCTTATCCCACCTTCCTCTCAGACCTGCCAGAACGTTCCATGGTCTTTGGTCAAGGGGTCATGAGCTGGATTCAAATCTTCCAGTGGGGTCCCTCGCTGTTGCCATTCTGGAAGTTATAACATGTTTGTCCTTGGGCAGTCATGATGCCAGAATGTCTGATCGACACTTCTTCAACAGACAATCCTCGGGCTGGATGTAACTGGTTTCCCTGAACCTCCAAAACCTCTTCGATCTTGGTTTCCACCATTTTCTGTAACCAATAGCTGCCAGCTGCTGTTTAGTGGGTTGTCATGTCTGACGTCACCAGCTGGGGTAAATTTAGGATGTCCAATTTTGGATCTGTGGTTTCTTGACCAGACCAGTGAGGTTACATATCTTAACTCAATTCTAAAGGATTTTATTTAGTTCATTTTTTTTTACTTGAATTCTTATGACATTGTGCTATAATACTGTTTCATTTAAGATTGCTACCCATTTCTCTTTTATTATTCTTTTTCCCTTGCTAACATCCAGAATATTTTGTATTCTCAGATCCATTTCAAATAATTATTTTCAATGAAACAACACAATAAAATGATATAGTTTATAAACTAAGGAAATCTAAATTAAAATGCAAGTATTTTTAATGCACACAGTGGCCCTGAACCTTTGTAGTTTTCTGTAATAACTTTGACAACTTATGAGGTAGCTCTGGACCTTCCATTGCCATTCTATTCAATTGTGTGAAAAGTATTTTGTTAGGCTCATGGAATTTTTGGAACAATATCTGAAACAAATCTAGTCAAAATGGAAAACTATGGTATTCGACAGGGTTCCCCATGGGAGACTGATTAGCAAGGTTAGATCTCATGGAATACAGGGAGAACTAATCATTTGGATACAGAACTGGCTCAAAGGTAGAAGACAGTGGGTGGTGGTGAAGGGTCGCTCTTCAGACTGGAAGCTTGTGACCAGTGGAGTGCCACAAGGATCGGTGCTTGGTCCTCTACTTTTTGTCATTTATAGAAATGATTTGGATGTGACCATAAGAGGTATAGTTAGTAAGTTTGCAGATGACACCAAAATTGAAGGTGTAGTGGACAATGAAAGAAGGTTACCTCGAATTACAATGGGATCTTGATCAGATGGGCCAATGGGCTGAGAAGTGGAAGATGGAGTTTAATTTAGATAAATGGGAGGTGCTGCATTTTGGGAAAGCAAATCTTGGCAGGACTTATACACTTAATGATAAGGTCCTAGGGAGTGTTGCTGAACAAAGAGACCTTGGAATACAGGTTCATAGCTCCTTCAAAGTGGAGTTTCAGGTAGATAGGATAGTGAAGAAGGCGTTTGGTATGCTTTCCTTTATTGGTCAGAGTATTGAGTACAGGAGTTCGGAGGTCATGTTGCGGCTGTACAGGACATTGGTTAGGCGACTGTTGGAATATTGCATGCAATTCTGGTCTCCTTCCTATCAGAAAGGTGTTGTGAAACTTGAAAGGGTTCAGAAAAGATTTACAAGGATGTTGCCAGGGTTGGAGGATTTGAGCTATAGGGACAGGCTGAACAGGCTGGGGCTGTTTTCCCTGGAGCGTCGGAGGCTGAGGGGTGACCTTATAGAGGTTTACAAAATTATGAGGGGCATGGATAGGATAAATAGACAATGTCGTTTCCCTGGGGTCAGGGAGTACAGCACTAGAGGGCATAGGTTTAGGGTGACAGGGGAAAGATATAAAAGAGAGTTAAGGGGCAACCTTTTCACGCAGAGGAATGAGCTGCCAGAGGAAGTGATGGAGGCTGGTACAATTGCAACATTTGAAAGGCATCTGGATGGGTAAATGCCCCGAGGGGAACACTACCTCTGCTCATGACTCCACCCCCATTCCCCCCACAATCACACCCACTCCAGTTACAGGTTCCGCCCCCCCTCCCAGCTATACACCCACACCAGATCCCAGCTCCCAGCCCTGCCGAGTTTTCACCATCCCCGCAGACCTCCCCCTCACTGAGGACGATTGATCAGTCCTCAGCAAAGGACTCACCTTCATCCCCCTCCGTCCACGCAACAATGAATTTAATACACGCCGTGACGTCGAACAATTCTTCCGTTGCCTCCGCCCCCGAGCTTACTTTCCCAATCAGGACTCCCGCCCACCTTCCGAGGACCCCTTCGCCCACCTCCAACACACTGCATCCACCTGGACACCCCGCGCTGGCCTATTACCTGCCCTCGACCTCTTCATTTCCAACTGCCGCCGGGACATTGACCGCCTCAACCTGTCTACCTCCCTCCCCCACTCCAACCTCTCACCCTCACAACGCGCAGCCCTCAATCCCTCTGCTCCAATCCCAACCTCACCATCAAGCCAGCAGATAAAGGGGGTGCAGTGGTAGTCTGGCGCACTGACCTCTACACCGCTGAAGCCAAACGTCAACTCGAGGACACCTCTTCCTACTGCCTCCTCGACCATGACCCCACCCCCCATCACCAAACCATCATCTCCCAGACCATACAGAACCTCATCACCTCAGGAGATCTCCCACCCACAGCTTCCAACCTCATAGTCCGGGAACCCCGCACTGCCTGGTTCTACTCCTTCCCAAGATCCACAAGCCTGACCACTCTGGCCGACCCATTGTCTCAGCATGCTCCTGCCCCACTGAACTCAACTCTACCTACCTCGACACTGTCCTATCCCCCCTAGACCAGGAACTCCCCACATACGGCACGGTGGCACAGTGGTTAGCACTGCTGTCTCACAGCGCCAGAGACCCGGGTTCAATTCCTGCCTCAGGTGACTGACTGTGTGGAGTTTGCACGTTCTCCCCGTGTCTGCGTGGGTTTCCTCTGGGTGCTCCGGTTTCCTCCCACAGTCCAAACATGTGCAGGTCAGGTGAATTGGCCATGCTAAATTGCACGTAGTGTTAGTTAAGGGGTAAATGTAGGGGTATGGGTGGGTTACGCTTCCGCAGGTCGGTGTGGACTTGTTGGGCCGAATGGCCTGTTTCCATGCTGTAATGTAATCTAATCTAACATACGTTTGAGACACCACCAATGCCCTCCACCTCCTCCAAGACTTCCTTTTCCCCGGCCCCCAACGCCTCATCTTCACCATGGATATCCAATCCCTCTACACCTCCATCCGCCATGACCAGGGCCTCCAAGCCCTCCGTTTTTTCCTCTCCAGACGTCCCCAACAGTACCCTTCCACTGACACTCTCATTCGTTTGGCCGAACTAGTCCTCACCCTTAACAATTTCTCCTTTGAATCCTCCCACTTCCTCCAGACCAAAGGGGTAGCCATGGGCACACGTATGGGCCCCAGCTATGCCTGTCTCTTTGTTGGCTACGTAGAGCAGTTGATCTTCCGTAATTACACCGGCACCACTCCTCACCTCTTCCTCCGCTACATTGATGACTGCATTGGCACCACCTCGTGCTCCCGCGAGGAGGTTGAGCAATTCATCAACTTCACCAACACATTCCACCCTGACCTTAAATTTACCTGGACCATCTCTGATACCTCCCTCCCCTTCCTGGACCTCTCCATCTCCATTAATGACGACCGACTTGACACTGACACTTTTTACAAACCCACCAACTCCCACAGCTACATGGATTACACCTCTTCCCACCCTACCTCTTGCAAAAATGCCATCCCGTATTCCCAATTCCTCCGCCTCCCCCGGATCTGCTCCCAGAAGGACCAGTTCCACCACAGAACACACCAGATGGCCTCCTTCTTTAGAGACCGCAATTTCCCTTCCCACGTGGTTAAAGATGCCCTCCAATGCATCTCGTCCACATCCCGCACCTCTGCCCTCAGACCCCACCCCTCCAACCGTAACAAGGACAGAATGCCCCTGGTGCTCACCTTCCATCCTACCAACCTTCGCATAAACCAAATCATCCGCCGACATTTTCGCCACCTCCAAACAGACCCCACCACCAGGGATATATTTCCCTCCCCACCCCTTTCCGCCTTCCGCAAAGACCATACCCTCCGTGACTACCTGGTCAGGTCCATGCCCCCCTACAACCCCCCCTCCCATCCTGGCACTTTCCCCTGCCACCGCAGGAACTGTAAAACCTGTGCCCACACCTCCTCCCTCACCTCTATCCAAGGCCCTAAAGGAGCCTTCCACATCCATCAAAGTTTTAATTGCACATCCACTAATATCATTTATTGTATCCGTTGCTCCCGATGCGGTCTCCTCTACATTGGGGACACTGGGCGCCTCCTAGCAGAGCGCTTTAGGGAACATCTCCGGGACACCCGCACCAATCAACCACACCGCCGTGCGGCCCAACATTTCAACTCCCCCTCCGACTCTGCCGAGGACATGGAGGTCCTGGGCCTCCTTCACCGCCACTCCCTCACCACCAGACGCCTGGAGGAAGAACGCCTCATCTTCCGCCTCGGAATACTTCAACCCCAGGGCATCAATGTGGACTTCAACAGTTTCCTCATTTCCCCTTCCCCCACCTCACCCTAGTTCTAAACTTCCAGCTCAGCACTGTCCCCATGACTTGTCCGGACTTGTCCTACCTGCCTATCTCCTTTTCCACCTATCCACTCCACCCTCTCCTCCCTGACCTATCACCTTCATCCCCTCCCCCACTCACACATTGTACTCTATGCTACTTTCTCACCACCCCCACCCTCCTCTACCTTATCTCTCCACACTCCAGGCTCACTGCCTTTATTCTTGATGAAGGGCTTTTGCCTGAAACGTCGATTTCGAAGTTCCTTGGATGCTGCCTGAACTGCTGTGCTCTTCCAGCACCACTAATCCAGAATCTGGTTTCCAGAATCTGCAGTCATTGTTTTTACCTCAATGAATAGGAAGGGTTTGGAGGGATATGGGCTGGGTGCTGGCAGGTGGAACTAGATTGGATTGGAATATCTCTCAGCATGGACGAGTTGGGCCAAAGAGTCTGTTTCCATGCTGTACATCTTTATGACTCTATGACATAATAGCAATACTATACTTTTTTTCCAGTTTAACCTATTTAATCTTTTCTGTTTCTTTATTGACTGGCCACTTAATTTCCTTCCAAGTTATCTGTTCCCCATTATCCTAACACATAATCTAGGCTGATTTGCCAATGATGCACTGAAGAAGATGTAGATCATCAGACGTTCTGGCCTTCTGGTGAGATGTGAAATCAAGTTTTGTTAGCAATATTCACTGTAAATCCTGCCACCAGGGGGAGGTCTTAAAATTAGAAAAGTGAGGGACACCATTGTGCAAATTTGTGATAGGTTGAAATTTTAAAAATTTAACTTGTATTTCTACTGCTCACAATTCTTGTTCCATTTTCACCAGATGATTCAGCAAGAGACCACCAACTTAGACAATGCAATGAAATCCTGAATTGGAAACTAAAACAGAAGTTGCTTGAAAAGCTCAGCAGGTCTGGCAGCATTTGTGCAGAGAAATCAAAGTTAACGTTTCAGATCCAGTGGCCCTTCCTCAGAACTCAACTTCAACTCATGAATTGTACTGGCTTCTTTTTCGTCAGGTGATTTGAAGTGTACTATGATTGAGATTGCTAAATTTGTAAAGCTTCATTAGAAAAACTGATTACATGATGTTGTGATAGATAGACTCCTCATTGAGTAAGTTACTTCATTACTTTTTGTTGATCCCCTACACTGTCCAGCCCAATATTGGATTGACCATGAATGTCCATAGAACTGGCAGTTCATGTTGTTGTTATTGGGAGACTTCAGCATCTGTGCCAACTTTGGCACACTAGATGTTGCAGCTTTGGTGTGTTTGAATCTTGAAACAATTCTGAACCAGATTTTGGTGCTTGTCTCTACATGGACATGGTCAGCTGCAGCAATTATTCTACAGTCATAAGTTTGTCAGGTTCTTTTATAGGCTGTCCTTCTATCACTTGTGATCACAAATTCACAGGTCAATTCTCTCCAAGGAATGTGGCTTTACTGGAGGAACTGTGCATGTTGCTGCCTCCATTCTCTCTCTGGTGCAGTTACATGATCCCAAAGGCAAAACAATCCATCTTGGTAGCTTGACAGTTCCTGGAGATGGTCAATATATGGTGTTTCGTTGGTTTTGCCATTTTCTGCAGTCTACACTGCTTTCCTATTGTGCTACATCTGCCAAAAATACCAAATAGATTTTAACCTTCCATGCTGCAATGAACCTTTTCAATATCTGACTCTCTGTGAAACTGGAGTTAGCAGCATTCACCATGAAAAGGGATAGATAACTCTGGACATTCAAGTTGTAGGTCCGAACAGCCATCTAATTAGAGATCGGGCTCCTTTTCACTCATGTGACATTAGCTAGGGACCACCGGTAAGTACAATGAGTCTTGCCTCACAAGCTTTGAATAAGTATTTTATGTTCACACATGTGAATTAGATACTGTACCATGTTTGTCTAATTTTAGGACAAGAGGAGGGGAAACTTCATTGAAGTTTCCTTGGAGTTAAATACTAGAAATTACTCAGTATGAATTACTCTGGGCTATTTAAATATTGATTTCAACTGGGATAAAGTGGAGAAAAGCTGGAATTTGATGAATATAGAGGTAGGATTCACAGCTTGATTTATTGTCGTATGACCCTTTACCACATTCTTAAATAGATACAGTAGTTTTGTATATAATAGTGACATTATTTTTCTGATATTCATATTATAGTGCCCTTGAAGTGGGGATGTGCATATGCATGTGCGTACTGTGATGTCTGGATGTTTGTCTGAGTATGTTCACTCTTTAAATCAAATCCGAAGAGCCCTTGGCCAGCGAAATGAACACGTCCTATTGAGCTCAGCATCAGCCCAGGAGCTCCTGTTCCCTCCCGCGTCCTATTAGTGGTTACGGCCTCACTGCCTCTGCTTTCTGACTTGGGATTGGGGCTTCTTCATGTCAATCATCACTTCCCACTTGCCGGGTTTGGTTTTCCGGTATCAGCTCTAAAGCTGAGTTTGCAGCATTTGCAAACTGTACTGTGTTGGGTTGGAGGGGGCGGGAGAAGGAAATTCTACTGCATTCATAGTTTGGGATTATGTGCGCGTGTGTATTTTATTCCGCTGTGCATGGTGAAATTCTTCAGCCCCGTATTTTATTTAGTTTCATTTTATTTGGTTGACACAGCGTTTTGCAAATTTACTTGGACCTTGTAAAAGGGGACGGGGTGTGTGTGTTGGGGGGTGCTACTGGTGGGAAGGTTGGTGGTAAAAAGTTATGTCATGGAAGCTATTTGGATCTATCAGTTCCGTCTGATAGTGATCGGGGACTCGACCGTGGGGAAGTCCTGCCTCCTCCGGAGATTCACTGACGGCAAATTCAACGACGTGTCTGACCCCACGGTTGGTGTGGATTTCTTCGCCAGGCTGGTGGAGATCGAGCCGGGCAAGAGGATCAAATTACAGCTGTGGGACACAGCCGGGCAGGAGAGGTTCAGGTATGCGGCGGCGTGTTTATTTGTTGGTGGTTTGAGTGTAAATCAAAGTGCGGAATTTGCATGTCAACCGAGGACTGGCGGTGGGGCTTGGAGGTTGGCATTTTGCTGGACTCTGCTCCAGGAGTGATGTCCTTGGTTTGCATTATTTCCAACGACGGCTGCAATGATATAACTTCTGGAGCAGACACACTTCCTTGTTTTTTTTTCTCTCTCTCTGTCTCAGGCTCACAAAACGTGCGCTGTTCTTGTAAAAACCAATTCCGCCTCTGGGGCAATACTTGCAGCCCTTCAGGCTTGTGTTTTAGCTCTGCCTGTCGGTCTCAGTTTGGAGCTGTTGCTGGCATCTGCGAGAGAGGGGCTCGCTACCTTCAATTTTCCATTCACTAGGTTCAAAACGCAGCAGCTGTCGGTTGAATTGCGTTCATAATATGTTTCCAACTGATTTTATGTTTGGACAAACATGGATGTGACTGACCGTTGCTAATGGAAAGGAATCTACGGTGTTGGGAAGCCTGGAATTGAAAGGTAAATTTCTGATAAAGTATTTTAAGGCACATGGGGTGCCCAATCCGAAACGTAAATTAGTATTCTGGAGTAGAGTCCGATTTAGCTCCCAACAATGGCCAGGTTGAAAAACATTACAATAAATATGGGAACAGCAGTAGGCCATTCAGTCCCCCCAGTCTGTTCAGTAAGATCATAGATATTCTTGTTCGTCTTGGCTTTCAAGACAAGTTAATGTGCTGTAATCAAAATTTACTATGGCATTGCAAAATTGTGCTTTAACCTTAGCTTATAAGAGCAACAGATGTAATTAGTAACATTTGACAATAACATGTAGATCATTCTTACCATGATGACTGTACTTTCTGTAAAACAGGTCCAGGTTGAAAGAAAATCTAAAAACATAAGAAGTACGGGTAAGGGCAGGAAATAGGATATTTTGCCCAGCAGCTTTCTCCATCTTTCAGTATATTCATGGCTGATCCTTTATCTGAATGCCATATTCCCAGACTCTGCCCACACCCCTTGATGCCTTTAGTGTCTCAAAACTTTATTTTATAAATGTATTCAGAGATTTGGAAACAAGTGTGATAAAAACAACATCTTCAGTTTCACCAACCTCTGAGTGAAACCTCTCTTCCTCTGTCTGTCTCCATCCACATAGGCCAGAGACAATGTCATCCTTGTATCCAATCTGTCAGCCTGCCTGAATGTAATGAAATCCCCCTCAAAAACACCAGTAACTGCAGGTCTAGTTGACTCCAGTCTTTTTCATTCAACAAGCCTGTCCCAGGAATCAGTCTGGTGAATCTTCACTGAACTTGCTCTATGGCAAATAAACCCCATCTTGGGTAATGACACCAAAACTACACACAGTAGTCACGAGTGTGGCCTCACTAAGGTCTTGAACAGCAACAAAAAGACCCTTTTTTCCAGTGTTCAACTCCTTTGGCAATAAATGCCAACTTACCATTGATGTTCCAAACTGCTTGCTGCAACTTCATGTGTGTTTTCATTGACTGGGGTATAGGAACGCAAATCAACATTTCCCAATCTGTTATCATTTTAGTAATACTCTGGCATTCTATTTTTTCCCACCAAAGTAGATAACTTGGCATTTATTTATATTGCATAGTAACTGCCATGAGTTTGACAAGTCCTCAACTTGTCTAAATCACTTGAACCTCTTTTACATCCACCTCACCACTCACAATCCAATTTTGTTTTGTGTCATCAGGTAAGTTGGGCATATCACATTTGATTCATCCAGATCATTGATATATATTAATTAGCTGGGACCCAAGCATTGATTCCTAGTGTACCCCTCTAGACACCAGTTTGTACTCCAAAGAAGGGCCATATTTTCCTAATCTGTTTCCTGTCTGTTAACCAATTTTCAGTCTATTTCAGTATATTACCCCAATCCCATATATTTAGAATTTGCGTACCTACATCTTATGTGGGACTTTATATTTAGTTTTTTGAAAATCCAAATGCACCATATCCTGTGGTACCAGTCATATTTTCAAAAAATCTCTTTGGAGGTTTGTCAAACATTACTTCTCTTTCATGAATTCATGTTGACTTTGTCTAATTCAGTTAATATTTTCTGAGTGCCCTGTTATGACATCTTTTATAGTAGACTCCAGCATTTTTCGCTTAATGATGTTAGGCTAACTGGTCTGGAATTCTCTGCTGTCTTTTTAAGTGGTCAGGTTACACTTGCCACCTTCCAATGTGTCAGACTGTTCTAGAATCTGCACAGTTTTTGAAGAGGACAACTAACACATTCAGTATTTCCATAGGACCCTGCATGTAGACTATCAGTCCTTGGGAATTTATCAGGTTTCAGTCCCATTAATTTCTGCAACATTTGTTTTTCACTAATATTAACTTGTTTCAAATCCTCCTCTTCACTACGTCCCTCAATTCATGGAAGTTATTATTGCTTTCTTCCTTGAAGACAGAATTAAAGTGTTGCTTAATTGCTCTGCCATTTCCTTGCTTTTCATTATCAATTCTCCAGTTTCTGACTGTAAAGGACCTACATTTGTCTTCCCTAATCTTTTTCTTTTTACCTACTTCTAGAAGTGTTTACAGTCCACTTTTATGACCCTTACAAGTTTACTCTTGCAGTCTATTTTCCCCTCTTAACCAATATCTTGCTTTTCCATAGTTAGATACTTAATTAACCACTTCTCATTGCTAGAACGAAATCTAAATTCCCTTGTTCACTCCTCAGTGTGTTATTCTAAAGGAAATCTTGTATCTGCCTCAAGAATAAATCCACCACAGTATTATTGCCAATGTTGTTTACTTAGTCTATATGCAGAATAAAGAATGATTATGCACCCTTGTTGTATAGTTCTCCAATTTCCTGTTTAATGATGTCCTTAACTTATCATTACTGTTTGGAGGCCTGCAAACAGCTCCCACTAATGTCTTCTGCCACATGTTGCTACTTAGCTCCACCCAGACTGACTCAAATCAACATTTTATGAGCCAATATCCTTTCTCACTATTGCACAGGTTTTATCCATTACTAACAGTTTTACGCCACCTTCTTTTCCATTTTTACTGTTATTTCTAAATATTGAAACCCTCATTCCAAGCCTTCATCACACTGAAGCTATGTCTCCGTAACTGCAATCATATCATACCCATTTACAACTGTTTACATTGCTAATTCATCTATCTTATTGAAAATGCTTGGTATGTTCAGATAAAGAACCTTTTAATCTTGTCTTTTAAATGTTTTAATCTTTTTTTTTGTTCTGTGGCTATATTTGCTGATAGCCCTTGTTTTCTCTGTCACCAGCCTTTGCAGTCTACTTTTCTGTCGTTCATTTCCATCTTTGTTTCCCTTACTGTTAAGTCCCAGCTCAAATTCCCACAGTCCTGCCACTCTAGTTTAAATCCTCCCCTCACTTTCTAGTGAACTCCCCTGCAAGGATATTGTTCTTGGTCCTACTGGGGTGTGACCTATTCACTTGTATGCAACTTACCTTCTCCAGAATATGTTCCCATGTCTCAGGAATCTAAATCCATCCCCTCTACATCATCATCCCAGGCATGCATTCATTTAATCTACTCTCCTATTCCTGATTTCACTAGCATGTGCATTGGGGGGTGGGGGGTGGAGTCGGGGCTGGGTAATCCTGAGATTACTATCTTTGATGTTCTTTGCTATTTATTTCCTAGTTGCTTGTATTCTGCTTGCAAGACCTCATGCCTCTTTCCGCCACATGTCTTTGGTATTAATATAGAGCACAGCCGCAACCTCTGTCTGCTCACCCTGCCTTTTCAGAATGCCGTACACCTGCTCAATAGCTAACTATGTGCCTGGTGTTTTTACTCTTTCTGATGGGCACCCATTCCCTTGCTGCCTGTGCACACATTACCTGCAGTGTGACTTCTTCACTTTGCATGTTATCCATGAAGTTCTCAGTGTTATGGATTCTCCACAGTGATTCCAATTGTTGCTTAAGATACAAAACATGCGTTTCAAGTAGCTGTAGCTGGAGACACTTCTTGCACATGGGATTACGCTGGGTACAGGAAGTGTAACTGATTTCCCACATTGCAGAGGAAGAACATTCTACATGGCCAAGCTGCCCTGTCATGACGTGCACTCAAATTATTCCTATTATGTTTACTACTTCTCCTGTTGATATTAAAACAAACATTTGTGAAGTACTTACATCATTTTGAGTAAAATTATTGGTATGAATTTATTTTAATAGTCTAACAGTGAGGAGAGGAATTATGGAATTGAATCTTTGACTACTTGCACATTTCTTCTATTTATTTAGTTGTACATTGTAATGCTATGCTCTTTGACCGAAAATGTATTTCCTCTCATTTAGAGTCAAAGAGTCATAGAGATGTACAGCATGGAAACAGACCCTTCGGTCCAACCCGTCCATGCCGACCAGATATCCCAACACAATCTAGTCCCACCTGCCAGCACTCGGTCCATGTCCCTTCAAACCCTTCCTATTCATATACCCATCCAAATGCGTCTTAAATGTTGCAATTGTACCAACCTCCACCACTTCCTCTGGCAGCGCATTCCATCCACTTACTACCCTCTGCGTGAAAAAGACCCTTAGGTCTCTTTTATATCTTTCCCCTCTCACCCTAAACCTATGCCCTCTAGTTCTGGACTCCCCGATCCCAGGGAAACGACTTTGTCTATTTATCCTATCCATGCCCCTCATAATTTTGTAAACCTCTATAAGGTCACCCCGCAGCCTCTGACAATCCAGGGAAAACAGCCCCAGCCTGTTCAGCCTCTCCCTGTAGCTTAAATCCTCCAACCCTGGCAACATCCTTGTAAATCTTCTCTAAACCCTTTCAAGTTTCACAACATCTTTCCGGTAGGAAGGAGACCAGAATTGCACGCAATATTCCAAAAGTGGCCTAACCAATATCCTGTACTGCCGCAACATGACCTCCCAACTCCTGTACTCAATACTCTGACCAATAAAGGAAAGCATCCCAAACGCCTTCTTCACTCTCCTATCTACCTGCGACTCCACTTTCAAGGAGCTATGAACCTGCACCCCAAGGTCACTTTGTTCAGCAACACTCCCTAAGACCTTACCATGAAGTGTATAAGTCCTGCTAAGATTTGCTTTCCCAAAATGCCGCACCTCACATTTATCTGAATTAAACTCCATCTGCCACTTCTCAGCCCATTGGCCCATCTGGTCCAGATCCAGTTGTAATCTGAGGTAATTCTCTTCGCTGTCCACTACACCTCCAATTTTGGTGTCATCTGCAAACTTACTAACTGTACGTCTTATGCTCGCACCCAAATCATTTATGTAAAAGACAAAAAGTAGAGGACCCAGCACCGATCCTTGTGGCACTCCACTGATCACAGGCCTTCAGTCTGAGAAACAACCCTGACCACCACCCTCTGTCTTCTACCTTTGAGCCAGTTCTGTATCCAAATGGCTAGTTCTTCCTGTATTCCGTGAGATCTAACCTTGCTAATCTCCCATGGGGAACCTTGTCGAACACTTTATCCACATTAAATTGTATATGCCCTGTCACCTATCAGCCCATTGTGTAATCTATCTGTTACCTTGAATGTTTTTGCTGTTCTCACTGATTACCAATACCTCTGCTTTGCATTATCAGTAATAGCAAAATTGTGTTCTATACCCTTCCATTTTTTCTGACACATCCACAAAGGTGGACCCTGTTGTGCACACCCCTGCTGACTCTTATCCAATCCCTTTACTTAGATATTTCGTGTGAGTTGTCTTGATGAGTGCAAGACAAAAAACTTTGACATAGTGCGGCTTGTTAAGCAATTATCAATTTCTGTAGTATCAAAGCATGATTTATAAGAATATATTTACTAGGGTTGAGTCTTATGTACTTTGCAAATCTTTGGCAGTTAGGACCGTTTTGGAGCGTTGACCTCATTTACAGCAGCAACATGCCTCTGAGATAATTTCACAGGATGCACCCAACATCAAGCCAGCTCTATAATTTCTGTCCAATTAGGGACAACAAACAGGATGTAGAGATAAATGCAGACCTGCAGATTTCCCTGTGCATGTAGCAAGTTATGTTGCTGGTGTGTATGGAATATGAGAGGACTGGAAAAAATGGAGCAGTGAAACAACTGGAGGCAATGGTCATAACTTACTCACCACCAGCACTGATCCTTTCTTACTGCATTACTCCATGCAATTTTCAGAACATTTCTAGCCCTTCACTGCAGGCTTTCCAATGATTCAAGAGGGTAAAAATAATTGATTTGTTTGGAACTGAACATCTGTTTTATGCACCTTTTTTTTTCCTGATAAGTTTCATCAGTGTGATGTCCTCTGTGATGACAGTAAAATCTCATTTATGGTGGAAAATTGCTGTTAGTTGTTTACTGATAAGCCTTAACTAGCTCCCCACTGCTACTGAGTGAATTGCCATCGTCACATTAGAACCAGCACTCAGAAGAGCAAAAGGTGGCAGGAAATCTTCAGGAACTGACATAATTTCTCTCTCCAAGACTCTCCTGCCCCATCTGACTACAAGTGTGCTTCCAAATTCTGGGAAATCTCTCCCCTTCATGGTCTATTTTTACTATAAAAGAGCCATCATCTGCAGGTGCTGGTGTTGCCTGGGCTGGTCCAGATCCGAAGACCCACGACAGTAGGTTATAGTTGAACAGGTTTATTTGAAATCACAGCGCTCTGAAAACTTGTCATTTCAAATAAACCTGTTTGACTATAACCTGGTTCTATGAAAGAGGTAACACAAACTCCTCGTGCACAATTTCTCGACTCTCTCTTTGTATCATTGCATCCCTTCAATTGTTTATTAGAATACACAAGGAAGGGAACACTGAGAGATTCTGTCTCAGTAAATATGTTTGTTGCTGAATCATTGCACTGTTTCACTGCATGAAGCTCCCAAACCATTTTCACACCTTTCATGTTGTCCTTTTTCAAATGTTTTGATGCACAGAAATTTTAAATGTTTCTAAGTAAACTAATACAACTAGTTCATTAATAATATTTACTTTAAGTTACTGCTTTTCCTTCTCCATTTCTATTTCTACTTATTTTCTCTTTTTCCTTGCACAGCAGCCACTAGGTATTACAGCTTTTTGTCTTTCTGGAAAATATCTTTCAACTGCTGAATTTTTATTCAACTGCTTTTTATTTGTTGTGGACAGGGTTCTGGCTGTAGCAGACAAATCTTATGACAAACTTAATTTTTTCCCTTTTGGGTTTGCTGTAAAAGTACATCTTAAGTACTCCAGTAACACTCTCAGTATAGGCGCATCACCTTGCCTTGCAAGATACTGAGCCATGTAATTCTCTAATTTAGACATTATTCAAATATTCAAGACCAACAACTTTATTGCTTCCACAGTACACATCATCAAAGCTAACCAAATCTTGATTAGATTAGATTCCCTACAGTGTGGAAACCGGCCCTTCAGCCCAACAAGTCCATACCGACCCTCCAAAGAGTAACCCACCCAGTCCCATTTCCCTTTGACTAATGCACCTAACGCTACTGGAAATTTAGCGTGGCCAATTTACCTAACCCTCCGGTGAGGGGAAACCGGAGCACCCAGAGGAAACACACGCAGACACTGGGAGAATGTGAAACAGTCGCCCAAGGCTGGAATTGAACCTGGGACACTGGTGCTGTGAGGCAGCAGTGCTAACCACTGAGCCACTGTGCCGCCCATCTCATAATTGTACAGAGCTGAAGAGGCCCTTCAGCCCATTAAGTCTGTGTCGCAACAAGTACCTGACACTAAATCTAATTAGTTCCACTTTCCATCACTTGGCCCATAGCCTTCAATGTTTTGGCTTGCTAACCTGTTGGATAAGACTTATTTTTTAGGATAGAATCCTTTTAACCAGTTAGCACAACTCATGGACATTTTGCATTGTGATAAAAGCCTTTGCAAATTCTGTTTGGTTTTTTTTGCTGTTTCTATAACTAGGCATATTAAATTCCTAGTTGCGATCAAATTTGGGCAGTAAACTCGTATTTATGAATCTTTCTAACTCACCAATTTTCTATACAGACTCTGACCTCACACCTTTAATACATTGTCTGAGTTGAGATGTCACTTCTGTTTTATACTGATAAAACCTTAAATTATCTTGGGACTGTGACTTGAAAGAAGTTCTGGGATTTATATATTAATCAATCGAAACGTGCATCCCTATTATAAATGATTAAAGATTTAACAGCAATCTAGGTTTGTTCAATACATCACATTAGCTGTATGACACTTTGATCTTTTAGTATAAATTCTGTGTCCTGTTTCCCTCCCACTGATGAAGGAGCAGCAGTGTGAAAGCTTGTACTTTCAAATAAACCTGATGGACTGTAACCTGGTGTTGTGTGATTTTTAACTTTGTCCACCCCAGTCAACACCAGCACCGCCACATCATGGCAGAAGTAAGGAAGGGTAATCTGGAATTGGCATTAAAGCACATGTTGAGTATTTTTTTTTCCCCTCTGTAACTAACCTTAGCTACAATTGACTTCATGCTCAATTGGGGAATCATTTTCGAAAACTGTATCTTTTCCTTGTTGACCATAAAATGTTACCTATTTGCTCTAAGTCAGAGATCCAAATCTTCCAATTCTGGGAGCATACCAAAGAAACTTGTTTTTTTTTTCTATTTTTATGTAGCTTTAATACTACAGATTTTAATGTACTGGTTTAAGATGTTCTGAGAACACACGGCAAAATTGTGCAAAAATCTTTCAACATATAAACAGGTTGGTAAAGCTAGAAACAGTAATGTGTAATGTTCATTTAGTTTATTATTGACAAATAATTTCTAACCTATAATTCAGAGAAGTCCAAATTACATATTTGACACGAACATGGGTGGATTTTAACGGGAAAATCACAAAAAGGCTTCTCTTTTATAACATTTTCTTTATTGTCATCTTCCCGCTCGATACAAGGCTATCTGATATTTTATGACCACCTAGTTGTTTGAATTGAAGCTCCAGGCCTTTTCACAACATATTATTGTTCCCTAGCACTGCTTTTCCTGAATTAAGCTTTGTTGTAAGAAAAATTTTAATATGTGCTGTCATAACAACAGATTGCCTTTTCATAACGTAATTTTGTCTTACTCTCGCACTATTGCAAAAACAAAATGATTGCATTTTTAAGATTTGACTTTAGGTCTTTTAAGCATAATAATAGCTCACTTAGCTTACTAATTTGTGTTCTTATCCTTACAGTACAGTGTCCTTGGCTCTGAAATTCCTGGAAATATAGATTCACAGATCAAAAGGAGGCAATGTGCCCCATTGTGACCTTACTGCTGAAAGAAGGAGCCCTCTGGCTATTTCCAAACTATAGCTCTTGGTTCATTATTTTATAAATTACAGCATCTCAAGTGTATATTCAAGGTTTTTCATTAAATATAATGCAAATTTCTGCCTCTATCATGCTTTTAAAGTAGTGAGTTCCAGACCAGTGAGCCTGACATAATTGATGGGCGAGCTGCTGGAGGGAATCCTGAGGGACAGGATGTACATGCATTTGGAAAGGCAAGGACTGATTAGGGATAGTCGATATGGCTTTGTGCGTGAGAAATCATGTCTCATGAACTTGATTGAGATTTTTGAAGAAGTAACAAAGAGGATTGATGAGGGCAGGGTGGTGGACGTGATCTATATGGACTTCAGTAAGGCGTTCGACAAGGTTCCCCATAGGAGACTAGTTAGCAAGTTTAGATCTCATGGAATACAGGGAGAACAAGCCATTTGGATAAGAACTGGCTCAAAGGTAGAAGACAGAGGGTGATGGTGGAGGGTTGTTTTACAGAGTGGAAGCCTGTGACCAGTGGAGTGCCACAAGGATCGGTGCTGGGTCCTCTACTTTTCATCATTTATATAAATGGTTTGGCTGTGAACATAGGTGGTATAGTTAGTAAGTTTGCAGATGACACCAAAATTGGAGGTGTAGTGGACAGTGAAGATTATAATGGGATCTTGATCAGATGGACCAAGGGCTGAGAAGTGGCAGATGGAGTTTAAATTGGATAAATGCAAGGTGTTGCATTTTGGGAAAGCAAATCATAGCAGGACGTATACACTTAATGGTAAGATCCTAGGGAGTGTTGCTGAACAGAGAGACCTTGGGGTGCAGGTTCATAGCTCCTTGAAAGTAGAGTCGCAGGTAGATAGGATAGTGAAAAAGGCGTTTGGTATGCTTTCCTTTATTGGTCAGAATATTGAGTACAGGAGTTGGGAGGTCATGTTGTGGCTGTACAGGACGTTGGTTAGGCGACTGTTGGAATATTGTGTGCAAATCTGTTCTCCTTCCTATCAGAAGGATGTTGTGAAACCTGTAAGGGTTCAGAAAAGATTTACAAGAATGTTGCCAGGGTTGGAGGATTTGAGCTATAGGGGGAGGCTGAACAGGCCGGGGCTGTTTTCCCTGGAGCGTCGGAGGCTGAGGGGTGACCTTAGAGGTTTATAAAGTGAGGAAGGGCATGGATAGGACAAATAGACAAAGTCTGTTCCCTGGAGTGAGGGAGTCCAGAACTAGAGGGCATAAGTTTAGGATGAGAGGGAACAGATATAAAAGAGACCTAAGGGGCAACTTTTCACTCTGAGTGTGGGACATGTGTGGAATGAACTGCAAGAGGAAATAATGGAGGCTGATAGAATTGCAGCATTTAAAAGGCATCTGGATGGGTACACGAATAGCAAGGTTTGGAGAGGCATGGGCCGGGTGCTGGCAAGTCGGATTAGATTAGGTTGTCATGGAAGAGTTGGACCGAAGGGTCTGTTTCCTTGCTGTACATTTCTATGAATACCCCTACCTCCCACCCGCTACTCCCAATACTCTGGGTGAAAAATGTTCTCCTAAACCCCTTCAAATTCTGCTAATGTTAGTAGTGTTATTAAGTTGCTTTGGCTTTATTTGTTTAGAAAAAATTCTAAAACGTATTGATAATCAGACACAACATTTTCAAAATATCCAAATATTTCAAATAATCATACTGAATTTCAGACTTTGCAAAAAAAAGGTAGAAGAACAAATTTGACTGAGTTGTCTGAGCTTTGTGGTCTGGAGTGGCATTTGGTTTTTAGGGAACATTGCGGATTGGAATTGGATATCTGGTGGGGCACATAACAGGAGGTAATTGTGCTCCTTCTGAGATAGTTTCTATTTTATGGTGTCTTGGTTTAGTTACTGGTGGATATGTTGTGTCAGCAAGGAATTGATGGCCATGGAACAGCTTTGGAGAACGTTGTGAAGAGCAGACAAAGCTTTTATTTTGGACATTGCCTTAAAAAAAAATCCACTCAAGGTAACTTGTGGTTCATGTTCAATTAAATTAATGTCATTTATCCTTTAACCATGTAGGGGTAGGTCTGCAATTTCACTAAATTTGTGCAATTTTATAAGAGAAAGTTAATTGACATGAAGAGAAAAAAAAATTGTTTGTTTTTCTTTAGCGTCCTCCGTAGTTTAGGAGTACTCAATGCCAATTATAATAAAGTTGTAACAAGTCAGAAAATTGACAACCTGGGTTTTTTTAAAGATCTCGGACAACAACTGCGCGTGGCATTTAGGGAAGGGCTGACTGCTTCTTTAGGTTCTGAACTATGTAGGAAGAAAGGAACAGGTGCTTCTGCAAAACTCCTGGTATGTGGTTATAAACAGAAATGGGAAGATGCAAAGTAGAGAGAATTGATTTTTTAAAAAATATATATAAAAGCTCATATCTACAATAATCGAGAAACCCATTTCCATTCCTTTGAATAACACAATGGTGAATAATTGGGAATCTTCATTTTACCTTTTCAATGAATCATGGAATTGTGGCTGTAAGAGCTGCTCCTTTTATTCTTGAGGTATTTTAGGTGTTGGAGGTGATTTATTTGAATTCCAGGAGCAGCAATTACTGTTTTATAAGCTGTTACATTGTTTTGGGAGTTTGGGGGCCAAAAGATCAAAACAACAACACTTTAAAAAGGAGGAAGACAGACTAAAGGCAGTGACCACATGGTCAGAGAAAGAAACATACACTGCTGTCTGACACAACAGTGAATCTGCACAGTTAATGCCTTTGCAGTTTGATTTCACGTATCTCTGAACATTGGAGTGCATCTAGGAAAAATTAACAAACGGTGATATTTACAGCTGACCCTGGAGGAAACTGTGGGAGAACTCACACAGGAACAGCTAAGTGCATAGTTTTTAAGTGTAACCTTGCTGTAAATCTACAATAGTGGGTAGAGTTGGTTCTTTTTTGATTGTGTTTTATTGAGGTCTGTCTCTTAATTACATTTTAAAAATATGAAGCATAAGTACTAAGTTAGCCTGGAACAGTGTTCTTTTTTTAAGAGCAAAACGATGGTGCTATTTTCTGGATCTGTAGATTGTGAAGGAGGAAAGATGGCCTTTTGTAGAGTGATGTGCTCTTCCTGTCAGATGTGGGAGTTGAGGGAGAGTTTCCATGTTTCTGATTATTATGTCTGCAGGAAGTGTTTTTGGTTGAGAATCCTATCAGATATCACTGATCAGTTAGAGCGGCAGTTAGAGGCAATAAAGAATTGACAGGAGCTAGGGAGTGTGATGGATGGCAGTTACAGGAAGGGGGAAAGCCCCAGATACAGTTAGGTAGTTGGGTTAACTCCAGGAAATGTAGGAGAGGGAGGCAGGTAGTGCAGGAGTCTCCTATGCCTATCCCCATCTCAAACATGTTTTGGAAAAGGTAGAGAGTGATGGCCTCTCAGGGGAATGTAGCATGAACAGCTAAGTTTCTGGTACCGAGAATGGCTCTAATGTAATGAGGGAGTACGTCAGGTTCCATGCGACCGATTGTGATAGGGGACTCTCTAGTCAGAGGCATCGATATTCCTGCGGCAGGCAGCAAGAAATCAGAATGGGATGTTGTCTCCCTAGTGCCAGGATCAAGGGTACCTTGGAGAGGGTGCAGGATGTTCTCAAAGGGGAGAGGGACCAGCAGGACGTCATTGTACACATTGGATCTAACGACATAGGAAGGGAAAAGAATGAGATTCTGAAGGGAGATAGAAAGTTAGGCAGGAATTAAAAGAGAGGTACTCTATGGTAGTATATCCTATGAGTTATGAGCTAATGAGGGTAGGAATAGGAAGGTAGAGCAGATGAATGCATGGTTGAGGAACTGGTGCAGGGGAGAAGGGTTCACATTTTTGGATCATTGCAATCTCTTCTGGTGTAGAAGTGACTGGTACAAGAAGGACATATCGCACCTGAATTGGAAGGGGACTAATATACTGGCAGGGAGGTTTGCTAGAGCTGCTCAGGAGGTTAGGGAGGAGAGGGGGAGTGGGGCCCAAGGAGACAGTGAGGAAAGAGATCAATCTGAGACTGGTATAATTGGAAAAAGGAGCAAGACAAACAGTCAGGACAGGCTGGAACAAAGCAGAAAACAGGGTAGGACTGATAAATTAAACTGCATTTATTTCAATGCAAGAGGCCTAACGGGGAAATCAGATGAACTCAAGGCATGGTTAGGAATATGAGACTTGATGTCATAGCAATTACAGAGACGTGGTTCAGAGGTGGACAGGACTGGCAGCTTAATGTTCCAGGATAGAAAGAGAGGCAAGCGAGGAGGGGTAGTGGCATTTTTGATAAGGGATAGCATTACAACTACTTATGGAGAATATTCTGGGAAGACATCCAGTAAAGTTATTTATGTGGAACTGAGATATAAGAAAGGGATGATCACCTTACTGGGATTATATTATAGACCCCCCACCACCACACACACACACACACACACACACACAATAGTCAGTGTGAAATTGAGGAATAAATCTTTAAGGAGATCTCAGTTATCAGTAAGAATAATAGATTGGTCATGGTAGGGATTTTAACTTTGCAAACTGGGACTGCAATAGTGTTAAGGGTTTAGATGGAGTGGAATTTGTTAATTGTGTACAAGAAAATTTTATGATTCAATATGTGGCTGTACCTGCTAGAGAAGGTGCAGATTTTGACTCGCTCTTGGGAAATAAGGCAGGGCAGGTGACAGAGGTGTCAGTGAGGGAGTGACCCTAATTCTATTAGTTTTAAAATAGTGATGGCAAAGGATAAACAGGATCTAAAAGTTGAAGTTCTAAATTGGAGGAAGGCCCATTTTGACAGCATTAGCAAAAACTTTCAAAGGTTGATTGGGGTCAAATGTTTCCAGGTAAAGGGACAGCTGGAAAATGCGAAGCCTTCAAAAATGAGCTCATTGGGTGAAAGGCAAGGCTGGTAGGGTTAGGGAATGCTGGATGACTCGAGAAATTGAGGTTTTGGTTAGGAAACAGAAGGAAGCATATGACAGTTATAGACAGCAGAGATTGAGTGAATCCTTAGATTATAAAGGCAGCAGGAATAAACTTAAGAGGGAAATCAGGAGGGCAAAAGGGGAACATGAGATAGCTTTAGCAAATAGGGGTAAGGAAAATTCAACGGGATTCTATAAATGCACTAAGGACAAAAGGGTAACCAGGGAGTGAATAGGGTCCCTCAAAGATTAGCAAGGCAGCCTATGTATGGAACCTCAGGAGGTGGGGAAGATACTAAATGAGTATTTTGCATCAATGTTTACTGTGGAGACAGATATGGAAGGCATAGAATGTGGGAAAATAGATGGTGACATCTTGAAAAATGTCTATATTATAGAGGAAGAGGTTTTTGATGTCTTAAAAGGTGCAAGGGTAGATAAATCCCCAGGGCCTGATCAGGAGTACCCAAGAGCTCTGTGGGAAGCTAGGGAAGTGATTGCTGGGTCTCTTGCTGAGATATTTGTATCATCAATAGTCACAGGTGAGGCGCCGGGAGACTGAAGGTTGGCTAACGTGGTGCCACTATTTAAGAAAGATGGTAAGGAAAAGCCAGGGAACTATGGACCAGTGAGCCTGACATCGGTGGTGGGCAAGTTGTTGGAAGGAATCCTGCGGGACAGGATTAACATGTATTTGGAAAAACAAGGACTGATTAGGGATAATCAAGATGACTTTGTGCTTGGGAAATCATATCTCACGAACTTGATTGAGTTTGTTGAAAAAGTAACAAAGAGGATTAATGAGGGCAGACCGATGGACGTGATCTATATGCACTTCAGTGAAGCGTTCGACAAGGCTCCTCATAATAGACTGGTTAGTAAAGTTAGATCTCTTTGAATACAGTGAGAACTAGCTACTTGGATACAGAACTGGCTCAAAGATAGAAGACAGAGGGTGGTGGTAGAGGGTTGCCTTTCAGACTGGAGAACTGTGACCAGTGGTGTGCCACAAGGATCGGTGCTGAGTCTACTGCTTTTCGTCATTAATTGAAGGTGTAGTGGACAGCGAAGAAGGTTACATCAGAGTACAATGGGATCCTGATCAGATGGGCCGGTGGACTGAGAAGTGGCAAATGGACCTTAATTTAGATAAATGTGGGATGCAGTATTTTGGAAAGGCAAATCAGAGTTGGACTTATACACTGAATGGTAAGGTCCTAGGAGTGTTGCTGAGCAAAGAGACCTTGGAGTGCAGGTTCATTGTTCCTTGAAAGTGGAGTTGCAGGTAGGTAGGATAGTGAAGATGATGTTTAGTCTGCTCTCCTTTGTTGATCAGAGCATTGAGTATTAGAGTTGGGTGGTCATGTTCCATCTGTACAGGACATTGGTTAGGCCACTTTTGGAATATTACATACAATTCTGATCTCTTTCTTCTGTCGGAAGGATGTTGTCAAACTTGGAAAGGTTCAGAAAAGTTTTACAAGGATATTGCCAGGGTTGGAGGATTTGAGCATTAAGGAGAGGCTGAATAGGTTATGGCTGTTTTCCCTGAATCGTCAGAGGTTGAAGGTTGACCTTATAGAGGTTTATAAGATCATGTTTATAAAACAAGGTTATTTACACTCCCTGCAGTGGGGGAGTCCAGAACTAGAGGGCATAGATTCAGGGTGAGGGAGAAAAATTTAAAAGAGACCTAAGGAGCAACTTTTCCCACACAGGAAGTGGTGGAGGCTGGTACAATTACAACATTTAAAAGGCATCTGGATGAGTATATGAAAAGGAAGGGTTTAGAGGGATATGGGCCAAGTGCTGGCAAATGGGACCAGATTAGGTTCGGATATCTGGTCTGCATGGGGGAGTTGGACTGAAGGGTCTGTTTCCTTGTTGAGCATCTCTGACTTTAAAATATAGGATCATTGAATGGTTACAGCAATGAATGAGGTTTTGTGGTACATAGTTTCCTTGCAAGAATACTCAATAGTCCAAATCC
Source organism: Chiloscyllium plagiosum (assembly GCF_037043375.1). Taxonomy (NCBI): domain Eukaryota; kingdom Metazoa; phylum Chordata; class Chondrichthyes; order Orectolobiformes; family Hemiscylliidae; genus Chiloscyllium; species Chiloscyllium plagiosum. Next base: position 81,581,331 of record NW_028270144.1, read on the forward strand.
CCTGCCCTTTCCCTGTAGCTCTGAAATATTTTTGTCTTCATATGCTTATCCAATTTTCTTTTTAAAGCCATGGTTGAATTTAGCCCCACCAAATTCACAGGCAGTGCATTCGAGACCTAATCTGTGGCCCAAATAATAGCATAAGGAAGTCTTTATGCAAGTCACCTTACATGAATGCCATTGATTCTTGGCCAAATAGAGCAGTCTCTCTCCACCTACTCTGACTGGCACCTCTGTTAATTCTGCTCTCAACTTCCCCTTGAAGGAAAACCCCAGTTACTGTCTGAAACTATTCTCGTAAATCATTTCTGTATCTCACTAAAGCTTTCCTGTCATTCCTAAAACGTGTCCAGAATTGGAAACAAAGTTGAGGTTGTACTACTCTTTTGCAAAGTTTCAATTTATAACCTCCTTGCCTTTGTACTTGTAATACCTGTTCTTCCGTTTATAAAGCACAAAATCCTGTATTTTTTAAACCACTTTCTCAGCTTCTTCTATTTTCAATAATTTGTGCTTATGTACTCCCATGTCTCTACAATATACATCATACCAAAAAAAAATCATGCTAATACACGGCAGGCAGAAGAATGACTGCACTGAGGTGTTGGTCTTATGTGAATCTTTGTATCATGGCGCATGATTAAAGAAACATATTTGAATGTAGATACTGGAATGTTCACCTGTGTCCATTAGAATTAATACATTTTCTTTATCAGTATCTGCAATTAATCATAAAGTATTCTTAACCACTTCCTGCTGAAAATGTTTAACAGCATAATAAAAAGCCTGAGGACTCATTTTGAGGGCATGGTTCCAAAATATGTTTCTCAATTGCTTTCATCAATCATAGCTTTTAAGCAACTAACTGGCTGATGATGTACTTCAAAATAGAAATTTAGTTGAACTTATGAGTTTGTTAATGTCAGTTATAATAGTACTCTACTGATCAAATGAATTTTAATCTAGGATTTATTTTGAACAAATTATGTGAGAAGTTTTAATATTTTCAGTTCTTCCAGCTGCTGAACAGGATGTGATATTCACAGGGGAATGCTGTATTTTTGTATCTTGTATTGAAAATAAGTATTTTTAGTTTGGTTCAATTGCTGTTTCTGATGTTTCAATTTACTTAAGGGTCTTGCTTTAAGTCAACGTGACAATTTACTGCCCACGTTATTCCAACTTTTTAACTGTTTTGTTTATTCCTTTTTTTTAGTTTTGGCTTGATTTTAAAATTGGTTTTATAAGTTAGATGCCCTGGTTTTAAACCACGCATTACCTTGTCCTTTTCTTTGTTGGAAGTTAACCTGTCAGAGCAATTGAGCCACCCAATGTGAGATGACTATTGCAGAAGGACGTTTTCATTTACGCGTTGTTGCAATTAAACATTCACTCAAATAATGATGAAGTGTTGAACAGATAGCCTAGTCCTCCTTACCAACGTAATGGAGACTCAAAGTTTGGGTGGAGATTTGTAGCTCGGGTGCTCGTTGTTGTGGTTCTGTTCGCCGAGCTGGAAATTTTTGTTGCAAACGTTTCGTCCCCTGTCTAGGTGACATCCCAAGCACTGAGGATGTCACCTAGACAGGGGACAAAACGTTTGCAACAAAAATTTCCAGTTCGGCGAACAGAACCACAATAATGGAGACTGCTCAAGATTATTGTGTTCCACAAACCAGGATAGACCTGCCAAATGTGAAGGCACAATCGTGCATATTTGAGTTGGAGCAGCCCTTGGAGTACTTAACAGTGACATGCGACTTTAAGTCTCAAGGCTTCAAGTCATTTGAGATCGACGAAACCTTCTAATGATCAAGAATCCTGATGATCTGCTCCTCGGATGCTGTGCTTTTCCAGCACAACTCTAATCTTGACTTAATCTCCAGCATCCACTTCCACCTGAAAGGGTCAAATAATTTACTCCTCCTATTTTCGAAGTTTCTGTGTGCATTCATAATTTGGATGTTGCTGGACATAATGGAAGTGAATTTCTGTGAGAGTTCTTCAGTTGTCTGTGGCACTTGGGCAAAACAGCTGTTAGAAACCTCAGAAAACTGCATTAAGCGATCTCTGGTTGAGATCAAAACTAACTCTAGACAATGTTTTCTAGAATGTTTGCAATATTTTTATAAGGGACTTTTAGCATTAGCTCATGGTGGGATTTTCTTGATACGAGGGGTTTACCATGAAACTTAATGTTGACAAAGGAAAATAAATGTTGTAACTAAAATAAACTTAAAGTAATTGATCACTGATCCTAAAAGGAACAATTGGTTTTTGACTTTCTTTTCTTTTTCCATTCTCAGGTCCATAACCCGTTCCTACTATCGTAATTCAGTTGGTGGGCTGCTTGTGTTTGATATCACAAATCGCAGATCTTTTGAACATGTGCGTGATTGGTTGGAAGAAGCAAAAATGCACGTCCAGCCATATCGAATCATATTTCTGCTTGTCGGACACAAAAGTGACTTGGCAACCCAAAGGAAAGTTTCAAAGGAGGAGGCAGAGAAACTTGCAGCTGTATCTGGTATGAAATACATAGAGACCTCCGCAAAAGATTCGATGAATGTGGAGGAATCTTTCACCATTCTGACCCGAGAAATATACGAGCTGCTCAAGAAAGGCAACATATCCATCCAGGAAGGGTGGGAAGGTGTTAAGAGTGGTGTGGTTCCTAATGTTGTTCATTCTTCTGAGGAAGCTGTGCAGCCTGGACGAAGGTGCTTTTGCTAATCACAGGGGAAAGAACCCTTTATTCCAAAGAGTTGCTTATTGTACTTTTTAGCCATTTCTGCAAGCCAATCTGGATATGTCAACAAATCTTCTAGGGCTTACCCTAGACTTGGCATAGATTTGATTAGAATATATTTCATTGGAAAGTAAGTACCCAACTTGGCTACAGAGCTTCTCTGACATGAAATGCACAAATTTTATTTTATCAGTAGCTGCAGACTTTAATAGTAAGAGTGTATTTTTTGCACAGTAAAATCAAGTTTTATTTTTGGGACTTGTTGCCTTGCTGTAAGACTGGCAATCTGTCAGAGAAACCGAACTGTATAATTAAAGATTTAATTAACATGTATATTTGATATGAACCATTTGCCCAAAATAATGCTTTAAATAAGATTTAATCGAACTCCGAAATATTTGAGTAGTTTCTGGAGATGTGAGAAACATCCTTGGCTTTAAATAACTAAATGTTTTAAAAGTAGAGTTTTGTTTGTTTCATGCATTTCTTTAATTCCATGTGTTTTAATTAATTCACGTGAAAGATGAATATTTTTCAAAATTGTGTCCTTACATGTTTAGTGAAGTGGCAGTGGAAAATAAATACAGTACTTGAAACAGTGAAGAAAGATGTGGAAATATTCTGCAATGATTGAGAACAGAAATTTGCTGTTAATAAGCTCCAAAAAGTTGAACTGCCATGAGTAATCACTGTGCTAATGTCTACGTTCCTGCAATAGTGAAGTGCATTTCCTGAGCATTTATCATATCGGCTGATTATATGCACAAAGATATTAGCCAAAGCCCTGCACTATTCTTTCTTCTGTTTAGTGTTGGCTAATATGGAAGCTAATAAATAGTAAACATGTACTGTGGCATGGCATGTTGCTGTTTTGCTTGTAGCTTTCAATGTTACGGTTTACAGTTACAAATGCTGCCTTTTTATTTTGGAAAATGGCAAGGCTAATGTGGTGATTGAACTTGATCCCTTCTGTATTTGCACTGTGGACTGGATATGAGAATGGAGATTGCGTAATCGAAGGGGCAAACAAAGTATTGCCACAGTTGTGACTTATAAAAACACTTGAATATTGCCAATAATAGACAAATTTTGAAGTTTTAACATTAAATAAGCTTTAAATCCTCCAACAGAAAGTATTGAAATTCTCATTCTTGTAAGTCAACTAGTCTTTGTATGCATTTTATTCATTTCGTTGCACTTACTGGTGCTAGTTTTTGCACAACACACAACATAGATACTATTTAAGCAGGACTCTGTTATGTCTACATAATGTATACAACGTGCTGAATTAGCTGCAGACCATAAGCATACCAGTCCTCCCTTCTGTTCTGAAGTGTACTGTTAACATGCAACTGAGTGTGTAAATTAGGAAGTCATTTAAATCCAGTCACTTGCTTATTAGATATGATATAAGTGAGTCTATTTCTAATGGTCTATGACCTACAAAACACTCATTACATAAAATATGTCAATTTACCTAAATGTTAAATGTCATATGGGTGCTATTTAAGATGTAGGACTTTGGTGAAAATCCAAAGTTGTTTCTTTATTTGTTTGGTTCATAATAGCTGAACTTGTTGAGCAAGTCCAACAATAATTGCATCATTTTGTCTGTCACAGGCATTGAAATCCTTCTCTTTTAGTGTGTTGCAAACATATCTAACTCATCACTTATCCACCTCCAAGCATAAGTAGAGTGGATCAGTGCTGAACTTTTCAGCTTACAATTGAGAAAACTAGCTTCTAACTGGAGTTCTTGACCTCATGCCTTTAGTTCTGAACAGTTGTGCGTCAAGTCCTCATATCTCAAACTGCAGCAACTTTTAAACAGAAGGTTAACTAAAATAGCTGGTGTAATATGACTTCTGATTTTTGTTTTGTGCTGGATGACTAATATAAAAATAAGGAAGCTGTAATTGCTGTTCACTTGCAAATATTTACTCATGATTTGAAATTCCTATCTTGTCTCAGTGGGCGGCACGGTGGCACAGTGGTTAGCACTGCTGCCTCACAGCGCCAGAGACCCGGGTTCAATTCCCGCCTCAGGCGACTGACTGTGTGGAGTTTGCACGTTCTCCCCGTGTCTGCGTGGGTTTCCTCCGGGTGCTCCGGTTTCCTCCCACATCACAAAGATGTGCAGGGTCAGGTGAATTGGCCATACTAAATTGCCCGTAGTGTTAGGTAAAAGGGTAAATGTAGGGGTATGGGTGTGTTTCGCTTCGGCGGGTCGGTGTGGACTTGTTGGGCCGAAGGGCCTGTTTCTACGCTGTAATCTAATCTAATCTAAATCTAAATTGTTTTCATGATTGACCTAATCAATATCTAAATTTATTTATTTCTCAACATATCATGCTTGGGCTAGGAGGGATTGTTGATACAGTAAATTCCTGTCTTAGCCATAGAGACCTGTTTTCATTTGAAAAAATAAAAATCAAAGCTAAATCAAAACACCTTTCACATAATCTTTCAATTCCCTTCACCCACCTCTCAGACAAGAACCGAAAGTCATTCATCAGGAATTGTGAGTAGGTTATTTGCCCACCATGCAGCATAGTGGAACATGCCTTTATTCATGCTGAAAACAGAACATGCTGGAGATCACAGCAGGCAGACATGGACAGAGAACAAGCTAACATTTTTTTGAGTCGAGGTGACTCTTCATCAGAACTGAAGTGTGGAGGGTCAGCATTTATGCTGTAATTGGGGGTGTGGGGTGGGGTGGTGGTGTGTAGGGTGGTGGTGTGTAGGGTGCTGGTGGAGAAAAGATGTTGATTCAGATTAAATGATCGGAATGGGAGAAAGTGAGGACTGCAGATGCTGGAGATCGAGTCAAAAAGTGTGGTGCTGGAAAAGCACAGCCGGTCATGCAGCATCCGAGGAGGAGGAGAGTTGACGTTTTGAGCATAAGCTCTTCATCAGGAACATTCCTGATGAAGAGCTTATGCTCGAAACGTCGACTCTTCTGTTCCTTGGATGCTGCCTGACCAGCTGTGCTTTACCACCACTGCACTTTTTGACTCGGAATGTTAGAATGGCAGAACAATGGTGTATCTAACTGCCAGACTCAAAACAGAAGACAGTCCCACTGGGGGTAAGGGGAGGATGAGAGAGGACATAGTGACAAGTAAAGGTAAAAGAAAGGGAAGAAATGAAGAATGTAACAAGTAAAGCTTAAAAAAGGGGGAAAATTGGGAGTTGCTTCACAATTTGAAGGTATTGAACTCAATATTGTCTGGAAGGCTGTAAAGTGTCTAGTCTGAAGATGAGATGTTATTCCTCCAGTTTGCGCTGACAGTCACTGGAGCATCGCAGCATACAGAGGACAGAAGTGGGCATGCGAGCAGTATGCTATGTTAAAATGACCAACTACCGGAAGAATCAGGATCATGCTTGCGCATTAAATGAGCCCTTCATCTCGTGCAGTTTTGGTTGTTGTATTCAGAGCTGTGTTTTAAAAAAGAAGTGTTTCGTCTTGTATTGCAAATGTACCTTTAAAAGTACATAATGGCAATAGATTTTGTCACATTAGGCGTTTTTTCCACATAGTCCAGATGCACCAAGACTTATCTCAGAATTTGACAAAAGCTTAAGAAAGATTGGAATCACAACCATACACTTCCTAGTTGGATTATGGGATAAAAAGTAAAAGCAAAAATCCTAGCTGCTTTGCTCCTCACCATTTGTCCTAGAAGGCTAGGCCTAATTTTGCTCCACAGTTAAATTTGAGGCTAAGATTTGCTACAAGAGGTCAGAGACAAGGAATTCTGAGGTGAGTAACAATTCTCCCTTTCTCCCCAACCCTTTCCACAACACACGATTCAGGAGTTTGACTGATTACTCTCCCCACTTACCCGAATGGGTGAAGTTCCAACAGAATGCAAGCAGCTTGACAACATACAGGACAAAGCAGCCTGTTTAATTGAGACCTGATCTGCCTCCTCAATATTCACTCCCAACACCACAGGTACAGCATCAGTAATGTGTATCATCAACAAGGTGCATTGTAGCAAAGCTTCTTTTACACCAACTTACAAAATGACAACCTCTACAAGAGCAAGAGTAGTAGATGTATGGAATCCCATTGCCTGCAAATTCCCCTCCGAATCACATTGTAACTTAGAATGCACTTTCATATGTAACTCAGGAGTTAATACAGATAGCATAGGTAAAATAAAAGCTAGCTGTTAACATCAATAACTTCCGTCCATCATGAAAACTTAATATTGTTAGAGCACGAAACCTGAAACTACCAGTGGAACTATACAGGTATTTTCAGGTACCATTTTCGTACAAAATATGTGGGTATTAGCTGTATAAATTATCTTTGTGTGTGCAGGTGGGGATCATGAAGGGCACTCATTGCATAATGACTTATGCAGATATAAAGAGACACTTCAATAGTGTACTTGTTTAATTGTCCTACTCAAAAGAGTATAAAGAGACACTGGGATTGTTCAACCCAACTTCCTGCCCCTTTCCTAGTTACTTCAAGACCCAGGTAACCTCTGGTAGGATTGAGACTTTTAATAATGAGTGAGCATTGTAGAGTTTGCATTATCTCTGTCCCAATCCCCAAAACAAATTTTAATATAAACCTGCAGTTTCACAATTTGATCTTGGTTCTAATGCCCCTTACAAGGGTGTCTGACACAAATTATTTTTGTTTAATTTGTTTATTGACTCTTAAAGGAACATTTAAGGGATATTGGGATTGTTTGATGAGGATGCCTATCTTTACCTCTCTTGTAGTTGCATCTTGGAGAGGGAGCACAGTTTCCACTGGTATGCTTGAGACCATACACAACCATTAGAGTGCATTATCACTCTGAATAATTACTTTGTAATTTCAGATTCCTTTCCATATTCTGACAGTGCCCCTTTAAGGGATGGTTAATCGGTTATTATTAGTTCACGCTCAAAAGAGTATAAAGAAACATGGACACTGGTGGTGGGTTTGGGGTTAAGGAGTGTATATTGATAATATTTCTCGAGAAAATGACCAAATGTTGAATTGTGGTCTGTTTCTCCAGTGAGCTATAAGAGGTTTAATAGTAAGCTCTGTCCATTTCCAGACCAGAAGAGCTGCTCTGACTCGTTTTTCTGTGTGGGGACAACAGTTCCATGGGAAGCTTTATTCTACTCCTGTTCCCCAACCTTCATTAAAAGTCGCAGGACTGGAAGGATGTCATTGATACCACTACGGGGTAAAAACAATGACTGCAGATGCTAGAAACCAGATTCTGGATTAGTGGTGCTGGAAGAGCACAGCAATTCAGGCAGCATCCAAGGAGCTTCGAAATCGACGTTTCGGGCAAAAGCCCTTCAATCACTGCTGTGCTCTTCCAGCACCACTAATCCAGATTTGATACCACTACACCAACCACATGCATGCTTCAACACTGGGAACTCTTTTGGATGTGTTCACTCTTGAAAACACTGTGTTGATTCTTTCCAGCTGTCCCTTTCAGGAGCAATGATCAGGGTGAAATAAGAATTGCAGATTGTAATCATTAGTGTCGAACCTTGAAAACTCTGATTCATCAGCTAAGTATTCCTGATGGTGAAATTCTCTTTCTAAGAATTGTATACATTGGTTTTAATTTTTAAAAGTTCTTGTTGATTGACAAATTTACAGCAACAATATGAAAATGAGTAAAAGTATTACCTCTTTATGGGGTATAAAATTTTAATTGCTATTTCAGCATGAGGAAAATAGTGCACTTAACTGTAGGTATACATAATCATAGGAATGTGCAAATGGAGTCATACCTGTTTTGTCCATTATGCATCAGGTACTAATTCATGCTGGGCTTATCTTCTCTAAACTTCCTGTTCTTTTTAATATTTGAAAGCAAGCTTGAATAATATTATATTTGAATCAATTGCAGTATGCACTTGCAGTAACATATTCCAAATTCTAAGAATCCTTTGTGTGAAAAAAATGCCTTCAAAATTGTTCGTTCTTTCACTCCTTTCTAGTATTAATAACTAAATTATTCTTTCACTTATTGCCATCTGATTCTGTTCTGTAATTTTATATCATTGTCATGAATCTCTCATGTTCTCAAGGAAATATATGTTAGGCCTTTTCTACACCTGTATTACCCTTCTCAATGTACTGCTCCTAAACTATGTTTTCATATCCAGTCCTCTGCCTTCTTTTCATCCCCATGATATATATATGATGTTGGTTTGTATCATTTAAAATAGGGGCTCGTGTCAAGCTAGTATTGCAGTATAATAATGACAAAATATCAGAGGTTAATAGGTTTTTCGCAGGATTACAAAAAAATCCTGTTATAAGATTAAATGAATGTGAATCAGTTGATACAGAAATAAAGACAATGCAATAGGAAATGTGGGTATGTAAACTAGGAGTATAAAATTATTAAAATGAAAGACATTTTAAGTTAAATTTGTGTTGTACCTTTGTTTTATTTGTGCAATTAAAATTATCAATAAGCTGACATGAAATATGGATAGTAAATATAGAATTTGGCAGTAAAGACAGATTTTTAATCTTGTATACCTCCTTCCCCATCCAAAGAGGTTTTTTTAATCTTGTATACCTCCTTCCCCATCCAAAGAGGTTTATTTCTTGTGAAAAATACATTTGAGTTTTAATAAATAAATTGTAAAGTTGTAATTATCCTGCACAATTCTTAAAAACCTGAATTGTTAGACAACTTTTCTAAATTCAAATTTTCTTTGTATTTACTCATCTGAAACAAGGTGCATTTTTTTTAAATCCCCTCACTTGAATGGTATAAATTGTTACGTTAATGCCTGTTTAAGTGTCTCATAGAAATTTAAATTTTTCTGAGTTGATTTGCATCAACGTTTCAGTGTGCTATGAGGTAGTCATAAACTGAAGGACTAGGGAAAAGTAAACTACTAAACAAAATGTGAGAATTGTTCTGAAATGCTATACTTGTTCTGGAGACATGCAAGTAAAGCATTTGGACAGAATCCTTGTTCAGACTTCGAACATCTTTTGCTGACAGAATGCATTGTGATGGTTTTAGTATCCAGTGTTGTCAACTGGAATGATGTGAAATTTGTTTTAAACATAATATATGGCAATACAACAAATATTCGTGTCGATGCAATCATCAATTTTGCACTTTTGCAAAGCATAATCTTGCTACTGGAACCACTTAATTTATATTAGAATTTTGTTACTTATTTCCTTGTATTTTAATTTTGTTGTTTAAATTTCTGACTGACATATCAAGGTATCCAGTATCTAAGTTATTTAGTTTTGATTTTGACTTTTTTTTCCTCCTTGACAAAATAGGATAGCATTCTTTTCAGGCCATCACAAATATTAAGTATAATTGTATAACCCTTCTTTGGTGGAAGACATCAAAATTATACCTAATTTGCCACTTCACCTGTTGAAAAAAGATGGATTCTACTGTAGGTGGTTCTTTTACAACTCGGGTTGGAGAGGTGCACTAGTTGCTTTCTAGTCCCACTCTATTTAACTAATTTTAAATGTAATCTGGGTGATGATATGGCCAGCTGTACAGGCTGAAGACTTCTATCTTGTATTGGAAATTGTTCAGCCAGGTTTCTTTTATCAACAAACAATGACTGGTTTATTACAAATAAAACTTACTCATATGAAGGTTATTGGCAGAAAAATGTTTACACTGCACGGAAGTTGATATGACTTGTATTCTAACATCCTAAACTTAACACAAGGTAAATATGGGGAACAGACAAACAATGGTTAAACGCCCCACAAAATATATCAAGTAGCAATGTGATCAAACAGATCACATGGATTTCTCCGCAAATTCCCTCCTCCACCCTCAGAGACTTTAGCAATGATGTGAGTCACTAAATCTCATTAAAATTTCATAAAGGATTGCAATTCTTAAACAACTTGGCCTGATGCTCCCTCAAAAGCTACTTTGTCATGATCTACCTACTCAAATTTTGGCGATCCATCTTTCTCTTTGGTAGAAAAGAAGAAACTTTTTCCTTTGATGGAGGGTTCAATGACCAAGGAATGTAGATTTAAAGTGAGGAACAGTAGGTTTAGATGGAATGTGAGGAAAAGCTTTCCTGGGAGAACTGTCGGAGAATTGTCCAATTACAAATAGAGGCCACATACAGACTTTGTGAAATTGACAAACAGTAGTTTATTTCTCATCTGGGAAAGAGAAATTGACAGGAATGGTACTTTTTTTTATTTCAAAAATATACTTTATTCATAAATTATTTTGATGGTCTGTACAGTTGGCCATGCCATACATATGTAAACATTCAAATTCTTTGCTTACAGAGATCAGAATTTATCATTTGTAGATATAGATCTGTACATTTATCAATCATATATCCATATATTTAGCTGAGGTGTCAGCAGAGCCCAAATGACTGTGTGGGCCCCCTGTTCTTCTTAGGCAGGCAGATGTTACACAGTGGTCTTACCCCACTGCGCCTTGGCAGCAGTACTTGGTCCTGGACCTTGGAATGTGCCAGTCTGCAACACTCAGTCGGGGTCAACTCCTTCAGCTGGAAGATCAACAGGTTTCGGACCGCCCAGAGAGCGTCCTTCACCGAGTTGATGATCTCCAAGCACAATTGATGTTCGTCTCGGTGTGCGTCCCGGGGAACAGACCGTAGAACATGGAGTCCCGCTTCACGGAGCTGTCGGGACAAACCTCGACAAACACCACTGCATTCCTCTCCAGACTTCTTCTGCATAGGCACATGCCAGAAGGAGGTGTGTGACAGTCTCGTTTCCCCCCCCCCCCCCCCCGGCAGCCACTTCAAGTACAGTGTGCGGTGCGGGCATACATAAAGGATCTCGCAGGCAGAGCCCTTCTCACCACCAGCCAAGCCATGTCATGGTGCTTGTTGGAAAGTTCTGGCGATGAGGCATTCTGCCAAATGACTTTGACAGTCTGCTCAGGGAACCGCTCAACAGGATCCACCCTCTCCTTTTCCCGAAGGATCTCAAGGACACTTCCAGATGGACTTGTGGTCAAAGGTGTTTTTCTTCATAAACTTCTCCACGAAGGACAGGTGATACAGGACGGTCCAACTACTCAGAGCGTTCAGCGGCAGCGAGGCCAGGCCCATCCTTCGCAACACCGAGGACAGGTAGAACCTCAGTACGTAGTGACACTTGGTGTTTGTGTACCGGGGATCCGCGCACAGCTTGATGCAGCCACACACAAAGGTGGCCATCAGGGTGAGGGTGACATTGGGTGTATTTTTTCCCCTGTTGCCCAGATCTTTATACATCGAGTCCCTTCGGACCCAGTCCATCTTTAATCTCCATATAAATTGGAAGATGGCCCGGGTGACTGCAGTGGCACAGGTTCTGGGAATATGCCAGACCTGTGCTATGTTTCACAGCAATGACAGTGCCTCACACCTGATGACCAGGTTTTTTCCCGTGGTGGAGAGCAACCGTAGCTGCCATCTGCCCAGTTTCTGCCTCACGTTGCTGATACGCTCCTCCCAAGACTTGTCGCACGCCCAGCCCCCCCGAACCAAATACCCAGCACCTTCAGGTGGTCGGTCCTGACGGTGAAGGGGATCGAGGACTGTTCCCGAAGAGCATAGCCTCGCTCTTGCCTCGGTTTACCTTGGCCCCCCGAGGCCTGTTCGATCTGGACACATATGCACGCGAGTCTGTGCACGGACAGAGGATCCGAGCAGAAAAAGGCGATGTCATCCATGTACAGTGAGGCCTTAACCTGCAGGCCCCTGCTGCCAGGAATAGTCACCCCTCTCAGGCTCGCATCCTTCCTGATGGACTTGGCAAATGGCTCTATGCAGTACACAAACGAGGCAGGATAGAGAGGGCAGCCCGGCCTGACTCCAGATCTGACTGGGAAGCTATCTGATTCCCACCCATTGATTGAGACTGCACTGACAATGTTGGTGTAGAGCAGTCTGATCCAATTGCAGATTCCCTCTCCAAAGCCCATTTTGTAGAGAACATCTCTCATATATCTGTGTGATATCCTGTCAAAGGCTTTCTCTGGTCCAGGCTGATGAGGCAGGTGTGCAGCCCCTTGTCCTGCACGTAGGCTATCGTATCCCTGAGGAGTGCGAGACTCTCAGCGATCTTCCTGCCCAGTACAGCACAGGTTTGGTCAGGGTGGATCACCAATCCCAGAGCAGACCTGACCTGGTTGGCAATAACCTTTGACAGAATTTTGTAATCCGCATTCAACAGTGAGATTGGTCTCCAATTTCTGATTTCCTCCCTCTCCTCCTTCCGCTTGTAGATGAGGGTGATGATGCCTTTCCTCATGGATTCACTCATGGTACCTGCCCGAAGCATGCTGACATACACCTCCAGCAGGTCCTGGCCAATCAAGTCCCACAGAGCAGAATAGAGCTCGACTGGTAAGCCGTCGCTTCCAGGAGTTTTATTCTTTTTGAAGGACTCGAGGGCCTTGGTCAGCTCGTCCAGAGATAGTGGCTGGTCTAGCCTCTCCCGTGTTCTGTCATCTAAGACCTCCATGATAGAGGACAGGAACAACTGGGAGGCTGCGCTGTCGATTGAATTCACATCATACAGACTGGCATAGGATTTGCTGATCCTCATGACATCAGCCTGAGATGACGTTATCGAGCCATCTTCTTCCTTCAGGCTGCTGAGCATGGAGCTCTCTTTGTGCACCTTCTGGAAGAAGAAAGGTGACCACGTCTCGTCCTGCTCAACCGAGCGGACCCTGGACCGGAAGATTATTTTGGAGGCCTCCGAGGCAAAGAGCGAGGCTTGCTGGCCCTTCACCTCCTTGAGGTACTCCGTGACATCGCCCCCATCGTCTGCAGCAGGAGCAGGTTCTGCATACTTTCCTGGAGCTGGGACAGTTTTCCCCGCCTCTCTCTCACCTCATGAACACTTTTGAGGATGAAGAACCTCTTGATGTTCCCTTTTACTATTTCCCACCAGTCCGCTGGGGACTCAGAGGGGCTTCACGGTTCTCCAACCTGCGTAATCCCTCTTGAGCTCCTCAATGTTTCCCGGGGTCAACAGCTTTGTGTTCAGCTTCCACATTCCCTTAGCAGCTCGCTGCTCATCCTGTAGGTGACAGTTGGCCAGCAGGAGGCAGTAGTCAGAGAAGAACACTGGCTTGACGTTGGTGGATCTGACCAAGAGCATTCAGGACACAAGCAGTTAATCTATCCTTGAGCGGATAGACCCGTCTGCCCGTGACCAGGTGTATCTACGCTGCACTCTGTCAGCAGGGGTGGTGAAGATGTTGTGCAGCTTAGCGTCTTTGACCGTGTCCATCAGGGCTCTGGACGTGGTGTCCGGTTTACTGTCCCCCCTCGCCGGATCGTCCATCTGCATCAATGATACAGTTGAACTCTCCGGCCAGAATGACTGGCCTAGACGTAGCCAGCAACAATGGAAGCTGCTGCAGGACAGCCAACCGTTCACTCTTACCCACTGGGGCGTACACATTAATCAGTCTCAGGGGAGCATGACATCGGCAACGAGGAGGTGCCCGCCCACCACCTCCTTAACCTCAGAGATGGTGAAGTTGCCTACTCGCAACAGGATACCCAGGCCGGAGGCGCGGCTATCGTTGGCTCCCGACCAAACTGACGGCCCATGGGCCCACAAGCTCGTCCATCTCCTGTAGCTGCTGAGGTGTGGTATCCCGCACTCTTGCAGAAACAGGACATCGGCTTTAACGGTGGCCAGGAAGGCCATTGTAGAAACACATCGCGTAGCCGATTTGATGCTACGCACATTGATGCTGGCAATTTTTATCCCCATTTTAACAATTTAAGAGGTTAACAGTGTCCATTTGCTGCTGGTCTTGCCTCTCTGGGGTAGCTGTGTGCATTCCCGTGGTGATGGCAAACTGCTGGACCCTCCCAGGGCTGAGGTAGCTGTCCGGCTCCACACTGGGGCCATTGCCCTGCTCTGGTGTCTTCGGGTCGGGCCCAGGGTCCGCACAGTCCAGTTCTCCATCTGCCAGCGGGGCTGTCACAGGACCGCTGCTCCCAGTTACCGGGAGCTGTGGGCCTCTGGGTACCTCGTGGTTCTCACCGGTTAGGGGGAGGTCTTTACCCATCCCCTCAGAGGGATCGTCTTTTCCTGTTTGGGCGGTGCTGCCCTCCTTTTCTCCCCACGGCGCTCTGTCCCTTCCTCTGGTGACGTCCCTCCTTGCGCCCGTCCTCACCATCGGAAGAGTTGCCTGTATCGTCATTGTGTAGGTGTCGCTTCCCCCTTTGCTGGGTGGCTTTGGAGGACTGGCAAGGTTTCCTCTTCCTGATTTTGAAAGTAATTGAGTCCTCTGCCTCCTTTGTTCCCTCCTTTTCCATTTCCTCCGTCTGTCTTGAAGGAGCTTGGATCGGCTGCTGTACCTGCCCGCTGTCTGTCGTCTGCTCCGCTGCAGCCTGCCCTTCCTTCTGGTTGCCCCCAGACACCATTCCCATGCTGTTTTGTGGTACCTTGTTGGTGGTCTTATGCGGTCCACGGCTTGTGTTGCCACCTCCAGCTATCTGTGCGTAGGTGGCGGCCCCTCGTCTTGGGCAGTATTTGTACATGTGGCCCGCCTCTCCGCACAGATTACAGTTCTTGGCCTCTTTACATTCCTTGGTTGGGTGGCCTTCCTGCTTGCAGTTTCGAAAAAATATGGAACGCTTCACAAATTTGCGTGTCATCCTTGCGCAGGGGCCATGCTAATCTTCTCTGTATCGTTCCAATTTTAGTATATGTGCTGGTACAGAGTGGACGCTCTGCACAGTAAAGTCAAGGATTCTCCTCCCGGAGCTGCAGATACAGATAGTTTTTATGGTGTTGCTGTAGTGTAGTGTTAATTACAAGACAAAATGAATTAAATTACATTCAATGGAAAACAATCGGTTCTCCGGTAGTAGCAATCAGGTTATAATTGTAACAGGAGGTTCTGTTCCTCTGCTAGAGAAGGTGCTAATGTCCAATATCCTGGTTTCAATGGGTCTGCAGGTTGATGGGCATTCTTGTCAGGTATCTAGGTGCCACTCAGTCTAGGTCAGCTTTGTGGGGCTTCAGTACCTGAGGAGACTAGGGATGCCCTCGGGGATGCAGGAGCATTGATGCTATTGTGAGGCAGGAAGCCCGTTATCAGATCATCTAAGGAGTGTACTCCTTCAGTCTGGAAGCTGTTTAAGCAATGTTTTGCTGTTTAGTTTCTGAACTGGTTGTGGTCAAGTTGAGGTATTATGGGTATGCTCTGTTTTTAGCTAAGAACTGACAGGGTTTCTGTGAACAAGTAGTGGGCAGGCAGAGTGATTTATTTTTTCCCATAAGAACCCTTACCTTTATTTACCAAGGCACGATGTTTAAGACCAGGGAGGTTTAACATGTTGGTTAGGCCACATCTAGAGTACTGTGTGCAGTTCTGGAATCCACAATATTGGGAGGGTTGTGACTGCACTGGGGTGGGTGCAGAGGTGATCTACCAGAATGTTGCCTGGGGTGGAGACTTTTAGTTGTGAAGAGAGATTGGACAGACTGGGGTTGTTTTCATTGGAGAAGAGGGGATTGAGGGGGTGCATGACTGAGATGTATAAAATTAAGAGGAGCATAGACAAGGGACAGGACATTTAGATAGAATGTGAGCAGAAAACCTTTACACCCAGAGGTGGGTGGGAATCTGGAAATTGCTGCCCATTAGGGTAGTAGATGCAGAAACCCTCATTAATATTAAAGTATTTAAATGTAAACTTGTGATGCTATGGCATATGATGCTGTGGGGCAAGTGCTGAAATATGGGATTAGAATAGTTCAGTGGTTGTTTCTGACTGGTGTGCACACAATGCCAAAGAGCCTTTTTCTGTGTTATAAACCTCTGTGACTAAGTTCATAAGATACAGGAACAGAATTAGGCCATTTGGCCTATTGAGTCTGCTCCACCATTCAATCATGCCGGATATGTTCTTCACCCCCATTTTCCTGCCTTCTCCCCATAACCCTTCATCCCATTACCAATTAAAAGTATGTCTAATTCCTCCTCAAATTTACTCACTGTCCCAGCATGCACCACACTTTGGACTAGCAAATTCCACAAATTCACAACCTTTTGGGAAAAGTAGGTTCTCCTCAACTCCACCTCTCATCCTAAACTGCTCCACAAGAGGAAGCATCCACTCCACATCTATTTTATCCACACCTTTTATAATCTTGAAAGCCTCAATTTGATCTCCCCTCATTCTTCTAAATTCCAGGGAGTTTAGGCCTAAACAATTCAATCTCTCATCATACGATAAATCTCTCAAGTCTGGGATCAATCTAGTGAATGTCCTATGAATTGCCTCCAATGCCACTACATCTTTCCTCAAATAAGGGGACCAAAACTGTTTACAATACTCCAGGTGCGGTCTCACCAATACCTTCGATGGTTGCAACAATACTTCCTTACCTTTATATTCTATTCCTTTAGCTATAAATGCCAACATTCCATCCACTTTCTGTTATTATCTGCTGAACCTGCATGCTAATTTTCTGGGACTCTTGAACGAGTACACCTAGATCCCACTGCACTGCAGCACCCCAAAGTCTCTCCCCACTAAGGTAAAAGGTTGCCTTCCCATTTTTTCAGCCCAAATGCATAACCTCACAATTATCCACCTTAAACTCCATCTGCCACATTTTGGCCTACTCTCCTTACCTATCAATATCCATTTTTATGGTTCTTATTTCATCATTGCAATTTACCATCCTGCCTAATTTCGTGTCATTCGCAAATTTGACTATAGAGCCTTCTATCCCTGTTATCCAAGTTGTTTATGTAGATTGTAAATAGCTGGGGTCCAAGGACCAAACCCTGTGACACCCCACTAGTTGCGTCTTGCCATCCAGCAAAAAACCCATTTATCCTGACTCTCTGTCTTCTGTCCATCAGCCAGTCATCTATCCAAGCTAATCAATTACTCCAATCCCATATGATCCAACCTTGTGAATTAACCTTTTGTGCGTCACCTTATCAAACACCTTCCGCAAGTCCAGATAAGTTACACTTATAGCATCCACATTATTCACTTTGCTTGTTACTTCACAAACCCATTGTGACTCTGATGGATAGCATTTCTGACTTTCCAAATGTCCTGATATTGCTTCTTGATAATTGATTCTAACATTTTCCCAGCAACAGATGTTAAACTAACTGGTCAGTAATTTCCCATATTTTGCCTCCCTCCCTCTTTGAATAAGGGCATTATATTAGCCATTTTTGAACCCTTTCCCATGTCCAGGGATTTTGGAATAAGATGTATGTCATCAGGCCCAAGGTACTCATTTTTGATATTTTGTGCTAGTTTTCTTTCATAATTTACCTGAGCTCCTTTTTTAGTATCCCTTTGTTTATGTTTGAAAATTTCTCAATCTTCCAGCCTGCCACTGGCCTTTGTAATATGTTTACCGTATAGTTTTTAACTTTATGTTGTCCTTGACCTCCTTGTTCAACCATGGAGGGTTTTTTTAACCCCTTTTACCATCTTCCTCACTGGGATATATTTTAGTTGTGAGGAATTGAGTAGGTCCGCTGTCTTACTTTTTAGCCTTCCTGCCCAATCTACTGGGGTCAATTCTGTCCTCATGCCTGTATAATTCCTTTGTTTAATTCCAGAACACTATTGTGGGACTCCACTTTCTCAACCCCCGCCTCCCCCAAACTGAATTTTGAATTCTATCCTACTATACTCCCGACAGTATCCTTAACTATAATGTCATCCTTAACTATAATCTCTCCTCATTACATAATACCAAATCCAGAGTAGCTTGCTCGCTGGTTGCTTCCTCAAAATACCGCTTAAAGAAACAATCTCTAATTATTCAATAAACTCTGCCTCCAGTCTATCCTTGCCAATTTGATTCTTCCAATCTATGCACACATTAAAATCACCTATGATTATTGCTGTACCTTTCTTGCAATCTTCTAATATTTCCTGGTTTATACTGTGCCCCACTGCAGGACCACTGTTTGGGGACCTATAGATTACTCATAACAAGTACTACTTCCTTTGCCATTTCTTATTTCTCCCCAGACTGATTCCACATCTTGCTCTCCTGTGATTCCCTGGATTCCTGTAAACTGTATTTCAGTACTTATAGTTGCAACTTCGGTTTTTCACAAATACCTAGCTTCATCAAAACAGTACTGCCACAGATTTGTTCCTTGAGTTTTAATCTGCCTCAGTGAACAGAGCAAGTGCTGCTTGTGGGCTTTCAAATCCCATGACTACTGAACTGAACTATTAATTATACATTGGCTTCTTTTGGGCCCCTCATAGCTCCTACAACTTCTCTGAGCCCTCACTACACACAGCCATTCAATGGCTCTAAGTCTTCCTTAAGACCCCAGCTGCAAGGAACTGACATGGTTTGGTTACCAGACCAAAGGACTGACTTGTCATTAGCGAGAGAGAGACATAGAACAGTACAGCACAATACAGGACCTTCTGCCCATGATGTTGGGCCAAGCATTTATCTTAATTTAAGATCAACTCAATCTACACAACCTCTCTTTGTAAGACAAGCCCTCCAATCCACATAGCATCCTGGTAAGTCTTCTCTGCACCCTCTGAAGCATCTACATTTTTCCTATAATGAGGCAACCAGAACTGGACACAATATTCCAAGTGTGGTCGAACCAGGGTTTTATAGAAGTGCAGCAAAACCTTGTGGCTCTTAAATTCAATCCCCCTCTTAATGAAAGCCAAAACATCATACACCTTCTGAGGTGGCAAATTTGAGGGATCTATGTACCTGTGTACCAGACACCTAGTAACAACTTAATCTGAAGGTCACCCCATCTCAGGCGAAGGAAGAGGTTGAGAAGAAGAGTCCTTCATACCAACCTTAGTCGGTGTGGGAATTGAACCCACTCTGGCATCACTCTGCAATTCAAGCCTGCTATTCGTTCAAGTGAGCATGAATAAGGAACAAAAGGGAAAGTCTGACAGGGTGTAAGATTGATTAAATGTCAAAATAATTGATGGCACAAGGCCAAAGGAAGTGACTAACAGGATAAGTAAAGAAACAAATGAGCTGTTATGCCGCAGTGGTAGCACTGCCACCTCTGAGCCAGAAGGCCTGGCTCACCTGCTCTAGAGCTGAGACATAATGCATCAATACAGAGATACATATGCATCAAAAACTTTTGAATGTTCCCATTTTGAATTAGTTGAGACAAAGCACTTGCTGCTGCCAGGACCTTCCAGTGTTCACACTGCTGATGGCATAATTAAATCTGTTTTAAATGTGCATACCACTTTAGACGCCACAAGCCGGATTCTCACTGTGTTGCTCCTCAATTTATACTTGAGGACAAGTCCAGAAGGAAAGCTGCTGTCCCAACAGGCACTTGAATGTGCTGGTGAATAGCAAGGAGGAGAGGAGGTCAGTTCTTTATCCTACTGACTGCCAGAAGAGGACATGGCAATTGATTCATGGACTGAGAGAGCAACCTGAGTTAGTGCTGTGGCCTGGGTGAAAAGTAATAGGGTGGCATGGTGGCTCAGTGGTTAGCACTGCTGCCTCACGTTGCCAGGGGCCCAGGTTTGATTCCACCCTTGGGTGACTGTCTGTGTGGAATTTGTGTGTTCGCTCCATGTCTGCTTGGGTTTCCTCCCACAGTCCAAAGATGTGCAGGTTAGGTGAACTGGCTGTGCTAAATTGCATATAGTGTTCAGGGATGTGTATGTTAGGTACATTAATCAGGGGAATGGGTCAGTGTGGATTTGTTGGGCCGAAGGGCCTGTTTCCACACTGTAGGGATTCTAGATTGTAGATTCTTTGTATTGCACAGTCGTGTCGAAAATAGGCTAGTGATCTTTTGTGCTCTGCTACAGTAAATCTCTCTATCTTCTTTCTGCTACTTCAGAAAGAGCCACCACTAAGCCTAACCCTACCACTGCACACAGCTCTCACCAAAGCTCACAGACTCCAACTTCCACTATCGTATGCACCTTATCCTCGCAACCTACAAACCCTTCCTGCGTTCTCATGTTCTACTCACTGAGCACGTTTCATCAGCACCCTATTCCTGCATCACTACTAATGGTGCTTCCATCCATTTCCATAATACTAAGGCCATTGTTCATTGCAGGGAATATTTTTAAAATAGATGACAGATGGATTTTGGTCAGTTCTGTGAAAGTAGATTTTTCTAAAAGGTCAGGCAGTTATTTGGGACAGTGACCTCATTCACCACTTTCAACTTGGCAACACCTGATGAGACTGCACATATCATGTGACTTTTATCATGAGACTTCACTTAACTCAAGGATGAAACATTTATACTGTTGAGCAACATTCCCTTTAATATTTTGTTAGTGTGAGGACCTCCAGTCCATGCACAGCATTGACTTCTGAAACCAGATGTTATTATGTCGGCACAGCAAAAGACTTGCATGGAGCCTCAACAGCAGCTGCACTGCTTTGATGGAACATTTCTGTTGAGTTTATGGTAGATGCAGAAATAGGTAAGGGTTACTAGCTTTGTTTTGACTTCAGTAGGATCTGGAGTTCAGAGGGAGAACAGTTTCCTCCCAGCAGCAGAATCAAGTTGTTAGTTCAGTTACACTAGCAGAGGTGGCTTCACTTTGCTTACTTCCAAACCAGGAGAAATCTTCAAATTTTTAGAACTGGAAAGAGGTTTAGGCCATTAGACTTCAAAAAGGGTCATGTCAACAGACTCAGCAAGAAACAATAAAATTGCAGCAGTGCAAGGACAAAGAACTACGGTTAAGAGCTGAGATATGAGTGACATTTCTCTGGAATTGAGTACCTGTTAAAGGATAATGTTGGCAAAGTTTGTTCTTTGTGTTAAACATTTTATACTGTCATATATAGCTTCACTGCAAGAAATTCACTTGTAGCCAGGCCGAAGACCCTCAATAGGACTTGGCTTTCTAGGCCCAAATAGCCCTAGGGACTACCACCTAAGTGTTCCAGGCAACCACATAGCAGGCTTCCTCCACCTCAGCTCTGGAATGGGGTTTGCATTTTGACATATTTAGAGGGAGACGAGAGCTTGAGAGCAAATACAGGGGAACCTCGACAATCCGAACAAGATGGACGGGCACTACATCGCTCGGATAATCGATTATTTGGTTAATCGATTAGATGCCTTTCCTCTGGGGCTTGGAGTTTTTAAAGTCTGCTCCCCGTTCAGGAGACTTCAGCAGCACACAGCACGTGAGACCCGGCCCCCAACACCACACCCGTCCCCCAGCATAAAGCACGTGAGGCACTGCCCCCACCCCCAACACCGCCTCCCCCGTCCCCTGTCCCCCAAACCCATCCAACACCGCTCCCCAACCCCGTCCAACACTGCCCCCCGCCCCACCAAACCCCATTCAACCCTGACCCTGCCCCCTCTCTGAGACAGCCAGACTGTACACTAACAAGACGACTGGTGCTGCTGCTGCCTTTGTGGGGGTAAGTCTCCAAATAGCACACGCACAACTTTTTACTGCACTTTTTTGACAGGTTCCACATTTGCCCTGTACAGGACAATGTTGGAGAGATTATCTGGGGAGAGTTAGGGTACACCCCTCTGTAGAACTCCAGGAATAGTGTGGGGAGAGAGGGAGGGCGGGATGTTAGGCATTTGGAGACAGTGCCTGTTTAATCATTGCAACAAAAGACACGATCATTGTTGGAAACACGTCTTTGATGTAATGATTCAATCGGGACCGCCAGCTCTACTTCGGATAATCTGGTTTTTGGATAATTGGTATTCGGATCATCGAGGTGACTTTTTTTTCCCTTCAGAGGGAACAGGTTCTTTTTTTTTCCTTAACCCCCATACTCCCACCTAACTGCGTGGTCTTATTTTTTCCCCAGCACCCATGTTGTGTGTGCAGGTGTGAGACACAGTGAGAGACGCAAGGTGTACAAATCTTTATTCAATTTCCATCACCAGGAAGAAAGGAAGCACTCGAGTGGCCAGTGACAAGCAGTGCCCTTCACATCAAAGGGCAATGCTGTGTAATCAAACAGTGAAGGGGAGGGCAGGGATTAAATCAAAATAAAGTTGGAGGGGCAAATAATGCACTCCACTCCCTGCGGCACACACCTCTCCCTGAACAACTCCAGGGTACTGGTGGAGTCCGCGTGCTCCTTCTCCAAGGACACCCGGGCTCTAACGTAACCGCAGAAGAGGGGCAGGCAGTCAGCCTTAACGACCCCCCTCCACAGCCCGCTGCCTGGACCTGTTTGGCCAGGGGCAGACCCATGAGGAGGTCTTCAGACATGCCCTCCCTCCTCCGTACGGGGTGCCCGAAGATCAGGAGCGTGGGACTGAAGTGCAACCAAAAGCAGAGGAGGTTTTTGAGAAAAAAAAAAACGAAAAAGGGAGTGCAAACACCCACACCCAATATACACATGGTCCATGGACTCCACAGCACAAGCAGTTGGGCTGGGAGTCCATGAACCACCGCAATCTGCGGTTGCAGGGGACTGCTGCGTGCAGCACCCTCAACCCCAGATCCCCGAGAGAAAGGGGGAGGACTTCTGCGTAGAGAGCCCTCCACTGGGGATCCCCACCGCCCGGTGACAAATGGGCACGCCAAGGCATGTCCAGACAGTGGATGAAGGAGAAGAGGTGGACGGTATGCAGCAGCAATCGAT